>NC_140792.1:12861557-13560307 GCF_037176805.1 Vigna unguiculata
TCTTAGTATTACCAGCAAAACCCCTAGGGCCCACCATAATCAAACTAAGTGACTTGGACTAAGGCTCGGGCCCACCTATTTCCCAAGTATGGGCCCAGCCCATGACGTGGCCAAACATAATTAATAATCTATAAATATGCATGGACCCAATCAATTAAATGTATGCATTCATTATTCCCTTAATTACGAGATTTGACTTTCTGAGAGTTTTTTGCTGACTTGAGCGTTAGAGTCTCTTCCACAGGTAACCCCTCTCGAGTCCAAACCGAGATACCCACAGACCAATGGGCAGGCCGAAGCAGCTAACAAAGTCATACTAGTAGAATTGCGCAAATGGCTGGATAACGCCAAAGGTCGGTGGCCAGAAGAATTAGTGGAAGTGTTGTGGGCCTATAGGTGTACCCCTCAATTAGCAACAAACAAATCTCCTTTTAGCCTAGCATACGACGCAGACGCCATGATACCAGTCGAAATTGGCGAACCATCTCTGTGTCGAGAACTTTATGACCCAGTTCAAAATCACCAAAACATGACCACCCACCTCAACCTCCTATCTGAATTAAGAGACAAGGCCCAAATACGCAACTTAGCAGCCAAACAGAGAGCGACCAGAAAGTATAATGCAAACTTATGCCCAAGATCATTCACAAAGGGAGACTTAGTTTGGAGAATGGCCAGCAACACAGGAAAGAAGGATGACAAGTTCTCTGCCAATTGGGACGGCCCGTACCGAATACGCAAAGATGCTGGAGGAGGAGCGTATAAGCTTGAACAGTTATCAGGCGAAGAGATACCCAATACATGGAATGTGTCCCATCTTAAATTTTATTTCAGTTAAGACATCTATTATACCGAATCCTTCTAACCCTGGGTGTACTCTTTTTCCTCACCTGGTCTTTTTTCCCTAAGGAGGGTTTTGGCCAGGGAGTTTTTAATGAGGCACCTCGAATTTCATGAATAAAACAAAGGGTTATTAACCTCACGTATACTCCTTGTACTTCAATTTTAATCGTTTAAGTTCACCACCCTTACCACAAGTAAGCGGCTTGGGTCGAACACCATTACTTCAATTTTAATCGTTTATGTTCCTCACCCTTACCACAAGTAAGCAGCTTGGGTCGAACACCATTAACTTAAATTTTAATCGTTTAAGTTCCCCACCCTTAACATTAGTAAGCGGCCTGGATTGAACACTCTTACTTCAATTTTAATCGTTTAAATTCCCCACCCTTACCACAAGTAAGCGACCTAGGTCGAACACCCTTAACTTAAATTTTAATCGTTTAAGTTCTCCATCCTTACCATAAGTAAGCAGCCTGGGTGGAACACCCTTACTTCAATTTTAATCGTTTAAATTCCCCACCCTTACCACAAGTAAGCGGCCTGGGTCGAACACTCTTACTTCAATTTTAATCGTTTAAGTTCCCCACCCTTACCACAAGTAAGCGGCCTGGGTCAAACACCTTAACTTAAATTTGTAATCGCCTAAGTTCCCCACCCTTACCACAAGTAAGCGGCCTGGGTCGAACACCTTTACTTAAATTTTAATCGCCTAAGTAAAACGGCATATGACGTGACATACCGAACACAAAACAACATGATTCAACAAGCGCGTTCCTATCACATATACTATCGTCAACAACCACACAATAAATATATCCACAAGATGCATCACATTAAAAGCAATGAAAAATATTGTACGAGTTATTACAGACTTAGGATTAATTTCGAATAGAAAATAATAATAAACTACATCCTAAGCTGCTTGGTCATCACCACCCTCCACGGCCTCTCCCGCATTCATGTCCTCATCAGTTGTTGTCTTCTTTGCCTCCTTCTCAAGACTGCTTTCGGCTTCATTGATAAATTGGTCGTCCATCACATCCTTATTCACGTCGAACTTCGGATCCGCCGCATCCACATCTTTACAGAAAAAGGCCGCCTGCCTCAAGCCTTTCTGAAACCCATTAATATGCTCTTGAATGATGCAACCCTTAAGGTCCTCGAGCTCAACTTCTAGGCCTTCATGCTTTTCTTTCAACTTATCATAGTCGGCCTCCAAATCTACAATTCGGCCTTTCAATTTCTCCTCCGAGTCTAGACAACGCACCTTCCAAGTTGCCAGCCTCTTCTTCTCTTCTTTCCATTCTTCCCTTTCCTTCTCCCACGCCTCCTTCTCCTCCGCAAACTTGTCGACTTTACCCTACAACTCCTCCACCTTATCCCGATTTCCTTCCTTCAACTCTCTTTGGTACAACAACCCAACTCAACGCCCCAATATTAGCGCCTTGCTACTAAATTCCACCATCGTCCTCACTAGATGGTTTGGCTTCATGCTATCAATTGAATTGATTAGCGTCTCCGGCATATTCATCTCAATATCCTTCCGAACAGTCGTCTTTGGCAGCTCAATCAACCCAGCTTCTGGTCCTTTTGCACCACTAGACGACCTTGGTCCTAGCAAAGCGGCCCACACTTTCTTAACATCTTTGCCTCTGCCAAGCCTGGCCGGCAACTCGACTTTCCTCTTTGTACCACCATGCACATGTACTTCCACCAGTGACTCTTGCAAATTGGGAACTTCAATTTTCTCGACAACTTTCGCCCTAGTCACCTTCTCCTTCCGTAGTGTTTGGAAAAGGGTCAGATTTTTCTTCCCAACTTGAGGCATATGTCCTACATTGTACACACCAAATGTTGGTTAATTAACTTAGACACATTGAAACATTTGAAATTACAAACAGATACCTTCAATATCAATAATCGGATGAACCGAATTATAAACCCTAACTAAGCCCTTAGTGGGTAGTCTATCCGTAAACTTCATTGGCACTTCCACCACCTCCCTATCCGCCGCCGACAACTCATCAGTATTCATGTACTTATATCGCCATGGGTTACCCGTCCAACTAAAAGGAAATTTAGTACTCCCATCCGCATTGAAGAAATACGACCTCCCTCCCTCCTTCACCACCGCTTTGAAAAACCCATCCTTGAAGTGATTTAACGACTGAGTAAATGCATCCAGCCTGCTTATACTCGGCCTGCTCACCAAAGATAGCCATGTTGTCATTTGTCGTGGCCTTGTGTCATAGAAATACAAAAACGCAAGTGGAAGGTTGTAGATATAACGATTGACAAAGAACACGGAAGGCCTGCAAATATGCCTAGTTGTTCGAATGCACTTGGGTAGGTGCTACATTTAATAGACGGAGCACCCCCATAGCGAAGTCGTCTAACGACAACCTCACATGCAATTGCGAAAAATGACACATGTACATGTAGAAGAACTTATCGACCACTCCTTCTTGCCCATGGCAAACACGCTCAAAAGCACTCACCTGCTCCAGCGATACTATATCACGGTCCACGTCCCTCCCTATGATAGGAGTACAATTCAACCATAAGTTAAGCAGCCTTGACCATCAGAACAACGACGACTGGTTTCGAACGTCAGCAGCAACCCAATCATATCCGACCTTCACCGGCCAACTACTCCCCTCCTCAGGAGGTCTACCTATATCCTCTCTAGACCGCATACTCCCACTACTCGATGATGAAAATGACACACTATCACTAGTACTAGACATACCTTTTAAGAAAGAAAGATGACGACATGCACAAATAACTAATCGGACAAATCTAACGCATTCAGATCTCTAATTTTAGAATTCTTACAATTGAGCCAACAGAAACACATTTTCCACACAACCCTCATTTATAAACGACGATTCGAAATGCTACAACTCCTTCCTGCCAAAAGTCACAAGCCATATGAAGGGTCACAATGCACACCAAAGACCTCTAACATTTGCCACCCTTTCACCTGCCCCAAACCTGTTCACATTTCAAGCCTTAACACTATTCATCACATTTAAAGGTTGGGGGACTGGTGTATTACACCTAGGGGACTTAACTTGACTATAGCCATGAAATCCGTCTACATAGCTCCCAAGGACGCAAATAATCACCATACATATGCCAAGCAAATGAAAGTAACCAGCCTAAACCACTATAAGAGCAACCGGCCTAAGCCGCTAAAGAAGTAATCGGCCTAAGCCGGTAACTTAAGGAAACTAAGCGAGAACTTGACAAATTCTTAGTATTACCAGCAAAACCCTTAGGGCCCACGATAATCGAACTAAGTGACCTAGACTAAGGCCCGGGCCCACCTACGGTCCAAGCAGGGGCCTAGCTCATGACGTGACCAGACATAATTAATAATCTATAAATATGCATGGACCATAGCAATTAAAGGTACGCATTTATTACTCCCTTAATTACGAGATTTGACTTTCTAAGAGTTTTTTGTTGACTTGAGAGTCAGAGTCTCTTCCGTAGGTAACCTCTCTCGGGTCCAAACTGGTCCAAACCGAGATACCCACAGATAGTATATGCCAGCCGAGAGGAAGCCTAGTGAGGAGATTACGGATTGAGGTAAAGTAATGCTTGTGTCTGACATATCTTATTTGTTCTCCGCATGAACATTTTTAATTGAATTCAAAATAACAATATCATACTTAAATATATTGATTTATGTATCTTAAATAACAATAACTTTATTTTACTTTGAAAAGAAAAATTCTAATTTAATACGCATTATAAAGACAAATATATATTAAATATAACAGAATTAAGTAATTAACATTTGAAAATATCGTACTTAAAAGAGAGTTTAAAGAAATACAATGTTAAAAAATTATTTATTAAATATTAATTATAAGATCACAATTACTTTTCACCTAAAAAAACTAACTACAATGCTTCAGCGAGCCATTTATTTATTATAATTTAAAGGATAAATTAATATTACCTAGAGAAAAGGGGATAGAGGGGATATGATATATTTATATTACATATTAGTATTATATTATATCAAGTAAATGAAATAATTAATAAACACTACAAGTACATTGGATTTTCAAATGACTTCAAAAATTAGGAATTTAAATATTTTATTATTATTTTAGAAAAAGAAAAAAGAAATCACATCATATATACACGTCCTTGCATATACGTCCGACCCACTTTATCTGAATCTATCATCAAATATTAAATATGAACACCGTTTTACTGAAATTTAGAAAACTATTTTTTTTTAGTGAAAACAAACATTTCTTATTAAAAGGTGTTCTTGTGGAAATAAATAAGAGATATTAGGGAACATAAATAATGCCTTACCTCAATCGTTGACCTCTCAAGTTGGCTCCTTTTTGACTTGTACATGTCATCTCCTAACATAGACGGTTTGGACCCTTAGGGGGTTACCTACAGAAAGGGCTCTGACGATCAAGTCAGTAAAAAGGCTCTCAAAAGTCAAACCTCATATTAGGGAATTAATGAAAGTGTACCTTTAATTGTTGGGGTCCACACGTATTTATAGAGTCATTAAGTGTGTCTGCCCCTTCTTGTGGGCTGGGCCCCTTTTTGAGTCATTTTGGGCTAATATCCAGATTGATGGTTGAAGAAGATAAGGCAAAGGTGAGTTCACTTCAAGGAAGAAGAGCTCACGACAATTGATGGTTGAAACACAAAGTTTATAACAACAAATGATCAACCCTTTTACAAGACAAGGAGCACCCTTTAAATAGAAGTTCATAGGGGTCCTTTAGCAAATACATAAACATGAAAAGGATTAACTAGCAAACCCTAATAACCTAAGCTAGGACAATTCTCGGCCAAAGTGAAGGAATGTGGTTGGTGGATGCATTTCCATGAGTATTCTAGGCCAAAAGAGGAAGGATACCAAGTAACCTTCTAAGGAATAAACCGAAAAGGCAAAAGGAGACAAGGTACATGTCTACTTTTGCTTTTACTTTATGCTTTTTGCTTTTCTCTCTCTTCCACATCATCCATATGCTCCAATCACCATGTGCCACCTAGCATGCTCTACTTTCTCTTAATTACCTACAAAACAAGACTAACAAAGATTAGCATGTTGGTTTAAGTTAATCTAATCTTGGTCAAAGTCAACAAGTCAACCAAAATAAGTCAACTAAAAACCAACTTAGGGAATTCAAACTAAAGTGATGCAAAACAAAGATAAAGGTAATGGAATAGAAGACTCCCCTCTAGACATGCTTCTAGTGATCCTTCTTGAGGGAGCTTCTAGGGAGGTGTCATGGTTGGTCACGCCTTCATCATCCACCCCTTCTTGGAGAGAATTCGACCACGAGTTCTTAAACCCTACATCAAAAGGAGAAAGATCACAAACATTGAATGAGTTACTTATATTGTAGCTTGGGGGTAAGTCTAACTCATAAGCATTGTTGTTAATCCTCCTAATGACTTGAAAGGGGCCATCCCCTCTAGGGAGAAGTTTAGACTTCCTTTGAGTAGGGAATCTCTCGTTTCTCAAGTGAAGCCATACCCAATCCCCCTCTTGGAAGATGACTTCCTTTCTATACTTATTACCATCCTCTTATTGTTTCTTAACTCTCCTTTCAATGGTTTCCTTGACTTACGAATGCAAATCTTGGATGTACTTGGCTTTGGCCTCACCATCTTGGCAAGTCCATGCCTCTTGAGTAGGTAGGGGAAGGAGGTCTAAAGGAGTTAGGGGATTGAACCCATACACAACCTCAAAAGGGGAATGAGAAGTAGTGGAATGCACAACCCTATTGTAGGCAAACTCTATGTGGGGAAGAAGTTCCTCCCACTCTCTAATATTTTGCATTATCATACACCTCAACATTTGCCCTAGGGTTCTATTAACCACCTCGGTTTGGCCATCACTTTGGGGATGGCAAGTGGTGGAGAAAAGAAGCTTGGTGCCAAGTTTACCACACAAAGTTCTCCAAAAATGGCTTAGGAATTTGGAGTCCGTATCACTCACAATGGACCTAGGTAGGCTATGTAGTCTCATAACTTCCTTGAAGAAAAGATTTGCAATATAAGTTGCATCATCAATCTTATGGCAAGGAATGAAATGGGCCATCTCAGAGAACCTATCTACAACCACAAAAATGGAATCCCTACCTTTTTTGTCCTTGGGAGGCCTAAGACAAAATCCATAGAAATGTCAACCCAAGGCTTGAAAGGGATGGGCAAGGGGGTATAAATACCATGGGGTAGGACTCTAGACTTGGCTTTCATGCATGCTATGCAACTCTTGCAATGCTTATCTACATGCTTCCTCATGTGAGGCCAATAGAAATGCTCCTTTAAGACTTCTAAAGTCTTGTTTGGCCCAAACTGCCCCATTAAACCTCCCTCATGTGCCTCTCTAATGAGTAATGCCCTTAACGAATCTTGGGGAATGCAAAGTCTCTTACCCTTAAAAAGATATTGATTGAGAAGGTAAAATTCTTTGTAAGCTCCTTGGTGGCATTCACTAAGAATGGGGGAGAAATCAACATCCTTTGGATACAATTCCTTAATATCATAAAAACTAAGAAATATAGTTTTAAGAATGGAAAGGAGGGAATGCCTTCTTGAAAGCGCATCCGCCATAATATTAGCCTTTCCTTGCTTAGTTTGATCACATATGGGAATTGTTCTAAGAACTCTACCCACCTAGCATGTCTCTTGTTTAACTTGCCTTGGCTTTTCAAAAATTTGAGTGACTCATGGTCACTATGTATCACATACTCTTTTGAAAGAAGATAATGTTGCCAAGTTGGCAAAGTCCTCACAAGAGCATAAAGCTCTTTGTCATAGGTAGAGTAGTTAATGTGACTTCCTTTGAGTTTCTCACTAAAATAGGCTATGGGGTGTCCTTCTTGGAGAAGCACTGCCCCAATACCTACATTGGATGCATCACACTCAATTTCAAAAGTTTTGGAGAAGTTAAGGAGGGATAAGAGTGGTGCATTGATCAATTTTTGTTTTAAAGTTTCAAAAGCCTTTTCTTGATCTTTGCCCCACTTATAGACCACACCTTTCTTGGCCAATTCATTGAGAGGGACGACTATGGTGCTAAAGTTTGGCACAAATCTCCTATAAAAACTAGACAACCCATGGAAGGACCTAAGCTGACTCACATTCTTTGGGGGAGGCCAATCTTTGATGGCCATCACCTTTTCTTGGTCCACATGGACCCCATGTTGATTTATTTTGAAACCTAGGAAGATCATATGATCCATCCCAAACACACATTTTTCCATGTTAGCATACACGGATGCCTTCCTTAAGGTCTCTAGCACACTCCTCAAATGATGCAAGTGGTCATCTTGAGACATACTATAAATGAGAATGTCATCAAAGTACACCACAACAAACTTCTTTAAGAACTCTCTAAGAACATGGTGCATGAGTCTCATGAATGTACTAGGTGCATTATTCAAGCCAAAAGGCATGACTAACCACTCATATAACCCAAACTTAGTCTTGAAAGAGGTTTTCCATTCATCACTTTCTTTGATTCTAATTTGATTGTACCCACTCTTCAAGTCTATTTTGGAAAATATGGTTGCACCATGTAACTCATCAATTAAATCATCTAACCTAGGAATGGGATGCCTATACTTGATGGTTTTGTTGTTGATAGCCCTACAATCTAAGCACATTCTCCATGTTCCATCCTTTTTGGGGACAAGAATCATGGGCATTGCACAAGGACTCATGCTATGTTGCACCTACCCCTTTTCTAACAACTCATTCACTTGTTTTTGGATTTCCTTAGCCTCCTTGGGACTTGTCCTATAGGCTGGCCTATTAGGCAAAGATGAGCCTTGTATAAAATCAATTTGGTGTTCTATACCTCTTAGGGGTGGGAGACCCTTTGGAGGTTCTCAAAACAAAATCTTTGAACTCATCTAAGACTAATGACAAGTCTTGGGGACATCTAGAGTGAGGGTTTTGGAAAAAGGGGGAAGGTTCACTAGGATAAGCTAAGAAGATAGGTTTTTGGGTAAGCATTACCTCTTTCACCCCTTTGAGGGAGATCATACTCTTCTTGGACTCATTGCCATGCCCTTGCGCCTTCTCTTTTCTCTTTTTCTTTAACATTTGAATTTGGTCCTCATTGACTTCTCTTGGTGAAAGAGGTAGTAATGTAATCTTTTTGCCTTGGAAGCTAAAGGAAAACTTGTTGGCATGGCCATCATGAAAAGCTTTTCTATCAAATTGCCATGGCCTTCCTAGTAAAATATGAGTTGCTTCCATAGGCACTAAGTCACACAACACCTCATCCTTGTAATTTCCAATGGAGAAGTTGATAAAGACTTATTTGTCAACTTTGATCTCACCTTCCTCACTAAGCCAAGATAGCTTATAGGGCTTGGCATGAGGGATGGTTTTCAAGCCAAGCTTGTCCACAATCCTTGTGCTAGCCACATTGACACAACTTCCACTATCAATTATGAGGGAGCAAGTTTTGTTGTTGATTTGGCACCTTGAGTGAAAAATATTTTCTCTTTGATTTTCAAATTCTTTAGGCACTTGGCCTAGCATGCGCATAACCACCAACAAACCTCCTTCATTGGGTTTGATTTCACCCTCACTTGAAGATTGGGAAGAAGTGTGGGAGGAAGAACTTTTTCGGGAGGGGGGAGAAGAATGTTCACTTTCAACCTCTCCTTTTGGGTTCAAGATCATGTTCCTTTTTGTTGGGCAATTTGAAGCAATGTGACTATATCCTGAACACTTAAAACATTTTATGGAACTAGTTCTTGAACCTTGGGAAGAGTTTGCACTTTCATGGGAGTTTCTAGATGCATTTGACCTAGGTGGGTGATCTTTGGAAGAAGGTTTCTCATCTTTTCTTTCTTTTCCTTTCCAAGTCCTAGAGTAGTAGTCATTGTAAGGAGTACTCTTCTTGGCCTCTTGTTTCTTTTTCAATTTACTTTCAACTTTTAAGGCCAAGTGTAAAACTTTGTCAAGAGTAGAGTACTCATACAACTCAACTACATCTTGAACTTCTCTTCTAAGACCACTCACAAATCTAGCTACCTTTTCTTCTTCACTTTCAAATTGGAGTCCTACTTTGAGAAGCATGGACTCCATCATTTTAAAATACTCATTCACACACATAGACCCTTGTTGAAGCCTTTGGAGCTTCAAAAGAGTCTCCCTTCTATAGTAGGAAGGAACAAATCTAGCGCGCATTAAAGTTTTAATGTCAATCCAACAGGCCGCGGGTGGCTGTTGGTTAATATTGTCCATACACAATTGATGCCACCACGTCATGGAAAAATCCTCAAATTCTAAAACTACTAAGTCTACTTGCTCTTGATCACTAACTAAATGAATATGAAAGATTTGGTCCACTTTTTGCTCTCATTCAATGTAGCGGTTTGGATCATTCTCCCCGTTGAACTTTGGAATTTTGATTGGTGGAGGTTGTCTTTGTGGGAGTTGATTGCGTCTTCCCCCACCATCATAGTCGTGCTTTCTTCTTCTTCCACCATGGCTAGAATCCTCAGAAGAAGATCTCTTCCTCCTCCTCTCATCTTCTCTAAGCTCAAGTCTTTGAATGTGCTCTTAAAGGAAGATCTCACTTTGTCTTCTATCCGCCCTCAATTGGTCAAAAGTTTCCCTTCTACTAACTTCCATCTCACGTAGGATGTTGGCAAGGGTGATTTGTTCACTTTCTTGGGCCATAGAAGTCACCATGGGAGGGGAATAAGGTGAAGCTGTAAGGCCCGTTTTCCATTCTGCCCCTTTTTCATAGGGCTGCCTTAACCATTGGGCCTTAGGGCTGGCCAAGAAAGGGAAAACAGACTTAGTCCACCCTAAACCTTAACCTAAACTCACTTTTCGTAAAATAGAATTCCCCACTTCCTAGAGCTGTTGCCGCTGCCGTTTTCTGCTAGGGTTCCAACGTTCAGAGTCACGTTTAGCTTGGTCTTTGTTCTGCTCACGTAAGTACCTTTTAATCATTACCGCCTCTGTATTGTATAGCTTTCGCAGTAGCAGTGGAAACCCTGTAACAACTCATTTTTATCCACTGTTCCAGTTGCGAGTCGGGTTCTAGAGCTACTGTGCTCCTTGGTTCTGTGCCGAAAGTCCTGTACGAACCCATTTCCAGGTAGGGAAGCTCTAGCTCACTCTCACGTTTCGTTTTTGTTTTGTTATGAATTATCATTTCGAAGTTATGGGGCTGGTATGATGTTGTGATAAGCTGTGAATGTGTGAATATATGTGGGATGGGCTGGCGTGAATCACTATTGCAGGAACACAGCGGCGAGACCTGCTAATCTCGCCCAAGCGAGCCAGTCTCGCCTAGGCGAGATGAACAGGGACTCGCCCAAACCCTATTATGCGAAAGGTCGCCCAGGCGAGCCGCTCTTTATTTTGAGTGAGCGAGCATCTCACCCAGGCGAGAGGGGTCTCACCTAAGCGAGATCCCGCATTGCTTTCTTGGTGTTTTGTTTAGCCCTCGCCTAAGCGAAGGGGACTCGCTTGAGCGAGAATGTCTCGCCTGAGCGAGACCCTTCAGCCTGAGTGAGGGGTTGGGCAAGACAATGCTGTGTTTGGTTGTGTGTTTACTCTCGGATGATTGGAATTGTTTGGGTATGATTGCTATGATGAGATACATGTACATATGTATGGATATATGCCTAATGGATTGCTATGTATGCGTGACATGATTCATGAATGGTGAATGATGGGTATTATGGGAACTTGGTATGTGAAATGAATGAGTGGATTGGAACTAAAGTAACATGGTATTGATATGAGATGAGGCCCTAGACTAATGGGGTGGTGACGACCAGTGGTATGGATTCAAAATGTGATACGTATGAGGAATTAATCCCAGGGGTTGGTATGAAATTATAAACATGATTTAATGTTCTCGTATTGTTGATTTATGAATGTTGGTCTGTGTCAGCATGTAATTCCTTGGGGTCTCTAGGTGAGACCTTCGGGGTTGCGCTTCAGTGGTCGGGACGTAATTCCATGGCCCCTATTAGTGGGTGTCCATGGTAGTGCCCCATATGTATAACTAGGTAAGGATTCAAGGTAAGGATTGCATCCTGACATTCTAAGGGGTCAGTTAGTCTCACCTAGAGCGGACTGACTCCTGTGGTGAGAGTAGCAGGAGGTCTGAAATTCATTAAGGGCTAACCTTGTGGTGAGGGAAATTTATTCATTGAAACACTTGCAACACATAGCTCGGGGGTGAGCAGAGGTATCCACCACAAGTGCAAGCATCCGCTGAATCCGACAAAGTTATATGTATCCGGATGAGTCAAGTCGAGTCGTAGTGTATTGCCTGATGAGTCATAACATGCTTGGTTGAAGTGAGTGTAGGATACTATGAAATTATATCGGACTTGATGAATGAAATCTCTTGTGCTTTAGCTAACCCTACTTTTGTTGTTGTGTGTTTTGTCGTATGGTACTCTCTTTTGCGATGATCACCAACTTGTTGGTGTGAGCAGATGCGAGGAACAACCACGGACAACAGGGAGGTGATGGTTCCGCTGCACGATTTGCATGGGCTGGATCTTGGTTTTTCCCTTAGGGCTTTGTCCCATGTATCACGTTATGCTTTACTTTCTCTATCAGTATGGATTAGACTTTTCAACTATAATCTTTTGACATCGTGGTGTGCCTAGTTTGTAGGGGTTGGGTTAAGGACCCCAAGACTGCTATATAGTGTCATTTGTGTGTGGCGTTTCTTTAATTACGTTTATTAATTAAATGGGACGTTACAGAAGTCGATTCTTCCTCCTCTTCTACCTCCAAGATTGGATCCATATTCATGTTCCTACACCAAAACTCACCAAAAACCGAGACAAGAAAGATGTTAAACAATGAAAACAAAGCCAAACCCGAGACCAAGTGTGGTCTTCACAAGCACCCAAGTGTTTTTGGTCACACTCCCAAAGCACACAAGTAACGCTAGCACTGAAAATCCTTCAAAACAAGTGAAAACACCTTAAAATTGATGAAAACCTTTCAAAAGCAAAACAAGTGGCTCGGCCACAACACTCTAGGAAAACAAGGAAATGAAAACAGCTAAGACAAAATAAGATTACCTAAAGACAAGCAAGCAAAACTCAAAACAAGAAAGTTTAACTTCTAAGGAAATTTGTTTTAAAGACAAAACTTGAACAAGACTTAAGCAATGAAAAACACTTTTAAAGACTCTATGGAAAGCATTTGAACAAGCCAAGATTATACCTCAAATTATGCATACACCAAGAAATATCATAACCAAGTTAAAGCATGGAACTAATTTCCAATATCACCCAAAAATCCAAGTATAAAATTTGGTAGCATAACACCTAGTAAAAATTGCCAAATGGATTTACCAAACAACACATTAGCTCTCGGCCAAACTGATTTTTGTCATGAAAAATACTTTTTCTTTTCAAAACTAGGTACTTAAGATGATGAGAAGGATATTTTAGGGTGTCTTGCACACTCAGTTCCTTAAAAATTAGGTCAAAATCAATTTCAAGGAGCATACAACAACACAAGGCATAAATCTCATGCAATAGCTCAAATACTTAGAAACAAGAATAAGAAAACTCAAAGAAGCATCTGACAAGATACTCAAAAGTAGCTAGGAACATTTTAAGAAGACTTTCAACATGTGAAGAAAAATTTTGGCATGGTAACAACTTAGTAAGCTCTCGTCTAAAGGAAAAATAAGCACCAAATTTCATGTTTTCACTTCACCAAGCAACATATATAAAGAGAGAGAGTTTTTGGATACTTTAACCTCAAGTGAAGTGGAAAAATTCTGTGCACACCATCTTGAACACAACAAGGCCGAGAGGTCTCCAAGCCAAACAAGCCACCAAAACAAAGGTTAGCAAAAGAAAAACACCATATTCAAGATAACCTAGGCTCTAGATACCAAATGATAAAGGATTATCTTGTTTTCTTTTAGAGTTATAAATATGGTGAAGTTGTTTAAGAAAGCTTTTTGAAAATTCCCACCGGACATTAAGATAGCAAGTTATCTAGATGTGAAGGTTCATTTCTCAAGCTCATGAAAGGAAAACGAGAGTTGGATTCAAGTTAAAACACATACGAATAAGCTCACTTTTGTGTCTTATTTTCTCTCTTTCCTCTAATTCGTTTCTCTCATTCGCTCCTTTGGCTTTTCTTAGACTCTCCTCTCTAGCCTTTTCTTCCACATCTCGTTTCTTCCTTTCTTTTATCTCTTGTTCCTCTTGTTCCTCTTGTTCTCTTTAAGCACAAAGCTTCACAAACTATTCTTTTTCTCTCTTCTTTTCATACTCTCGAAGCTTTTCAAGTTTTGCTTGCTCTCTCTTATATTTTTCTCTCTTTCTTTGTGCACTCAAGAGCAAGTCCATATTGTGCTTAAAATCCTTTTCTAGTCTAGAAAATTTAGCAATGTTTTGGATGAATGCATCCCCTATGTCAATGAAGTCTTCTATCTTAGCTTACTGCTCTTTTGTGATCCTAAATGAAGGGGGAATGAAATATTTCCATATGCATGTTTTTAATTCATAAAATATATTGATGCATGATTTTCTCCCCTATTTCACTCTATACTCCCGCTCTTGCCACCACTCATATGCACATCCTACAAACCTAGATGTAACATGCCTAAGAATGTCTATATGACTGTATTAACTAAACATTGGTTGCACCAATTTCTTTGTATCCTACATCCAATCTCTAAATGATATTGGTTTTATATCCTCCCCAAAGAATGGAATGTCACTATGAATGGTATGATGCAACTCATGACTACTATGCCTACCTAAATGCACACTACTATGCCTATCTACATGCATACGACTAGAAGAAGAAAAACTCATTTTGAAACATTTTTGGTAAAACAATTTTTCACAAAGAAGTTGATGACTTTCTAAAGAGAAAATAATGGAAAATATTTCTAGAGATACTCCCAGGAAAGCGAGGTGAGTCTCATGGACAAGCTTAAAAACCAAGCCTTTCCTAGCCAGAGATCTCTAAATTTCTTTCACAAAAATTCTCAATAAAAATACAAATGAAAACAGAGTGTGTGAAAAACAATTTGACAAAGTGTGTGAATAGATGAAAACCCTAAAGACCAAAAGAAGGTCAACTAGGTGTTAAACACATTGCACTTAGATATCACGGTGACGTAAAACATAAACGCAACATGCATATCAAACAGAAGCAAAACCTGGACAAGAAAACATAAAGACAGAAACTGAACAAACAGGAAAACATAAACTAGACGAGAAACCTAAGTGACGATACAAGTGGCCTTTGGAACCCCATGAATCTCACGCTACACGTTTAAAAACTATTACAAAAATAAAAGGATGGGATTGCTCTAAAGCATTTTCCCACCTAAGCCAAATGAAATAAAAGAAACTGCAAACGAAAAATACACCCACAAGTCGTGATACAAAACAGAAATAATCAGAAAAATAAAAGAACTAGGCTAATCTATGTCTCTCTAGGCCAACCTCGAAAATGTGTCACCCTCAAGTGTTTGCACTCCTCCTTGAAGGTCCCAGCTCACTCATTTTTCCTCTCGGTGGCCACTTAATTTGTTTTTACTCACCACAGTTGCACCTTGCAGAAAGGTTATCACTTACAAGGCTACCAAAAACAGTGAGTTTAAAGCCAAATGAACCAAGAGCAAATGAGCAGTCAGCCACTTTTGAGAGTAAAAAGCAGAAAACAATAAAAGTTCAAATTTGAGGCAAGGACAACATCAAAGGATGGATTTAATGACAAACTCAATGGAGAGCCAATAAAAACAAGGAAGAAAACAAGCTAACAAATAAAGAAGGAACACAAAAGGAACCTAAAGAGTAGGTCTAGAATAAGATGAACAAAACTAAAAGCAAACAAGACTCAAACAAGTTGAATCAAGAGCACATGCAAATTGAAATTGAAGATGATAGTAGTATATGTGTGAATTATGCAACATTATTTTCATGCTGCTGAAACAAACAATATTTGCAGAGTCAATCCAGACTTTTGTTTTGTTTTTCTACATGCTCTTTTAGATGCTTTTTTTTCCATCATGTTTTCTTTTTTTTTTTTCAATGACTCTTCTTTTCAGTTCTCAAAATCTTGAAGAACATCTCACACAATGGTTAATTTTCTACCACCATATCAATGAACAAATGCATATGACAAAGAACAAGTAATCCAACTAAAAAAAAGTTTGAAACAGACTCATACAGGACAACAGAAGAGACTCGGCCAGTCCAGAACAAATATCAGAGGAAAATTCAATTAATGAGAACTAATATGGTGATGCAACCAAAAGCAACCAGAGTATTATCCGACATTGTAGTCAGCACAACTTGGCATCACAACGCAAGCAACAGATTTGAATGAAATAGTCAATCTATGAATCTGATAACATACAAACTTAGTGAAACAGAAATGAAAAGAGATTGTTTCAAGGCAACTGATATGCATAAACACAATGTTTCACTATGAATCAAATGTTCACTCCACAATTTAGTCACAAAACAAGGAGAATTACAATAATGCCAACTTATGCAACTTGTAATAACATAATGGAAAGAAGGCAGATTCAAAGGCAAGCAAGTCTACACACATGGCCAAGTAAGATATGCAACATTTGAGAGATATAGACAAACTAAACCAGCACTGGACAAAAATGAAAACAAAGTACTGGCATTCAAAGCAAATAGACACGAATTGCAGTGTTGAATTCAGATTCCGATGACCAAGCAATAGGTGCAAAATCTGGATATAAGTCTATCAGAGCAAATCAGAATTGTAGAAAGAAACATTAAAACCTGTGAATGATCAAATAGACTGATGCAATGCTCAAACTCAATCAAAAGTACTAGGCCAATAATAGTACCAAAAAGAAATTATCAATTACTAAACATGACTCAGGAAATGGCAATGGAACTGCAAAATGCAAATTCAACATATGTATACAGTCGGATATACTCCACATAATGTAATGCAGTCAACAAAGCAAAGAACAAGTATTGACATTCAATTTCGCAGAACAACTTTGAAGGCAACTGACACTGAAAGAAGGAATGACTAGCACTGCCTATGCACTAATTTAATCAATATTGAATGTCCATTTGAACAATCTGAACAAAGTCAGATATATGATTAGTTCAATGGAACACTTCAGTTTTGTCAACACAATCCTTGGCCATAAATTAAATTTCCAGAACAGCAATAGATGCAAATTCAAAACTAATAGACGCAGGTGCAAAAAGAAACACCAAAACTGAACAAAATCAAAGACGAAGCAGTGAAAAACATGATAAATGAAATTGGAACAACATTAGAAAGCATGAATAAAACATGAAGAGCACAAATCAAACACGAATTAGTGGAAAATGCACTGTAGAAAAATTGCTAATGATCTAATAGCAATTAAGGAACTCCACAAAACACATGAACCTACTTATGCGAATGAAATAGTGACTGAAAGAGATGCAACACTGAACACACACAAAATAGGGACAACATCTATAGAATTAAGGACATATAAAACGAATTAAACAAAAACTAAGACAAAACAAGGATTTTAAAACATGAAAGCTAGGTAAAAAAATTGAAATAAAACCTAACTATGACATACATTGAATGGAAAAATTAGAGGGCTTATGATAGTGCATTAATCAGTATTGATCCAAGGCAATCAGAACAAGGATTTTGAATCAATATCAACTAGAAAAATTTTAGCACAGATTCAATCACAATGAAGCAACAAAATCAAACTCCAAACTCAAGCATATTGTGAACAAGACGGAAAAAAATAGATAAAGAAAAATCAGAGATAAGACGAAGAATACTTAGCTTTGAAGACCTCCAAGAACCGAGTGGCTTTGAATACCACTTGATGAGGCTCCTCCATCGCGATACTTGCCCGAAAGGCTCTCCAATCGACGTTCCACCGATTGAAACTCTCGGAAGGCAAGGGAAAACACAACGGAAGACTTAGTTATGGTGTTTACGCTCAGTTCTCTTTGGCTTCTCACTGGCTTGGGCAACCTGAAGAGGTAAAAACCTAATCTAGGGTTTAGAGTTTCAGCAGAGCCGAAAGGGGAGTGTTCTCAACCAAATTTTAACATTCATCTCAACTAAACATTACAAAGAAATGACTTGCCTTTTATAGATGAAGGCAGCCGGTAAAAGAAAATGGAGGAGAAGAAAAATGGGTGACATCTAACACAAATCCTAACGGCAAAGATGGAAGGCGTGAACAGAACTATGCACGTGAAGGAACAGACGGTAACCCTAGCTATTGGGAAGAGATACGCGTGAAAGAAACCAACGCTGATGTGATGGTGTTTGCAAAGAACACGAAACCCTAACAAAGAAGAGAAACATGATAGGGTTCGCGTGATGCATTTTTAGAAGACTGGGAAATGGTATATGCGTTGTCGTGTGTTGGTGGCAATGGGCTTATTTGAGTTGAAGCCCAATTGCTTGCTTCATGCTCCAGCACCAGACCTAGCGTGAAGAAATTGGGCTTTTTGGCCCAATACGTTGACAAATGAAGGTCTGCTCCACACATGCTCTTCCATATCAACGATGTTGGTTTTGAAAATAATCCTGACACATAGACAATCAAGACAATTAAAGGTAGCACAAAAAGAATGGCCCAATAAAGGTATAAGGCCCAAAAACAATTATTTATTTAATTAAAAAAAGAAATTTAAAGAAATTTAAAAGAAATGGGCCTAAGCATTGGCCCAATGCTATGAGCCTTGTTGGGGCCACATCACTTAGTCTTTGTGGTGATGGTTCATTCCAAATCATAAAGAAGATCAACAATAAGGCTTATCAATTAGATCTTCTGATGAGTTCAAATTTTTGCCCTCATTTAATATTTAAATTTGGGGATTTAATTGAATTTTCTGTGCTTAAAGATTGATTTAATTAGGATTTGTGATTATTGGATTTATTGAGTAAGTTTGGTAAAAGTGGCGTAAAAATTGATTTTAGTTGCATAAAATATTATTGGATATTTTAACGTTTGTTAATGCAGCTGGAATTTATTTTTGGTTAATTAATAATGTGATTTTGAAATATTCAAAGTTACAAAATAAGTCCAAAATCAAGAAATTCTGAAAAAGAATAAATCAGGAGCTAAATGCACCCCCAGATTTTATTTGCACACTCCTCCCTCAAGTGGACCACAAAAACCTGTTCTGCACCCCCAGTTTTCACTAAGTTGCACCCCTCGTACCACTTAAAATCCACTCAACCAGATCATGCCATGTGGCAATCCTCACCTTTTAAAATTAGCCAACCATAAGCTGCCACGTGTCATAATCCTTCACTCACCAAATTGACCACTCAGATCTTGCCACGTCATCATCTCCTCCATCTCACACATGAAATCCTAACCCTAATTTTCCTTCCACCCTCCACACAGCCGCCGCCGCCAATCTCACCGGCCACCACACCACCATCTCGCCTCAGCCATCGCCGGCCACTACCAACCTGCGCAGCGACGCGCAACCACCATGGCCACCACTAAAACTCGCCAGAAACGCATCTCGCGTTCCATAACCATCGCGCAACACCATCTTCTCGCGAGCACCGCAGACCTGCAACCAAGATGTCCGACCACCGCGAGCCACCAGCGCCTGCACCTACATCTGCGCGAACCAGTTCCGTCACCACCAGTCACGGTCGCGCTTCATCCCTACACCAGCGCGCACCAGATCGGAAAAGAAGATACACCGCACCTGCAATCTCCATCTTCTCGCTGCCAACTTCAGCACCATTGCACCTACTCCATTTCCGCAGTCACCGCCGCAGATCGAAGCAGCCACAAACCTGCAACACTTCGCCGGAACCAACAGCCACGCACCTGCAACCACCGCGAGCTTTGCCGCTGCCACCATCACGTTTTCAGCCGTCAAAGGAGGAACAAACCCTAAGGAAGGAGAGAGAAATCTGATTTGGAAGAGCTGACACGTGGCAGTCTCTCAATGGACACTGAAATGGTCAAAACTGGTCAGCTTTGGTAAACTCTGGTCAAACTGGTCAAACTCTGGTCAAATTCTGGTCAATTTTGTAAAAATGCTTAAATGAGAGAGGCAGAATTGGAAATTGGACAGAAATTAAGTTGCTAATTAATTAAATAAAAATAAAAGATTTTAGCAACTGACAGATAAAGCCCAAAGTCCAGTGGAAGCCTATATAAAGAGACTTAAGGGAGCAGAAGAGGAGACTTACAATTTTTACAGCTTACAGCTTAGACACTTAGAACTCTCTGGTTTTGGCAGATACCATCTCCACCACATCTCTCATTCTTTCTTTTATTTTCTTTCCTTCATATCATCATGTATTCCATCAAAGCCATGGAGGGCTAAGCTTTTAGGGTTGATTCCACTGTAATTTCTTAAATGGATTCTGAGGTTAGATAAATTTATATGTTTTGTTATTTTGATTATTGTTGTGGTTTTTGTTTATCTATGTCCTTTGCTTCTTAATCGAATAGAAAATAATGATTTTAAATCTACATACATGCTAATCATATGAGTTAAAAGGTTTTTAAATTAAATTAAGACTTTACTTTGATTTTGTTTAGAAATTTTCATTTGATTAAATAAGTTTTTGCCAATAATTGAGACTTTAATTTGATTAGAGGTAATTACTTTAACTAAAATTAGTCAAGACTTTACTTTGATTAATTAAGTTTTCTATTTGGTAAAGAAACAAAGGAATAGACATGATTAGGCATAGTAAAATTAATTGAGACTGTACTTTGATTGAATTTACTATGGATAATCTAACAATTCTCACTTTTAATTGAGACTGTACTTTGATTAAAAGTGAGGATGCCAACAAATGAATTGAGTCTTTACATTGATTTATTTGTAAATCAACAACAATAATTAATTTAACAATAATCTCTAGATAACCAATGAAGAATCTTATTTAGAAAAAGCAGTGGAATTGACCTATTTACTATTCCTGTGTTTACAATCTTCCGTGTCATTTTCTTTGCATATCAAAACCCCCTATTTTTATAGTTGCTAGTTTTAATTGCATTTTTGAGAATCAAATATTTGAGATCAATTCCGTATTCGTTGTGAGACGACTCAGGGTTATCTTAACCCTAACTATTTTCTTCACTACAAACTGGCAATACTGAAGTTGCTAAAGTAGTGGTAATTTGATCGCCTAACGACAGCGATATCAAATTTGGCGCCGTTGCCGGGGAATACGGTTAGTATTTCTTTTATTTTGATTCTGTTTTTATTTATTTATTTATTTATTTTATTTTATTTTTATTTTTTATTTTTATTTTTTATTTATTTTACGCATATACGTTTGATATAGTTTGTTATTTTGTAGTATCTAGTTTTCTGTTAATATATTCCAAGCAAAGTTCTATTTTTGTTTTGATTAAGAATTTCTTTTAAGAAATTTTTGAGACTAGTTTGGAAAACTCTGTCTAGGAAAGACTTGGTATTTAAGTTGTCCACTGTGATGCACCTCTCTTTCTTGGGAGTAGACCCAACGACATCTTAACTCATTTCTTTCTTGAAATCTTTCTCCAAAACAAGAATAGGAAGAAAAAAAAAACACAGGGAAACACTTTCAGGTGGACTTGCATAGTGCATGACTCGGGCCAATCCGGGTCAATTTTATCAACTTGATTCAGAACTTGAAAGGAACTTGCGTAAATCACGTAGGAGACTTGAACTCAGGTGTTCTACTGAAGGAGCACCATCATCATCTGAACCTACCACTGAAAGTGTACCACTAGAATCACCTCCGGTGATTAACATATCTTCTGATCCATCACCTGAACCAGAATTTCAAGAAGATAGAATGGAAGAAAGAACAATAAGAGAGTTGGCTTCACCGGATGGAGCAATTACACAAAACATGTGCATCCAATATCCAGATGGAGAATGTGAGCTTAAGTCTGGGTTAATCCATCTTTTACCCAAATTCCATGGATTAGCAGGAGAAGACCCGTACCATCATTTGAAGGAATTTCATGTTGTTTGTTCATCCATGAGACCTACAACAGTGACAGAGGAACATATCAAGCTTAAGGCTTTTCCATTCTCACTGCAAGATGCCGCTAAGAATTGGTTATACTGCCTTCCGCCAGGATCCATCAATACTTGGGAGACTCTGAAAAGATTATTTCTGGAAAAGTTTTTTCCAGCATCTAGAGTTGCTGCTATTCGCAAAGATATTTATGGGATAAGGTAACAAGAAAGAGAAAGTCTTCACGAGTATTGGGAAAGATTCAAGAAGTTATGTGCTTCCTGTCCTCATCACCAAATAAACGAGCATCTCCTCATTCAATACTTTTATGAGGGATTGAGTATCATGGATAGACAAATGATAGATGCTGCAAGTGGAGGGTCATTGGTGGACAAAACGCCAACAAATGCAAGACAATTGATTGAAACTATGGCGTCGAACCATCAACAATTTTCCACAAGGAGTAATTCTATAACTCTATTGAAGGAAACCCATGGAGTAGAAGCTTCATATGTTGCAGATCACAAGAAATTAGAAGGGAAGTTGGATGACATGGCAGCCATGGTAAGGACCTTGACAGACTTACAGAAAAAGCCTATCCCTTCTACTTTATGTGGAATTTGTGCTTCTACTAATCATCCTACAGAGGCTTGTTCTATGTTAAAAGAGACAGGGACGTTAGACAATGAACAACCTCAAGCATATGCTGCAAACATCTATGGCAATAATAGACCACCTCGGCAGCAATACAACCATGATTTGTCCTCCAACAAGTACAACCCAGATTGGAAGGAATATCCTAGCCAGAAATGGGGAAATCAACAGCCTCAACACCAACAAGTCTATGTTCCACCTCAACAGAGGCAACAACCACAACCAGCGGCAACCTCTGGTGATTCAAACATGGAAGCAATGATGAAAATGATGGCTGACATGATGAAAGGACAAATCAATGAGTTGAAACAGACGATGGAAGCAACCAATCAAAACTTGCAGAACCAGATTGGACAAATGGCAAATGAGTTAAATCAGATGAAGTCTCAACAAGGCTCAAGCAATTTGCCTGCACAAACTGTAATCAACCCGAGAAATGTAAGTGCTATTACTTTAAGATCGGGTAAGCAAATACAAGGTCTTGGGGATGCCCAAGAAGATGAAGATAAGGACAATGAAGTTGTACCTAATGATGAAAGAGGAAGATCAGATGAAGCAACACAAGCAACATCTGAAATACCTGCACCCAGTGATAACTCCAGGTTGGTATCCCCTAATACTTCCTCTGAAAATCCTTCTCCTTATTCTCCTCCTCCTCCCTATCCAAACCTTTTGAAACCAAAAACTAAAAAGATGGAGGAGTTAGACAAAGAAATCCTGAATACTTTCAAGAAAGTGGAGATAAACATTCCTTTGTTGGATGCTGTGAGACAAATTCCTAAATACGCCAAGTTTCTCAAAGAATTATGTACACATAAAAGGCGTATTATGGACAAAGAGGTAGTGAACATGGGAAGAAACGTCTCTAGCTTAATTAAGAAGCCTGTAGTCAGAATGCCGCAAAAGTGTAAGGATCCAGGTATTTTTTCTGTTCCCTGCATTATAGGAAGTACTAAGTTTGATAATGCTATGTTAGATTTAGGAGCTTCCATTAATGTAATGCCTTTATCTGTTTTTACTTCACTTCATCTTGGACCTCTTAAGTCTACTGGTGTGGTCATTCAATTGGCCAACCGTAGCACAGTTAACCCTGCAGGTGTGCTAGAAGATGTGCTTGTCCGTGTGGACAAGTTAATTTTTCCTGCAGATTTCTACATCTTGGATATGAAGGATGATGAAGGAATGAGTTCAACCACAATCATCTTGGGAAGACCATTCATGATGACAGCACGTACTAAGATAGACGTGCATGCAGGATCCTTAACTATGGAGATAGGAGATGAGAAGGTGCAATTCAACGTGCTAGAAGCCATGAAGCACCCAATTGAAGACCATTCTTTGTTTTGTATTGATTTATTGAGTAATGTAGTGAACAATTATGCTTTTGGACTTTTGGACGTTTTATCTGGTTTTTCTTCTTCTTTGGATTTTTCTTTTTCGAATATTTCGGGCTCAATTTTAGACGAAAGAGAAAATTGTAAAACAGGTGATGTTGAGGACGCGGTGTCACTATTTGATACCTCTGTGGCGTCCAAGTGTGATGCTGAGGTGGCTGAAATTACCTTAGGCAATAAAATGTTGCCATCTGTGGAACAGCCACCCACTTTGGAGTTGAAACCTTTACCATCTCATTTGAAATATGTTTATCTTGAGAGGGATGGGAAACTCCCTGTTATTATATCTGCCTTGCTTACTGACGAGCAGGAACAAAAGCTATTGCAAGTTATCAAAGATCACAAGCGAGCAATAGGCTGGACTTTGGCAGATATTCCTGGTATTAGTCCTTCTTTCTGCATGCACAGAATACTCTTGGAGGAGGATGCTAAGCCAGTGAGGCAACCTCAGAGGAGACTGAATCCTCAGCTGATGGAGGTTGTGAAGAAAGAAGTCACCAAGTTGCTACAAGCAGGTATTATATATCCTATTTCTGACAGCACTTGGGTGAGTCCTGTACATGTGGTCCCCAAGAAATCTGGGATCACCGTGGTCAAGAATGAGAAGAACGAGTTGATTCCTACTCGTATTCAGAATAGCTGGAGGGTCTGTATTGATTATAGAAGACTAAACCAGGCCACCAGGAAGGACCACTTTCCTTTACCATTCATGGACCAGATGTTAGATCGATTGGCAGGTAAGTCTCATTACTGTTTTCTTGATGGATTCTCTGGGTATTTTCAGATTTGTATTGCCCTAGAGGATCAACATAAAACTACCTTTACTTGTCCATTCGGTACATATGCTTATAGGAAAATGCCATTTGGCCTTTGCAATGCTCCTGGAACATTTCAGCGATGTATGATGAGTATTTTTACAGATTTGTTGGAGCATTGTATTGAGGTTTTTATGGATGATTTTAGTGTATATGGTTCATCTTTTGACCACTGCTTGTCTAATCTTGCTAGAGTCTTGGAGAGATGTGAAGAAACTAACCTTGTTCTAAATTTTGAAAAATGTCATTTTATGGTGGAACAAGGTATAGTTTTAGGTCACGTTGTTTCCAAGAATGGTATATCTGTAGATCCTGCTAAAATTGATATTATTTCACAATTGCCTTACCCCTCTTCTGTGAAAGAGGTTCGATCTTTTCTTGGACATGCAGGATTTTACAGGAGGTTTATCAAGGACTTCAGCAAGATAGCCAACCCTCTCTCCAACTTGTTGCAAAAGGATGTAGTATTTGACTTTGGAGAGAGGTGCAAAGATGCATTTGATACATTGAAAAAGGCGCTTACCACCACTCCTATCATCCAGCCACCTGACTGGACATTACCGTTCGAGTTGATGTGTGATGCATCAAACTTTGCAGTAGGAGCGGTGCTTGCACAAAAAGATGGGAAGCTATCACATGTGATATATTATGCTTCCAGAACATTGGACACAGCGCAGGCTAACTACACCACGACTGAGAAGGAATTATTGGTTGTTGTGTTTGCCTTGGACAAATTCAGACCGTATATACTTGGTTCCAAGGTAATTGTTTATACTGATCATGCAGCATTAAAATTCCTTCTGAAGAAAGCAGATTCGAAACCAAGGTTGATCAGATGGATGCTACTACTCCAAGAGTTTGACATTGAGATTCTAGACAGAAGTGGAGCACATAACTTAGTAGCCGATCATCTTAGCAGGATTGAAAATGGAGAAGATAACATTCCTATTAAGGATGACTTTCCTGATGAAGTCCTCCTAGCATTGACTGCTGTGAAAGGTATGTTTCCTGAACCTTGGTTTGCTGACATTGTTAATTATTTGGTTGTTTCTGCTATTCCTCCTTCCTTCTCCAAATATGAAAGAATCAAGCTAAAAAGTGAGGCAAAGTACTATATATGGGAAGACCCAATCTTATGGCGCATTGGTAGTGACCAAGTCATAAGGAGGTGTGTTCCAGATATCGAGATACCTCATGTGCTTGAGTTCTGTCATTCGTCTCCTTTTGGTGGACATTATGGCACACAAAGAACAGGTAGGAAGGTGTTAGATTATGGATTATATTGGCCTACTATTTTTAAAGATGCACAGAGGGTATATGAAAATTGTGAGCAGTGCCAAAGGGCAGCCATGTCCATTACAAGAAGGGATGAAATGCCTCAACAACCCATGCTATATTGTGAGGTATTTGATATTTGGGGTATTGATTTTATGGGTCCTTTTCCTCCTTCTTTTGGGTTTTCTTATATTTTGCTTGCTGTAGACTATGTCTACAAATGGGTAGAAGCCATAGCTACAAGGACTAATGATTCTCGAGTTGTTATGAGTTTTGTCAGGTCTAACATTTTCTGCAGATTTGGGATACCACGAGCCATCATCAGTGATCAAGGGACTCATTTCTGTAATAGGCTACTTGAGAACATGTTGAAGAAGTATGGGGTGACACATCGCATTGCTACACCATATCACCCCCAAACTAATGGGCAAGCAAAGATCTCTAACAGAGAGATTAAAAAGATACTAGAGAAAGTAGTGAAGCCTAGTCGAAAGGATTGGGCCACAAGATTGGATGAAGCACTTTGGGCACACAGGACAGCCTACAAAACACCTATAGGTATGTCACCTTTCAGGGTGGTTTTTGGAAAGGCTTGTCATCTACCTGTGGAGATTGAACATCGGGCCTATTGGGCCGTGAAAGCATGCAACTTGGATTTGGAAGAAGCAGGAAATGAGCGAAAACTTCAGTTGCAAGAACTAGAGGAGATTAGGCTAGCAGCCTATGAAAATTCAAAGTTCTACAAAGAGAAAACCAAGAAGTTCCATGACCAAAAGCTTGTGGCTAGAAAGGATTTCAAGGTAGGCCAGAAGGTGTTACTATACAAATCCAAGCTGGGTCACATGAGTGGTAAGTTGCGTTCTACTTGGGAATGACCATACATTGTTACAGAAGTCTTCCCTTATGGAGCAGTGGAGATCAAGGAAGAATCTTCAGCAAGAACTTTTAAAGTTAATGGGCATCGTCTTCGGATATTCAATGAAAATCAAGATATGCTGAATAAGACGATGGATGGGATGAACTTGACTTCTCCCTCATACCTTCCACCTTGAGGAGGTAAGTACACTTCATACTTTTTCTTTGCATTTTATACATATTGAATACATTGAGGACAATGCATGGATAAAGTGTGGGGGTGTGGGGAGATTTCCCCCTTTCTGTTTTTGTTTTCTATTTGTTTTGTTTTTCCTTTTCTAATTTTGTTTTCTGTTTTTTTTATTTAAAAAAAAAAGGTTTTTGCTTTCAATAAAACATATTGACATTGGATTTTTGGATTTGATTTACTAATTGGAACGATCATAATTCTGGGAAAATAAAAGTCATGTGCTATGAATGGATTGTTTCTGTGATTTACTTGATTGAGTTGATTTGAGAGTTTCTGGAATAAATCTTTTGTGAAAGAGTTTTTGACCTTGTGAGTTTTGAGCTTTATTGTAAGGATGAACTACCGTGTGTCATTCCTATTTTTCTTGTGTGATTTGCTCATGTCTTGTTGATACTCAAATGTTTAGCTTGATTCTGTTGTTTTGCATCTTAGGTGAACATGCATGATTTGATATGACTGAGGCATTTCTTGTTTTTAGCTACTTGGCCAAATAAGCTAACCATGACATTGATCCATTGGTAGCCCCTTGAGCTTAAACCTCTTTTTCTTGTTTTGAGCATATTGCTAAACCTTAAAAAGAAAAAGACCATGTTTTTCCTTACCTTAGGGAGAAAGAAGGAGCTAGTGGATTATGTTGAGATTGGTTGAGGAATAAAGTGTGGGGGTGAGTATTTCCCCCACAAAGTTGTAAAAATGGCAAAAAGGAAAATAATTGTTGATGACAGAGTGTTGAAATGAAAAATGATTGCTGTCTGAAAAAGAGCAACAAAGGATAAAAAAAGAAAAAAAAAAGAGAAGAAGAAGTAAAGATTGTTTTTGAAACTGTGCTCCATAACTCTTTCTTCCTTACTATTTCAAAAACACACAAATCCTAAAGTTTTTCCTACCTTTGCCTTGGCCTCATTATAACCTGTTAAAAGTCCTCATGATTTTTGAATGCATGTTTTCTGAAAGCTGTGAATATTAGAGTCTTGCTAAGCATTGAGAGTGTTTACTTGCATGGGTATTTTGAGTGAAAACACAAGCCAAAACACTTGAGCGAATTTTGGTGAGAAAATATATATTTAACTTGAGTGTTTCTCTTTCATATTTGATTATCTTGTAAACTCAAAAGATTAACTCATGTGTGAAAAATAGAATTTTATCTATTTGTTTGTGCATGACAACATGATTTCTAGAAGATTGATCTGTTTCCATTTGTATTCATTTCTTTAATCCACTGAAAATATGGAATAAAAGACCTCAGAAAAAAGTTTTGAAATTCTTCAATTTTGCCCAGGAGTGCAAAAGGATAAGTGTGGGTGTGTTCCAACTGAATATGGTGTGCATCCTACTTTTAATATCATTGACTTAGTTCCTTTTACAAGTACTGTAGCTGATGAGGATGACATCCAAGATTTGAGGGTAAATCCTCTTCAAGGGGGAGGGGATGATGTGATCCCAACAAGCCCAAATGCACCTTCAAGCCTCATTTCAAATACAAGCCCACTTAAAGGCACAATTACAAGATCAATGATGAAGAAGATTCAAAAGGGCCTCCTATTAGATGATCACAAAATCAATGGGCTTCTAACATTATTTACATGGGCCAAAGAGATCACAAACTTGAAGAAGTGCATGTAAATCTAGTAGTGTAGATTTAAATTGGGCCACTGTTTGGGCTTCGCTTTCAATAATGCATAAGACAATAAAAATATGTTGATTATGAGATACACATTGGGCTTGGCCCAACTTTTGCTATGCTTGGCCGAGACATCACATGGTGCAAGGAAGGATAGCTCATTGATTCATCACACCTTCATCCAAGGGCTAGGAGACTTGGCTTTCTTTTCAAGCTAGGATCTCACGGCCAAGATCAAGTCTTCTTCCCCAAGCTAGCATCAAAGGCCAAGATGCTTTCTCCTTCTCATCCAATGGCCGAGAATCCTCATGTGTAATGGCTTTTGTATAAAAGCCATAATTTTTCAACATTGTATTCACTCTTGAAATTTTATGCAATAGATGCTAATTGAGTTGAGGGCACTCCTCCCTCTATTGCCTTTGAAAGTCACCCCTTTCTAGAGATTTTCTCTCTCTACCTCTAGCCACCTTCCTTAGGCCAGCATAGATTAGGAAATCCTATCACCTCCTTCACCTTCCATATCTTGCAAGTGCCTTCAAAACTTGCCTCCATCCCTTCACTAGAATAACCACATATACTACTAATTCAAGATAAAGAGAGGGCAGAAATTTTAGAACCAACACAACCTCAAAGCTTCATTGCATTTTCTCATCAAGGAGTCAATACACGAATTTATATAGCCATGGAAATCGAACAATTAAACACTTCAAAATGAAAATTCCTCAAGGGAGAAGATTCAAAAACGTAAACAACCAAAACAAAACATCAAATCCTAAGTTAGATCATATTGAAACATAAATTCAATAGCAAATAAGACTTCTGAAGCTTTAATGGAACAAAAATGTTTATTGTAATATAAAACTCGAAAACCCCATACATGGGTGTTGTTCAAACTCACAACAAACCAGAAATTGAAATGCCCAAGCTACCAAATTGAAGAAGACACCTCCATGGTCACTAACCAATTCTAAAGGACGTGAAAAATGGAGTATGAGGAAGAAGATGGTGGCAACTATCTACAAAGGAGACCTAAAATTCGTGCTCCTTTCACCACATATTCACATATTTACAAAAATGTCATTATGAGGTGCATAATTACAAAAGTACCATTATGGGTCCAAAATGCTAGCCCAATCACTTGAATGACGTGGAAATGACATGGATAGACATGGCGATGATGTGATAACTCTCTCTTCATCTTAAGATTAGTGTCCAAGCTCAAAAATTGCTTCACAAAATACGTAAAAATAATTAGAAACAAAAATTCGACCAATTAATGCCAAATTAATCAAAATTCGGAATAATGGCCCAATAAAGCCCACTGGACGAAAATGTACTAAAGATAGACAATTAAGCACTAAACATCCATAAATATGGACACTAAAAGGCAATGAAATAGGGGAAAATTAATGACTCATCACTAACTCGTGTGCAGTTCTTTTAAAATTTGGATTCAAACTAAAAAAACTACTTTGAATATTCAAAATACATGGCAAACAAGCTAATATAGATTATCAAACATAGGTTTATTGAATTCCAAGCTTGTGTCTTTCTTCTTCCCATTGTTGATTTCATTGTTCCTTTATAAACAAATCTTCCATAGGCAACAAAACAATATGAGGCCAGTTAGTATTCTCCCTTATTGACAATTTATATTACTCTCTCATTTCTTTCTGTTTTTCTCTCTTCTCTTTCTTTTCTTTCTCTCTCATTTCTTTCTCTCCTCTCTCTCTTTTATTTCTCTTCTCTCTCTTTCTCTTCTTTCTCTTCCCTTATACTCTTTTCTTTATCTTCTCTTTCTCCCTTTTCTTTCTCTTCTCTCTCTTTGTTTTCTTTATCTTCTCTTTCACTCTTTTCTTTCTTTTTCTCTCTCTCTCTCTCTCTTTCTTTTCTTTCTCCTCTCTTTGTCTATTTTCTCTCTCTTTTTTGTTTATATATTCTTTTTCTCTTATTTATTTTCTTTCTCTCGCTATAAGTGCATTTTTCTATTGTTTAAGTCCTTAAAATTTGGAAAGCTCCCTTTTGTAATAAGGAGGTACAAAACTTTCCCTCATAACTATCTTCAATAGCTCCCGTGAAGGAATTGACAATTTTTTTCTTTTAATTATATCTATGTTGACTTGATTCCATCAATTCATTACAAGGCATCCAAACTCCAATGTGGCCATCAGGACTTTATCTTCATTCTCATAATGCATGAGTTAAAAATCTAATCAACCTTCATCTCTAATGCAAGGTAGGCTTCTGGATCATTTGCTCCATTGAACTTGGGAATTACTTTTTTCTTTTTCATCTCATCTCTTCTAGGTATTTGATTTTCCCTTCCACATGAATTAGTTGATGAAGGATTAACCCCAACCAAGGATGGAGGCACATGCTTAAGAAGACTAAGCATGTTTAGAAAGGAAGTTCACTAATCCTTCATCCCTTTCATTTGTGTTTGTTATTTTTTGATTCCCTAAGTTGGCTTAGTTGAATCAACTTTAGTTGACTTGTTGACCTTTGACTAGGTTTGACTTGTTGACTATAGTTGACTTGACTTAAGCCAACATGCTAATCTATGTTTATTTGCTTTGTAGGTTAATTAGGAGTAAGAAAGCAATGCTAGGTGGCGCATGGTGATTGGGGAGCATAAATGATGTGGAGGAGAGAGTAAAGCAAAGGCATATAAAGCATAAAGTAAAAGGCATAAAACAAGTGTACCTATGTACCTTTGGTCTCCTTTGTTTTTAGCACACTGTGGCCACTTTTTGGAGACATTTGAGACACATTCTTTGTCTCCTTTTGTGCTAGAACGAAATTAGCCTTGCACACACCATAGTTGGCTCTTTTGTCTCTCATTTTTGTAACCTTATTTGACCTAGTTTCTAGAAGCTAGGGTTAGGTTTTGTAGAGACATCCTTAGGTATCTTTTATTTGCTTAGAGGCCCCTAAACTCTTCTATATAAGGGGTGCTCCTAGACATGTAAAAGGGTTGAACATTTTGGAGAAATTATACACTTTGTGTTTCAACCTTTTGTGAGAGCATTCCTCCTTAGGGAGTGGAGTTCTTTCAAGCCTTATCTTGCCTTGGCAAGTGGCGGCATACACCACTCATCTTCAAGGTTGCCATGGCTTCTTCTAGCCTAGCCTTGTAGTGGCGTGAATCCTCCATTCCTCCCATTTCCCTTGCTTTTCATTTTATGTTTCTTTACTCTTCTTGGTTTATATTGTTTCTATTATATGTTTTTCCTTTTGATTTCTTACTCCCCATCAATCCATTCTCCTCCTCTCTAGAACCTTGGAAAGGAGCCTTCACATCTAGATAGCTTGCTATCTTAATGTCCAGTGGGGATTTCCTTGGTTTTCTTAATCAACTCACACCATATTCAATAATCTTAAAAAGGAACAAGATAATCCTTCCTCATTTGGTATCTAGAGCTTTGGTTGTCCTTGAATATGGTGTTTTCATGTTCTAACCTTGTCTTGTGTAGCTATCTTTGAATGGTCCACATAAAAACAATGCTGGCAGAAACTGTTCACGATTTTAAAAGATTAAACTGCACCTGCTCAGTGGTCCAAAAATTACGTTCTTGATGTCCAAAGAAAGCTCTGTTAGTCTAGTTTTTAACAAAAAAAGAACCAATGCATTTAAAGTTCTGTGGAGAGAGTTATGATTGAAATAGTGAGCAAAGGTCAAACCTGCCGAGATCACCGCGAATCAACGTTTTTCAGGTTATGTTGGGCAGTTTTGGCTACTGTTTTTGTTACTCTTCTTACTCCTAAATGTTGTTAGATAACATGTCTTTGTGTGCTTAATCATTGACCTTCATTTCCAAAAGTTTAAATGCATGATAGCTACATGTTTGAGTCTTTAAATGTGCCTAATTTTTGCTTGAGTCATATGTCATATGTTAGCTTGAAGTTTTCTTATTCTTGTTTTTCCAAGTATTTGAATCTTGCTTTCACTTTATGTCTTTCTTGATGTATGCTCGATGAAATTGATTTTGGCCTAAAACTTGAGGAACTAAGTGTTCAAGCCACCTAAAACTCTTTCTCACCATTTTATGAAACTAGTTGTGAAAAGAAGAAAATTTTTGCATCAAATTTTGTCTAAAAACCGAGAGCAATCTTGCTCATTGGTGAACTAAAAGCGTGTTTTTTAGAAAGTGTTATGCTACTAGTTTCATGTTTGAGAAGTGGGTGATATTGGCAAATTAGTTCCATGCTTTAACTTGGTTATGATCTTTCTTGGTGTATGCATGATTTAAGACTTGAAGATGCTTGTCAAGTGCTTTCCATAGAGTCTTTAAAATGTGGTTTTCTTGTTTTAGTCTAGTTAAAAATTTTGTCTCAAACTTTTCTTCTTTAGAGTTTAGCTTTCCTTGTTTTTGTGCTTTTCTTGCTTGTCACTAGGTGTTCTTTGTTTTGTCTTAGTAGTTTTCTTTTCTTGAAACTCTTGGGATGTTGTGGCCGAATCACTTGTCTTGCATTTGAAAGGTTTTGAACAAGTTTTTAAAAGTGTTTGCTTCACTCCTTTGGAGGAGCTTTGAGTGTAGCCTTGCCTTATTACTTTGGGAGAGTGATCTAAACACTTGGGTTACATTTTGGGTTGGAATTGGTTTCGGTTTTCATGTTGTCTAACCCCTAATTCATTTATTTTGTCTTGGATTTGAGTGTTTTTGTTGTAGGAATCATGGCAAGTTCATCAAATGCACCTACACCAAACAAAAACAATACATTGATGAGATTGCTTCGGGATTTGGAGTTGTCTAGGAAGGAGGCCTTTGAACAATTAAGAAAAGACAAGGAGCAAAGTGACCTAAGAATCCAAGAGCACATTCAAAGGCTTGAAGCTAAAGAGCAAGAAAGAGAGGCTAGGAAAAGAGGGCATTCTAGGCGTAACCCATCACAAGAAAAGCAAACTCCAAAGATTCCTAAGTTCTATGGAGGAAGTGATCCCAAAGTCTTCCTTGATTGGGAAGCTAAAGTTGATCAAATTTTCAATGAAAATCATGTAAAGGATCAAACACAAGTTGATCTAGTAGTTTTAGGATTTTTGGAGTATGCCAATACTTGGTGGCATAAAGTTTGTAAGAATTATGACCAAGGGCCACCCGCGGCTTCTTGGATGGACATTAAAACTCTTATGCGCGCTAGATTTGTTCCTCCCTCCTATAGGAAGGAACTTCTTTTGAAGCTCCAAAGGCTTCACCAAGGTTCTATGAGTGTGAGTGAGTACTTTAAAGAATTACAGTCTCAAATGCGTAGGGTTGAAATAAAAGAGACTAACAAAGAGAAAATAAAAAGATTTGTGAGTGGTCTTAGGAGAGACATACAAGACCAAGTAGAGTTGTATGAGTACTCCACTCTTGGAAATGTTTTCACACTTGCCCTTGGGATTGAAATTCAATTGAAAAGAAAAAGAAGGGCAAGGAAGAGTTACTCACCCAATCACTACTTTAGTCACTCATGGAAGGGAAAGGATAAAAAGAAACATGATAAGTTCCCTTCTAACTCTCATCAAGAACCACCAAGTAAAAGTAAGTCACCAAGTGATCACATTCACCATTCCACTTCTCAAAGATCAAGTTCCATTAAATGTTTTAAATGTTTGGGTTATAATCACATTGCTTTAAATTGCCCAACCAAAAGGACCATGATCTTAAAGAAGAGTAATGATGTTGAAAGTGAACACTCATCTCCCCATTCTCTTTCAAAAGAATCTTCTTCCTCTAGTAAAACTAAAATTTTTGAGAAAGACCCTATGTTATTAAGGCGCATGATAGGTCAAGATCAAAGTGAGCTTGAGCCAACTCAAAGAGAAAACATTTTTCAATCTAGATGCAAAATTAACAAATGGGTTTGCTCTCTAATTATTGATGGAGGAAGTAGTACCAATGTAGCTAGCACAAGGTTGGTGGAAAAGCTTAGCTTAGAGACCATTCCTCATGCTAAGCCCTACAAGCTTGCTTGGATAAGTAAAGAGGGAGAAATAGATGTCAATAAACAAGTCCTAATTAACTTCTCTATAGAAAGCTACAAAGATGAGGTGCTATGTGATGTTGTTCCCATGGAAGTCACACATATCTTACTAGGTAGGCCATGGCAATTTGATAAACAAACTTTACATGATGGTCATACCAACCAATACATTTTCTTCAAAAATGGGAAAAAGACAACTTTACTCCCTCTATCACCTCAAGAAGTTAATAAGGATAAAAATAAAATAAGAAAAGATAAAGAAGAAAAAGAAAAGGGGCAAGCTTTCACCAAGGTGTTACTTGCCTACAAAAAAATTCTTCCAAAGCAAGATGTGCATCACTCTTCCTTCTCTTCCCAAGCCAAAAAGGAAGGCCCAAAGCATAAGCAAGAGAGGAAGAGTAGTCTAGAAAATAAAGACGGCCTAACCAAAGCTAGGGGTAATACCCTTAGAAAGGATGGAACAAAAGCTCATAAAGGGGAGGCGCAAATCCTCCCCCAAATCAAGTCAAGTTCCATCCACAAAGGCTTAAAGAATTTGTGGTCAAATTCTCTCCAAGAAGGGGAGGATGATGAAGGATTAACCCCAACCAAAGAAGACTAAGCATGTTTAGAAAGGAAGTTCACTAATCCTTCATCCCTTTCATTTGTGTTTGTTATTTTTTGATTCCCTAAGTTGGCTTAGTTGAATCAACTTTAGTTGACTTGTTGACCTTTGACTAGGTTTGACTTGTTGACTATAGTTGACTTGACTTAAGCCAACATGCTAATCTATGTTTATTTGCTTTGTAGGTTAATTAGGAGTAAGAAAGCAATGCTAGGTGGCGCATGGTGATTGGGGAGCATAAATGATGTGGAGGAGAGAGTAAAGCAAAGGCATATAAAGCATAAAGTAAAAGGCATAAAACAAGTGTACCTATGTACCTTTGGTCTCCTTTGGTTTTAGCACACTGTGGCCACTTTTTGGAGACATTTGAGACACATTCTTTGTCTCCTTTTGTGCTAGAACGAAATTAGCCTTGCACACACCATAGTTGGCTCTTTTGTCTCTCATTTTTGTAACCTTATTTGACCTAGTTTCTAGAAGCTAGGGTTAGGTTTTGTAGAGACATCCTTAGGTATCTTTTATTTGCTTAGAGGCCCCTAAACTCTTCTATATAAGGGGTGCTCCTAGACATGTAAAAGGGTTGAACATTTTGGAGAAATTATACACTTTGTGTTTCAACCTTTTGTGAGAGCATTCCTCCTTAGGGAGTGGAGTTCTTTCAAGCCTTATCTTGCCTTGGCAAGTGGCGGCATACACCACTCATCTTCAAGGTTGCCATGGCTTCTTCTAGCCTAGCCTTGTAGTGGCGTGAATCCTCCATTCCTCCCATTTCCCTTGCTTTTCATTTTATGTTTCTTTACTCTTCTTGGTTTATATTGTTTCTATTATATGTTTTTCCTTTTGATTTCTTACTCCCCATCAATCCATTCTCCTCCTCTCTAGAACCTTGGAAAGGAGCCTTCACATCTAGATAGCTTGCTATCTTAATGTCCAGTGGGGATTTCCTTGGTTTTCTTAATCAACTCACACCATATTCAATAATCTTAAAAAGGAACAAGATAATCCTTCATCATTAGTGTACCTCTTAATTTGAAATTATCCATTTCTCCTTGAATTCTCCTGCCTCTCCTAGTTGTTACATCATACTCATCCTCATCACGATGGAAAGAATGGATTGATTCATCACATCTTCCTTTTCTTCTACTAAATTTTTTTTCCTGTTACTTACATCTTTAGTGGTTTTTTGATACCTATCTAGCTTTAGTTGGGTTTGCGCCAAATGCGTAGTAAGTATTTCCAATGCCTCCAAGATTTTTGCAATCCTAGGTCAAAGAGGATCACTATTTTGTGTAGATGCCATGACATGCCAAAGGTTAGTATAAAATATAAATCATTAGAACCTCACTACTCACTTACGTGTTTCACTTGAAAGTCCACTCATGTATCATACAAGTAGGTTTTTTTCTCGAATGTACTCTCTTTCCTTTTACCATTCAATTTCTCTTTAGTGCTTGGCCAAGAACTCTAGTAGCTTAAACAAAGAGTAAACAATTAGTGGGAAAAACATTACGAAATCCAAGCTTGACTTAAGAGGTCTAAGAAAACACAAACTTCAAGACAAAACATTTATAAATTGTAAAGACAAAAAAAAAATTAAAGTTAGACACAATAAAAAAGGACTACCAAGAGAATTTAATTTAGACAATGCAGAGTCTTCTATATATTGATTGGAAAAACAATTTCAGCATATAAAAGATATTGCAGCATCTAACGATGTTGGACTCTTTGAACTTTTCTTTTCGTTTTAAATTCTTTTGTTTCCCTTAATTTTGCATTCACAACACTAAAGTTAAAATAACAAACCAATGCCGAAACAATACCCTCCAAAACCCAAAATAATTAGTTGGAATAGAAAAGCACAAAAATAGATAATTTCTACGAATCAAATGCAGAAATACGAAGAACACACGACACAAATTGATAAAGGATTGATCCCTACCAAGGATGATGGCCCATGGCACATGCTTAGAAGAAAGGGAGTTCCTTGATCCCTTCCTTTGCTTTTATTTTCTTTAGTTTAAAATTCCATTAAGTTGGCTTGGTTGACTATTTTTAAGTTGACTTGTTGACCTTGACTTTGGGTTGACTTGTTGACTTAAAAGATTAGCTTAACCTTAAACCAACATGCTAATAAATTCCTTAATTTGCTTTTGTAGGAATAAGAAAGGAGGAGGACCACATAGGAGACACTTGGCGTCCTAAGGAAGAGAGAGAAGGAATAAGACTTTCTAGAAGCATCTAGAAAGGGGAGGCCCACATGCCTTGGACACCAAGTCTTCTAGAATGTTCTAGAACCTTCCTTTGGGAGCCTTGGCCATGAAGACTTGCCACCTAGATGGCTTGGACGAAAATTCACCCATGTGCACCCTAGGATGACCTATTTTCTAGAACATGCTAGGTTTCTTTTGTAATCCTTTAACTTAGTTGTTTTGCTAAGGGGCCCCTAGACTTGTCTATTTAAGGGGACCTCTAACACTTGTACAAGGGTTGAATATTTTGGAGAAATTATACACTTTGTGTTTCAACCTTTTGTGAGAGCATTCCTCCGTAGGGAGTGGAGTTCTTTCAAGCCTTATCTTGCCTTGGCAAGTGGCGGCATACGCCACTCATCTTCAAGGTTGCCATGGCTTCTTCTAGCCTAGCCTTGTAGTGGCGTGAATCCTCCATTCCTCCCATTTCCCTTGCTTTTCATTTTATGTTTCTTTACTCTTCTTGGTTTATATTGTTTCTATTATATGTTTTTCCTTTTGATTTCTTACTCCCCATCAATCCATTCTCCTCCTCTCTAGAACCTTGGAAAGGAACCTTCACATCTAGATAGCTTGCTATCTTAATGTCCAGTGGGGATTTCCTTTGTTTTCTTAATCAACTCACACCATATTCAATAATCTTAAAAAGGAACAAGATAATCCTTCATCATTTGGTATCTAGAGCTTTGGTTGTCCTTGAATATGGTGTTTTTCATGTGCTAATCTTGTCTTGTTGTAGCTATCTTTGTATGGTTCAAATCCACTTCCATTGCACACAAAAACAATTCTGGCAGAAACTGTTCACGATTTTAAAAGATTAAACTGCACCTGCTCAGTGATCCAAAAATTACGTTCTTGGTGTCAAAAGAAAGCTCTGTTAGTCTAGTTTCTAACAAAAAAAGAACCAATGCATTTGGAGTTCTGTGGAGAGAGTTATGATCAAATGAGTGAGTAAAGGTCAGAGCTGCCGAGAATACGAAAAACAACGTTTTCAGGTTATGTTGTGGCAATTTTTGCTTCGGTTTTGTGATGCTTTAACTCCTAAATCTGGTTGGATAACATGTCTTTGATGCTTAGTCTTTGAGCCTCAAATCCATGAGTTTAAATGCATGATAGCTACATGTTTGTGTCTTTGTGTATGTCATGTTGAGTCTTTAAATGTGTCTAACTTTTGCTTGAGTCATATGTCATATGCTTCTTTGAGTTTTCTTATTCTTATTTCTAAGTATTTGAGCTATTGCATGAGATATATGCCTTTTGTTGTAGCGTGCTCCTTGAAATTGATTTTGACCTAATTTTAAGGAACTAAGTGTTCAAGACACCCTAAAACATCCTTCTAATCATTTTAAGTACCTAGTTTTGAAAAGAAAAAGTGTTTTCAATACCAAAAACAGTTTGGCCGAGAGCTAATGTGTTGCTTGGTAAATCCATTTGGCCATTTTTACTAGGTGTTATGCTACCAAATTTTATACTTGGATTTTGGGTGATATTGGCAAATTAGTTCCATGCTTTAACTTGGTTATGATCTTTCTTGGTGTATGCATAATTTGAGGTATAATCTTGGCTTGTTCAAATGCTTTCCATAGAGTCTTTAAAAGTGTTTTTCATTGCTTTAGTCTTGTTCAAGTTGTCTTTAAAACAAAATTTCCTTAGAAGTTAAACTTTCTTGTTTTTGTGTTTTTCTTGCTTGTCACTAGGTGTTCTTTGTTGTGTCTTAGTAGTTTTCTTTTCTTGAAACTCTTAGGATGTTGTGGCCGAATCACTTGTATTGCATTTGAAAGGTTTTGAACAAGTTTTGAAAAGTGTTTGCTTCACTCCTTTGGTGGATTTTGAGTGCTAGCCTTGCCTTGTTACTTTGGGAGAGTGATCTAAACACTTGGGTTACATTTTGGGTTGGATTTGGTCTCGGTTTTCATGTTGTCTAACCCCTAATCCATTTATTTTGTCTCGGATTTGAGTGTTTTTGTTGTAGGAATCATGGCAAGTTCATCAAATGCACCTACACCAAACAAAAATAATACATTGATGAGATTGCTTCGGGATTTGGAGTTGTCTAGGAAGGAGGCCTTTGAACAATTGAGAAAGGACAAGGAGCAAAGTGACCTAAGAATCCAAGAGCACATTCAAAGGCTTGAAGCTAGGGAGAAAGAAAGAGATCCTAGGAAAATAGGGCATTCTAGGCGCAACCCATCACAAGAGAAGCAAACTCCAAAGATTCCTAAGTTCTATGGTGGAAGTGATCCCAAAATCTTCCTTGATTGGGAAGCTAAAGTTGATCAAATTTTCAATGAAAATCATGTAAAGGATCAAACACAAGTTGATCTAGTAGTGTTAGGATTTTTTGAGTATGCCAAAACTTGGTGGCATAAAGTTTGTAAAAATTATGACCAAGGGCCACCCGCGGCTTCTTGGATGGACATTAAAACTCTTATGCGCGCTAGATTTGTTCCTCCCTCCTATAGGAAGGAACTTCTTTTGAAGCTCCAAAGGCTTCACGAAGGTCCTATGTGTGTGAGTGAGTACTTTAAAGAATTAGAGTCTCAAATGTTTAGGGTTGGAATAAGAGAAACTAACAAAGAAAAAATGAAAAGGTTTGTGAATGGTCTTAGGAGAGACATACAAGACCAAGTAGAGTTGTATGAGTACTCCACTCTTCAAAATGTTTTCACACTTGCTCTTAGGATTGAAACTCATTTGAAAAGAAAGAATAGGGCAAGGAAGAGTTACTCACCCAACCACTACTATAATCACTCATGGAAGGGAAAAGCTAAAGAGAAACATGATAAATTTCCTTCTAAGTCTCACCAAGCACCATCAAGTAAAAATAAGTTACCAAGTGGTCCCACTCACCATTCCACTTCTCAAAGATCAAGTTCCATTAAATGTTTTAAATGTTTGGGGTATAAACACATTGCTTTGAATTGCCCAATCAAGAGGACAATGATCTTAAAGAAGAGTGATGATGAGAGTGAACATTTTTCTTCCCATTCCCCCAAAAATACTTCTTCCCACACTTCTTCTTCAATTGAAAGGACTAAACCCTTTGAAAGTGGATTGTTAATGGTAAGGCGCCAACTAGGGCAAGTTCCCAAAGAACTTGATCCTTCTCAAAGACAAAACCTTTTTCATGGAGGGTGCCTTATCAATGACAAGATATGTCACTTCATCATAGATAGTGGAAGTTGTGTAAATATGGCTAGCCCAAGGGTGGTGGACAAGTTTGGCTTGAAAACCATTCCTCATGTCAAACCCTACAACCTATCATGGCTTAAGGAAGAAGAAATAAAAGTAACTAAACAAGTCCTCATTAACTTTTCAATTGGCAACTTTAAGGATGAGGTATTATGTGACATTGTGCCTATGGAAGCCAACCATATTTTGCTAGGTAGGCCATGGCAATTTGATAGAAAAGTTGTTTATGATGGCCATGCAAACACTTATGTTTTTTCCTCCCTAGGAAAGAAGTTCACAATCCTACCTCTCCCCCCTCCACAAGAAAATGAGGACAAAAATAAAATAAAAGATGAAAAAGAAAAAGAAAAGGGGCAAGCTTTCACCAAGGAGTTACTTGCCTACAAAAAGAGTTTTTCAAAGCAAGAGGTGCAACACCACTCTTCATTCTGTTCCCAAACAAAGAGAGATGAACAAAAACACAAGCAAGAAAAGGAGAGTGGCATTAAAAAGAAAGAGGGCACCACCAAGACTAGGGATCAAATCATTAAAGATGAAGAAAGTTCTCATCAACTCAAGTCAAGCTCCATCAACAAAGACTTCAAGAATTTGAGGTCAAATTCTCTCCAACAAGGGGAGAATGATAAAGGATTGATCCCTACCAAGGATGATGGCCCATGGCACATGCTTAGAAGAAAGGGAGTTCCTTGATCCCTTCCTTTGCTTTTATTTTCTTTAGTTTAAAATTCCATTAAGTTGGCTTGGTTGACTATTTTTAAGTTGACTTGTTGACCTTGACTTTGGGTTGACTTGTTGACTTAAAAGATTAGCTTAACCTTAAACCAACATGCTAATAAATTCCTTAATTTGCTTTTGTAGGAATAAGAAAGGAGGAGGACCACATAGGAGACACTTGGCGTCCTAAGGAAGAGAGAGAAGGAATAAGACTTTCTAGAAGCATCTAGAAAGGGGAGGCCCACATGCCTTGGACACCAAGTCTTCTAGAATGTTCTAGAACCTTCCTTTGGGAGCCTTGGCCATGAAGACTTGCCACCTAGATGGCTTGGACGAAAATTCACCCATGTGCACCCTAGGATGACCTACTTTCTAGAACATGCTAGGTTTCTTTTGTAATCCTTTAACTTAGTTGTTTTGCTAAGGGGCCCCTAGACTTGTCTATTTAAGGGGACCTCTAACACTTGTACAAGGGTTGAATATTTTGGAGAAATTATACACTTTGTGTTTCAACCTTTTGTGAAAGCATTCCTCCGTAGGGAGTGGAGTTCTTTCAAGCCTTATCTTGCCTTGGCAAGTGGCGGCATACACCACTCATCTTCAAGGTTGCCATGGCTTCTTCTAGCCTAGCCTTGTAGTGGCGTGAATCCTCCATTCCTCCCATTTCCCTTGCTTTTCATTTTATGTTTCTTTACTCTTCTTGGTTTATATTGTTTCTATTATATGTTTTTCCTTTTGATTTCTTACTCCCCATCAATCCATTCTCCTCCTCTCTAGAACCTTGGAAAGGAACCTTCACATCTAGATAGCTTGCTATCTTAATGTCCAGTGGGGATTTCCTTTGTTTTCTTAATCAACTCACACCATATTCAATAATCTTAAAAAGGAACAAGATAATCCTTCATCACAAATAATAACTTTTTTTCTTAAAAAAAAAAAGATAGAAGAAGAAATTCAAACCAGAACTTTGCTTGAATACCAAAATGATCCGATCCTTACCGGAAAGATGACGATCTTTTTTGAATTTGAATATCTTCTATAAAGAAGAATTAAAATAAGAGTAAAAAATGAGGAATAAGACAAAGATGGAATGCAACAAAAATAGGTCTCTCTTTGATAAGAACCTAATCAAAAGGGTAGGCGCCACAATCAAAGATAGATAAGTCTAGACGTCACAACCCAATCCATGATTCATAAGTCAAGACATCACGATCGAGATTGATACGTCTGAAGAAGGTTCACCACAAAGATCCTTGTCTTTGATAAGAACCTAATAATATTGACACCACAAAGAACCTAGTCATTGATAAAGGAAGATTTGCCACAAAGAACTTTGTCTTTCATAAACCTTGAGGCCTAAGCCAAGAACCAAGAGAATCCTCTCTTTAATGAAATAACTTTATTAATGACTGAAAAGTGATTACAAATGTTATAAACCTTTGTATTTATATTTCTTAAAGGATAAAAGATAAAAGATAAAAGATAAAAATGAAAAAATATAAAAAGATATTCAAAATATCAAAAGATATCAAAGATATCAAAAAATATAAAAGAACCTATCAAAAGATATAAAAAACTATCAAAACCTAAAAAAAGATAAAAAAAGAAAAGATAAGCTCGTTCATTCATAAAATTAAATTTAATTAGTAAATTTATTTTATAAATTATTCTTTAATTGCATGATCTTCATGTCTTCATATCAAGTTGGATAATTTACATAATTAATTTTAATTAATAAGTTTAATTATATAAATTATTCTTTAATTGTATGATCTTCATGTCTTCATGTCCTTTTAATGTTAAAAGCTCTTCCTCAAGATCTTTGTGTATATGTTCAAGAGATAGTCACATGTCATACCCTTCTTCCTAAAGAGAAGTTGTCCTCAACTTTGTGTCACCTTAAGATTCATTCACCATTGTATTAGATCAATAGATAGTCCTCTATCATATCCTTCTGCTTGAAGTGGAATTGTGCTAAAGATAAAAGACTAAATTGGTCAAAAATTTCGAAGAGGGACTGATTTCAAATTTCACTCAAACTTGAGGGACCAAAAATATATTTAATTCTAATATTATTTTCAAAGAAAAGAACAAAATACATATATATATATATATATATATATATATATATATTATAAAATAAAGTAGGTCGAATTAAATATAAACTCGTCTGGAATAATTTCTAATGTATTATTGTACACCTGTTATTTTTTTGGTTTGATTTTATCTATCTATATATGTCTTTCTTACTTTTGGTACATACAATCTAAAAGATACGTTATAACATAATTAGGAAAAAAATTGATGTTATAATACATTTTACCATTTTTATGAAGTATTAAATTACTTTTTGTATCTATTTCTATTAAATGTTGCGAATGTGTGTGCTTTTCATTAATAGATAAAAAAAAATGTTAATAATAAAGGTATATTTTGGTATAAGGGTAGTTTGATTTAAAAATTTAACAAGATTAACTTAGCTAATTGTGTTAGAAATATGTAATTATAATAAGACTAAAAGTGTGTTCAAATAAGGATAAGAGGAATACTATTTTTGAAAAGAGAAAAAAGAGTTGTTTCAGGGAACAGTGAAAGTAAGAAAGATAGGTTGGAAATTGAACTGTGATTAGGCACTATGGCACTGACTCCATGGAAGTCCATGTGTGAAATGATTACTCTCCTGACTCAACACATGAAGCAGAGGAAAACTTCCCACAAAATTTTCCTTTTGTTTTCTTTGTTTTTGAGTATTTTGGCAAATTGGCAGGCCCAGCAACAATGGCGGGGATCGTGATCCCGAGGAATCTACATGTCACGTCCCTCTCAATCCTCACCGTTTATAGTTAACCAGTCAACTCAATCTTTCAAAGTTGAATGATAGCTACAGTGCATGGAGTCCACAGCATAAGGTGGTGGATTGCCAGAATACCAACCATGAACAAAGAAGCAAGAGAAAACAATCAACACACACTAGAGGTTGAACACGTACAGCAACAACCACAACGACTAGTTCATGCCACTTCGCTGTAAAGTGCCTTCAACACAACAATAACAACGTAGCGTTGACCCATTACTCCATCCATCCTCAAGTCACGGTTCACCTCCACTTTCATGCCCTCATCAATCAATGTTATGTGTCTTTTATAGTTTCTCTCTCTCACTGTGTTGTGTTATGTGGTCTCTCTGTCTTTTTCTCTCTTGTCCTTGTGTTTTCTATTGATTGCTTTGGTGGGTCTATTTATTTCTCTTTGTAACCAAATGGGTTGTAAATAATTTCTCAATTGGTTTCTGCTTCATTCACTTGCTTGTTCTCTCACCGCCAAGCATTCTCTTCCTTTCACAACACGGTACTCTCTTTTTCTTTTGTGTCTTCTTCTGCTTTGTCTCGAACCTCTCGATTGTCCCGTGTTCACACGTGCTTTTGTGCAACCGTTTTCCTTATTGTCTCTATTGTTTGCTCAATCATTTCAGCTGTAGTTCTTCCTGGCAAAATCAAGGCAACCCCTCATGCTTTTTTGGTTTGTTCGAGAGAAATGATGGCATTGGACTATAGTTTTCACTTCCTCAATGGGGTTTACGTGATGATGTTGTTTTGCGTTGGCATTGTACTTGTGAATTCGGTTAATGAAGAGGGGTCAAGTCTCTTGATGTTCAAAGCTTCCCTTCATGACCCAAACAACAATCTCTATAACTGGAATTCTTCTGATTTGACTCCTTGCAATTGGACTGGTGTGTATTGCACGGGTTCAGTGGTAACTTGTGTGAAACTTTACCATCTTAATCTATCTGGTACTTTGGCTCCCACCATCTGCAATCTTCCAAAGCTGCTCGAGTTGAATTTGTCAAAAAATTTCATCTCTGGCCCCATTCCTGATGGTTTTGTTGAGTGTGGTAGTTTGGAGGTTTTGGACCTTTGCACAAATAGGCTTCATGGACCCCTTCTGACCCCTATTTGGAAAATCAGAACACTTAAAAAGCTCTATCTGTGTGAAAACTATATGTATGATGAAGTGCTGGAGGAGCTTGGGAATTTGGTATCACTTGAGGAGCTAGTTATCTATAGCAATAATTTAACTGGGAGAATTCCCTCTTCAATAAGAAAGTTGAAGCAGCTTAGAGTTATAAGGGCCGGTCTGAATGCCCTCTCAGGACCAATACCTACTGAAATCAGTGAATGTGAGAGCTTGGAGATATTGGGGTTGGCACAGAATCAACTAGAAGGTTCCATTCCAAGGGAGCTTCAAAAGCTTCGGAACCTCACTACTATACTTCTGTGGCAAAATTCTTTCTCTGGAGAGATTCCTCCTGAGATTGGAAACATTAGTAGCTTGGAATTGCTTGCTTTGCACCAAAATTTACTAACTGGTGGTGTCCCCAAGGAACTGGGAAAGCTGTCCCAGTTGAAGAGGTTGTACATGTACACCAACATGCTGAACGGAACAATTCCACCTGAGCTAGGAAACTGCACAAAGGCTATTGAGATAGACCTATCTGAAAATCATTTGATTGGGATCATTCCCAAGGAGCTGGGCCTAATCTCTAATCTTAGCTTGCTTCATCTGTTTGAAAACAACCTACAGGGTCATATTCCAAGGGAGCTCGGTCAGTTAAGGGTGCTAAGAAATTTAGACCTGTCACTAAATAACTTGACTGGTACAATTCCACTGGAGTTTGAAAACCTTACACACATGGAAGATTTGCAGCTATTTGACAATCAACTTGAAGGTGTGATTCCTCCTCGGCTTGGAGCTATTAGGAACCTTACTATTCTTGATATATCTGCAAACAACCTTTTTGGTATGATACCTCTTCATCTTTGTGCATATCAGAAGCTACAATTCCTGAGCCTTGGGTCAAATAGGTTGTTTGGAAATATTCCTCATAGCCTGAAAACATGCAAATCTCTTGTGCAGCTTATGCTGGGGGACAACCAGCTGACAGGAAGCCTGCCTGTTGAATTGTATGAACTTCACAATCTCACTGCTCTGGAACTCTATCAGAATCGATTTTCTGGGATGATAAACCCCGGGATAGGTCAACTCAGGAATCTAGAGAGGCTTCTCTTGTCAGATAACTACTTTGAAGGCTATCTCCCGCCTGAGATTGGAAGTTTGAAACAACTTGTCACATTCAATGTTTCCTCTAACCGTTTCAGTGGAAGTATTCCTCAAGAGTTGGGAAACTGTGTTAGAATGCAGAGGCTTGATCTTAGCAGGAACCACTTCACTGGTATGCTTCCAAATGAAATTGGCAGCCTGGTGAACTTGGAACTGTTAAAAGTTTCTGATAACGTGCTCTCAGGAGAAATACCAGGCACTTTGGGGAATCTTATTCGGCTCACAGACCTGGAACTAGGTGGCAACCAGTTTTCAGGAAGCATCTCTATTCATTTGGGAAGACTTGCAGCCCTTCAGATTGCTCTTAACCTGAGCCACAACAAACTTTCTGGCTCAATTCCTGATAGTCTTGGTAACTTACAAATGCTAGAGTCCCTTTATCTCAATGACAATCAACTTGTTGGTGAGATTCCAGCATCAATTGGTGACCTTCTCAGTCTTGTAGTGTGCAATGTATCTAACAACAAGCTAGTAGGAACTGTTCCAGACACCACTACATTTAGAAAGATGGATTTCACGAACTTTGCTGGGAACAACGGTTTGTGCCGTGTCGGTACCAGTCATTGCCATCCATCTATATCTTCCTCTCATGCTGCGAAACAAAGCTGGATCAGAAATGGTTCCTCGAGGGAAAAAATAGTCAGCATTGTTTCTGGGGTTGTTGGACTAGTTTCTCTTATTTTCATAGTGTGGATATGTTTGGCTATGAGGCGCCGTGGCCATGATGCTTTTGTTTCACTTGAAGGGCAAACTAACACTCATGTCTTGGATAACTACTACTTTCCCAAAGAAGGGTTTACATACCAGGATCTCTTGGAAGCCACTGGCAATTTTTCAGAAAAGGCAGTTCTAGGAAGAGGAGCTTGTGGCACTGTGTTCAAGGCAATTATGAATGACGGTGAAGTGATTGCTGTAAAGAAGCTGAATTCGCGAGGACAAGGAGCAAATAGTGTTGACCAAAGCTTCCTTGCCGAGATTTCAACTCTTGGAAAGATCAGGCACAGGAACATTGTGAAGCTGTATGGATTTTGCTACCATGAGGATTCTAATCTTCTCCTATATGAATACATGGAAAATGGAAGCCTTGGTGAACAACTTCATTCAAGTGCAATCACTTGTGCACTGGATTGGAGTAGTCGATATAAAATTGCTCTTGGAGCAGCACAAGGCTTATGCTATCTTCATTATGATTGCAAACCTCAAATCATTCACCGTGACATTAAGTCTAACAACATATTACTTGACGAGGTGTTTCAGGCTCACGTTGGAGATTTTGGCTTGGCAAAGTTGATTGATTTTTCTTTCTCAAAATCCATGTCTGCTGTGGCCGGTTCCTATGGCTACATTGCCCCAGGTAAGAAAAGGTTCATTACATAGGTGCAGTAATTATAGCAGTTTTACTTAATCGAGTCCCATTTTAATCTTTTGTTGTGTGTGATTTACTTTACGATATTGGTTTTATTCAGATGTGACAATGCTTTGGAGGGAAAAAAATCATTAAAATACAGGCCTCATCTGAAAAAAGGCTTTGTGCCATTTTCATCAGCAGTTATACTCTTTGTAATCCTTGTGTTTCTTATGGTAGCTTAATTACTTTTCTCAGAATACGCTTACACGATGAAGGTGACTGAAAAGTGTGACATCTATAGCTTTGGGGTAGTTTTGCTTGAACTAGTTACTGGGAGGTCACCTGTTCAACCTTTGGAACAAGGTGGTGACCTAGTCACCTGTGTGAGAAGAGCAATTCAAGCATCAGTACCAACCTCTGAATTATTTGACAAGAGATTGAATCTTAGTGCTCCAAAGATAGTTGAGGAAATGTCTCTTATTCTCAAAATTGCCCTGTTCTGTACCAGCACATCTCCACTTAACAGGCCCACTATGAGAGAGGTCATTGCAATGTTGATTGATGCTAGGGAATATGTCAGCAACTCACCAACCTCTCCTACATCAGAATCTCCATTGGATTAGGATGATGGCATTTCTTACAAAGGTTAGAAAACATGAATGTTCATAATCATATTTGTTTAGTATGCCTCAAAATATTATGGCTTGGGTTTACAAATAAAGGATCAATTCACCTATACAATTTGGTCAGTAACAGTCCACCAAGTTATGTACATTACTTTTCTCTTGTTCGATTTGCATACATTTTCAAAATGTGTAATTTGTTTGATCAATGTATTGATATTTTGGAAAACTAATTGGCTTGTTGTCATGGTTGGTGCAGATGATGGTGCTGAGTTGTTATAAGCTCATTTATAGAGCATGTTTTTGGTACAGCTTCATTTCTACATGCTCGAGTCTCCGATAAAATAGTTCATTGGCTCAACTAAATAAGTAGCTTAACCCAAAATAATGTCACAATCAATTTGAGAGAAGCAAATGCAGTAGATTAACACAACGTGGTAAAGCTACTCTAATTTGTTATACCTTTAGATGTATGACCATTCTACTAATATAACAAACCTTACTCTTCTCAATTAGGCATCCTTATTTGATGTCTATGATACTGAGTTTGAACGAACACATGGTGCAAAAGTAGGTTCAATCTGCTTTGAATACTAGTGATGACCAATTTGGCTAAATGTAAGTTGTAAAGTTCTTATACGCCTTCTTATTTTCTCATGAGGCTTGTACATTTTATGCATTAAAGTTGTTTAATGTCACATGTATATTTCTTTCTAGAAAGTATGGGTTCTCTTATTTCAATTTTCAAATGGATGTGAAAAATTGATGTCTGATAAGATCTCTGCTTGCTGATGTTCTCTCTCGTTGCACTTAGCTCAAGGCTTTTTCTCAACCCTCACCAGTGTTCGATCATATGCCTCTCAGAATTTTCTCTGACCAGATCAACCGCTTGGGCTTTTTGTTGCTTTCCTCTCCTTCTCTTTCCTTCTATTGTAGCTTATATATAACTTCCTGATAACGCTGTCGTTGACGCGATCAAATTAATACTACTAAACTATAGCAACTTCAGTATTGCTAAGATAGTAGTCAAGAAAATAGAAAGGGTAAAGTAACCCTAAGTCGTCTCCCAACGAACACAGAATTGATTTTTAACAAATTAGTTCTTATAAAACTATACAAATGAGTTAGTCAAATAAAATAAAAAATATAGGGGATTAATATAAACAAAGATAGAAATAAAGTTTAAAAGATAAAAAGAAATAAAAACAATAGTAAAGAAAATAGATTGATTCCATTGCTTTTTCAAAATAGATTCATCATCGGTTATCTAAAGATTATTGCTCAATTAATTATTGTTGTAGATTTACAAATTAATCAATGTAAAGTCTCAATGAATTTGTTGGCGTTCTCACTTTTAACCAAAGTACAGTCTCAATTAAAAGTGAGAACTTTTAGATTATCCACAGTAAATTCAACCAAAGTACAGTCTCAATCAAATTTTACTATGCCTAATCATGTCTATTCTTTTATCTCCTCACCAAATAAAAAGCTTAATTAATCAAAGTAAAGTCTCAATTAATTTTCGTTAGAGTAAATACCTTTAATCAAAGTAAAGTCTCAATTATTGGTAAAAACTCATTTAATCACATGAACGTTTCTAAATAAAATCAAAGTAAAGTCTCAATTCAATTTAAAAACCCTTGAACTCATATGATCAACCTGCATATAGATTTAAAATCATTACTTTTTATGTGATTCAAAGATAAAAGACATAGATAAATTAAAACCTCAACAATAATAAAAAGAACAAAGAAATTAATTCATTCTAACCTCAAAATCCATAATGAAATTACAATGGAATCAACCCAAGAAGTTTAGCAATCCATGAAATATAAAAGAAGAATAGAGAGCAGAAAAGAGAGAGAAAGAAATTAGGCCCCCCTAAGGGTTCCCAAATTTCGACGTGCCGAGCTTGTTTTCATCTTCTCCCTTGGTCTCTTTATATAGGAATTGGACTGGGCTTTTCTGTTGCTAAAATCTCTCAAATATCTTTTGAAATAAAGATAAATATAAATATTAAAAAATACTTGGAGAGATATAGACTATTTGACAAATATAATTGGTTGATAATATCAATATCTAATATAATTAAATTAATTAATTACTTAAAGATATATGATAAATTATCACCAATTAATATTTGTATTAATTTTCCAAATCAACCCTTTGCAATCTCCTTAAATTATCTTCTAAATAATCCAATATCTTCAAGATATATTTGTTTGTTGTGGAACTAAAAAGATTCAAGAAGATCTTGTCATATTTAAAAAGATTTGGTAGTTATTATCTTTTAATATTTTATGATATAATTAAATAAGATAATTATTTAAAAATATCAAATAAAATATCTAAAGATATATTTTCCCAAATTATCTTCTATCATAAAGATAAAGAAAACCGCAAGGTCCAATTTTTCTTTCCTCTCTTCTTGGTTTAGTCAAACTTCTTCACTTTTTCAAGCTTTTCTTGCCGTCTTCATGTAATGCTTGGTCTGAATTTTTGTGCTTTTGATAATTTCTTATTCTTTGATTTATCTTTAAGGTGTCATGAAACTTTAATCAATTTATTTCCACACCTCTAAATGAGCTTAAAACTTAACTTCAGCTGCATCAACAAACGTTAAAATATCCAAAAATAATTTATGCAGCTAAAAATCACTTTTTAAGACATTTTTATCACACAAGCTCAAACAACCTAATTATCAAAATTATCAATTAAATCACTCTTTAGGCACATAAATTCAATTAAATACCCAGAATTAAACATTAAATGAGGGCAAAAATACGTACTCATCATACCCACACACTTATCCTTTTGCACTCCTGGGCAAAATCAAACAATTTCAAAACTTAATCTGAGGTATTTTATTTCACATCAACATTGGATCAAAGGAATGAACATCACTGGAGACAAATCAATACTCTAGAGATCAAATTATCATGTATATACAAACAGAAATGTTCTATTTTTCACACATAAGTTAATCTTTTGAATTCACAAGACAATCAATTATGAAAGAAAGCACTCAAGTTAAATGTGTATTTTCTCACCAAAATTCTCTCAAGTGTTTTGGCTTGTGTTTTCACTCAAAATACTCATGTAAGTAAACTCTCATAATACTTAACAAGACTCTAATATTCACAAACTTTCAGAAAATATGCATTCAAAGATCATGAGGACTTTTCACAGGTTATAATGGGGCTAAGGCAAAGGTAGGAAAAATTTTAAGATTTTTGGGTTTTTGAAATTAAAATATAGAAAGAATAATGGAGCATAATTTCAAAAACAACTCTTTTTCGTTTATTGCTTTGTTGCTCTCTCTTTTTTTAGAAAGCAATTATTTCAACACTTTTTCATCAACAATTTTTCCTTTTGCCTTTTTTATTAATTTGTGGGTGAGGTACTCACCCACACACTTTATTCCTCAACCATTCCTGAACATAATCCATTAGCTCCTTCTTTCTTCCTAAGGTAGAATATGGTCTTTTTCTTTTCAAGGTTATGCAATAGGCTTAAAACAAGAAAAAGAGGTTTAAAGCTCAAAGGGGCTACCAATGGATTAATATCAAGGTGGGCTTATTTGGCCAAGTAGCTAAAAATAAGAAATGCCTCAGTCATATCAAATCATGCATATTCACCTAAGATGCAAAACAAAAGACTCAAGCTAAACATTTGAGTATAAACAAACATGAGCAAGTCACTCAAGAAAAAAATAGGAATGACATATGGCAGTTCATCCTTTACATTAAGGCTCAAGACTCACAAGGTCAAATTCTTTCACAAAAGATTTAATCAAGAAATTCTCAAATCAACTCAATTAGCAAATCATAGAAACAATCCATTCATATCAACATGACTTTTATTTTTCCAGAATTATGATCATCCCAATTACTGAATCAAATCCCAAAATCCAATGTCAATATGTTTTATTGAAAGCAGGGAAATATTTTTGGTGGATTTCTTATGAGACATATTGTTTAAAAGTTTCACTTAGTAAAAAGTTAATACTTTCACAATTTTCTCAAAAAGAAATCACAATTTTTTTTTCTTTTTAAATGAAAACAAAAACAAAAAATTGAAAAACAAAAAAAAGAAAAATTCTACCTACAGTTTGTTTCCCCCACACTTATTTCAAAAAAAATGTCCTTCATGGACTTATTTTGGGGAGGAAACGAAAAATCTTGTGACTATTGGCTCAATCTGGCCATATGTCAAAATTTATTTTCTTTAATTTTATAAAGTACAAGTCAGCTTGTACAATTTTATTAAATAAAACAAAAACACATAATTTTGAAATTTTTTTAATATTTTTAAAATTAAAAACAAAAACAAAAACCAAACATGCATGCAAATTAACTTTTCTATCAACAATGATTTCAAAAGAATTTGAATCTAAGCTTTTTACCTGTTGTAGCAACCTTTCTTCTTTTTCTGCAGCCATGTCAACAAAGATAACCACTGAAAACTTATTTGCACCATTCACATCAACAAACTTGATGTGTGGAGTATGTGGTTTCAACTCAACTTGAGCATCATCAGGTGCATTCAGATGGTTAAGCGGATCATCAGTAATCCTCATACTTTCATCTTCTGAGAAAAATTTTTCACCTGATGTTGTTGACTCTGCTACTTCATCATTAACCAAGTCAGTTGCAATAGTAGATGCTTCAGCTGCATCTTCGAATAGTGTAGGCTCTTCAACTGCACTTGGTTCCTCCATTGTATTATTCTCACAACTTTGCTCTTGAAAATGATCATTTGTACTCATAACATCATCAACAGGTACAACTTTATATTCACATGGAGCATCATCAACATATCCATCAGTAGATATGTTTGTGTGAGAATCTTCAATTACTTCATCAGCAACATCTTTAGCAAAATTGATATGTCCATCAGTAGACATATTACTATGAAAATCATTATATCCATCAGTAGATATATCAATGTGATGTGATTCCGCTATTGGTTTTTCAGACTGATTCTGCAAGCTTTGTGTAGCGGCATTCATCATCTCTTTCTGATCTGTCTGATTCATCTTCATCATTTCAGTCATCATATTCATCATATCTTCCAAAGTGACCTTTCTCACTGCATCATTCATTAGCTGAGTCAAATCTTCAGACATTTTTTCAGCTCTGATCGCCAACTTCAGAAGCACATCTTTGATTTCATGACGAAGTGCATTAAAATCTGGATGTTCAGGAAATCTCTGATGGGGTTGAGGGGTGGTATTAACAGTTACAAGTAATTCTATGAAGTTGTTCTTACTTGCATCCCTCAACATATCAGACAATATTTGCTTATTTTCATACCACTCTTGCTCAATATCTGTACATCGTTGATCAACTCGCAACCTTTCATCCATGGACTCTAATTTCTCTATAACTTCACCCATTAATATCATAACGTCCCTGTAGGATGGTCCATTGGTTGCTTCAACTTGCTGTGGTGGTACATATTGTTGATGAAAACTATTTGGAATATATGGTTGCTGAGGTGGACACTCAGAATATGGTTGTTGCTCATATCCCAAAAAAGATGATCTAGGATATAGATCATTAAATTGTCGTAAAGTTAACCCACTTATATCAGGTGCAGAAGTAGGTGTGACAATTTGTTGCTGAAAATCACGTGGTTGCTGTGGATAGTAATCATAATTCACTTGAAAATCACACAGTTGATTATTTTCATATGAAAAACTATTTTGCATTTTTGAAAGAGGTTTTCTGAAAAGAACTAAGTTGAAAGCTTGTTGAGTAGACTTCCAGGAAAGAGAGGTGCGTCTCAATGGACAACTTAAGTACCTTATCTTTCCTTAGCCAAAGTTTTTCCCAACTAGTTTCACAAATTTCCCAACAAAATTCCTCAAACAAAAACTATGCTTAAAAAAAATAACTAAATAAAATAAAATAAAATAACTAAAGAAAAAAAATGTTAGTACAAAAATTGAGAGAAAAAAAAATGTTAGTGATAAAACAAAATCAAAATCAAAAGAATAAAAATAAGAACTAAGATGATAAAAATTCTAACCGTGTTCCCCGGCAACGGCGCCAAATTTGATAACGCTGTCGTTGACGCGATCAAATTAATACTACTAAACTATAGCAACTTCAGTATTGCTAAGATAGTAGTCAAGAAAATAGAAAGGGTAAAGTAACCCTAAGTCGTCTCCCAACGAACACAGAATTGATTTTTAACAAATTAGTTCTTATAAAACTATACAAATGAGTTAGTCAAATAAAATAAAAAATATAGGGGATTAATATAAACAAAGATAGAAATAAAGTTTAAAAGATAAAAAGAAATAAAAACAATAGTAAAGAAAATAGATTGATTCCATTGCTTTTTCAAAATAGATTCATCATCGGTTATCTAAAGATTATTGCTCAATTAATTATTGTTGTAGATTTACAAATTAATCAATGTAAAGTCTCAATGAATTTGTTGGCGTTCTCACTTTTAACCAAAGTACAGTCTCAATTAAAAGTGAGAACTTTTAGATTATCCACAGTAAATTCAACCAAAGTACAGTCTCAATCAAATTTTACTATGCCTAATCATGTCTATTCTTTTATCTCCTCACCAAATAAAAAGCTTAATTAATCAAAGTAAAGTCTCAATTAATTTTCGTTAGAGTAAATACCTTTAATCAAAGTAAAGTCTCAATTATTGGTAAACACTCATTTAATCACATGAACGTTTCTAAATAAAATCAAAGTAAAGTCTCAATTCAATTTAAAAACCCTTGAACTCATATGATCAACCTGCATATAGATTTAAAATCATTACTTTTTATGTGATTCAAAGATAAAAGACATAGATAAATTAAAACCTCAACAATAATAAAAAGAACAAAGAAATTAATTCATTCTAACCTCAAAATCCATAATGAAATTACAATGGAATCAACCCAAGAAGTTTAGCAATCCATGAAATATAAAAGAAGAATAGAGAGCAGAAAAGAGAGAGAAAGAAATTAGGCCCCCCTAAGGGTTCCCAAATTTCGACGTGTCGAGCTTGTTTTCATCTTCTCCCTTGGTCTCTTTATATAGGAATTGGACTGGGCTTTTCTGTTGCTAAAATCTCTCAAATATCTTTTGAAATAAAGATAAATATAAATATTAAAAAATACTTGGAGAGATATAGACTATTTGACAAATATAATTGGTTGATAATATCAATATCTAATATAATTAAATTAATTAATTACTTAAAGATATATGATAAATTATCACCAATTAATATTTGTATTAATTTTCCAAATCAACCCTTTGCAATCTCCTTAAATTATCTTCTAAATAATCCAATATCTTCAAGATATATTTGTTTGTTGTGGAACTAAAAAGATTCAAGAAGATCTTGTCATATTTAAAAAGATTTGGTAGTTATTATCTTTTAATATTTTATGATATAATTAAATAAGATAATTATTTAAAAATATCAAATAAAATATCTAAAGATATATTTTCCCAAATTATCTTTTATCATAAAGATAAAGAAAACCGCAAGGTCCAATTTTTCTTTCCTCTCTTCTTGGTTTAGTCAAACTTCTTCACTTTTTCAAGCTTTTCTTGCCGTCTTCATGTAATGCTTGGTCTGAATTTTTGTGCTTTTGATAATTTCTTATTCTTTGATTTATCTTTAAGGTGTCATGAAGCTTTAATCAATTTATTTCCACACCTCTAAATGAGCTTAAAACTTAACTTCAGCTGCATCAACAAACGTTAAAATATCCAAAAATAATTTATGCAGCTAAAAATCACTTTTTAAGACATTTTTATCACACAAGCTCAAACAACCTAATTATCAAAATTATCAATTAAATCACTTTTTAGGCACATAAATTCAATTAAATACCCAGAATTAAACATTAAATGAGGGCAAAAATACGTACTCATCATTTCCATTCTCCTTCTGTAATCAAGTTCTTTTCTCCACAACGTCTTTGTATTCTCCTTTGCCTTTCGTATAATATAGAGCTTTTCTTCTCTTTGTTTCCCCGAGCATTAAGTCTGTTATGGTATAACGAACCCAAAGATCCTCTTTCTATCAATCTTTCTTAATGTGCCTTTCTTTCTATTCTTTTTCCCCTTTCATTTTATCTTGTTCATCATGGCAGCCTCTTTTCAAGACAAGCAAGACCAGTCACCCCACAGCTTTCTGTATCTGCACCCTAATGAAAATCCAGCAACTGCATTGGTTTCTCCCGTTCTTGATGCTTCCAACTACCACTCTTGGAGCCGCCGTAGTATGCTCACTGCTCTTAGTGCCAAAAACAAGATCGAGTTTTTTCTCAGCACCGCTGTTCAACCAGCCAAGAATAATTCTGCTTTTGGTTCTTGGTTTCGCTGCAATAATATAGTCGTCTCTTGGCTGGTTCGCTCTGCATCCATTTCCATTCAGTAAAGCATTCTTTGGATGGACCAGGCCTCTCATATTTGGTTTGACTTAAAAAATCGTTTCTCCCAAGGTGATCGTTCCTGCATATCGGATTTTCAAATGGAAGCCAATACTCTTAATCAAGGTGATCTTTGCGCTTATGATTATTTCACCAAACTCAGGACTTTAGGGATGAATTAGAGAATTTTTGGCCTAATCCTGTGTGCAATGCCGGAACTTGTATAAAAAATTTAAGGGTGCCAAATTAAATTTGTTACATAATTTTTTTTAGTTAGAATTTTTTTTTCATTTTTTCTCTTCATTTCTTCGACTTAAAATAAGCACGCATAATAGTAGAATTCAAAAAAAATATGGCTATCATTCGTTATTATATCATGCTATTATATTATACATGATATAAACAATGAATACCATTTTGATAAACCCTTCGTATCACATTAATTTGATTTGGTGGGTATTGTCAAATTTGAGGACATTTATTCGGATAGTGTTCTAATGAATTTTTAAATTCATTATATGTAAGCCTAGGAAATTTAGAGATTTGTTTTTTATTGTCTTGAATTCTTGGTTCTCATAAAATTTCTTAAGTTTAGTTAATGTAGATGCTTTTTTTTTTCATCTTCATCACAAACCTTCCTCTTTCCAAAAAAGAATCAATTCTTTTACTCTCTTTATCATAATCTTTCTAATATAAATTTATCACATCTCACCTATTTAGAAAAAGAACATTTGTATTCACAAATCACAATTATCACAATGCAAAACATAACAAAATTCATACAACTTTAATTAAATAAGCAACACTATATAAATTCAAAACTTTAAAAAAATTTATCATAGGTAGCAGAAAACATAAAATCCCTAAATTTCATAATTAAGGGTTATAATAATTTGGGAAAAATTATAATTAAGGTTCATACAAATTTCATAAAACCATCCCTAAAATCAAAATTAGGGTATATACTCATTTGGAATAAACTTAATTTAGGAGAAACATCCTAAAAAAATTTATAAATTTAACATATATAAATTATAATAAGATACTAACTTTGATATGTGAGAGATCATCAAAGAATGTATACTTCAATCTCAATCTATGTGTTCCCCAATCTCTGTTTTCTAATCTATCTCTTTTGTATTTATTTCTTCTCACACATTTTCATGATAATTTACATTATGGAAAGTTCTTATAACTAAAAAAAAACTCTAATCTCTTTTATAAATTAATGTCTCCATTGAACTTTTTATTTTTATAATATAAATTTAATATAAATAATATATAAATATAATTTTAAAAAATAAATAAATAAATATATATATATACATATATATATATAAAATAAATTTCAAAAATTTTGGGGGAGCCGTGGCTCCCCCTGTCATCTAATAGGTCTGTCATTGCCTATGTGCACTTCTCAACCCACGTGTTCTTGCAATCCTTTTGCTATCTATGCAATTCCTTTGTGGTCTTAACGATCAACTTATCAAGTCTCCCATTCTTCTTTTGGATCACATGCCTGTTGTCACCAAGATATTTTCCTATGTTTTACAGTAGGAACGCCACCTTACCACTGACCATCCTCCTATTAACAATCGCGACACCCTGTAGTACCCATAAGAGAGGTTAGTAGTGGAACCAAAGGACAACTGGCAGTCCATGATGAAGAGGGACAGGTGGCACCAAAGTTTGTTAGGCGCAATAAGCAGTTCGTGAAGATACCTGCACGATGGAGGGAGTGAAAGGGTATTTATGTGGGAGTGAGGAATTGTATCAGGGGTGGTTATTTTTCTTCTCTCGGGTGTGAACCTTTACCTTTGTTTGTCTTTTTCTTCTCTTTTTTCTATGTTGTTATTTTCCTTTTCCGTTTTGGGGAATAATACAAGGAGGAGGTTCTAACATCAAATTCTAGTTTTTTTTTTGTAGAATTGTTTGTCTGTGTTGATACGGTTAGAGGCAGCCATAACAATTGGTGCTTTCATTGAGCTCCAATGGCGGAGAACACTCGTCTCAAGGACTTGCAAATAGAGATGCGGAAGGCCTTCGATGCTATTGAAGCACATAACTAGAGCAATGTTGCCATGGGCTCTCGCTTGACCAAGGTTGAATCCCACTTATCTGCCTTGCAACTTTCCTTAGATTCCATTACTCATTCATTAGAGAAATTAACATCTGGGCCACCAGTTGGAGCGTTGGACTCATCATCCGGGGTTGCCTCTCCCTCTGGTGGCGTTCCCCCTTTACATATGCGTCACGTGAAATTAGATTTTCCTCGATTCAACAGCTCAAATCCGTTAGATTGGATATTTAGGGCAAAACAATATTTTGCTTATTACCACACCCCGGATGTTGATCGTCTCACAATTGCCTCCGTGAACTTTGAAGGTGTCGTTATTCCATGGTTTCAGCTTCTACAACGTGCTAATCAACTTCCTTCTTGGTCTGCTTTAGTCACTACGATTGAATTACAATTTGGGCCATCACCTTTTGATAGCCCTTGTGCACGACTATTTAAGGTGTCACAAACATCTTCTGTTGTGGAATATTATAATGAGTTCTTGCTTTAAGCTAATTGTAGTCAGGGTTTAACGGAAGCTGCATTATTAGATTGTTTTAATAGTGGGCTCAAGGATCCTATTTGCCGAGATGTTCTGGCCCAATCTCCATGTACTGTGTTGAAGGCAGTATCATTGGCATAATTATTTGATGAAAAGGCGACTTTGGGCCTCTCGGTTCCACTTTCAAGGCAAACCCTACTTCTAGCACCTCTACTCCTCAGAAAAGCAATTCTTCCACGCCCAATGCTTTACCACCAATTCTTCCCATGCCGTTGATTAAAGTTGCGCACCCGTTCGTCGCATTTCTCCCGTTGAGCAACAATTGAGGCGTGAGAAAGGTCTTTGCTTTACCTGTGACACAAAATATACTTGGAATCACAAATGTCCGAACAAACAATTGATGTTATTTGAATTGGAAGAAGATCCATCCGCTACGCCCTTGGTCGAATCAACCCTTACGGAGGTTCCTGTTCAGGATGACCCTTCTCAATTGGCACTCCCTCATCTGTCCCTCCATGATTTTTGTGGATCCTTTAGTCGTGCTACTATATATTTTCATGGGTTTATCGAAGGAAAATCGGTTCGCATTCTCTTGGATGGGGGAAGTTTAGACAGCTTCATACAAACTCGGCTCGCTCACCTTCTTTGTCTTCCCGTTTAACCTTCCCCTCGTCTTAGGGTGATGGTAGGAGATGGGTACTGTCTACAAACCGAAGGCTACATCCCTTGTCTCTCTATTTCTATTAAGGGTCATGTTATTATGTTTCCAGCTTATGTTTTAGAGGTGAATGGCTCTGAGGTTGTGATGGGTGCATCGTGGTTGGCGATGTTGGGTCCACATATTGCTGATTATAGCACGACATAAATTAAATTTACCATGCGTTCTGATTTTGTTACCTTACAAGGGGACAATTCATCATCCCTCAAGTCCCTCAATACAACCACTTCCGATGACTTTGCTCAATTGATCAGATATAGAAAGCCTACATGCTTTCATGTTCTTCCCTTGAGCTGGAAAATAATATAATGCTCTATTTTTCCTCTGACATTCCCTCGAACCTACTACAAGTCCTTTATCAGTACATCTCAGTATTTTAGGTTCCCACGGGTCTTCCGCCGTCTCGACGCCACGATCATGCTATTCCTCTACGCAAGGGTGTTTCAGTAGTTTTAGTTAAACCCTATCACTATCCGTTTGTTTAGAAATCTGAAATTGAACGTATGGTTGCTGAAATGTTACAGTAGGGCCTTATTCAGCCCAACAACTCTCCTTTCTCAACTCCAATCCTATTGATCAAAAAGCATAATTGATCTTGGCAGTTCTGTACTGATTATCATGCCTTAAATGTCGTTACTATCAAAGATTCATTCCTGACACCCACTGTGGATGAGCTATTAGATGAATTGTGAGGTTCTCTTTACTTCTCCAAATTGGATCTTCGAGCGGGCTATCATCAGATCCTTGTTCCTCTAGAGGGTCGTGTTAAGAGTGTCTTTCGTACTCATAATGGCTATTATGAGTGGGTCGTTATGCCATTTGGTCTCTTGAATGCTCCAGCTACTTTCCAAGTAGTCATGAATTATCTATTTCGGCCTTTCCTTCGCAAGTTTGTCTTGGTATTTTTCGACGATATTCTGGTGTATAGCCCAGATTGGCCTCGACACTTGGAGCATTTATCCTTGGTCCTTCAAGTCTTCACAATGATAAGTTTTATGTGAAGCTATCAAAATGCTCTTTTGGTTAATTGCAATTGAGTCCATCTTCAAGAGTAAGGAAGCTAAGAAGAAACCATGTGGAATTGATGATGCTTCCATGGAGAAGGATGAAGGTGGGGAAGCTAGAAGATGAGAGGATGAGTGGTGCGACAATGGTGTTTGGAGAAGCTCTCAAGTGAGGTTGGGCCAACACTCAAGGAAGGGGGCCAGAGGAAACCAAGAAGGAGAACTCTAGCCTAAGTTGATTCACAAAAAGAGAGGAGTCTAGAGTCATCTCAACAGAGTTTCTCTACTATATTCATGAATGAAAATACAAGGGTCCTAGATTTCTATTTATAATAGAAAAGGAGAGTTAAGTGGTCTAGAAAAATGGAGGGAAAAAGGATCTAAAATGTGGTATTTGGAGCCAAAAAGAGAGCATGAGGCAAGTGTGACTTGCCACCTAAGCAAGTCACAAGGAGCTTGCTTCTAGGCGCATAAGAGAAGCTTGATGTCCAAGCTTTGAGCAAGAAGGATCTAGATCCTCTTGAAATGCGCCCTCCTTCTTGTTGGACTAATTTCAAGCCCAACTCTCCTTTTGGTCCAATTCACTTCAAGGCCCAGAAACCCTCCAAGGCCAATACATGGCCCAAACAAAACCCTATTCTACGAAGCCCAAAATACAAGGCCCAAAAAATAAACCCTATTCTAATATTTACAAACAAAGAGTCCTAGGCTTGGTCTTCACATCTTCCTTGGCCCATGTGAAGTTCATCTTGGGCCTTGTATGTGCATTGGAGGCCCATTCTTCTTGTATCCTCCTAGCCATTGCTCTTGTTGTAGGTCCCTTGGCTAGAGGCATCTCATCAATTGCAAGTGGATAATTTAGGACATGTAGTTTCTGGGAGAGGAGTGGAAATGGAAGCCACAAAGCTTCAAGCGGTGCGTGACTGGCCCATTCCCTCTTTAGTTACGCAATGCGTGCTTTCCTCGGACTCACTGGATACTACCGTCGTTTTATTAGACACTATGCTGCGATTGCTGGGCCATTGACTAATCTTCTTCAGAAGATTGGGTTCTAGTGGTCCCCTACCGTGCAAGCTGCTTTTAAGCATTTGAAAACAACCTTAGTGTCAACACCGGTGTTAGCTCTTCCAGACTTTTCTAAACCTTTTATTCTAGAAACAGATGCGCTGCCGTTAGGATTGGTATTGTTTTAGCTCAAGATGGTCACCCTATTGCATATTTCTCCAAGAAATTATCAAGTCATCTCTAACAACAATCTGCTTATGTTCGTGAGGTTTATGCCATCATTGAGGCGGTGGCAAAATTCTGCCATTATTTAATTGGCCACCACTTTGTGATTCACACAGATCAACGTAGCTTGAAGCATTTACAAGATCAAACTATTCAAACTCCAGAACAAGAAGTGTGGCTTCCAAAACTCTTGGGTTTTTCTTATGCCATCGAGTACAAAGCAAGCCCAACAAGTGAAGCAACTGACGCCTTATCTCGTTCTTTTCACATGGCTATCTCTAATGGATGATATTCGTGCCGCTTTATTGACCTCCCCGACCTTCCAACAATGAGAAGCTTTGTTCAAGGCAGATCCACAAGATTACCCTCATCATTCTTTCCGTGATGGCTTATTATTTATACATCATAGGGTGCGAATACCTAATGATACCCCCATGTTATTTCATTGATCCTTCAAGAATTTTACTCCTCTAGAATTCGGGGTCATGCAGGGTTTTTGCGGACATATACTCGCATTGCACCTTCCTTTGCTTGGCAAGGAGTGCACTGTGATGTTCGAGCATGGGTTCGTGCTGGTCAGGTGTGTCAACGTGCCAAACATGTCCAGACTTCGCCAGCTAGGTTGTTAAGTCCTTTTCCAATTCCAAACAAGGTGTGGGTTATAATTGGGTTACCCGTATCTCGCGGATATTCTGTGATCTTTGTGGTTGTTGATTGTTTGTCCAAGTATGGTCATTTTGCTCTCTTGCAAACTTCGTTTACTGTTATAAAAGTTGCTAAAGTGTTTGTAGCTAATGTGGTTAAGTTGCATGGATTTCCCCGTTCCATCGTTTCTGATCGGGACAAGGTGTTCATTAGTTCCTTTTGGCAGCACCTCTTTAAGCTTCATGGAACTTCATTGAAAATGAGTCCGGCATACCATCCTCAAACGGATGGCCAATCGGAGGCAGTTAACAAATGCCTTGAGATGTATCTGCATTGTTTCAGCTCTGATCAACCTCATCAGTGGGTTCAATTTTTTCCTTGGGCAGAATTTTGGTATAATTCTTCTTTTCACACTTCCATGGGTATGACTTCTTTTAAGGTGTTGTATGGTAATGATCCTCTTTCCATTATCCCAACATCTATCAATGAGGACACACCTTCGGACCTTCAACAACAATTGTAGCAACGTGATCAGCTTCTCACCACTCTCAAAGCAAACCTCCACAAGGCACAAACTCGCATGAAACTATATGCCGATAAACATTGTATTGATTTACAATTTTCCGTGGGTGATTATGTTTTTGTGAAACTTCAACCTTATCACCAACATTCAATTCGTTTACAACGCAATCATAAGTTGGGCATGTGTTATTTTAGGCCTTTCAATGTTCTATCCAAGATCGGTTTTGTGGCTTATATGTTAGAACTACCACCCCAGGCTAAAATTCATCTGGTCTTTTATGTTTTAGTTCTCAAACCATGTCATAGTAAACTATCAGATCCCATCATTCCTTTGCTCTTGCAGCACTTTGATGACCTTACGAACAAGGTCTCTCTTGATGGTGAAGGTAATGTAATACCCATAAGAGAGGTTAGTAGTGGAACCAAGGGACAACTGGCAGTCCATGATGAAAAGGGACAGGTGGTACCGAAGTTTGTTAGGCACAGTAACAGATTCATGAAGATACCTGCACAATTGAGGGAGTGAAGGGGTATTTATGTGGGAATGAGGAATTGTATTAAGGGGTGGTTATTTTTCTTCTCGGTTGTGGACCTTTATCTTTGTTTGTCTTTTCCTTCTCTTTTTTTCTCTACTGTTATTTTCCTTTTCCGTTTTGGGGAATAATAGAAGGAGGAGGTTCTTACATCAGATTCTAATTTTTTTTGGTAGAATTGTTTGTTTGTGTTGATACGGTTAGAGGCAACCATAACACACCCCTACACCGTCTTCAGCCATAACACACCACTAATTCCCATGATCTTATTGCCTCTTCCACCACCACATGCACCTTTTGTCATAAATCTGGCCACACCAAAGCCATATGCTATTTGTAAGCACGGTTTCCCCAATCAAGACACCAGAAACAACAAACATTCTACCACATGAAAAATTGTGCACTTTTTGTAACAAGTCTAGCCATACCATTGAGGTTAGCTAAAAAAGCATGGTTGCCCTCGTGGCTCTAAGCCCTCTAATAGTTGCCAGCCTAACATCAATCATGTCTCCACTCAAGATGCCACTCGTATTGCATCAGATCGGATTGACAAAGACAGCATTCGTCTTACGCAACAACAATACCAAATATTAGTCGAATTGTTCAAGAACACTAATACCTTTACTCCTACTGCTCATGCAAACAAAGTTGGTGTTGCTTCCTCTCACCAAACAAATACTGGTAATATTCACTCAAACCTTCTGCTTCCTCATCCCAATCACATTTGGATAATTGACTCTCACCACAGATAATATGTGTATCTATTTCTCCTCTTTCAAAGCCATCACACCTATTAGCATTAGCCTTCCTAATAACACTTCTGTCAAAACACAATATACTGGAACTGTGATTTTCTCTGATAAATTTCAACTGCCTAATGTCATATATGTTCCAACCTTTTCTTTCACTCTCATTTCTTTTTCCAGATTAATTTCTTCCCTTCATGATACCCTCACTTTTACCTCTTCTGGTTGTTTTATACAGATACGAACACCAGAGAGAGGATTGGTTTAGTCAACCTCCATGGTGGTCTCTATGTTCTCGCTCACATGATTTTCTTCTCAATTCTTCTTTCTGTTCTACAGTCACTCCCTCGTTTTGGCATCCACGCTTAGTACATCCTTCACATGATAGATTATCTTTACTACATAAGAAATATTCCTACATCTGTAATGTAACTAATTTCGTGTGTGATGCTTGCCACAAAGCCAAACAAAAGAAACTCCCCTCCCCCTTAGTATTTCTCATAGTTTACATGTGTTTGGGCTTCTACAATTTCTTTGAATGGTTTCAAATATTTTTTAACCATTGTGGATGATTATTCTCATTATACATGGGTCATACTATTGCATGATAAGTCTCCTATCCATAAACACCACACATGTTCTACTTTTTCATGCTTCTCTTCCTCCCATTTTTTGGTGCTTTGTTGTCCAAGATGTTGTCTTCCTTATTAACTATTTACCCACCCCTATTTTACACAATGATTCCCCATATGGACGCTTGTATGGTTTTCTTTATGGCCTTTCTTCTTTACGTGTTTTCGGTTGTCTTCATACCCTTGTTGCACACAACACTAAATTTGATTCGCGTCTGCTCGGGTGTGTTTTTAGGATTGAAGTCGGATACTAAAGGATATATATTTCTTAATCTATACAATCATAAAATTGATGTCTCACGCAACGTTATCTTTTATGAATCTCATTTTCCTTATCAGCATACTTCTTTATCTACTACTGACAACACTTCTTTTTCTTTTCTTGTTCCACCAAAATTACTCCAATGATTATACTACTTTCAATCATGTCATCACTTCTAATCCTTCATCTTCCCCCACTACATCTGACACCACCTGTTCCTGCGGAAGGACAAATAAGATATGTTAGGCACGAGTGTCACCTTACCATGTAGTCCGCTATCTCTTTAGTTGGCCTCTTCCCATTCGATACATGTCGGCTTGAACCCAGGAAGGGTTACCTGCAGAAGAACCTTCGAAGCTCAAGTAAGTCAAAGCTCTCAAAGAGTCAAATCAGCAATTAATGAATGCGTACCTTTAAATGATGGGGTCCACGTGTATTTATAGAACATTAATGACGTTTGACCATTGCATGGGCTGGGTTTTGACCTGGGCCCTAGCTTGGGCCATGAGTGGGCCTGGGCCCCAAAACAGACCTTGGGGACCTATTGAAGGAGGGGCATCGATGTTAATTAACTTTCTAGGCAAGTAGCCGGTATTGACCCGCTACCTGCCTAGATATCTTATACCGGTGATGGCCGGGCACTAGATGCTAGACGGTTTTGATGTGTATATTGTTTACTTGGTTGAGTTTGGCTAGGTACGGTACACCAGTCCCCCAGCCTTGTCCGATATTGGTTGTCGGTCAAGGGTGATATGTGTTCGATCAAGGATGATACGTGTTGGTGAACTAGCAAAACCGGCTAGGTGTGATACACCAGTCCCCCAGCCTTTAAGTGTGGTGAACAGTGTTAAGGCTTGGAGGTGTCAGAAGGTAGGTGAAAAGGCGTCAGGTGGTCACATCGTTAAAACCTTGGCGCCGTCATTTTTTATGTGTCATATCCTTCATAATGGTGTCGATTGGTCTGGGATTTCATTTTGGCGGGAAGAGTTTTAGTCGTTTGGGATCGTGGACTATAAATATGGGCTTGAATGCAGCTGAGGGTTTACTTGATTCATTTGCGAGTTTTGAAATCAGAGATCCTGTGCGCATCGTATTGTCCGACTAGTTCCCAAATTCCGCCGACATCTTTCCGTAAAAACTCAAACAGGTATGTCTAGTAGCGATAACTCATCGTTATCTACGTCTAGTAGTAGTCAGAGTACTGAGTCGGATAGGAGTAGAGATGACCGGCTTCGTGGAGAGGTTGTGAGTGCTGGAGTTGGCACAAGCGGGATGCCAATGGAGGTGGTGAGGGAGGTCCGAGAAGATCCTCCTGAAGAGCTGGAGGAAAGTAACTGGCCGGCTAAGGGCGGTTATGCGTGGGTTGCATCCGATGTTCGTGACCAGTCATCACTCTTTAGGTGGTCTCGTCTGCTGAATTCTTGGTTAAACTGTACGCCCGTCATATCTAGAGGGGTCAGTGGAGATATTGTTTCACTGGAAAGAGTGAGCGCTGTCGACCGAGTATGCCACGGGCAAGAGGGGGTACCGAGAAGTTCTTTTATATGTACATGTGCCATTTTTCTCAGCTTCATATACGACTACCTTTCGATGACTTTACTATGGGCGTGTTGCGGGCTTTGAATGTGGCGCCTACTCAACTACACCCTAATAGTTGGGCTTACTTACAGGCCTTCCGCATTTTGTGTGAGTCGTTGTACCTGGAGTCGTCACCCTACGCGTTCTTATATTTTTATGATACCAGACCCCGGAGGCCGGCTACCTGGCTGTCATTGATCAGTCGTCCTAGTATTAGCAGGTTGGATGCATTCTCCCAATCTTTCAAGCACTTCAAGGACGGATACTTCAAGGTTGTAGTGAAGGAGGGAGGCGAGCCGTATTTTCTGAATGCGGATGGGAGTACAAAATTCCCTTTTAGTTGGACCAATAACCCCTCGCGTTACAAGGATATGGGAGTGGAGGAGTTGTCGTCTGGAGACAAGGAGGTGGTTGGGATGTTGTTAAGATTTGTGGATAAGTTGCCCACTAAGGGCTTAGTTAGGGTTTATAATTCGGTGCATCCGATTATAGATATTGAAGGTATCTGTTTATTACTTAAGCTGTGCTAGTGATGCTAAGTTGTTTTGATCCGAGTTGTGATATGTTATTGCAGGGCATATGGCGCAATCTGGCAAGAAGAACTTGGCGCTTTTTCAGGCACTGAGGAAGGAGATGGCCGCCAAGGCCAAGGAGGTTGGGAAAGCTGGTGTTCCCAATCTGCAGGAATCCGTGGTGGAAGTACACGTTCACGGTGGCACGAAGAGGAGGGCTGAGCTTCCGCCTCGACCTGGGAAGGGTAAGGATGTGAAGAAAATAAGGGCAGCTATTCTCGGGTCAGGTGATGGGGCGGGGTCGGCCAGTGGCGAGAAGTTGCCGGAAGCCGGGCTAATTGAGTTGCCGGAAATATGCGTGAGGAAGGACATCTCAATCAACTTGCCAGATACTGTTGTGAACTCCATCGACAATATGGAGGTTGATCATATTGTGAGAACCATGGTTGAGTTTGGGAGTAAGGCATTGGTGTTGGGTAGACGTGTGGGGTCCCTTTACAGAAGGGAAGTGAAGGAGGCGGCAGAGCTGCAGGGTAAAGTGGACAAGTTGGCGGAGGAGAAGGCGGCGTTGGAGAAGGAGAAGGAAGGGTGGGAGGCTGAGAGAAAGAGGTTGGTGTTGTGGAAAGTTCGTTGTTTAGATTCTGAGGAAAAATTGAATAAACGTATAGGGGAGCTGGAGGAAGACTATGAGGATCTGAAGGACAAGTATGACGGGGCTGTCGGTGAGTTGGATGATTTGAAGAACAGTGTTATTCAGGAGCATATAAATGGCTTTGAGAAGGGGTTGCGGCAGGCGGCCTTCTTCTATAAGGATGTGGATGCCCTGGATTCAAGGTTCGATGTAGATAAGGATGTGATTGGTGGAAAGCTGGTAGGGGAGGATGAAGAGGGTGCGGAGGAGGTTGGGAATGAGGCGGCCGAGGCGGAGAAAGATGTGGATGCGCCCGTGGAGGATGACAAAGCAGCTTAGGATGTAGTTTTTACGATGTTTTATTTCGCAATGAATCCTAAGTCTGTAATAACTCGTACAATATTTTTTCTTGATTTTAATGTGATGCATATTGTGGATATAAAAGTTGTGGTTCTTTGATGATAACATATGTGATAGAAACGTGTTTGTTGGATAATGATGTTATGCCTGTGAGATGTTATGTTGTGTGCGTATTTTCCTAAAGGAGAATTGTTGGCGTCTGCATGTTAATCACGAGTAGAGGGTGTTCGACCCAGACCGCTTACTTGTGGTAAGGGTGGGGAACTTAAACGAATTAACAGAGTAAAGGGTGTTCGACCCAGGCCGCTTACTTGTGGTAAGGGTGGGGAACTTAAACGAATTAACAGAGTAAAGGGTGTTCGACCCAGGCCGCTGACTTGTGGTAAGGGTGGGGAACTTAAACGAATTAACAGAGTAAAGGGTGTTCGACCCAGGCCGCTTACTTGTGGTAAGGGTGGGGAACTTAAACGAATTAACAGAGTAAAGGGTGTTCGACCCAGGCCGCTTACTTGTGGTAAGGGTGGGAAACTTAAACGAATTAACAGAGTAAAGGGTGTTCGACCCAGGCCGCTTACTTGTGGTAAGGGTGGGGAACTTAAACGAATTAACAGAGTAAAGGGTGTTCGACCTAGGCCGCTTACTTGTGGTAAGGGTGGGGAACTTAAACGAATTAACAGAGTAAAGGGTGTTCGACCCAGGCCGCTTACTTGTGGTAAGGGTGGGGAACTTAAACGAATTAACAGAGTAAAGGGTGTTCGACCCAGGCCGCTTACTTGTGGTAAGGGTGGGGAACTTAAACGAATTAACAGAGAGTAGAGTAGTATAGAGTTATGAAGTAGGGAACCACTCATTTTATTTATTCAAATGGGGGTGCCTCGTTAAAACCTCCTTGGCCAAAACCCTCCTTAGGGAAAAAAGACCAAGTGAGGAAAAAGAGTACACCCGTGGTTACAAGTATGGGTTCGCTTGCGTTGCATTTTCAACTGAAATAAAACTTGAGGTGGGATACATTCCATGTGTTGGGGATTTCTTCCCCGGATAGTTGTGCTAGGCGATAGGCCCCACCTCCTGTGTCTTCTCGTATGCGGTACGGGCCGTCCAATTGGCGGAGAACTTGCCATCCTTCTTTCTAGCACTGCTGGCCATTCTCCATACTAGGTCTCCTATGACAAACGATCGCGGGTGCAGGTTTGCGTTATATTTCTTGGCGGCTCGTTGTTTAGCGGCGAGATTGCGTATTTGGGCTTTTTCTCTGAGTTCGGGAAGGAGGTTGAGATGCAAGGCCATGTTTTGGTGGTTATGAGCTGGGTCGTATAGTTCTCGGCGCAGGGATGGTTCGCCAATTTCTACTGGTATCATGGCATCTGCGCCGTAAACCAGGCTAAAGGGGGATTCGTTAGTTGACGATTGCGGAGTGCATCTGTAGGCCCATAGTACTTCGATTAACTCTTCTGGCCATCGACCTTTAGCGGTATCCAATCTTTTGTGCAGTTCCACGAGGATAACTTTGTTTGCCGCTTCCGCCTGCCCATTGGTCTGCGGGTGTTCTACAGAGCTTGTGATATGTTTGATGCCCAAACCGGTGTAGAACTTTGCTAGTTCTCTGTCAATGAATTGTCGGCCGTTATCTGTTATGATGGTATGCGGTATACCATATCTGCATATGATGTCCTTCCACACAAACTGTTGGACTTGCTGGGCCGTGATAGTGGTCAATGGTTTGGCTTCAATCCACTTGGTGAAGTAGTCAACGGCTACGATTAAGAACTTAACCTGTCCTTTGCCGGGTGTGAAGGGGCCTAGGATGTCCATCCCCCATTTAGCGAATGGCCAGGGGGACAGTATGTGGTGTAACTGTTCTTGTTTTTGATGTATAAGGTTGCCGTGTTTCTGACATGGTTTGCACTTTTTGACGTAGTCTTGGCAGTCCGCCTCTATTGTAGGCCAGAAGTACCCGGCTCTGAGAATTCTTGTGGCCATGGTGCGCGCGCCTGAATGATAATCGCAGATTCCTTCGTGTAGTTCCTTAATGACGTACTGGGCTTGTTCGGGCGTGACACATTTAAGTAGGGGCTGGCCGTATCCGCGTTTGTAGAGGTCGTCGCCTACCCATAGTGTACCTGGCGGCCTTGGCCAGCCAAGTTTTGTCCGCGTCGGCCGGGGGGTTGCCAGTTTTGAGGTAATGGATGTAAGGGGTGGTCCAGTTTGGGTTTTGGGTAGGGGTGAGATTGTCTGACGGGGTGTGGGTTAACGTTTGGCGCATGTGTGTGACGGAGGGGGTGGATAGTGTTTGTTGTAGCAAGGACCGGTTGCGGCTTTTGAGTTTGGTGCTAGCTAATTTGGAAAGGATGTCGGCTCTGACATTGTTGGTTCTGGGTATGTGTCCGACGCGGACTAGTTCGAAGGCGGATTGGATGATTGCGCGGACCAAATGGTAATATTGTTGGAGAACGGGGTCTTTGATTTGGAACTCGTCGTTCAGATGACCTACTGTGAGTTTGGAGTCGGTTTTACATGTTAGCCTTTTGACGCCTACTTCACGAGCTAGAGAGAGGCCGGCCAGTATAGCTTCGTATTCGGCTTGATTATTCAATGTTTTGAAATCGAAATGAAGAGATTTCTCAATGAGGATGTCGTTGGGGCCTTCCAATACGATGCCGGCACCTGCACCCCTTGGGTTCGAGGAGCCATCTACATGAAGCGTCCATTGGTCCTCGGTAGGTGTTTGTTGTAGGTCGTTGACGAAATCCAAGAGACATTGGGCTTTGATGGGGCCGTGTGGTTCATAGCGGATGTTAAATTCGGAGAGCTCCACGGCCCATGACGACATGCGCCCGACTAAGTCTGGTTTTTGCAATATTTTCTGAATTGGATAATCGGTCTTGACGGTTATGGTGTGGTTTTGGAAATATGGACGCAAGCGGCGTGCGGCGTGGACCAAGGATAGGGCTAGTTTTTCTACCATTTGGTATCTGGTTTCAGGGTCTTGGAGCGTCCTGCTTACAAAGTAAACAGGGTGCTGGGTGCCTTCTGCTTCTTGGACAAGGGCGGCGCTGACGGTGTGATCGGTGGCCGTGATGTATACTAGCAGTGGTTGGCTGGTGTCAGGTTTGCAGAGGATGGGGGGTGAGGTTAGGGATGCTTTGAGCTTGAGGAAGATTTGTTCACAATCTTCAGTCCACGTGAACCGGGCGGATTTCTTTAGGAGTTGGATTATGGGTTGAGTTTGTTCTGCTAGTTTTGGTAGGAAACGAGATATAGCTGTGAGGCGGCCAATTAGTCGCTGTACTTCTTTGATGGTGGTGGGGCTACGCATCTCGATGATAGCCTTGCATTTTTCTGGGTTAACCTCTATGCCGCGTTGGGTTAACATGAAACCGAGGAATTTACCCCGGTCCATGCCGAATACGCACTTCTCAGGGTTCAGGCGGAGGTTGTACTGGCGCAATGCGGAGAAAACCGCCTCCAAATCTGTAGCATGTTGATGATGGCTTGGGGATTTGACGACCATGTCATCAACGTAGACTACGACACAGTGTCCCGTGAGGTGGCTGAAGACTTTGTCCATTAGCCGCTGGTAGGTTGCCCCAGCGTTCTTGAGGCCGAAGGGCATGACTCTATAGAAGTAGTTGGCATCATCTGTGATGAAGGCGGTCTTGTGCATGTCTGCTGTGGCCATGGGTATTTGGTTATAACCTGAGTATGCGTCCAGAAAGCTGAGTACTTTATTTCCTGCCGCACCGTCTACAAGGCGGTCGATGTTGGGTAGGGGTAGGCGTCGCGAGGGCATGCCTTGTTTAGATCTGTGTAGTCCACGCACATCCGCCATTTACCATTGGCTTTCTTCACCAAGACAACGTTAGAGAGCCAGGTGGTGTAATGCGCTTCATCTATGAATCCTGCGCTCAGCAACTTCTCGGCCTCTATTTTGGCTGCCTGTCGGCGTTCCTCCCCAAGTTTGCGTTTTTTCTGAGATATGTAGCGGGCTTCTTTGTATACCGAGAGCTTGTGGGATGCGACGTTAGGGTCTACCCCCGGGAGGTCGGCGGCTGACCAAGCGAAGAGATCTGCGTTGTTTGTAAGGATGGGTGTAATTGTGGCACGCTCATCGAGACTTAAACCAGTGCCCAAGTTGATGGAATGGCCGTTGGGGAGTTCTAGGAGGGTTGTGTCCTCGACTGGTTCGAGGTGGGCATCTCGGCCTATTCTGGGATCAAGGTCTTCGCCGGATAAGGCTGTGGGTGAATTAGGTGGTTGCGCGATGTGGTTTGTCTGTTGGATTGGGAGTTGGGGCCTTAAGCTTGCCATGTAGCATTCGCGTGCCAAACGTTGGTCACAGTGGATGGTTAGGATGTCACCGGATGGTGCTGGGAACTTCATGGCCAAATGCGGAGTGGAGACGACTGCTCCGAGGGTGTTGAGGGAAGGACGGCCCAGGAGTATGTTGTAGGATGTGGGTGCGTCGACTATTAGGAAGCGGATTGGGATTGTTTTTGTTTGGGTTCCTTCCCGAAAGACGGTGTGGAGGTCTATGTAGCCCCGGGTAGAGACTTGTTCGCCAGAAAAGCCGTATATGGGCTCGTCATATGGGATCATAGCGGTGTCAAGGAGTTGCAATTTTTGGTAAGTGGCCCAGTAGAGGATGTCAACTGAGCTGCCTTGATCTACTAGTACTTTTTTAACGGCATAGTTTTCTATTTCAACTGTGATGACCATGGGGTCATCTTGTTGGTGGTCGAGGCTGTGAAAGTCATCATCTGTGAATACGATGGGGGGCATACGTCGTCTGTGATGGGATTGGGTGATGTGGTTGATAGATTGTATGTGGCGGAGGTGTTTCTTTCTGGCAGATGAGGTGGAGCCTCCGCTTCCGAAGCCACCAGAGATGGTGTTAATAGTGCCTCACAAGGGGGGGTCGGCAGGGGTGATGTTGGTATGGGCGGGCTGTGATTGTTGGTCATTGGGTTGGGTGGGTTGGTTATTGTGGTTGACGTTGCTTGGTACTCGCCTGTGGTCGTGGCGTGGGGGGTGATGGGTTCGGGAGGAGGTGTGGTCCTCTCTACGGATGAAGCGGCGAAAGTGGCCGGCGCGTACCAGTTCTTCGATCTTATCCTGTAGCGCTTTGCACTCTTCTGTAGTATGACCGTGATTGCGGTGGTATCGACAAAACTTGGTCATGTCAGCGTTAGGAGGGGTGGTTGTTTTGCGTGGTGGGGGGAGGAGGTCAGCCTGGAGGGCTTCGTCAAGGATGCGGGAGCGGGCTACTGTGAGTGGGGCGTATCTGGTGAAACATGGTTGGCGGGGTTCACGTGGACGGGTATCAGGGCGCGGGTGAGGCTGCGGGGTGGGATTGGGTATGGGGTTGGGATTGAGGGTGGAGGTGTTGGCGGCATAATCGTTGCAGAATTTGGTGTGAAGAGTTTGCATTTGTTCCATGCGAACGTAGTCAGCGGCACGTAGCTTGAGTTCGTGCATGGAGGTGGGTGGGTGAATGTAGACGTTGTTAGCGAAGGGTCCGGGTTGCAGGGTGAGGGTCATACATTAGAGTATCATTTCCTGGTTGAGGTGTGGTATACGAAGAGCCGCTTTACTGAAGCGATCGATGAATGTTTTGAGTGGTTCATTGGGTTCCTGTCTGATGCCCAGTAAGGACATGGTGGTGGTTTGGTGTGGGCGGCTGCCAGCGAAATGTGTGGAGAACATGTGGAAGAGGGTGTCGAAGTTATCAATGGAGTAGGGTGGGAGGGTGGTGAACCATTCTAGGGCGGGGCCTTTGAGTGTTGTGGGGAAAGCTTTGCAGAAGACTGCGTCTTGGGATGTATACAAAGCAACGTGTGTGATGTAAACTTTCAGGTGTTCGTCGGGGTCGGTTTCGCCAGTGTAGTGATCGAGGTTGAAAGGTTCCCACTGGGATTGGAGAGGGGTGTTAGCGATAAAGTTTGTGAACGGGTGGCGGCGTCTGGGCTGGTGGGGGGGGAGTATGTGGGGTGGGGGTGGGTGGTTGATCATGGTGGGGAAGGTGGAGGTGATGTTATGAGGAGGGATGTGGGTTGTGGGAAGATATGGGGGGTTGTAGGGTGGGACGTATGCGGTGTGGAGAGTATTGGGTATGTTGTGGGGAATGTGGGTGGTTGAGGGTGCTGTAGGTCCTGGGTGACCGGGTGGGAAGTGTTGGGGGTGTGTGGTAGTGAGGGGGGTTTGTTGGGTGGAGGTGAAGGTGTGGGGGGTGGGGTTGTATTCACTTTCTTCCTCTGTAGGTTGGAAAGCCGGAGACTTCACAGCCTTAGAGGTCTCTTTGGCTTTTCCCTTCTGGTTGGCATCTGCCTCGATCCTCCTCCTGAGGCGGGAGTTCTCTTGTTTGAGCGCTTCCATCTCTTCAGCGTTGCGCTTCTTCAGGTTTGCGAGTTCCTGTTGCATCTTCATCTGGCCGACTAAGATGGCGGTCAAGTCAGGGGTGACGCCAGAGGGTCCAGAGGGACCAGCGTCAACTTGCTTGCTAGCTCCAGCTTTGCTGCGGGTAGAAACCATCTTCAGAGAAAAGCGGGTACTAAGGGTGTTTGTCTCGTGCCCCACGGTGGGCGCCAATTGTTCCTGCAGAAGGACAAATAAGATATGTTAGGCACGATTGTCACCTTACCATGTAGTCCGCTATCTCTTTAGTTGGCCTCTTCCCATTCGATACATGTCGGCTTGAACCCAGGAGGGGTTACCTGCAGAAGAACCTCCGAAGCTCAAGTAAGTCAAAGCTCTCAAAGAGTCAAATTTGCAATTAATGAATGCGTACCTTTAAATGATGGGGTCCACGTGTATTTATAGAACATTAATGACGTTTGACCATTGCATGGGCTGGGTTTTGACCTGGGCCCTAGCTTGGGCCATGAGTGGGCCTGGGCCCCAAAACAGACCTTGGGGACCTATTGAAGGAGGGGCATCGATGTTAATTAACTTTCTAGGCAAGTAGCCGGTATTGACCGGCTACCTGCCTAGATATCTTATACCGGTGATGGCCGGGCACTAGATGCTAGACGGTTTTGATGTGTATATTGTTTACTTGGTTGAGTTTGGCTAGGTACGGTACACCAGTCCCCCAGCCTTGTCCGATATGGGTTGTCGGTCAAGGGTGATATGTGTTCGATGAAGGATGATACGTGTTGGTGAACTAGCAAAACCGGCTAGGTGTGATACACCAGTCCCCCAGCCTTTAAGTGTGGTGAACAGTGTTAAGGCTTGGAGGTGTCAGAAGGTAGGTGAAAAGGCGTCAGGTGGTCACATCGTTAAAACCTTGGCGCCGTCGTTTTTTATGTGTCATATCCTTCATAATGGTGTCGATTGGTCTGGGATTTCATTTTGGCGGGAAGAGTTTTAGTCGTTTGGGATCGTGGACTATAAATATGGGCTTGAATGCAGTTGAGGGTTTACTTGATTCATTTGCGAGTTTTGAAATCAGAGATCCTGTGCGCATCGTATTGTCCGACTAGTTCCCAAATTCCGCCGACATCTTTCCGTAAAAACTCAAACAGGTATGTCTAGTAGCGATAGCTCATCGTTATCTACGTCTAGTAGTAGTCAGGGTACTGAGTCGGATAGGAGTAGAGATGACCGGCTTCGTGGAGAGGGTGTGAGTGCTGGAGTTGGCACAAGCGGGATGCCAATGGAGGTGGTGAGGGAGGTCCGAGAAGATCCTCCCGAAGAGCTGGAGGAAAGTAACTGGCCGGCTAAGGGCGGTTATGCGTGGGTTGCATCTGATGTTCGTGACCAGTCATCACTCTTTAGGTGGTCTCGTCTGCTGAATTCTTGGTTAAACTGTACGCCCGTCATATCTAGAGGGGTCAGTGGAGATATTGTTTCACTGGAAAGAGTGAGCGCTGTCGACCGGGTATGCCACGGGCAAGAGGGGGCTACCGAGAAGTTCTTTTATATGTACATGTGCCATTTTTCTCAGCTTCATATACGACTACCTTTCGATGACTTTACTATGGGCGTGTTGCGGGCTTTGAATGTGGCGCCTACTCAACTACACCCTAATAGTTGGGCTTACTTACAGGCCTTCCGCATTTTGTGTGAGTCATTGTACCTGGAGTCGTCACCCTACGCGTTCTTATATTTTTATGATACCAGACCCCGGAGGCCGGCTACCTGGCTGTCATTGATCAGTCGTCCTAGTATTAGCAGGTTGGATGCATTCTCCCAATCTTTCAAGCACTTCAAGGACGGATACTTCAAGGTTGTAGTGAAGGAGGGAGGCGAGCCGTATTTTCTGAATGCGGATGGGAGTACAAAATTCCCTTTTAGTTGGACCAATGACCCCTCGCGTTACAAGGATATGGGAGTGGAGGAGTTGTCGTCTGGAGACAAGGAGGTGGTGGCGATGTTGTTAAGATTTGTGGATAAGTTGCCCACTAAGATTCTCCTGCATCTGACACCACCGCTAGTGATGTACCTAAAGATTCTCCTGCATCACCTCTCACTACAAGATTTAATAGCTACAACGACATTTGCTTAGTTACATCTATAGAAAATGTTACTACATTTATACTATAGTTACAATTTTTTAAAAATGTTATAAAATATATTACGAAGAATATTGTAACATTTTTTTTGAAATGTCACTATACATCCTTACACTTTTTTTAGTAACATTTTCTTTATCATAATTATTACAAATGTTACTAAATATCAATCTTATAAATTATAATAACGTTTTTCATATAAATATTATTATAAATTATTTTAACTTATATTTTAAATTAAAATTATTATAAATTATTAATTTATATTAATAATTATATAATAATATTTTTCATTAAATATTATTATTAATAAAAATAATTTATTATATTAATTTTTAATAAATGTTATTAAAAATTAAAAAATAATTTTTTTTAAAATCATATTATTAATATTATTTATAATACAATATAAAAATTATGTTAAAAAATGTTACCTACAAAATAATTTTGTATGTAAATCATTATAATACAATTTTTTCATTAAAAATATAATTGTTTTTATTTTATAGTTTAACACTCAGACTAAATTCGGGTTTAACTTGGTCTTGTTCGTCCTTCATATTGTTCGACCCACCAGCAACGCTCACGTCCCAACATCATCAATCTTTTGTCTCTGAAGTTCGTCCCAACGGCAGCGATCCGTTGTCACTGAAGTTCGTCTCAACGACAACAATGCGGCTGAGGTTCGTCGGCAGCAAATCGTTCATCTAAGGTTCGTGCAGTTCACTAAGGCGTCCTTCGTCTGAGGTTCGTGCAGTTCTTCCTTTATTTGAGGTTCATCTCTATCTTGACCAACGTCGACTGAGGTTCGTCTAGCTTGTTGGCAAAAAGAAGGAAGTCAAGTGATTTTGAATGATGATCAAGCACTAATGAAGACAAAGTGTTCAATTATACAAATGTTATCTTGTAAAATAAAATAAGTGTATTGTAGAATAGTTTAATTAAACTTAGAATCAGCAGCATGGCATTCGTCTTTCTAGAAGGTTTCTTATTTTTAGAAAAACTACAGTGATAATCGATTATCACTATTGATAATCGATTATCTGTGCAGAACTTGTATTTTTCGAAAACCTACTGGAATAATCGATTATCTCCTGAAATAATCGATTATCCTGTTCAAAATTTACTTTTCAGGAAACCTACTGGAATAATCGATTATCCTTAGTGATAATCGATTATCCTTGGCAGTTGAAACATAAAGATTCAGTTTTTAACTTAAATTTCGAAAACCTACTGGAATAATCGATTATCCTTAGTGATAATCGATTATCCTTGGCAGTTGGAACATAACGGCTCAATTCTTAAACCTAAATTTCGAGAACTCTATTTAAGGAACTGCAGTTCAACTTCAAAAATACCTTTTTAAGATTGAGAGTTCTTTGGCTGGGACTGCAAAGTGTGGCTATGTGAGATTCTTAAAGAAAGCTTGAAAAACCTAGTGTGAGTGAGCGATAACTTTTTCTAAGTGAGTTCTTAGAAGATTGAGTGTTGTGCTGTTGCTAGGAAAGCTGGTCATCCTCTGTGAGATTCAGGGGGAGTTTTGTTCATCTCTTGTGGTTGTTCAAGAGAGGTGTTTTCTAATCTTTTCTCTCATATAATCTGTTGTAATTTTGATTATTATAGTGATTGAGTTAATCTCCTTGTTTAAGAGATTAACAACTGGACGTAGGGTCTTTTGATCCGAACCAGTATAAATATTAGTGTGCTCCTCTTCCCTTAAACTCTTTACTTATCTGCACTTGTATTTAAAGTAACTATTACTTTAAGTTAATTAATTAAATTTTGAGAAAAATTTTAAAACCTGTCAAGAATTTTAAAAATCCAATTCACCCCCCCTCTTGATTTTCTACCATTGTTTAGTCATTCCGTTGCGCGATACCAACAATTGATATCAGAGCTTGCTTTGATAGTCATTCAAATTTTTCGAAAATGGTAGAATCAAATCAAACTTTTGTTGAAGGTGCGTCTATCAATAGACCTCCACTTTTCACGGGTGAAAACTATCCTTTTTGGAAAGTCAGAATGCAAATATTTTTAGAATCAGTTGATAGGGGTATTTGGGATGCTGTTTTGAATGGACCATTTGTGCCTGTTAATGTTGTTAATGAAGTGCAGGAACCAAAGCCTTTTGCTCAATGGACTGCTGATGAAAACAGGCGAGCTCAATATGACGTTAAAGCCAGAAACATTATATATCTGCTCTAACTCTTGATGAGTTCTACAGAATTTCTGTTTGCACCAGTGCACGCGAGATGTGGGAAATCCTTCGAGTGACTCATGAAGGAACTGACGATGTCAAACGAGCTAGAAAGAACTCCTTGATACAAGAATATGAGATGTTTCGAATGCAGCAGGGAGAAACCATCTACGATGTGCAGAAGCGGTTCACACACATTGTCAACCATCTCAATGGGCTAGGTAAAACATTTGATACTGATGAACTTAACATAAAAATTCTTAAATCCTTGAATAGGGCTTGGCAGCCAAAGGTGACGGCTATCACGGAGTCACAAAATCTTGCAACAATGACCATGGCTGCTCTGTTTGGAAAACTGAGAGAGCACGAGCTTGAGCTGGGAAGACTGAATGATGAAGAAGATCAAGGAAGAAAGAAAAATATTGCATTCAAAACCGAGGTTGTCAAAGGCAAAAAGCAAAAAGAGGAAGAAGATTCTGATGATGATGAGAATCTCAGTCTAATGATAAAGAAGTTCACAAAGTTCATAAAGTCTAAAGGAAGAAATCAATTCAAGAGTAATAAGAAGGAGAATCAAGGAAGCTCCTCAAACTTTAAATGCTATGGATGTGGAGAAACTGGTCATATAAAAGCAGACTGCCCAAATTCAAAAAGGAGTGATGAAAGAAAAGAAAGAAATATTATAAGAAAAAGGCATACATAGCGTGGGAAGATAATGCCTCAAGTTCATCCAACTCTGAAGGATCCGATGAGGAAGAGGCAAACTTTTGCTTAATGGCCAATAATGATCACTCTGATAGTGAGGTAAGCTCCTCTGACAATGAAAATGATTATGATTCTCTTTATGATGCTTTTCAAGAATTGCTTGCTAAATCCAGTAAATTAGATATTGCTCACAAAAAATTAAAAAAGGATTTTAAAGAATTACAAGACAATCTTGAAAAATCTCTAGAAGAAGAAAACGTTTTGAAAAATAAAATCTTAAGTTTAGAAAATAGAGAAATTGAGGCAGTTGAATGTGAATCTTGCAAAAGTTATATGTTTGAGTTAATGATTTTAGAAAAACAACTTAAAGATGCTTTAGAAAATAAATCTTTTGAAAAACATGCTTTTGAGAAGAAGAATCTAAGTAGAAATAAATATGTTCCTAAAAATAAAAGGACTCGCAGAGGGTGGGTAGAAAAAGGAACTGCTCACTATAGAAATACTTGTTTAGCTACTTGTTTTTATTGCATGAAAAAGGGGCATACATCAAATACATGCAATATTAAACACTATGATGTTCCAAATGGGAAGTATACTTGGATGCCTATTGCTAGATAATTCTTATATCTCTCTAACCCCAAGGACCCAATAAAGTTAATGGGGACCTAAAGAAATTATTTTTTCCTATTTTGTAGTTAACTTCCAAAGCTAGAAAATCATTGTGGTACCTTGACAGTGGATGCTCAAGACACATGACGGGTGATAAAAGGAAGATCAAGAATCTCAAAAGAAAGGATCAAGGATTTGTTACATATGGAGATAACAACAAAGGGAAAATAATTGGAATTGGAGATGTTGGTGGAGGAGATACCTTGGAGATCAAGGATGTGCTACTTGTAGAAGGACTGAAGCACAATCTTCTCAGTATTAGTCAACTATGCGACAAAGGTCTCAAAGTTATCTTTGAAAGTGATTACTGCACTATCCACCAAAAGGATTCTAATGAAATTGCTTTGAAAGGTATGAGACACAACAATATCTATTTAATTGATCTTGATTGTGCATCATCTAGTGATATAACATGTCTAGTTACAAAGGAAGAAAATCCTTGGTTGTGGCATAAAAGGGCTGCTCATATTCACATGAAACAGTTGAATAAGTTGATGTCTAAGGAATTAGTGATCGGTTTACCAAAAATAAAATTTGAAAAAGATAAAATATGTACTGCCTGTCAAAAAGGAAAACAAGTAAAATCATCTTTTCATTCAAAAAATATTTTATCTACTTCAAAGCCTTTAGAGCTGTTGCATATGGATTTATTTGGTCCCTCTAGGATTAAAAGTTATGGAGGAAATTATTATGCTCTTGTTATTGTGGATGACTACTCTAGGTTTACTTGGACCTTCTTTCTTACCTTAAAAAGTGAAGCCTTTAAAGCATTTAAAAAATTTGCAAAATTAGTTCAAAATGAAAAAGATTTGAAAATTAAGATTATAAGAAGTGATCATGGTGGGGAATTTCAAAATGAGTCATTTGAAAAATTTTGTGATAAAAATGGAATTTTGCATAATTTCTCTGCACCTAGGACACCTCAACAGAATGGAGTTGTAGAGAGGAAAAATAGATCCTTAGAGGAACTAGCTAGAACAATGCTAAATGAATATAATGTCCCTAAATACTTTTGGGCTGATGCTGTGAGTACTGCATGTTATGTTTTAAATAGAATGCTTATTAGGCCTATTTTAAAGATTACTCCTTATGAATTATTTAAAGGTAGAAAGCCAAATATTGCTCATCTTAAAATTTTTGGATGCACGTGTTTTGTTTTAAATAATGGAAAAGAAAATTTAGGAAAATTTGATTCTAAAGCTGATGAAGCAATATTTCTAGGATATTCTCTTACTAGTAAAGCATATAGAGTCTTTAATCGAAGAACTTTGAATGTTGAAGAATCCATGCATGTTGTCTTTGATGAAGTTGTGGACCTTGAGGTGAACCCTCTTGAGTCAAATAAGCAAATTACAGGTGATGAAGAATATATTCAGGAGGCCCTTGATGAGATGTATTTAAATGAGAATCCACCTTATCAATCTGAAGATCTTGAAAAATGCTGGAAGTCACCAAGAGGACTATCTCTAGACAACATCATTGGTGATATTTCAAAAGGGGTAATCACTAGAAATATGAACAATTTTTGTATGAATGTTGCTTTTGTCTCGCAGATTGAACCAAAGAATGTTCAAGAAGCTCTTCAAGATGATCAATGGTGCATTGCAATGCAAGAAGAGCTCAATCAATTTGAAAGAAATAAAGTATGGGAGTTGATTCCAAGAGATGAATCACTTCAAGTGATTGGAACAAGATGGGTTTTCAGAAATAAAATGGATGAAGATGGAAATATTACTAAGAACAAAGCTAGGCTTGTGGCAAAGGGATATCGACAAGAAGAAGGTATAGATTATGATGAAACATACGCCCCTGTTGCAAGGTTAGAAGCTATACGCTTACTTCTTGCTTATGCCTCTATTATGAAATTTAAATTATATCAAATGGATGTCAAAAGTGCTTTCCTAAATGGTTTTATCAAAGAAGATGTGTACGTTGAACAACCACCTGGTTTTGAGGATTACAAATTTCCAAATCATATTTATAAATTGAAAAAGGCACTTTACGGTTTGAAACAAGCACCTAGATCTTGGTATGAACGCTTAAGCACATTTTTGCTCGAAAATGATTTTGAAAGAGGTAAAATAGATTCAACTTTGTTTATTAAAAGAGTATATAAACACATTTTATTGGTTCAAGTGTATGTTGATGATATAATTTTTGGATCAACTGATAAATCTCTATGTGAAGGTTTTGCAAGCATAATACAGGGTGAGTTTGAAATGTCAATGATGGGAGAATTAAACTTCTTCCTTGGTTTACAAATTAAACAAATGGATGAAGGGACATTCATATCTCAATCTAAATATTGTAAGGAATTACTTAAAAAATTTGAAATGGATAGTGCTAAAGCAGCAAGTACTCCTATGGCAACTTCCTGCTATTTGGATACAGATGAATCAGGTATTGAGGTAAATCAAACCATGTTTAGAGGTATGATAGGATCTCTTTTATATCTTACTGCAAGTAGACCTGATATTATGCAATCTGTATGCGTTTGTGCTAGATATCAAGCTAATCCTAAGGAATCACATCTTATAGCAGTAAAAAGAATCTTAAAATATCTTAAAGGAACTATATCTTTTGGACTTTGGTATCCTTCTGGGGCACCACTTAGTTTAATAGGGTACTCTGATGCTGATTATGGTGGCTGTAAAATAGATAGAAAAAGTACCAGTGGTACTTGTCATCTCTTAGGAAGCTCATTAGTTTCTTGGCACTCCAAAAAACAAGCCTGTGTGGCTTTGTCAACTACAGAGGCTGAATACATTGCTGCTGGCAATTGTTGTGCTCAAATTCTATGGATGAAGCAACAATTAGAGGATTACAGTATCTATCTAAATCATATACCTCTAAAATGCGACAATACTAGTGCCATAAACTTAACTAAGAATCCCATAATGCATTCTAGGACAAAACACATAGAAATTAGACAACACTTCTTAAGGGATCACATAAGTAAAGGAAATTGTGTGATAGACTATGTAGACACCAAGCATCAATTGGCAGACATCTTCACAAAGCCTTTAGCCAAAGACAGATTTTATGAGCTTAGGAGAGATTTAGGAATATTAGAAATCTCTTGAAAGAGCAATAATCTTCATTTTTTTGTAAATCAACGCTCAATAATCGATTATCACTCATGATAATCGATTATCTTCTCCCAAAATAAGTTCTAAATTCCTGGAATAATCGATTATCAAGTAGAATAATCGATTATCATGACCCTGATCAAAATACTCAAAATCGTTCTGGAATAATCGATTATTACTTACAATAATCGATTATCTGCTCATACCAATCACTTCTGGAATTCATATTATGAAACAATAATCGATTATCACTCAGGATAATCAATTATTGCACGACGTTATGTCAAAATTTTCGAAAAAATAGCCATTGAACGGCTAGATTTGCTTTGATTTTCGCATTTTAGCCGTTGGGAGCCTACTCTTTATAAATTCTGAGTCCAAATTTCAACTATTCACGCAGAAACGAACTCCTCTCACCATTTACCCCCTTTTTCTTCAAACAAAACCCTAAACGTGTCATCCTTTGCTCTTGCAATCAGCACCATGGCAGAATCATCTCGCAGAAAGATCCCAACACGTAGACGAACTGCTCCACGTCCAACTCAACCTTCCATCAGATCAGCATCCATTGAAGGTTGGATCTCTGATGAAGATCGAAGAGATGAATTCGTTCAGATTTGGAAAAACAAAGCACTCATCTCTCCAAAGTACATTACTCTTCGAAAATTCACAGCTGCAGGTTTTGAGTTTCCTGCTCTCTTTAATTTTCAAGGCATCAGACCCTTTGTGGAAATGCATGGAAACTACTATCCTGATCTTGTACGAGTGTTCTACTATAATCTCAAGATCAGAGATGAAGTTGCTTTATCAAAGGTGAAAGGAGTGGACATTATCATCGACAATGATATTTGGGAAAATGTGGCTAAATTTCCCATCAATGATGCTGCAGAATCAATTCTCCATGGGATTGATGGCTTCAATCGAATCTTGGCCTATCAATCCTTCTTACGCAACCCAGCACAGGATGTTGGGAGACAATTATTGGCTGGAGGACTAAAAATGGATGAAAGACTCATCCATTACTTAATTGTCTGGATTTTGTGTCCTAGAGGAACCAATCATGCTCAGTGCTCAGAGGCTGACCTTCTCATCATGTATGCGATTCTAAATCGCGTTCCGATAAAATGGTCTAGTTTAATCCTAGACACTATGCTCAAAGCAAAAAGGTATCCACAATATCCTCTCCCATATTCCCTCTTAATTTCAAGGAAATGCGAATACAAAGGAGTTGATACCACTGGGAGCTTTGTCAAAGTACCTTACGTGCCAATGAAATTGCTGAAAGTTCTCTCAAACAGCTAAAACTTGTTCCTCTTGGTGATACTTATGTCCATCGAGATGATATGCCCAACTATGACGCTGAAGATGAAGAACTTCCTCCTACTGATCCCATACCTCCTGCTACACAAAATGTTGGCTCTTCAAGTGGTGCTGGCTCATCTTTCTCTATAGAAGACAACATAGCCAACATGAACAAACGACTAGAAGAATTATTTCTTCTGTCTACCTCTCGTCATGAAGAAGTTGTCGGACTCATTAGGGGGATTGATACTAGAATTTCCAACTTAGAAAATAGGTTTGACGAGGAATTCACTCATGATGATGACATGAGTGTAGAATTTTAGGGGGAGAATTTTCTAACATATGTTTTACCACTGTTTGTAGTCTCTTTTCATTTCTGAATCAATAAATGATTAAGTATTTTATTTCCTGCTGTGTGCCCTCAAGCATTATTTCATTTAAGGGGAGCTCTACCCTTTTCTCATATGATCAAAAAGGGGGAGAATAAGTTTAAATGCTAAAAACACATTATTTTATTTTAACCATTCTCTTTGCAAGTCTCTAAATTGCAGGTAGCAACAAGTCCTTAAACATATTTTTTGATCATCATCAAAAAGGGGGAGATTGTTGGCAAAAAGAAGGAAGTCAAGTGATTTTGAATGATGATCAAGTACTAATGAAGACAAAGTGTTCAATTATACAAATGTTATCTTGTAAAATAAAATAAGTGTATTGTAGAATAGTTTAATTAAACTTAGAATCAGCAGCATGGCATTCGTCTTTCTAGAAGGTTTCTCATTTTTAGAAAAACTACAGTGATAATCGATTATCTATGCAGAACTTGTATTTTTTGAAAACCTACTGGAATAATCGATTATCTCCTGAAATAATCGATTATCCTGTTCAAAATTTACTTTTCAGGAAACCTACTGGAATAATCGATTATCCTTAGTGATAATCGATTATCCTTGGCAGCTGAAACATAAAGATTCAGTTTTTAACTTAAATTTCGAAAACCTACTGGAATAATCGATTATCCTTAGTGATAATCGATTATCCTTGGCAGTTGGAACATAACGGCTCAATTCTTAAACCTAAATTTCGAGAACTCTATTTAAGGAACTGCAGTTCAACTTCAAAAATACCTTTTTAAGATTCAGAGTTCTTTGGCTGTGACTGCAAAGTGTGGCTATGTGAGATTCTTAAAGAAAGCTTGAAAAACCTAGTGTGAGTGAGCGATAACTTTTTCTAAGTGAGTTCTTAGAAGATTGAGTGTTGTGTTGTTGCTAGGAAAGCTGGTCATCCTCTGTGAGATTCAGGGGGAGTTTTGTTCATCTCTTGTGGTTGTTCAAGAGAGGTGTTTTCTAATCTTTTCTCTCATATAATCTGTTGTAATTTTGATTATTATAGTGATTGAGTTAATCTCCTTGTTTAAGAGATTAACAACTGGACGTAGGGTCTTTTGATCCGAACCAGTATAAATATCAGTGTGCTCCTCTTCCCTTAAACTCTTTACTTATCTGCACTTGTATTTAAAGTAACTATTACTTTAAGTTAATTAATTAAATTTTGAGAAAAATTTTAAAACCTGTCAAGAATTTTAAAAATCCAATTCACCCCCTCTTGATTTTTGACCATTGTTTAGTCATTCCGTTGCGGATACCAACATAGCTCACCCCCTCTGTCTCGACCCCTCTCTGCTGTGACAAGAGTCAAGCTAGTGAATTTGAATGAAAATTGTGCGATTGTGCGAACGAGATAAGTGATTGATTTAGAGTTTTACTTTTTGGATAGTTTAGGTTCTAATCTTAATAGAATTACAACTGAGTTTGATTTTAGCTTTAGTTGAAGGAGTACGAGTGGCCATTATTGAAGGTCAACATGTACATCTAACGACAACCATATCGTTGTTGCACATGAACCGTTCGATGAAATGTTGAAGAGGGACCTGCTCCACGTGGAAACGTATTACGAACTCCCAAGTGGTTGTCTCAAACTAGGAGAGAATGGTAAGTTCTTCGCTTCTATTTTATGAACTTGATACTTTGAAAATAGAAGCTTCTAATTATGCTTATTATTTACTTATTTTTGGGTTATTTTGTTTACAAAAATTGAGGGCTTGAAAAGAAAGTTGACTAGCGAGCTTGGTGCTAATTCACCAACTCTTGTGCCTGACTAACAGGTATTATTACATACCTTTTATGTACACCAGAGATTCTTGTTAAAGTTTCCATTCTTTGACAATCCCCGTGTTGTTACTCATTTGCATTTATTCTTTGAAAAATGTTGATAGGTGAGCGTGTTTCAATCTGGTGGAGGTCAAATTTTGAAACCATAATGCATCCATACTTCCCTCCTCAAATGACAAAACCCAAAGGTTCCTTTCATGATTCTTGCTATGTTTATGTAGGAAGGGGAATTGAGCAATAATCATTTACAAATGATGGAGAGAATCTAAAAGGAGAATTATGAATATAATGGTATATAATATTTTTTATGGGTTCTTAATATTCTAATAAAGATATTTTATAAATGATAAAGTCCTCGTTTATCAGTTGTTGTCATTTAATATAATTACATATAGTGTTGATTCAGTCTTTATTATATTTGTTGGTTCTATGTAATATATCTTTCCAATGTTAAATTTTATGCATGTTTTAGATTAATGTTAACAAATTCATATGTGAATAAACAATTGATAGTTGTTTGGGCAAGGGTGAGAATGACACATCTCTAAATGATCAAATGTTTGAGCAAGGGATTGGGACAATATACACTACCTGATCTAGTCCCGTGAGAGAGCTTATCCTTTCATCCTCAACAAACTCAACAAGTACACCACCTGATCTCATTTTTGTGTCACATTCTATTTATTTTTTCCTTTATATTGAAGTTTTAATTCTAAACATTGTATATCTTAAATTTTTATGCAGTTTGGTTATGGAGCATCACACTTAGTGCCAATCTTGTTTGTTATAAGGGTCATAGTTACCCTGTCCAAATTTAATACGCTGTTATGCAACAATGGTGGTCATGACATGCTTGTGCTAGAGCAAGTAAGTGGATTCAAGATCATGGTGATGTAACACATAAACCTTCATGGGAAAACTTGACTTTCAATATTCTTGTTTTTTACATAAATATAAATACACAAACTAACAAAGCTAGAATGTATGTACTAATACAAATGGGTCTTATTACTTTTGAAGATACTTGGTGTATTTGATTGGTGTGCAAGTAACCCAATGCCCCTAGAGTTTTGGATCCTACCTTCCTTTCTTCCTATGTATATGGGTAGAGTTAATTTTATTTTCTCACTCTTTAGTACATATTTTTGTTGAATTATTAACTTTCATTCTTAATTATTTCATCTAAAGAGGTTTCTTGATCCAATTACACCTATCATTTTACAATTGGGAGAATAACAATTTACTCAGTCCCATGAAATAGTACATGCCTATGTCTTGAGTAAGAATTTGTAATTTTGTATTCTATGAATCTCAGGAAGATGTGTACTATTCTCATCCTTTGATACAAGATCTAATATGGGATATTTATATATATGATGTATTTGGTGGTAAAGTCTAAGACAGAGGATTCTGTGAAATCTTCCATTCCCTTAACAATCAAAAGGAGTATCCGCTAACATGGTTTTATGGTATTGATTGTTGGATGATACTCACACTGTTGTCACTAAATAGCGTTATTCATGTCACTTCATGTGCTTGACGCCTACTAAATATCATTTTTCTTGATTTCTATGTTACATTGATATCATAAGCCTATTTTGAATTTTCTTTTTGACCAAGAACTTCCTCTGTTAAGACTCTTGTGTCAACCTCCCTTCAATCTCATATGACATTTTTGAAGCCATTACCAACTAGGTTGTGTCATCTTCAATATTGCATAATATAGTTGATTTTTCTGCTGTGTTATTAAAATAAAATAGTTGATTTTATGGCTTTCTTTTTGGATGACAACATTACAATAAAGAAGCATGCAATGTAAATGTTAGTGTGCAATATTTTAATATTAATTATGTGTTTTCTTTGTTACATTTGTTGAAATTTTACAAAATAGTTATAGTAACACTTTTATAATGTTGTCTTTATAAAAAAAAAAATATCACTAAAATTGTTTAGTAACAATTTGAAAATATGTAGTAACATTTTTCTAATGTTACTTTTTTATAAAAAAAATGTTACTAAAATAATTTAGTAACATTTTTAAAATGTTACATTTTCATTAATTAAATGTTACTAAAACTATTTAGTAACTATTTTATAAATGTCTCAATTGATATGTAAAAATGTCACTAAAAGTTATTAGTAACATAGGGTATAGGTAACATTTGATATAATGTTACTAGATGGTATTAGTAACATTTTTATAGTTTTTAAATGTTACTAATGATCATAATGTAGTAGTGTCTCACCAAGCCAATTAACACATCCCCACCTCATCCTGCTGCTGATCCACATATCCCTATGCCACCTACCTCCACTACTACACCTCCCACAACGCTTCGTCGCTCTACTTGTACCAAAAAGGTCCCTTCTTATCTCCATGATTTTCAGACTCACAATATTACTCGTTATCCTATTTACAAATACATTTCTTATAATAATCTTTCCTCCTCTTTTCACCATGTTGTTTTCTCCATTAATTTTGTTCCAGAACCACGCACATATTCTCGAGCATTTAAGGATCTCAATGGAGTAAAGCCATGGCAGATCAATTAGCTTCCTTGCAAGCCACTCATACTTGGACTGTCACAAACCTTCCCCTTGAAAAACTGGCATTGGCTGTCGTTGGGTCTATAAAGTCAAACACAAGTCTGATGGATTTATTGAACGTTTTAAAGCCAAACTTGTTGCTAAGGGTTTCACCCAACTTGAAGGCTTAGACTTCATAGATACCCAACATCTTCTCGCTTTAGCCACATCTTGTAATTGGGTTCTCAAACAGCTCGATGTAAACAATGCCTTCCTTCACGGTAAACAATGTCTTTCTTCCTTCACGGTGATCTTCATGAAGAGGTTTATGCAACTACCACCTGGTTTTTCTTCCTCTCAACCCAACCAAGTTTGCAAAGTTCAACGTTCTCTCTATAGCTTAAAGCAAGCTAGGTGACAATTGTATCTCAAGCTTTCTCACTTCCTCACTTCACATAATTATGCTTGTTCTTCTACATATCATTCCCTATTTATCAAATATACTAATCCCTTTATCATTATTCTTCTTTATCATTTTTCTTCTTGTATATGTCGATGACATCCTTCTTAGGGGAAATAATGCTGATCAGATTGCTCACATTGCTGCCCTTCTCCATGCTACCTTTTGTATCAAGAATTTGGGCAATCTCTATTTTCTAGGCTTTGAGACACGCAATCACACTAGTCTTAACCTCAATCAACGAAAATAAACTCTTGGACCTCTTACATGACACCAGCATGTTAGATTGCTCCCCTACTCCTACCCCTATGACTCAAACCTCTCGTCTTCAACACATAGGCCAATTCTGCTTCTTCCTACAAAAGGTTAATAAGACGTCTCATCTATTTAACCAACACATGACCTGATATCTCTTTCTCTGTCAATAACATTAGCCAGTTATTCGTTGCACCCGCTACCTCCCACAAGCAAGCCATTTTTTGTGTTCTTCGCTACCTCAAAAACTTCCCTAATAGTGGTCGTTTCTTTTCACACCCATTCAGCTAAAAGCTTATAACATGTCTCGAAACACGAAAATATGTGACTTGTTTCTCCATATGTAACATCTAGGCAAATATTAATTAATAAAAAAATTATAATGAATAAAAAAAAATTAATAATTAAAATGAAATTCAAGGGTTTGATATTGTTCCCAATTTCTTTGGGATTTTTAAAATAATTATCACGCCTAAAAATAAATTCATAATTCACCACTAAATTATTACAAGTTTGAATTCAAAAAACCAACTTAAAGAAATTTCAAACTTTATTCCCAAATCCTAATTTCTTTATAGATGCCCCAACAAGTGCTAGCTCTCGCTTTGTCTTTGTCTCTATGCCTCACCATCAGCACTTAGATCATCATATGCTCTTATGTGACAAGTCACACAGTCATCCCTAAACACAAATAGAAATGGTAAGCTAAATAAATAAACATGTATAAAAAAAGATAAATACACCTCACCCTAAATAACTTAACCATGTTCTCATTTTTAAAGACCTTCATGCCATGAGGTACATAAAAAACCTATTCTCATATCCTCTATGAGATTAACACATAATCAACCATGGCCTTAGGGATTCCATATGCTTCCACGAACCTTTCCACTCATGGTCCAACTCTACGAACCTCTCCACTCGTAGTTCAACCTCTACAACCTCCCTGCTCGTAGTCCCACACGCGTGAACACATCCTATTTTGAACCTTCTTCCTTAGAGTACATCAAATACGAACCTCCCCGCTCGTATCCTAAATTATAAATACGAACCTCCCCGCTCGTATCCCTACACAACAGTACATCAAATATGAACATCCTTTTCCGTATTAATCACGTGTTTCCAACTCCATTACGAACCTCCCCGCTCATAATCTATGCAAGCATATCCCAGACCAAAAACTTTTTTCTTTAATAATAATAGTTTCTACATACTTTTAATATTAACATTTTATTATTTTTTAAAATTTTGTGTTAAATAATAATTTCATTTAGTATTTTTATTGTTAGAGATGATTTTAATTCTAAAACAAATTGTTTTAATATTTCTTCATTTATAATATACTATTTTTATCACTACAAATTATCGAATAAAACAAAATAAAAAATAACTAAGATAAATAACTAAGGTGAATAATTTTGTATTTATTAATTAATTAATTAAAATCTTTCCTAATTGACTCAATCAAACTAAAAAATAACTAAGAGAATAGTAAAAATTAAAATCCTTAAAAAAAATAAACGAAAATATTTATTTCAGATATTCCTTTTAGGAAAACATTTATTTAAAATTAATATAGCATTCAATTATAGTAAAAAATTTATTTCAAATTATAATATGAGATTTTTACCATTATTAGTTATTAATATTTTATTATTTTTAAATTCCTGTATTAATTAATTCATTCATTAAAATTTTATTCTTAAAATTAACTTTAGTTAACGGAAAATATTTATTTTAAATTTTCTTTTTTTTAATATGAAATTTTTATTATTATTAATTATTCTTGTAATTTTAATGTTAATTAATTAATTAATTATAATTTTATTAATAAAAATAGTTTTAATTATTAATGGTTAATAATAATTATATCTCTTGATAATAGGCCAATTCAGCTGGCACATTGCTTATGAACATAATAAAACCTAATTGCCTCTCCTTCTCCTCAAACTCTAATTTATTATTTCTCCTCCTCAAGGTGTCGTCAAAGGTATGCAACCATGTGAACCAAAACCTCATCACCTACGACCACTCCTTACTACATCATCACCTACGACTACTCCTTCCTGCTCAAACGAAGTCCCTCGAGCGCTACAACATCACTAACTGCGGGAAGCCTCTCCAGCGTTGTTTTCGCTTTGAAGGTGTCTTTTCTTCCACAACTTGAGGGTTTCTTCATTTTCATGGATCTCGTCTTGTTCACCGATGCGTCATGCCTTCGCGATTTTTGCTTTCGTGATGCGATCAGAAACATTGTCAACTACCAAGACTGTTGGTATCGCGCAGCGGATATTTAAACTATGGTAAAAATCCAAGAGGGGTGGTGAATTGGATTTTTATAAGTCTTAACAGGTTTTAAAAAATTTTCTCAAAATTTAAATGATTAACTTAAAATCAGAGTTACTTTAAATGCAAGTGCTGATAAATAAAGAGTTTAAAGGAGAAAGATGCACACTGATATTTACACTGGTTCAGATCAAAAGACCCTACGTCCAGTTGTTAGTCTCTTAAACAAAGAGATTAACTCAATCACTATAATAAACAGATTACAACAAATTATATAAGAGTAAGGATTAGAAAACACTTCTCTTGAACAACCACTAGAGATGAACAAAACTCCCCCTGAATCACACAAAGGATGACCAACCTTCCTAGTAACAACACAACACTCAATCTTTTAAGAACTCACTTAGAAAAATTTATCACTCACTCACACTAGGTTTTTCAAAGCTTTCTTTAAGAATCTCACAGAGCAACACTTTTCAGTCACAACACAAGAACTCTGAATCTTAAAAAGGTGGTTTGAAGTTTGGAAACTGAGTTCTATTTAAAGAGGTTTTCGCAGGCTGAGTTAGAAATGAAGAGTTTAGCTGAAACTGCCAAGGATAATTGATTACCATTTAAGATAATCGATTATTCCAGTGATTTTCGAAAACAAAGTTTTGCAGTGTTAATCGATTACCCAAAATGGTAATTGATTATCTCATGTACAAATTTGAACAAATATTTTTATAACTGCCAGTGGTAATCGATTATCATAAATGGTAATCGATTATTTCAAGTTGTTTTTCAAGAGCCAAGTTATAACTACCAGTGATAATCGATTACCATTGTGGTAATCGATTATCTTAAGTGGGTTTTGAAAAATATAATTTTTTGAGTTGGTAATCGATTATTATAAGTTGGTAATTGATTACCATACTGATTTTTAAGAAAAAATGAGTTTCTCTCAGAGGAGTTGTGAGCTTGTTGTTGTTCTAACAATTTTGCACCTAACTAGAAAAAGCACCTAACTAGAAAAAATTTAAGTCTATTACAATAAGAATCTTTAAACATAAACTATATTGTCTTCAATATCTTTAAGTGTTTTCTTTAGCATTTTTATCATCATCAAAATCTTTTAATCAATCTTTGTCAACAATCTCCCCCTTTTTGATGATGATCAAATATATGTTTAAAGTTTCTGAACTTCCTGCAATTAATCAACTTATGAGAAAGAAACAGTGAGAGAACCCTTTAAACTTTTTCTCCCCCTATTTTGATTAGAAGATAAAAAGGGGTCATCGATTATTTTCTCATAATCTGGAAAATAAAATGTTCAGAGAAGTTTGGTAATCAATTACCGTAAATGGTAATCAATTATTTGCTCATAACCTAAGAACCCATAAACAGAAAGAGGACCTGGTAATCGATTACCATAAGTGGTAATTGATGATTAACGTTGTTTGTCAAAATTTTTTTATAAAGTGCTAATTTGTGCATTTTTGTTCAATTTGGTGCATTTTTAAGACACTACTAAAATTCCCAGATCTCTTCTAAGTTCATAAAATCTATCTTTGGCTAAAGGTTTGGTAAAAATATCAGCTAATTGGTGATTGGTATCTACATATTCTATCTCATAGTTGCCTTTACTTATGTGATCCCTTAAAAAATGATGTCTAATTTCAATGTGTTTTGTCCTAGAGTGCATGATGGGATTTTTGGTTAAATTAATAGCACTGGTATTATCACATTTCAAAGGTATATGATTTAGAAAAATATTATAATCTTCTAACTGTTGTTTCATCCAGTGAATTTGAGCACAACAATTTCCAACAGCTATGTATTCAGACTCTGTAGTTGACAAAGCCACACAAGCTTGTTTCTTGGAGTGCCAAGAAACTAATAAGCTTCCTAAGAGGTGACAAGTACCATTGGTACTTTTTCTATCTATTTTACAGCCACCATAATCAGCATCAGAGTACCTTATTAAACTAAGTGAGGTCCTAGAAGGATACCAAAGTCCAAAAGATATAGTTCTTTTAAGATATTTTAAAATTCTTTTTACTGCTATAAGATGTGATTCCTTAGGACTGGCTTGATATCTAGCACAAACACATACAAATACAAATTGCATAATATCAGGTCTACTTGTAGTAAGATATAAAAGAGACCATATCATACCTCTAAACATAGTTTGATTTACCTCAATACCTGATTCGTCTTTATCCAAATAGAAAGTTGCCATAGGAGTACTTGCTGCTTTAGCATTATCCATTTCAAATTTTTTAAGTACTTCCTTACAGTATTTAGATTGAGATATGAATGTCCCTTCTTCCATTTGCTTAATTTGCAAACCAAGGAAGAAGGTTAATTCTCCCATCATTGACATTTCAAACTGACCCTACATTATTCTTGCAAAACCTTCTCATAGAGATTTATTAGTTGATCCAAAAATTATATCATCAACATAAACTTGAACCAATAAAATGTGTTCACCTACCCTTTTAATAAACAGAGTTGAGTCTATTTTACCTCTTTCAAAATCATTTTTCGAGCAAAAATGTGCTTAAACATTCATACCAAGATCTAGGTGCTTGCTTTAAACCATAAAGTGCCTTTTTCAATTTATAAATGTGATTTGGAAATTTATAATCCTCAAAACCAGGAGGTTGTTCAACGTACACAACTTCTTTGATAAAACCATTTAGAAAGGCACTTTTGACATCCATTTGGTATAATTTAAATTTCATAATAGAAGCATAAGCAAGAAGTAAGCGTATAGCTTCTAACCTTGCAACAAGGGCATATGTTTCATCATAGTATATACCTTCTTCTTGTCGATATCCCTTTACCACAAGCCTAGCTTTATTCTTAGTAATATTTCCATCCTCATCCATCTTATTTTTGAAAACCCATCTTGTGCCAATCACTTGAAGTGATTTATCTCTTGGAATCAACTCCTATACTTTATTTCTTTCAAATTGATTGAGCTCTTCTTGCATTGCAATGCACCATTGATCATCTTGAAGAGCTTCTTGAACATTCTTTGGTTCAATCTATGAAACAAAGGCAACATTCATACATAAATTATTCATATTTCTAGTGATTACCCCTTTTGAAATATCGCCAATGATATTGTCTAGAGATAGTCCTCTTGGTGACTTCCAGCACTTTTCATGATCTTCAGATTGAGGAGGTGGATTCTCATTTAAATACATTTCATCAAGGGCCTCCTGAATATCCTAAATATATTCTTCATCGCTTGTAATTTGCTTATTTGACTCAAGAGGGTTCTCCTCAAGGTCTACAACTTCATCAAAGACAACATGCATGGATTCTTCAACATTCAAAGTTCTTCGATTAAAAACTCTATATGCTTTACTCGTGAGAGAATATCCTAGAAATATTGCCTCATCAGCTTTAGAATCAAATTTTCCTAAATTTTCTTTTCCATTATTTAAAACAAAACATGTGCATCCAAAAATTTTAAGATGGGAAACATTTGGCTTTCTACCTTTAAGTAATTCATAAGGAGTAATTTTTAAAATAGGTCTAATAAGCATTCTAATTAAAACATAACATGCAGTACTCACAGCATTAGCCCAAAAATACTTAGGAACATTATGTTCATGTAGCATTGTTCTAGCTAGTTCCTCTAAGGATCTATTTTTCCTTTCTACAACTCCATTCTGTTGAGGTGTCCTAGGTGCAGAGAAGTTATGCAAAATTCCATTTTCATCACAAAAATTTTCAAATGACTCATTTTGAAATTCCCTACCATGATCACTTCTTATAATCTTAATTTTCAAATCTTTTTCATTTTAAACTAATTTTGCAAATTTTTTAAATGCTTTAAAGGCTTCACTTTTTAAAGTAAGAAAGAATGTCCAAGTAAACCTAGAGTAGTCATCCACAATAACAAGAGCATAATAATTTCCTCCATAACTCTTAATCCTAGAGGGACCAAATAAATCCATATGCAAAAGCTGTAATGGCTTTGAAGTAGATAAAATATTTTTTGAATGAAAGGATGATCTTACTTGTTTTCCTTTTTGACAAGCAACACATATTTTATCTTTTTCAAATTTTATTTTTGGTAAACCAATTACTAAATCCTTAGAAATCAACTTATTCAATTGTTTCATGTGAATATGAGCAGCCCTTTTATGCAATAACCAAGGGTTTTCTTCTTTTGCAACAAGACATGTTATATTATTAGATGATGCATAATCAAGATCAATTAAATAGATATTGTTATGTCTCATACCTTTCAGAGCAATTTCCTTAGAATTCTTTTGATGGATAGTGCAGTAGTCACTTTTAAAGATAATTTTGAGACCTTTATCGCATAGTTGACTGATACTGAGGAGATTGTGCTTCAGTCCTTCTACAAGTAACACATCCTTGATTTCCAAGGTATCCCCTCTAACAACATCTCCAGTTCCAATTATTTTTCCTTTATTGTTATCTCCATATGTAACAAATCCTTGATCCTTTCTTTTGAGATTCTTGATTTTCCTTTTATCACCCGTCATGTGTCTTGAGCATCCACTGTCAAGGTACCACATTGATTTTCTGGATTTGGAAGTTAACTACAAAATAAGAAAAATAATTTCTTTAGGTCCCCATTAACTTTATTGGGTCCTTGGGGTCAGAGAGATATACTAATTATCTAACAATAGACATCCAAGTATACTTCCCATTTGGAACATCATAATGTTTAATATTGCATTTATTTGATGTATGCCTTTTTTTCATGCAATAAAAACAAGTAGCTATACAAGTATTTTTAGAGTGAGCAGTTCCTTTTTCTACCCACACTTTACGAGCCTTTTTAATTTTATTTTTAGGAACATATTTGTTTCTACTTAAATTCTTTTTCTCACAAACATGTTTTTCAAAAGATTTATTTTCTAAAGCATTTTTAAGTTGATTTTCTAAAATCATTAAATCAAACATATAGCTTTTGCAAGATGCACATTCAACTGTCTTAATTTCTCTATTTTCCAAACTTAAGATTTTATTTTTTAAAGCATTTTCTTCTTCAAGAGATTTTTCAAAATTCCTCTATAATCCTTTAAAATCACTTTTTAATTTTTTGTGAGCAATATCTAATTTACTGGATTTAGCAAGCAATTCTTGAGAGGCATCATAAAGTGAATCATAATCATTTCCATTTCCATTATCAGAGGAGCTTACCTCATTGTCAGAGTTATCATTATTGGCCATTAAGCAAAATTTTGCTTCTTCCTCATCGGATCCTTCAGAGTTGGATGAACTTGAGGCATTATCTTCCCATGCTATGTATGCCTTTTTCTTATAATATTTCTTGCTTTTCTTTTCATCACTCCTTTTTGAATTTGGGCAGTCTGCTTTTACATGACCAGTTTCTTTGTAAAACCCTCTTTTTATTTCTACCCTAAATAAAAAAGGCTTGCCCCAAATTAGTTGGGCCTAGGGCTGGCCCATAGGGTGTCCAAAGCCCCTAAGGCAGCCTAACCCCTTTCATTCTGCGACACTTTGCAAAGACAGTGCTCTTACCTCTTTCCCTCTAACAGAAGCTCTGGTAGGGTTTGGACATTTCCCTCTTCAAGCTCACGCAACTCCATTGTTTCTGCTCACGTAAGTAATTTCCCCCCGTGTCTTCTTTGTTTTCAGCTTTGTAGTCTTGAGTCTAACTAGGGTTCACCTTGCTACCCCATTTTGAATGGTTCCACTATTTTCCAGCTCCCTAAATTGTTCTTGGAGCTGTTGTACTCACTGCTATGGTGTCAGAATCCTCTGCTAAACCCTTTCCAGGTAAGGGAAGCTAGGGTTTCAATTTTATACGACTAATGTTTTGTGAAATATGAGAAAAATTGGGGAAAACTTTAGTTTTTGGTATATTTCTGAGTTAGGGGTTCAAATGTTCATGAAATTGAGATATCTGACGTTATTTCTCGTTGCAGGATGCGTCGCACAGTCGTTGGGCGAGTGCCTTTGGTCGCTGGGCGAATGTGTGTTTTTCTGATATGCCCAATTTTAGTAAAATTGAATTTCCCGACTCATTAACCGTTGGATTGAGCTTAAATTTTGACATTTGGTTCATAACATGCTATTTTATGGTGTGACCGGTTGGATCGTCGATTAGATGTCTGTAACGTGAGAAATGTTTCACGCATTACTGCAATAATTTTGGTGTTTTGATAATAAATTTTCTTTGGAATTCTGGTGTAAGAATTATGGTTGTGGGTTGTGCTTGATTGTATGGAATTGTAGGTACTTAAATGTTGGCACACATTTATTTGGGGTGAATACTATTTTGTGATATATGTATGTCTTAGTATGCATTTATAAAGTATGAGATGAATGAATTTGCATGAGTGATGTGATTCATGGATTGTGAATGATGAACTTGGATAAATCTTGGCATGCGATTTCAAAGAAATGTTTGGTTTATGATGTACCTTATATAATGCATGAGACCTATGAAATGATTTGCATGATATAAGTTATGGTTACAGATTGGATTGATATAATTGTATGATCTCGGCATGTGAAACAAATTAGATGGTTGGTGTTAAAGCAGCATGGTATTGGCATGAAATGGAATTCACAACTATGGTTTGAGAATGATGGATGGGTATGGATTTACTGGGAAAATGAAATAGGAGATACAGCAAAGAGCTGGTGTGATATGTAAATGTATATGCATGTTAATTAATCTTAATTTATTGAGCATGATTAGTCCGTGTCAGTGCGTAATTCCTTGGGATCTCTTGATGAGATCTTCAAGGTCGTGCTTCAGTGGTCGGGACGTAATTCCATGGCCCCTGATAGTGAGTGTCCATGGTGGTGCCCCATCTGTATAACTTGGTAAGGATTCAAGGTAAGGATTGTATCCTGACGCTCTAAGGGGTTAGTTAGTCTCACTTAGAGCGGACTGACTCCTATGGTGAGAGTAGTAGGAGGCCTGAAATTCATTAAGGGCTAACCTTGTGGTGAAGGAAATTGATTCACTATAACACTTGTAACACATAGCTCGGGGGTGAGCAGAGGTATGCACCACAAGTGCAAGCATCCACTGAATCCGACTAGGTTATATTTATCCGGATGAGTCGAGTCGAGTCTTAGTGTATTGTTTGAGAAGTCATAACATGCTTGGTTGAGATTTGTGTATTGGATAGTGAAAATGTACCTACCTGTATTGATGAAATCTTTTGGCTCTAGCATACCCCTTTCTTGTTTGAATGCCTTGTATGTTATTCTTCTACTCTTGCGATGATCATCAATTTATTGATGGGAGCAAAGGCGAGAGGTACTCATGGCCAACAGAGGGAAGAGGATTCTGCTGCATAGTCCACCTGGGCTAGACCCGATGTTTTATTTTATTGGCCTTTTCTTAGGGCTACGGCCCATGTACTCATTTGACTTATGATCTCTTTATATTCCTTTTGACTATATAACTGGTTTTCCTGTGGCACCGCAGTGTGCCTTATGTTGTAAGGAGTTGGGTTTAAACTCCAAGACTACACTATTATGCTATCTCGTGCGACGTTTCTGTTAACTAAGTTTGTTAATTTAATGGGACGTTACATTAATGGTATCTGATGAGTACGTATTTTTGCCCTCATTTAATGTTTAATTCTGGGTATTTAATTGAATTTGTGTGCCTAAAGAGTGATTTAATTGATAATTCTGATAATTAGGTTGTTTGAGCTTGTGTGATAAAAATGTCTTAAAAAGTGATTTTTAGCTGCATAAATTATTTTTGGATATTTTAACGTTTGTTGATGCAGCTGAAGTTAAGTTTTAAGCTCATTTAGAGGTGTGGAAATAAATTGATTAAAGCTTCATGACACCTTAAAGATAAATCAAAGAATAAGAAATTATCAAAAGCACAAAAATTCAGGCCAAGCATTACATGAAGACGGCAAGAAAAGCTTGAAAAAGTGAAGAAGTTTGGCTAAACCAAGAAGAGAGGAAAGAAAAATTGGACCTTGTGGTTTTCTTTATCTTTATGATAGAAGATAATTTGGGAAAATATATCTTTAGATATTTTATTTGATATTTTTAAATAATTATCTTATTTAATTATATCATAAAATATTAAAAGATAATAACTACCAAATCTGTTTAAATATGACAAGATCTTCTTGAATCTTTTTAGTTGCACAACAAACAAATATATCTTGAAGATATTGGATTATTTAGAAGATAATTTAAGGAGATTGCAAAGGGTTGATTTGAAAAATTAATACAAATACTAATTGGTGATAATTTATCATATATCTTTAATTAATTAATTAATTTAATTATATTAGATATTGATATTATCAACCAATTATATTTGTCAAAAAGTCTATATCTCTCCAAATATTTTTAAATATTTATCTTTATCTTTATTTTAAAAGATATTTGAGAGATTTTAGCAACAGAAAAGCCCAGTCCAATTCCTATATAAAGAGACCAAGGGAGAAGCAGAAAAAAAGACAAGCTCGGGACTTCGGAGTTTTGGAACCCTTAGGGGGGCCTAATTTCGTTTCCTTTCTCTCTCTCCATTCTTCCATTTTTATTCTGTATTCCATGAATTGTTAAACTTCTCGGGTTGATTCCATTGTAATTTCTTAATTGGATTCTGAGGTTAGATCAATTAATTTCTTTGTTCTTTTTATTATTGTTGAGGTTTTCCTTCATCTATGTCTTTTATCTTTGAATCTCATAAAAAATAATGATTTTAGATCTATATGCATATTGATCATATGAGTCAAGGGTTTTTAAATTTAATTGAGACTTTACTTTGATTTTATTTAGAAACTTTCATATGATTAAATGAGTTTTTACCAATAATTGAGACTTTACTTTGATTAAAGGTATTTACTCTAACGAAAATTAATTGAGACTTTACTTTGATTAATTAAGCTTTTTATTTGGTAAGGAGATAAAAGAATAGACATGATTAGGCATAGTAAATTTGATTGAGACTGTACTTTGGTTGAATTTACTGTGGATAATCTAAAAGTTCTCACTTTTAATTGAGACTGTACTTTGGTTAAAAGTGAGAACACCAACAAATTAATTGAGACTTTACATTGATTAATTTGTAAATCTATAACAATAGTTAATTGAGCAATAATCTTTAGATAACCGAGGATGAATCTATTTTGAAAAAGCAATGGAATCAATCTATTTTCTTTACTATTGTTTTTATTTCTTTTTATCATTTAAATTTTATTTCTATCTTTGTTTATCTTAATCCCCTATATTTTTTATTTTATTTGACTAACTCATTTGTATAGTTTATAAGAACTAATTTGTTAAAAATCAATTCCGTGTTCGTTGGGAGACGACTTTGGGTTACTTTACCCTTACTATTTTGTTGACTACTTTCTTAACAATACTGAAGTTGTTATAAGATAAGTAGTATTAATTTGATCGCGTCAACGACAGCGTTATCAGTATCAGAGCAGTTCGTCCGTAGGATAACCTGAGGTTTTGGGTTTGTCATGCCTCGCGTACGTAAGTTGCCAAGTCTAGTCGAGGTTGTCAGTGAAACCAAAAGTTTTAAGAACAGAAAACGTCTTGATAAAGTGATGAGGGTGCACACTCATGACTAGATCAAAATTTTTTTTCCTTTCTTAATTCTAATGGTTTAGGGAAGGAAGGATGATAGACGAAAGGTTTGGGTGTCTGTAGATGATGGAGTGTTGCCTTGTATGTTCTAGTTTCTCCTATTACGCCTCTATGTTTTGTGTCTCGTGTCTGTAGCGATGAGGGAAACTTGACCTACTCACCCTTACCAAGATTGGTGGGGCCTAGGAGGAAATCTCTTGTCTCGAAGGTGCGAAAATGTAGAAGATTGTATATTGATAGATGATGAAAGTTGAGTCTTGGTTTAGAGGACTGAGAAATGATGTTGAAAGTTAAGAAGCAACGCTTTGGACTGAGAGAGAGGTACAAGATCAAGTTCTAAGATCGTACACCACAAGTTTTAGAAGAAGAGTTGAGCTCAAAGATTAGTATATGAGAAGATATCGGAGCGTGCTCATGTGGCAAGGTTTGAGGTTGAGGGTGGAGGCCCTGAACTGTATATGGAAAACAGACGTGAAGATGGAAGCTTATGGGAGGCAGAGCTTTGAAGATAAGCCAAGTGTGATGATGTTATAGGAGAAGGGAGTATATTAGGAGTTATATACTAGATCAATTCCGAAAGAAGTAGTCGAGTCTTCTCAATAGTAGCAGTTACCCAAGTTAGGAGGAGAAGCGATGTTCTAAGTAAAATGGCCCACAAAAGAGGAAGGATTGACATTGGATATGAGATGGACGATTTCAAGCATCAGAAGGAGAAGCACATAGTTAAGTTTGTTCTTGTAGGGAAGTACAATTAGTAATGTCATAGCACGAGGAAAAGAGAAGGGAAAACAAAAGTTTTTGAGTAGCTATGAGGGTGTTTGCGAGGATTGGCACTAAAGTGGCCAGCACAGGTAATCTAATTTAAAAGATACATGTTACAAAGGTGGTGATTGGATTATGGATTTCGGCTTCGCTTAGGGTCGTACACTCTTTGATGTCGCCAGTATGGTATAGGAGTCATGGTTGTCTGCAAGAAGGAGCTGAGTTTGAGGAGGTGGTTTTTGTTACAGTAGCGACCAAGTGAAGATTCAATCGGGTGTGTGGTGCCTTCATGGTGATCAAAACGTTTAAATTCAAACCCAATTTGAATTGTTTCCTTTGCAAGGTTGGGACATAGTCTCAAGGGTGAATTGATTATTTTCTCAATCTCATTCAAATGAGCTGAGACGACGAACAAGGTGGTGTTCTTTGATTTAAAAGAGATAAGTCAGTGATTGCGTATGAAGCATGGATCAAACTAAATAGTGAGGGGGGGAAGAGTGTCACATGAATCAGAGTCATCTGATAAAGGAAAGTGAATACTAGACGCAAAGGATCCCGGTAGCAGAAGAGTTTGTAGACGTATTCTGAAGCAAGTATTAGAATTTTAACCTTGGTGTGGTGGAGTTCACTTTTGCATTGGTGTCTGAAGGAGGACTTGTGCCAATAATTTTTAATTGGATGGTTCCTACTGAGAATTCGAAGTAAATACGGAAGTGGGGGAGATGTTGGAGAAGTAGTGACTTATACTAAATATAACGACAAGGGTGACTGCGAGTTTGGTGAATCTTAAAAGAGAGGAAGTGGGAGGATAAACTGTTCAAGGGTAAACGTTGGATAAGGGAGGTAGACTTTTTGGCCTATGGTTTTAAGGGGTGGAAACATGATGAAGGTAAGAAATTTCAAACAGGTTAGCGGTATCATCAAAGTTTAGCAGCGGGTTTTCCAAGTGTGAAGAGAGTCCTTAGAATGTTCGAGAGGAGTATTGACAAAGGTCGGAGTGACTAGTAAAACATATGGTTTAAAAAGGTGGATGCGATGTTAAGAAAAAAGGATGTTAAAGCTATAAACAGGGGAGTCAAAAGGGTTTTGCAAGTTCCATAGAATTTTTGGAGGAAGGTTTCTTAGTGATGATTGATTCATTGTCACGGCAAACATGAAAGGAGCATCATTTTGAGTAAACAGATAAGTGACTTTGTGTGTTGATCAGAGTAGCGCAACAGGATGACGACAAGTGATACTTATGAAGGGTAAGAGGTGCGTGAAAAGAACTATCTTACTCACGACCTAAAGTATTACTACGACAACCAGTTCTTGTTGAACAACAAAAGTGTCGTTCTTATAAGTATCAATTAAAGATGTTAACAAAAATCATTTAGAGTTAGAATTATGAGGTTACTTAGAGAAAGTTGTGCAAGAGTAGTAGGAGATGGTTTGAGTTATGATTTCAACTTAGAGTGCCAACTTGAAATTGAGAAAGTGAGAGTAGATGTTTAGCCAGGCAATGAAATTCAAGATCTGTGATTTGACAAGTTAAGAGTAAGGGTTGATCGAGAAACACAAGTGTTTGGGTTGAAAAGAGAATGTGTGAGGAGATTTCATTAGTTTAGTCATCCGACTAGAATTAGTGATCTCTCAACAAGGTTAGGGAAGAAGCAATTCAGAAAAATCTTAGTTGAGAAGTATATTAGAGTTGATAGGTACAAATCAAACTAAAAAATTTCAAGTCAAGGAAAGACATGGTTCCAAGGCTTTTATGGAAGGATGGTTACAAGTTAGTAGATCAGAAATGAAGGTGAGATGGCGAAATGAATTTGGTGGTTGTAAAAGAGGGAAGTGTAATTTGGAAATGGAATGACTTAGTTGTGGATTTTGCTACCATTGGTTGAAGTAGTACAAAAGGCAAGATGTTATGAGTGTCGTTATGCGTAAAAGTGGTCAGGAGTGCTGATGGTGAGGTAATGGGCCAGAACTCAATAGTGATCAAGTCAGTGGAGTGATGCATAAAGGAGCGAACAAGGTGACGGGAAGTGATAACGAACATGCTTTAGTTTGAGACTTAAAGTGATCTGAGACTTTGATAAAAACCTACAAGAGGTATGGGAGAGCATATGGTGGGTGAGTTAGTGTATCAGATACAAGTTAGTTAGGCAAGTATGAGGGAGCAATCCCAGTGTTAAGGTTGCAAGTTGGAAGTTAGTTCGAGAGTAGTGACTAACCCAATTTACATTGTTGGACACATATCGCATAACACAAAGGTAAAGTTTCTGGTGACTATAGGTGTTGGAGTCATCAAATTTGTCATGTCTAGGTGGTGGTTGTCGGAGGGCGTGAGAAAAACGCGATTTTCTTTCTAACCCATCGGTGAATTTTTGAGGACGAAAATTTTTATTGTTGGGGAGAATGTAAAACCCTCTTTTTTATTTCTACCCTAAATTAAAAAAGGTTGCCCCAAATTAGTTGGGCCTAGGGCTAGCCCATAGGGTGTCCAAAGCCCCTAAGGCAGCCTAACCCCTCTCATTCTGCCACACTTTGTAAAGACAATGCTCTTACCTCTTTCCCTCTAACAGAAGCTCTGGTAGGGTTTGGACATTTCCCTCTTCGAGCTCACGCAACTCCATTGTTTCTGCTCATGTAAGTAATTTCCCCCTTGTGTCTTCTTTGTTTTCAGCTTTGTAGTCTTGAGTCTAACTAGGGCTCACCTTGCTACCCCATTTTGAATGGTTCCACTGTTTTCCAGCTCCCTAAATTGTTCTTGGAGTTGTTGTACTCACTTCTATGGTGTCAGAATCCTCTACTAAGCCTTTTCCAGGTAAGGGAAGCTAGGGTTTCAATTTTATACGAATAATGTTTTGTGAAATATGAGAAAAATTGGGGAAAACGTTAGTTTTTGGTATATTTCTGAGTTAGGGGTTCAAATGTTCATTTAATTGTGATATTTGACGTTATTTCTCATTGCTGGATGCATCGCACAGTCGCTGGGCGAATGAGTGTTTTTCTAATATGCGCAATTTTAGTAAAATTGAATTTCCCGACTCATTAACCGTTGGATAGAGCTCAAATTTTGACATTTAGTTCACAACATGCTATTTTATGGTTTGACCGGTTAGATCGTTAATTAGGTGTCTGTAGCGTGAGAAATGTGTCACACATTACTGTAATGATTTTGGTGTTTTGATAATAAATTTTCTTTGGAATTCCGCTGTAAGAATTATGGTTATGGGTTGTGCTTGATTGTATGGAATTGTAGGTACTTAAATGTTGGCACACATTTATTTGGGGTGAATACTATTTTGTGATATATGTATGTCTTGGTATGCATTTATAAAGTACGAGATGAATGAATTTGGATGAGTGATGTGATTCATGGATTGTGAATGATGAACTTGGATAAATCTTGGCATGCGATTTCAAAGAAATGTTTGGTTTATGATGTACCTTATATAATGCATGAGACCTATGAAATGATTTGCATGATATAAGCTGTGGTTACAGATTGGATTGATATAATTGTATGATCTCGGCATGTGAAACAAATGAGATGGTTGGTGTTAAAGCAGCATGGTATTGGCATGAGATGGAATTCACAACTATGGTTTGAGAATGATGGATGGGTATGGATTTACCGGGAAAATGAAAGAGGAGAAACAACAAAGAGCTGGTGTAATATGTAAATGTATATGCATGTTAATTCCTCTTGATTTATTGAGCATGATTGGTCCGTGTCAGTGTGTAATTCCTTGGGATCTCTAGGTGAGATCTTCAGGGTCATGCTTCAGTGGTCGGGACGTAATTCTATGGCCCCTGATAGTGGGTGTCCATGGTGGTGCCCCATCTGTATAACTTGGTAAGGATTCAAGGTAAGCATTGTATCCTGACGCTCTAAGGGGTCAGTTAGTCTCACTTAGAGCGGACTGACTCCTGTGGTGAGAGTAGTAGGAGGCCTGAAATTCATTAAGGGCTAACCTTATGGTGAGGGAAATTGATTCACTATAACACTTGTAACACACAGCTCGGGGATGAGCAGCTCGAGGGTGAGCAGAGGTATCCACCATAAGTGCAAGCATCCGCTGAATTCGACCAGGTTATATGTATCCGGATGAGTCGAGTCGAGTCTTAGTGTATTGTTTGAGAAGTCATAACATGCTTGGTTGAGATGTGTGTATTGGATAGTGAAAATGTACCTGCCTGTATTGATGAAATCTTTTGGCTCTAGCTTACCCCTTTCTTGTTTGAATGCCTTGTATGTTATTCTTCTACTCTTGCGATGATCATCAATTTATTGATGGGAGCAGAGGCGGGAGGTACTCGTGGCCAACAGAGGGGAGAGGATTCCGCTGCATAGTCCACTTGGGCTGGAGCCAATGTTTTATTTTATTGGCCTTTTCTTAGGGCTACGGCCCATGTACTCGTTTGACTTATGATCTCTTTATATTCCTTTTGACTTTATAACTGGTTTTTCTATGGCACCGCAGTGTGCCTTATGTTGTAAGGAGTTGGGTTTAAACTCCAAGACTGTACTATTATGCTATCTCGTGCGACGTTTCCGTTAATTAAGTTTGTTAATTTAATGGGACGTTACATTCTCCACATCCATAACATTTAAAGTTTGAGGAGGATCCTTGATTCTCCTTCTTATTGCTCTTGAATTGATTTCTGCCTTTTGCCTTCATGAACTTTGTGAACTTCTTTATCATGAGACTAAGATTCTCATCATCATCAGAATATTCCTCCTCTTTTTGCTTCTTTCCTTTGACAACTTTAGTTTTGAAAGCAATATTCTTCTTTCTTCCTTGATTTTCTTCATCATTCAATCTTCCCTTTTTAAGCTCGTGCTCTCTTAGTTTTCCAAAGAGAGCCGCCATGGTCATTGTTGCAAGATTCTGTGACTCCGTGATGGCCGTCACCTTGGGGTGCCAAGTCCTATTCAAGGATTTAAGAACCGCTTCTGCACATCATAAATGGTTTCTCCCTGTTGCATGCGAAACATTTCATATTCTTGAATCAAGGAGTTCTTTCTAGCCCGTTTGACATCATCAGTTCCTTCATGAGTTACTCGAAGGATTTCCCATATTTCGCGTGCATTGGTGCAAACAGAAATTCTGTAGAACTCATCAAGAGTTAGAGCAAATGATATGATGTTTCTAGCTTTAACATCATATTGAGCTCGCCTATTTTCATCAGCAATCCATTGAGCAAAAGACTTTGGTTCCTGCACTTCATTAACAACTTTAACAGGAACAAATGGTCCATTCAAAACAGCATCCCAAATACCCCTATCAACTGATTCTAAAAATATTTGCATTCTGACTTTCCATAAAGGGTAGTTTTCACTAGTGAAAAGCGGAGGTCTATTGATAAACGCACCTTCAGCAAAAGTTCGGTTTGACCCTACCATTTTTGAAAAATTTGAATAACTATCAAAGCAAGCTCTGATACCAATTGTTGGTATCGCGCAGCGGAATATTTAAACTATGGTAAAAAACCAAGAGGGGGGTGGGTGAATTGGATTTTTATAAGTCTTAACATGTTTTAAAAAATTTTCTCAAAATTTAAATGATTAAATTAAAATCAAAGTTACTTTAAATGCAAGTGCAGATAAATAAAGAGTTTAAAGGAGAAAGATGCACACTGATATTTATATTGGTTCAGATAAAAAGACCCTATGTCCAATTGTTAATCTCTTAATCAAAGAGATTAACTCAATCACTATAATAAACAAATTACAACAGATTATATAAGAGTAAGGATTAGAAAACATCTCTCTTGAACAACCACAAGAGATGAGCAAAACTCCCCCTAAATCACACAAAGGATGACCAGCTTTCCTAGCAACAGCACAACACTCAATCTTTTAAGAACTCACTTAGAAAAAGTTATCACTCACTCACACTAGGTTTTTCAAAGCTTTCTTTAAGAATCTCACAGAGTAACACTTTGCAGTCATAACACAAGAACTCTGAATCTTAAAAAGGTGGTTTGAAGTTTGGAAACTAAGTTCTATTTAAAGAGGTTTTCGCAGGCTGAGTTAGAAATGAAGAGTTTAGCTGAAACTGCCAAGGATAATCGATTACCATTTAAGATAATCGATTATTCCAGTGATTTTTGAAAACAAAGTTTTGCAGTGTTAATCGATTACCCAAAATGGTAATCGATTATCTCATGTACAAATTTGAACAAATATTTTTATAACTACCAGTGGTAATCGATTATCATAAATGGTAATCGATTATTTCAAGTTGTTTTTCAAGAGCCAAGTTAGAACTGCCAGTTCGTGGTAATCGATTATCTTAAGTGGATTTTGAAAAATAGAATTTTGAGTTGGTAATCGATTATTATAAGTTGGTAATCGATTACCATACTGATTTTTGCGAAAAAATGAGTTTCTCTCAGAGGAGTTGTGAGCTGGCTGTTGTTCTAACAATTTTTCACCTAACTAGAAAAATCACCTAACTAGAAAAAATTTAAGTCTATTACAATAAGAATCTTTAAACTTAAACTATATTGTCTTCAATATCTTCAAGTGTTTTCTTTAGCATCTTTATCATCATCAAAATCTTTTAATCAATCTTTGTCAACAAGGACGACGCAGTTTCTGCCTCACCCATGAGCAAAGGTTTGTTTCGTAGGTGGTTTCTCTCTAGGTAACATCCATCAATGACGCTGATTGTTCTTTGTTTGAAATTTTTTGTAAAGAAGATAAACATTCTCTGTTTGAAATGTGATGTGGGGGAATATGAACATGGATTCTTTGTAACTTTTTTATTTTTTCTGTATTATTTGTGCAGGTGATATTGTTATGTAAAAATGGTGGTTTGCAAGTGATTTTTTCCTATGATGAGATATTCTTATGGGTTTTCCTATGATGAGATTTTCTGATGGGTGCATCGGTGGTGGCCATCATTGGTTTAATGATATGTTTTTATTTCTTATGTAATTACCATTGTAATATTTTTGTTTAATTTTAACTATTTAAATAAATTACATGAGTTTATGGTAAAATTAAAGTACTCACAACAAAAAGAATAATGTGAAGCAAAAAAAATAATGAGAACGAGAAAGAAATAATGAAAATGAAAAAAAAAATCAGATCGAAAAAAAAATGAGCGAAAGAAAGAATAATAAAAAAATCAATATTAAAAAAATAGTAATCAACAACTACCAACAAATTATTGACTGATATTTTTATCAATAATTATCGAAGAAATTATTTAATTCGTCGATAATTTCAATTTAATGACTAATTTTTAGCATTACCAACGGGTTATGACCGTCGATAATATCGATTTTTCTTGTAGTGTACACTTTTACCGAAATTGCACTTGCATAATTCTCTTCACTCAAGATCTCATGCCACATCAAGTTACATATAACTATCCAATCATATTAGTCCATTAAACCTACAACAATACAATTGGTCCAATTTTATCCCACTACTACATGCATAATTCCAATTAAACCCCAAAAGAATCCCCAACTCGTGCCCAACATAGCCAACCATAAAGGGCTGCTAGTTACTAATTGTCGCTTGGCAGCAATCTAAGTGTTTCAAAAGTGTTTTCCAAAATGAGTTATCATTTGTACAATAGATTGCATTTAGGTAGTCATAGTGAAGATAAAATGAATCATACACATGATAGTACATTCCCTTTCTTTGGTGAGGACATACGTGCATTATCATACATATCTTGGGAGAGGGAAATAGATGATTTGGTGCAATCATTCCATCTTAGACGTAGTAAAAACTATTTTCTTACTTTGTGCATTTCAATTTTTGTAGGACATGCAAGAGAGTGGTGGGATTATAGGCAGTTTAGAGTGGAAAAAGGAAGAAAATCTCCCATTCAAAATTGGAGTGAGTAGAGAGCATGCATGACAAGAACATTCATACCACGTTCCTTTGATTTTGATTGTGAGATAGAGAAAAAGAAAATTGAGATAGCAAGAAGGAAGGAGGAAAAACTCACAATACTATTAAGAGAGATGATGAAGTTGGAAGAAAAAGAAAAAAATAAGAATTCAGAAAAGAAAGCAAAAAGAAAGTGAGAAATTTGAGCAAGAATTGAGAGAAGAAGAGGAAAAGTTGAGAAAACAAAAGGAGGAAGAAAAGAGAAGAGAATATGAAGAGGAAAAGAGAGTAAGACAAGAGGCAGAGTTTAAAAGAAAAGAGGAAGAGATTGACAGAAAAGAAATAATGCTTAGGGAAGTAGAGATACAACATCCTACAACTCCTTGCATAGACCTCAAGGGAGTAATTCCATCTTTCAACTCTTCTTTATTTGTTATTAATACTTTTGTCTTACTTCTCCCTAAAATTGTTTTTCCACCTTCATCATTAATTTTAAACACTTCAAAAGAATTTCCAAAAATCTTCTTTGACATAGAGTTACCTTTTAGGTATTAATTAAGTCAAAGTGGTGGAGCTCCAAAGGTGTATGAAGAGCTCCATGGATAGTGGAAATGGATGAAGGAATGGAGGCAAGTTGGAAGGCACTTCAAGCAATGGAAGGTGAAAGAGGTGATAGGATTTCCTAATCTATGCTAGCCTAAGGAAGGTGGCTAGAGGTAGAGAGAGGAAATCTCTAGAAAGTGGTGACTCTCAAAGGCAATAGAGGGAGGAGTGCTCTCAACTCATGTTGCATCTATTGCTTAAAATTTCAAGAGTGTCTACAAATGAGTGAAATTTTGGCTTTTATATGAAGTCATTTACACATGAGAGAGGAGAGCCATTAGATGGAGTGGACCTTGATCTTGGCCCTTAGATCAAGCTAAGAGAAGGAGACAAGATCACGCCCATTGGATCTTGGCTTGAAGAATAAGAAGGATTCTTAGCCTTTAGATGTGATGACCAACCTTAGTCAAACCATGAAGCAAAGGAGCCTCCCCTTTCCGCTTCTACCTGTTAGAGTCAACGATTTATTAATGTTATTCAATTACTTTATTAAATATCATTTATTCAATTCATAACTTATAGAAAACAAATTTACTTGTGGGAGGCACAAATGGGTCTGGTTCTGGCGGAGGATCCACTGGCAAACGAATGCCATAATGCTTAAATTGGCGCATAAGTTCTTCTCTCACCTGCGTCGTGATCATTTCCTTCATTCTTTGTTCATAATGAGCACCATGACTGCATGAAGACTGACGAGAGGAGGAACCAAAAAATTGGCGTATGCTGACTCTTGATCCAGCACCATGCACACGTCTAGGGTGCTCAGGTCGTCCAATTGCAACAGTAAGTATGTCATGACGACCTTCTGGAATGAATCCTCCTTAGGAGGTCTGCTCAACCAACGAATCCTACAATGTAACAAAAAAATTTATTAAAAAAAACAATATAAAACATGAACGAGCTATTTAGATAAGAATTGTATCTTACAATTTTCTTAGAGATTTCTCGTGTAGATTCAGAAGTGTAGTTGCCCGATGAACGTAAATGGGCTAACTTCCACTTTTGATGACGTGATGGTGGTGAAGGAGGCTCAGTATTTTCACCCTCAGAAGGTGGGGCCCTAGATTTTTTCTTTTCTGTCAATATCTTCTCTTCAAGTTTTCTATACCCACCACGAGATAATATGTGGGGGCTTTTATTTTGAGCACTTATGCTTTGAGCCTTTTTTTCTCTTTACCTATAACATATAAAACCCACTTTATGAATTAGTTAAAATTTTGTATAATTATCAATTGTGCTATTGATGATTTCAAATAAACATACATGTCATCCCTTAGATGTCCGAAGCTCAAGAAACTGACGCCATGTGTATTCATCAATCCAAGTGTATTTCAACAATGGATTTTCATTCTTTTTATGTCCAAAGACATACCTAGACGTCAACTTGGTCTTAAAACCACGAAATTTCTCAGCCACCGATAACAAACATTTTTGTTTAAGCGTCGCCACATTTGGAATATCAAATGTTAGCTGCAATATAGAAAATGTCATCAACTATATTTATCATATTATCAACAAAATCAAAGTATAACGTTAATAACATTAATATTAGTTACCAATATATCCTGCCATATCATTTCCCGATCAGCTTCAGTGACATGATCAAAAGATGGCGTAAGGATTGATATTCTCTCTCGTGCCAACATTCCTAAATAGCTTTTGAAGACGTCCCCAGAACGACCACTAGGCTCACCAGGGTCGACGTTAATATCAACATGTGTTTTTTGACCTTTAGCTCTTCTAATTAACAGCTCTCTCAACCTAGTAGCTCCTCTGGTGGGTCTCTTAGCAGGTGCTTCATCCTCTGATGAAGTATAATGTTCAGCCATGTATCTTTGAAATGAAAACATAAAAAACCATTAATAAGCAACATATAAAATAATATATAAAACATTATTTAACAAAATACCTAAATTTTAACAAGAACATGAAATTCGTACATAAAGTTATTGATTGGTCATATGTATATTCCTTCATCGTGATCTTCTCGAATTGCATGTACATCATCAACTAGATGGATTTCACCAACGGTTGTCGTTCTTCTAAATGGGTGGGCGACAACAATATTAAGATCACTCATATTCTCTTCATTAGGATCAATATGTTTTTTCCATGAAGAGCAACAAACCAATGTTCAGTTGCAGGATCTTTAACATAGAAAACCTTAGATGCTTGTTGTGCCATGATAAATGGCTCGTCTCGATAACCCACCTTTCGAAAATCCACTAGAGTCATTCCTGATTCATCTATTTTGACACCACTCTTATTGTCAATCCACTTACATTTGAACAGTGGAATAGTAAACATGGTATAATCAACCTCCTATATCTCTTGTATTACACCATAGTATGTCATTGATCCTACTACGGGATTTTGATCTTTAGATGTAGAAAATTGTAGCGACTCAGCTTTAAGACTGACTCCACTATTTTGTACTGTGCTTTTATCATCAAGAGACTTTGTATAGAATGTGCAATTATTGATTTCATAACCTGTACAACAGATGACATCAAATTTCAACCCATTTGCTAACCACATTAAAGTCTTAGAGCATTGCGAATCTTTCAAAACCTCAGATTTAAACCAAGGCATGAATGTTCTATTATGCTCCATGAAATGCCATTTCTCTGATTGTCTTGGATTGTTCTCTTTCACAATGACTTTGTGTGCAGATAAGTAAGGCATTACCTCATTTGTGTTGTTCAATATGTATAGGTGTGCTTGCATCAACTCTTCGCGATTTTTGGTAACCACACTCACAACTCGGATGCTGTTACTTATAGAACACCTGTTCAACCATGATCTGTGAGGAACTCCTATCGGTTTTGCTTTTGCCATGTAATCTGAACAAAACTCAACACTTTCTTCAGCAATATATCTTTCGATCATTGAAGCTTCTGGACGATATTGATTTTTCACATACCCTTTCAAAATCTTCATGTAACGTTCAATGGGATACATCCATCTTAAGTATACTGGTCCACAAAACTTGATTTCTCTCACCACATGAACAAGTAAATGTACCATGATGTCAAAAAATGATGGAGGGAAAAACATCTCTAGTTGACACAAGATGATAACAATTTCGGCTTGAAGTTCATCTAACTTTAAAGGATCAATGACTTTGCTACAAATTGAAGAGAAGAATGCACACAAACGTGTTATAGTTTGTCTAACATTTTTGGGTAAAATTCCACGAATAGCCATAGGTAACAATTGTTGCATTAAGATGTGGCAATCGTGAGACCTTAGGCCAACAAGCTTCAAGTCTTGCATGGACACTAAACTCTGAATATTTGAAGAGTATCCTTGAGGTACCTTGACACTCTTTAAACATAAGCAAAAACTTATCTTCTCTTGTTTGGACATAGTGTAACATGCAGGAGGCAAATAAGTGGGCCTACCAACCTCCCTTGGTGCCAAGTCTTCTCGAATCTTCATTTCAACCAAATCCAAACGAGCATTTACTTCATCTTTTGTCTTTCCTTGAATGTTGAGTAGTGTACCAATCAAGCTATCACACACATTCTTCTCTACATGCATGACATCTATGCAATGCCTAACTTTTAACTTCGACCAATATGGAAGGTCAAAGAATATTGATTTTTTTTCTTCCAATGGCTCGATACAGATGACTTCTTGGACGTTTTACCAAATACATGATGTACTTTATTAACTTTTTCATGAATTTGAATGCTAGTTAATGGAGTTGGTGCTTTGTCATTCTCTTGATGTCCATTGAATGCTTTCTTTAACCTTCGATAAGGATGATTAGCTTGTAAAAACCTTCGATGGCGCAAATACACGGTCTTCCTTCCGTTCTTCAATTGATGAGATGCACTGTTTTCTTCACATATAGGACATGCTTTATGACCCTTGACACTGTACACTGACAAATTACCATAAGCTGGAAAGTCATTAATGGTGCAAAATAACATTGCATACATCATGAAAGTTTCAGAAGGAACAACATCAAATACTTCAACACCATCAACCCACAACAACTTCAAGTCTTCAACTAGAGGATTGAGATATACATCTATGTCATTTCCAGGCTGCTTTGAACCAGATATCATCATAGACAACATCATGTAGAATCCAGGAGATAAGTTGTAAATGAATAATATAACAGGCCAACAACTGTGGTTTGTACTTAAATTACTAAATGAATTCATTCCATCGGTAGCTAAGCCAAAACGAATATTTCTACATTCTTCACCGAACTTGGGAAATTCCTGATCAATATTTTTCCATTGCATTGAATCAGCTGGATGACGAAGGAGTCCGTCACATCTTCTCTCAGTTGCATGCCATCTAAGGTTTTTAGCGTCTTTAGGATTTGCAAACAAACGCTTAAGTCTGGGCACGATTGGAAGGTACCGGACTACTTTCAAAGCAGATCCTTCCTTCTCTATTTTACCATTATCTTCACTGTTTCTTTTCTGCTTGTACCGTGATGACCCACACTTTGGACATTTTTTCAAATCTTCAAATTCTTTTCTGTATAATATGCAATCATTAGGACATGCGTGTATCCTTTTATACTCCATACCCATCGGACATAGAATTTTCTTGGCGTCATAGTTTTGAGTGGGTAGAGTATTTCCTTCGGGAAGCATTTCATTCTAGAGCACGAGCAATTCTATGAAGCTTTTATCTGTCTAACCATTTGTTGCTTTCAAATTCATAAGTCTTAAAACCGCTGATACCACTGTTTGGCACCGGTTTTGAGCGAACCAGGCCTATACCCCTCTTTGGCTTCGGGTATTTGGAGAACCGAGGCCTAAAACTTGGCTCTAATTGCAAAAATGCCACTGTGACATTATATGCTTCGGTTCCTGGCCAACCGAGGCATATAAGGCGAGGTAAAATGGAAATTCTGCACTAGTGGGAATATGATTGTGGAGAATTCGTGTGTGTGTAATCAAAATAATGAATTGGTTGGATGGTTATAGGTTGTAAAACCCTTTTAAGCACTATATGTTTTGGGAATAAGGGTTTTTGTTATGGAATGGTTGTGAACGCTTGAACATTGTGTCTTGGTAGTCTAATTTGGATATAAAGCGTGATTTTGATGTATGGTTGTCATTTCATTGTGCTGGTAATGATTAGTTGGCGTTTTGGTATTGTTTTTGATGAACTGGGTGTGTGAATAAAGAGGAACTCTACAAGTCTCGCCCAAGTGATAATTGTAGAACCTCGTTTCTGGTTTGGTTCGCACTGCTCGCTGAGGCAACCTGGTTCAGTGTTGAGCGACACCTAGTCTCGCTTAGGCGAGAATGGCTCGCCTAGGCGAGGTCACGAGGAAACCTGGATGTTCTGAGCGCGACTTCTCGCCCAAGCAAGAGGTTTTGAGGTTCTGAGCGACAAGCATGCTCGCTTAGGCGAGAATGGCTCGCCTAAGCGAGGTCGCGATGAGAATTGATGTTTGTTTGATTGAATCCTCGTTTAGGTGAGGTGTGTGTTATTTTGAGCGATGGTATGGCTCGCCCACTGTTTTAAGCTCGCTCAGGAGAGGTGAACTAGCCTAAATGAGGCTAAGGGCTTAGCTTGGGCGAGAGTCCCTGGCTTAAGCGAGTTTATGCGAATTGCCATGTTTGTATGTGCTTGTGTGTGTTGGTTTGGCTACTTTTTCCTAAGTATAGGAAGTATATGCATGTGGTAGTGGTGTTGGGCTTGAAGGACTAAGTCCTATAGGGGTCTGGGATGTGCTTGTTGGTTGGACCCATGATGGGCATGGAACTGTGTAGTTCCTGTCGGCTACTAAGTGGCGAGGAGTCCTTAGTATGGTGATTACATGCGTCAGGCGCACGATGGGCAAGGAACTGTGGTGTTCTCGTTGGCTGCTATTGGGCGAGGAGTCCATAGTATGGTGATTGCGTGCGTGCCAAGGTCCAAGTCGAGAAGGCTTGGATGATTTACAACAGACGAGGAGTCTGTAGGGTAGGACTATGAGCGGGATAGGCTCATAGGGTTAGACCACGAATGAGTTAGTTTCGTGGGAGCATAGTGAAGTCCCAAGATCTAGTTCATGTAATTGACTCATGAAGGACTATGAGTTCATGGATGGGTAATTTGAAAACAATGAGATATTTAATTATGTTATTTTGGGATGGGTGGCATATTTATATCATATGTATTTTTAATTATTGTGCATAGCTCACCCTTTCTGTGTGTGTGTGGCGATGATCGGATAACTTGTTATCCAGGAGTAGATGATTTGACAGGTGGGCCAGGAGATGCTTAGACTCGGAGCGAGGGATAACATAGGATTTTATATCTATATTTACTATTTTGGTTTTGAGATAATTATGTAACCTTTTGGGAGCCACTTGAATATTATTTCAGCTTTACAAATTATGGACTCCTGTTTTTATTACGTGTTAATACAAGATTTAAATTTCCCACGTTCTGGAAAATTAGCTTTATTCATAAATGCGTCTTATTTATGTTTTTTTATTTATTTTATTTATTTAAATCATTAATATTCCTTAGGGATGTTACAAATGACATCCTTAAGATTTGAACCTAAGACCTCTCAACATAACCAAGTATTCTCAACCCCTTGAGCTACTACTATTTCTTATTATAACTTGACAAATTAATTCTTTTAGGTATACCTCATATCCACAATTATTGTAATAAATATTTATTTATTGAATTTTCCTTGGTCTTACTCAATAACTATATAAAGGATGCAATGCCATACAAGAATAACGACGAAAAGAAAAATAATTAAGCAAGAACAAAGTGTTGCAAAAACTATCATATCAATATTGTATAATATACATTGGGTTGAGATCTTACATATCGTAAATCGTTCACAAAGTAAAGCTGCAATCTGTGATGAAGGATTATATTGTTCCTTTTTAAGATTATTGAATATGGTGTGAGTTGATTAAGAAAGCTAAGTGAAATCCCCACTGGACATTAAGATAGCAAGCTATCTAGATGTGAAGGTTCCTTTCACAAAGCTCAAGAGAAGAAGATGATGGATTGATTAAAAATGAAAAGGAAATGGAAAGCACATAAACCATAGAAAACCAAGAACAATTAAAGGAATAAGAAAACATAAAATGGAAAGGAAAGAAATGGTAAAAATGTGAGAAGCACGCTACTACAAGGCTAGCTAGAAGCCATGGCAACCTTGAAGATGAGTGGATGTGTGCCGCCACTTGCTATGCAAGATAAGCCTTAAAAGTATTCACTCCCTAGGGAGGAAACTCTCACAAATGGTTGAGACACAAGAGTGTTTTTACTTCAAAATGTTCAACCCTTTTACATGTCTAGGAGCACACCTTATATAGAAGAGTTTAGGGGCCTCTAAGCAAATAAAAGATACCTAAGGATGTCTCTACAAAAACCTAACCCTAGCTTCTAGAAACTAGGTCAAATAAGGTTACAAAAATGAGAGACAAAAGAGCCAACTATGGTGTGTGCAAGGCTAATTTCGTTCTAGCACAAAAGGAGATAAAGAATGTGTCTCATATGTCTCCAAAAAGTGGCCAAAGTGTGCTAAAAACAAAGGAGACCAAAGGTACATAGGTACACTTGTTTTATGCCTTTTACTTTATGCTTTATGCCTTTGCTTTACTCTCTCATCCATATCATTTATGCTCCCCAATCACCATGCACCACCTAGCATTGCTTTCTTACTCCTAATTAACCTACAAAGCAAATAAACATAGATTAGCATGTTGGCTTAAGTCAAGTCAACTATAGTCAACAAGTCAAACCTAGTCAAAGGTCAACAAGTCAACTAAAGTTGATTCAACTAAGTCAACTTAGGGAATCAAAAATAACAAACACAAATGAAAGGGATGAAGGATTAGTGAACTTCCTTTCTAAACATGCTTAGTCATCTTAAGCATGTGCCTTCATCCTTGGTTGGGGTCAATCCTTCATCAATCTGTGAGTTGAATTGTGCACTGCTACTGTGAGAGTGCTTTTTTATTATTCATTGTAATATAGAGCTCTTAATCTTAGGGGGTGATGAAGCTCTTGAGCAAAAGCAATTGAGCAAAAGCAATTGAGGCTGGAGTACTTCGAAGGTTGTAGATTGAATAGTGGTGGAAGATCTCTAAGAGGTTAAGTGATGAATCCAGCTCAAGCCCATCTCAAGGCCCAAACCCAAGTCCATTTCAAGGCCCAAGCACAAACCCATTAAAAGGCCTAATTACTATAAGTATGGTGAGAATGATACAAGGGGGTCTAGATCACCTCCAATAAGTTTCATGGGGTTCACATGTTCTTCTCTTGAGCTAAATAAGATGTCAAAATATGATGGACTTAAAGCTTGAAGTAGTAGAATAACTTTTTAAATTGGGCCAAATGTTAGGCTTTGATTTCTAAATAAAAGGGCAAGATACATTGTTTTTAGCTTCCAAATTGGGTCAATCCAAACCCACTTTGCAAGCTTGGACCAGAGTTACTCTTAGTATATGTTGTTGGATTGAGCGCTTACCACTTGGGCAAAAGCTATAGCTATTAGTCATGGCGCAAATATTTCTACTTAAGAGCGTATGAGCCCAATCGCCATGATTCGATTGTGACTTGGTCCACTCGGCCTCTGCCACGAGACCATTGCTGCCACCTACAATAATCTCCCCCTCAGTAATTACCCGTAGGGAATCAAACTCATAACCTTGGCTTAGATACCAATTTTTAGTTTTGAAATGGTTGAAATGCCAAGAAGGGGTGTTGGATTGGCTAGTTAAAAATATAGGATATCTTTAAAAGTTAAAAACCACCTTTAATTGAATCAATGGGATCACCAAGTGAGGATGCAAAAGCCACTGGATAATATACTTTCAGTCCATCAAAAACAGAGTTAATCGATTGATTTTACTAGACATATTTTGTATTGATATAATCAATCGATTAAAATAGAAAAATAATCGACTAAAATACTGGAAAAATGCAGAAATGCAGATTCGAGTTTTGAACCAAGAACAATGCACAAGAATGATCAAGACAGGTTCTAATTGATTATCAAACATGCACAATGCTACAGATGCCATCAGAACACACAAGAATATGAAAAAGATGATTTAAACTCAAGTTCCTCAAACTTTAAATGATTATGCAAGAGAAAAGGGTTAGAGAAAAGATTGGATCAAAAGATTTTTATACTAGTTCACTCAAACCTGAGCTACATCCAGTATGTCAAGGCAACCCGAGGCTAACTTTGCACTATTTCAAAAGATTTACGAACTTTCCACTCTTTACACTTTCAAAATAAGAAAACACCATACACAAGACTCTTGAATCACATAAGAATCACACCAGCACAACAAGAACCCTCTTGCAGACTTGGAAAACCACTAGGCACACACACAAAGCTTGAGAAAGATCAAACCTCAGTGGTAGCACAACCCTGCCTACCACAAACCATGTTCTCCAAGCTTCAAATATAAGCCAAAAGCTCCAAGAATTGATCCAAGATCAATCTTCAACAGCTGCATTCTGAATGATCACGAAAGGGAGAGATTTCCCAAGTTTTCAGAATAGTTTTGCGCTAAAATATGATCAAGTTAACTCTCTTTCAAAAATCACAAGACTTATAGTAAAATTGTCACGAAATTCAACAAATTGATTTCCAAATCAATTGGTTAATTTCACTTGGCTTAAATGAAATCAATCGATTAAAAAATAAATCAACTGATTAAATAAATCACAGTTTAAGACTACTGCAGCCAACCTTTTAACTTATTAAAAAACCATTCAACACATTAAAAGAGATATTTTAACCTGTTGAAAAACCATTCAATAGATTAAAAACACAACAAAGACCAAATACATCAAATTAATGTTACAAGGTCTACAATGTGAATTACAAACATCAAATACTCTTTCTTAATGATTTATCCATGTGGAGAGCACACATTCCAGACTTGATCAACATGAATACCATCAAATATCCTTATCTTCATTAATTTAGGCTTGATTCCAATGGTAATGGCTTCTAAGTAGTTCAAAAAGCTTCATCAAATCTTCATGAGACACACCACCTTGGCTTCACATGTCAACATTCTCCCCTTGTTTTAGTGAAGCCAACCTCTATCTTCTTCTATCTTCCATTTCAAATGCTTTCATTGGTTGGATACCATTAAGTTGATGAAGTGACACCTAAGCTTGAACTTGTGAACCTGAAAATCATTTCCAATGCCAATACACACAAGTTGTAAGACCCGTTGAATTTAATTCATTAAATAATTAATTAATTAATAGATGCGGGTAGTGGGAGCCTTTATGGCATTAAATTCTAACTTGTATGAAGTCGAAAAGTACTAGCTCAAGTGGTGGAGAGTACTTAATTATGTGAAAGGACTTGGGTTTGAGTCCTATGTATGCCAATTGTGTGTTATTTATTTGTTATTATTTTTAAATATAGGTTGATCACATTGTGGCATAATATAATCATAAAATTATATTAGTCATCATGAAATATGATTTGGTTGAATGGTTGAGTATTGATTTGGCATTGACATGGTTGTGGGTTCAAACCTTGGAGAACCCCAAATTAAACTTTATTTTTGCTAAACTTAGTTTTGGCTTGAATATGAAAGGGTAGATGAAACCCTAGCAGCCAAGGAGGGCTGGAAAACCTTCATGAGACAGCTAATGAATGGTAATTAACATTAGATTAATATTATTTTGGTTTTACCTCAGTAAACTCACATTAAGACACCAATTAGAGGCCAATTAAGAGAAAATGAGAGGTTTTGTGGTTGGTTTTACTCGATAGGTTGAGAGAGACAAAAATCAAAGTAAAGAGAGTGTGTTGAATGAATCATTGGGGCTGATATGAGGAGAACTAAGGGAGGCTATTGGAAGCAAGGGAGAATCAAGAAATTGTATGATATATACTGTGAAATAAATGAATACTCCTCGCTTCTGATTGGATTTTCGAGTTTTTGGAAAATTTCCACAAACCGCTTGGTGGGCTATGCATAGTTGTCAGGCGGTACATACATTTTGTCCTATTTCTGGGTTCTTGAAGAGGAACCACTTAGTAGTAAGCTCCCGATCGCCAAGCAACGTGTGCTTGAAAACCCTGTTTGAGTTGTCTAGCGGTGATGAACACTCGCCAGGCGACACGAGCCCTGTTGGCTCAATTTTGGTGTTTTCTGGGTTCTGGGGTAATTTCTGATCAGAGGGAAAGCTAATTGTAAATGTTAAAGGATGTTTTGATATCGAACGATGTTTAATTTCACGTATCTAAGGGCATAATTGAATGGAACAGTGGGGGATATATTTTAGGGTTGTAAATTAGGGTTTTGTGATCCTAAGGAAAATTTTGTGGTTTAGTTGTACTAGAAAGACTGAATGAATGCATTTGGAATGGGCACTTTATGCTATGAAATTGTGAAATTGATTGAAATCAAAGTTGGGTGTGTGGGATAAGGTTCGTAGGAGCTATGAAGAGTTCTGGGTCCCTGGAATCACAAGAACCGCCTAGCGGCACTCAGTTTGCCGCCAGGCACCGTATTAGTGTTGCGAGCTTGGTGGAATTATGGTTCTGTGGTGATTGGGAAGTTCTTGAGGATCATCTGATGTACAAATTTTAAAAAGACTAGAAGTATTATAGGGATTGACATAAGTGGAAACTTGTGATAAAGGTTAATAAGTGAATTGGTGATATATGGGTATTTTTTTAGGACATTAAGCCATGAGGCAAGATAATTAGTGAGAAATTAGTTGGACGATATAGGGAACATATTGTGAGAAACTGGTACTATGAGAGTTAAGAGTTCATAAGTACTTATATAAGAGATAGATGGATAAGCTTGAATTTGTTAGCCATGGGATATATCTATCTTTCAAGATAAATCAAATTATAAGTTAAACTGAGTGGTACAATAGGGTCCTGAATTAATTGTGATGGTTGGCTTGTATCAACGAGATAAAGTATGGAAATAACCCAAGAATAGGAGTTACTAAGGAGTTTAAGGAGATGATGGGGAATGTAAAATTTTGTGTATAGTAATTATGGATATGATAGTGTACTGTAGGTGCTTCTATTGAGCCAAGACATAAGGATTAGATTAGTGGAGTAAATATGTGAGTAAGGGAGCGGAAGTTACCCAACAGAGAACAACTGGAACGCGAGGCACCTGGCGGCAAGGAGGTGTTTCGCCAGGCAACACCTGCAATTAATGGGCACCACGGGTGCTTGGCGCCTGGCGGTATGTGTCCCCTACCCTGAGGCCCTAAAGTGTGATACGTTTGGCACCTCGTAATTTGCATCAAGCGATGGTGATGCAGTAGATGTGCGTTGCACTTACTTTGTTGTGCATGATCTACGAGGCTTCTATGATACCTTAAAGGTCGGCTTGCTGGTGTTCCTTGAGTTGAACTCGGAACGTATCCCTTGAGTTGAGCTTGGGATAGGGGTTAAGCATGTGGCATTCCTCGAGTTGAGCTCAGAATGGCATCCCTCGAGTTGAGCTCAAGATGGTGGATGAACACGAGGAACCCTTGAGTTGAGCTCGGGTTGGCAAGTTTTTCTGGTGTGAGTGTGTTGGTTGTGGCTAGTACGAATGGGTCCAGATAGATTGCCTTCCTTAGTAATTAGTTGATGTGTTTTGTAGTCTTGGGACGTTACTAACTGTGTTCGTATTTGGGAACTCCACCTGGCGTTACGGTATGTGATCCATAACATGGTTTCCCGCACGTGCTCTGTCGGTTGTGGCCGATAGGTATGGCAACAAGACACTTTGAGGTACTCACTAGAAGATGTAGAACACAAATAACATGGTTGTGTGATGGTATTATATATATATATATATATATATATATATATATATATATATATATATATAATTATATGTATATATAATTATATGTTTATTCTGTTAAGCTCACCCTATCTTCTTGTGTTTGGCGATGATCGTATGCGCGGTACACGTTAGCAAATGATGTGGTTGCAGATGGTTCTGGTGAGGCTTAGCTATGGAGCGGGGATAGCTCGGGAATTTTTATTATTTTATGCTTTTGAAATAATTTGTAAACACTTATCATATATGGAATTTGGTTTATTATTGAAAGTAATGAAAGTTCAAATTTCTCGCGTTTTGGGAAATAGATTTATAATAAATGTGATTTTATTTTTCTTATTTTATTTTATTATTTAAACCTGTAATATCCGGTTGGGATGTTACACAAGCTAGCAAACACACATAGATGCAAATGCTCCCCCTATCAATAATATAGGTTCAATTCCATATTTGATTATTGTTTCCACTTTTAATTCTTCTATTTTAGTCCAATTTGATCAATTTTCTATTTGTCAATTTTTCTCCCCTTTTGGATTCATCAAATAGAACAAATGAATTAAGAGAACAAACATTGCATAACATTTCATTGATATTGGAACATGATACAATCACCAAAAACTGAAAACAAAGAAAATAAGCATAAAGTTGATACAATCAGCCGACTGAAAATAAAAACAACCAACTGAAACTAACAGAACTCAAACTGAAAAATCACGAACACATGGATGCAATGCAGGATCCTAAAATCCAACACACTTAGTCATCTTGAGGATAATTTCTGGTATGGAATGAGGTCAGCATGTCATGGATATCATGGATTTGGCCATCTAATGTATTGAATCTCTCATTTGAATAGTTGTGATGTGCAAGTTGGAACATATTGAGTTCATGTAGTTGATTCATCACCATCCTCTCAAAATGTGAGTTCACAGGGCCTCTGTCCTCTAGAGGGTTGTAGGGAATTAAGTCCATGGGTACAGCAGTTGGTTCATGTTGGTTCATCTTCTTGATTTATACCACTTGGGCCAGCTTCATGGTCATGTGCACCACCAACTATAGCACCAGCAGTTGTCCATGCATTTCCCACCTTGAGAAAGCCCATTTTGTGCAGATTTTGGTTGGAGGTATGGTTCAATAGTTTATGATGTGATCCCAATAAGGCTTATTGCATTGGGGCCAATGCCTGGGCCTATTCATTTTAATTTCTTTTAATTTCTTTTATTTTAATTAAATAGAATTTGTTTAATTGAGCTTGTTTTGCTAAATACATCTGATTTTCCAAAGCTGACAAATCTTGAAGTGCTGCATTGGGCCTGCGGCCCAATTCTTCATCACACCCATGTCATCTCCGCTCGTCATCATAACAACCCACCTTTTTGCTACCCCATGTCTACAAATTTTATTCTCGGATGGGCCAACCAAAATGGCAGCTCATGCAGCACATTATGCATGATGGGAGTGTGGAAAGAAAAGCATCTGCCAAATGATTGGAGCGCGGAGCAGGGAATTGGATTTCAACTTAAATCAGCCCAAACTACAGCACTCCCAAAACCAACCCTACGCGTTCTTTCGTTTCAACCCGAGGCAAACTTTTCTTATTGAAGACCAGCCCAGTTCGTGAGCTTCGGGGCTCTGTCTAGTGGATTTTGGCCAGCCTAATTTCATCAGACAATTGGGTTCGAACTCACCACACCTACGGCTAGGGTTCCAGCATTCCTCACCCAACTTTCTTTCATCATCACACATCACGCGAGCTCCTCTGATTAGGGTTTTCAAAGTTCACTAACATACGAACCTCACGTCTTCCACCTGCACATGTTCCAAGCCGTTGGGGTCGATGAAGGAGCTGCTATCCTTTTTGCTTATGCTCCGTCCAGTCACGGTTCCAGACCTAGAGCTTCGTTAGGGTTTCCCTTTTTCACCGTTAGGACCTTTTGTTGGACGTCAACCATCATTTTCTTTCCTTCCATTTTTTCGGTTGCCTCTCTTCTATAAAGGGGCAAGCCATTGATTGTAAACATTTAGCTTTTGATGAATGAGATATTTGGTAGAGAAAACTTCCGTCGTTCATCAGCTCACCATAAACCCTAGGTTAGGTCGTTACCTACTTGGGTTCCCCCAAACCAGTGAGAAACCAGAGCTAATCGATCATCATCTTCATTCCGCTGTGTTTCCCTCGCTCTCTGCGAGATTTAATCGGTAGAACACCGATTGGGAGAGGTTTTTCGGCGACTACGCGATGGAGGAGCCTCATCAATCTAGTTAACTCTTCCAGCTTATCTTCAACATCAATTTCAAAGTATTCTATGAATTTTGATCCGTGAGCCTCTTGGCCTTGAGCATGTGATCACGAAGCACATAGATCCAATCCACTTAGACATTATGTTGGATGCAATACATGAGGATCAAATCTCCTTCATTCAATATAGAGTGGTTGCTCCCACGTGGAACTATGATTTTTGTGACAATCATAGCAAGAAGCCTTTGATCCACCTTAAGACCACCAACATGAATGTGCTTGATCTCAGTAGCTGGATTCCTCAAGCATTGGCCATAGTATTGAACCTTCTTGAATTTTGGAACAGCCCCTGTTTCACCTTTTCTCACTTGTACACCCCTTGATTTGAGTCCAGCCACATCTTTCCGCGCTTTCTTGTTGATCTCCACTCGGATACCCTTAAACAGTAGCATGTCATTTTTGAACTCCAAGTTGGTGAAAAACACCTTCACCAAGTCTGGATAGATTTTCCTTGAAAGTTCAAGGAAGGACTTCAACCTTTGATGCTTTAATTGTTGAAATAGGCTCTTAAATCCTTCAGCCCTCAGCCACGAAAACCTCAGCACCTCAAGAATGCGGATTTGGTTCCTGTTCATCTCAATGAGAAACACTTTTATGTTCTCCTCATGATCTTCAAACCATGCTTCAATTCTCCCATGCTTTTCTTGGTTTGTAGACCTTAGGGTAGAAGGAGTGGAGTGTTCATCATCAGATTGGGTGGCTCTTTGTTGACGACGAGGCATGATGAGTATAGGTATGGCTGTTTCTAAGAGATGTATGATGCAAATACAACAATTCAAGTGTAGTATTTATAATTGAACAGGCTAATTTTCAGAAATAGTCGATTAAATGGTGCATATTTTTCTAATTAATTCGTTGTAGGTTATCCAAGCTAGATTAATACAGCTGATTACAGTATCTCATGCATTCATGGTGTTTCCAATGAGTTTTTTTATGAGTGAATCAATTAGTTCAGATCATGTGAGCTGCATGCACATTAGAATTGTACACTACACATGCTTTTTGGTCAAACAAATCAGTAAAACGAACACATGGTTGATGAAATAACTGTTAGGAGCAGATAGTACTTGACAAAACGATGCTTTCTTTGACTGGGTCAACTTTGCAATTCAATTCATTAATAATGTACAGTTTAAATAAAATCAACATGTTGAAAAGCATAATCAATAAATTAAAATAGCATCAGAGCATCAGAGTTTAATTCAGAATCTGGTTAAGTGAAATCAACTGACTGATTTTGAAAATCAATCGATTGAAAATCGTAAAATTGAACTTCATTTTTCCATATTCAGTTTTAATGAAATCATCATACTGAATTGTGAAATCAGCAGATTAAAATCCATAGCAGATAAGATTTTCAGCATCTAGTGGCAGTTTAAGTGAAATTAACACATTGAAAAGCAGAATCAATAGACTAAAAGCTATGACAGATCATAACTTTTGCAAACAGAGGCAGATTTAAGTGAAATCAACATGTTGAAATTAAAAATCAACAGGCTATATAGTCCAGTTTTCAATTTTCGCATGCAACAGTTAATTTTTATGAAACCAATGCATGAATATATAAGATTAACATGCTAAAAACATATCAAACCACGTTATTCATGTCTAGTATTCCTAGTTCAGTTCTTAGCTTGTTAAACCTATCTCTAGCCAATGATTTTGTAAACAAATCAGCTAATTGATTTTCAGTTTTAACAAATTTAATTTCACAATCTCCCTTTTGAACATGATCACGAATAAAGTGATGCCTAATCTCTATATGCTTGGTTTTAGAATGTTATATTGGATTCTTGGTTAAGTTGATGGCACTAGTATTATCACAATACAAAGGTGATGAGTGCGTATTTTTGCCCTCATTTAATGATTAATTCTGGGTATTTAATTGAATTTGTGTGCTTAAAGAGTAATTTAATTGATAATTCTGATAATTAGGTTGTTTGAGCTTGTGTGATAAAAATGTCTTAAAAAGTGATTTTTAGCTGCATAAATTATTTTTGGATATTTTAACGTTTGTTGATGCAGCTGAAGTTAATATTAAGCTTATTTAAAGGTGGAAAAATAAATTGATTGAAATTACAAAACACCTTTAAATAAGGCTGAAATTAGCAAGTTCTGGAAAAATCACTTTTGCACCCCAGTTTTTACTTATACATTCCCCTTTTTCTAAATGGGTCTCACCAAAAAACAAATTCTTCACCCCCATTTTTTACTAAGTTGCACCTCTCCTACCACTTAAACTTCATTCACTAAAATGGTGTCATGTGGCAAACCTCCACTAATTGAGTTGACCAACCAGAAGAAGCCACGTGGGCATAATCCTTGCATATGCATGTGAACCAATCAGGACGTGCCACGACATCATCTTCTTCAATCTCCCAAAATGGAACCCTAACCCTAATTTTCCTCCTTTCCTACCATCACCATGGCAGCTGTCGGCCACCATTCACGGCCATTCATGGATCTCGCCGACAGCACTTGCACCAATCACGGCAATCACCATCTCAGCCACCGTCCGACTCCATTGCAAATCTGCAGCCATTGAAACCTTCTACACCACCGCACAGTTCAGCCACCACCGCGCAACCATGGCAGCAGGTTCACGCTCTACGCATCATTCAATCAACTGCACCGTTCGTCATCCACACCACGCAGCAACAACAACCACGAACCTGCAACTCGTCGGTAGCCACCACGACGCTGTGTAGCACCGCATTTGCACCGCGCTAGAGAGCACATGTTCGAACCTCCGCACACCAGATCGGAGAAGTCGAACCAGCAGCACCGCACCAGAAGCGGCACCATCACCACCTGCATTCGAACCAGCGTTCAACCACATTATGCATCTGTATTGTGAAGAACCAGTAGCAGTAGCTTGATCAGAAGCTGGATGTGAATGACGGCTGCGGCAGAAACCATGTTGGAGGAAGGAGGAAGGAGGAAGAAACCCTAGTCTAGGAGAGAGAAAGTGCATTGCCACGTGTCATCCTGTCATTGCACAGTCAAATGGTCAAATCTGGTCAAGCATTCAAAAGCTCGGCACGTCAGAATTTTGGAACCCTTAGGGGGGCCTAATTTCTTTCTCTCTCTTTTCTTCTCTCTATTCTTCTTTTATCTTTATTTTGCATTCATGGAGTTCTAAACTTCTTGGGTTGATTCCATTGTAATTTCTTAATTGGATTATGAGGTTAGATCAACTAATTTCTTTGTTCTTTTTATTATTGTTGAGGTTTTAATTCATCTATGTCTTTTATCTTTGAATCACATAAGAAGTAATGATTTTAAATCTATATGCATGTTGGTCATATGAGTCCAAGGGTTTTTAAATTGAATTGAGACTTTAATTTGATTTTATTTAGAAACTTTCATATGATTAAATGAGTTTTTACCAATAATTGAGACTTTACTTTGGTTAAAGGTATTTACTCTAACTACAATTAATTGAGACTTTACTTTAATTAATTAAGCTTTTTATTTGGTGAGGAGATAAAAGAATAGACATGATTAGGCATAGTAAATTTGATTGAGACTGTACTTTGGTTGAATTTACTGTGGATAATCTAAAAGTTCTCACTTTTAATTGAAACTGTACTTTGCTTAAAAGTGAGAACACCAACAAATTAATTGAGACTTTACATTGATTAATTTGTAAATCTATAACAATAATTAATTGAGCAATAATCTTTACACTAGTGTAAATTTGATATTTTACCTCGCCTTATAGGCCTCGGTTATGGCGGAACCGAAGCCTATAAGGAGATGGTGGCAATTTTGCAATTTCAGCAACCTATATTGCTTCGATTTTACAAACAACCGGTGCCGTAAGCAGCTTTAGGCCTCAATTCCTTAAGAACCGAAGCCTATTAGGCAGTCCAGAAACCCTAATTTAAAATTTTCATCAACGCCGCCCCCTTTGGCCTCAGTTGCTTTTCGACCGAGGCAATATTGGGCAGTTTTAGGCCTTGGTTGAAATAGAACCGAAGCCTATAACCCTGCCCAGAAACCCTAATTTAAAATTTTCATCAGCGCCGCCCCCTTTGGCCTCGGTTGCTTTTTGACCGAGGCAATATTGGGCAGTTTTAGGCCTCGGTTGAAATAGAACCGAAGCCTATAACCCTGCCCAGAAACCCTAATTTAAAATTTTCTTCAGCGCCGCCCCCTTTGGCTTCGGGTCCCATTCGACCGAGGCCATTAAGCCACTTTAGGCCTCGGTTTTTTGAATAACCAAGGCCATAAAACCTGTTAAAATCCCCAAATCGCGAACCCCAATCACTATTCATCTTCTTCCCTAATTCCACCATGACCCGAGGGAGTTTGGTCACACCCACTTGCTTCCCTCCTTTTTTGAGTGTCTCAAACATTTCAGCACCAACGTCTTCCAACAAGAATTTTGGCAGCACGGAGCGTCCCACTCTAAAGCTTGATGCTTTCATCCCGAAGAAGCATGTCATCACCATTATCTTCAACCCCATCTCGCTTCCTACTACACAAACAAAAGGGTATAATAGAACTAACACTATGGCCCTCAGGAGCCCTCCCGCTTCAAAGGCCACTAACATGAAATATCGAAACAGAGAATAGGATTTCAACAGAGCATTTCGCTGCTGCAACTGTTCCAAGTGCTTCGATGGTGAGCGGTGCAGTATTGGCATTCACGGTGGCTCACAAAAGTGCAGGTGTTGCTGGAAGATGAGGCGAGGTGCAACGATAAAATGGTGGTGCAGGTGGTTATGATTTTCGCTGCTGCTGCGGCATCAATGGCTGAACAATGGAGTTCTCGTCATTGCTTGGTGGACTGCGCGAAGGATTCGCGATGGGTGCTGCCGGCGAGATGAAGTTCGGTCCTGTGAATTTATTTTTATTTTTTAAAAATATTGAATCTATGGCTTCGGTTTCTCTACAACTAAGGCAGAAAAGAGATCTATGACTTCGGGTAATGACCGAGGCCAAAAGGGGTGCCTTTTGGCCTCGCTTTAATATGCCTCGGTTCTTAAACCGAGGCAGAATCTCGAAAATAACCGGGGCCAAAAGGGGGTACTGCATTAGTGTTAGATAATCGATGATGAATCTATTTTGAAAAAGCAATGGAATCAATCTATTTTCTTTACTATTGTTTCTATCTTTATTTTATCTTTTTATCTTAATCCTCGCATATTTTTATTATTTTATTTGACTAACTCTTTTGTATAGAATTTATAAGAACTAATTTGTAAAAATCAATTCCGTGTTCGTTGGGAGACGACTTTGGGTTACTTTACCCTTACTATTTTGTTGACTATTTTCTTAACAATACTGAATTTGTTATAGATAAGTAGTATTAATTTGATCACGTCAACGACAGCGTTATCAAAAGGTACCTTACTTAACTTTACACCATAGTCCAAAAGTTGATGCTTCAATCATATGATTTGTTCACAGCCATGTCCAACATCAATATACTCAACTTCAACAATGGAGAATGCCAAACATGTTTACTTTTTCCTATTCCATGAGATTAGACTTGAGCCAAGTAGATGGCAAGTGCCATTTGTGCTTTTCATATCCAATTTGCACCCTAAATAGTGAGAAACTGAAAAGCCACTAAGAGTTATGTTAGAATCACATGGATACCATAAACCCACATTGGTTGTTCCTTTTAGATACTTTAGAATCCCTTTTGCAACTTTAAAGTGTGATTCCTTTGGATTTGCTTGGAACCTTGCACATAAGCATACTCCAAACTAGATATCTGGCTTACTTGTTGTAAGATAGAGCAAAGACCCAATCAACCCTTTATATTTGGTTGAATCCACTGGTTGGCTAGTCTCATCTGCATCCATAAGGCAATTTGTAGCAATTGGAGTGGTAGCTTCATTGCAATATTCCATTTTGAACGTTTTCAACAGGTCAAAATAGTATTTTGATTGGTTTAAAAATGTTCCATGCTTGAGTTGCTTGACTTGAAGCCCTAGAAAGTAGGTAAGCTCACCCATCATGGACATCTCAAAATTCTCCCTGCATAGTTGCAACAAACTCTTCACACAATGTATTGTTATTTGAACCAAAGATGATATCAGTTCAACATACACTTGAACAAGTATAACATCACTTTCATGTTTTCTAATGAAGAGTGTTTTATCCACTGCAACTCTAACATAACCTTTTGATAAGAGAAAATTGCTTAGCCTTTCATACCACTATCGTGGTGCTTGTTTCAAACCATATAAGGCCTTTTTCAATTTGAAAACACGATTAGGATAGAGATGATCCTCAAATCCAGGAGGTTGTGATACATACACTTCTTCATTTAGGAAACCATTCAAGAATGCACTTTTCACATCCATTTGATGCAATTTAAAGTTACACATGCAACCATATGCTAAGAGTAGTCTCACAACCATAAGTTTCATCAAAGTCAATGCCTTCTTCTTGATTATATCCTTCAGCAACTAATCTAGCTTTATTACTTACAATATTACCATCTTCATCCATTTTGTTTCTAAAAGCTCATTTAGTTCCAATTATATTCATATAATTAGTTTTAGGCACTAGAAACCACACATCATTTATTGTGAATTGATTGAGTTCATCTTGCATAGCAAAAATCCAATTACTATCATTCAAAGCATCATTCACATTTTTAGGTTCAATTTGAGATACAAAAGCAACATGTTCACAAAATACAATTCTACGTCTAGTAGATACTCCCTGTTTGATATCACCTATGATGTTGTTTTTTTATAAAACTTTAGGCTGAATCTAATCCTTAGGCAAGTTTTTGTCTGCAGCTTTTTAAGTCGATTGTTTTTCTTTTTCAACCGATTGATTTCCTACAACAAAGAGCTTTTCTGCAGCAGAAGTCTATTCCTGCAGTAGATCTTCTTCATCTGCATTCTTTGGCACTTGATCTTGCAACTTTGGGTTATTTTCATCAAATACAACATGCATAGACTCTTCAACAGTCATTAATCTCTTATTATAGACTCTATATGCATGACTTTGTATAGCATAGCCTAGAAAAACACCTTCATCTGCTTTTGCATCAAATTTGCCAAGACTTTCTTTTCCATTGTTTAAGATGAAACACTTACATCCAAATACTTTTAGTTGACTTAAAACAGGCCTCCTCCCTTGAAAAGCTCATAGGGTGTTTTCTTCAAAATTGGCCTAATCAACACTCTATTCAATACATAGCAAGCAATGTTGACTACATCAGCCCAAAAATACTTAGGTAGTGAATTTTCATTTAACATAGTTCTAGCTAGTTCCTCAAGTGACCTGTTTTTCCTTTCAACAACACCATTTTGTTGTGGGGTTCTTGGTGCGGAAAAATTATGCTTAATGCAATGCTTTTCACAAAAGTGTTCAAACCTTTCATTTTGAAATTCCCTACCATGGTCACTTTGAATACACACTATCTAAGAACTCTTTTCATTTTCAAACATCTTGGCAAGTCTTTTAAAAGCCCATTTTCACACATTGCCCTATTAATGATTTAAATTGTGTTAGCAAAAAAGGACCCAATTGAACAAAATTGACGAAAATTAGGACCTATTTGAACACAATACCAAAATTAGGACTTCTTTGAAAAAATTTGACGAAAATTAGGACCAAAAAAGTATTTTAACCTTAATTTTATTGCATGGTTACTATGATTTTAATTCAATTTTATTTGATGACTACTGCAGATATGTGTTTGATCTTGGTAGGTTCTTAAATTTGATTGTTGTGAGCTTTACCACCCTCTTGATTTGAGGATAAATCCTCTTCAAGAGGGAGGGGATGATGTGATCCCATTAAGGCTCATAGCTTAGGCCATTGGCTAGGCTCATTCCTTTTAATTTCCTTAAAGTCTTTTATTTTCTTTATTGTTTTTATTAAATAAATGTTTTTCTAAATTGGGTTATTTTTATTTTGTAGCCCAATTAAAGAAGACCCAACGTTTCTTTTTGCACCACCATGACAGGTTTCTGTGTCAATAATGTGCTTGGGCCGAGAATGTTCTTTTGGGCCTGCAGCCCAAGTCCCAAAAAAACCAATTGGCAACATTGTTGTAAGCACCCGTGCATCATCTCCCTTTATTTCTCCACACACCCAAATCCAGCTCTTGATGAATTGGGCTTTTAACAGCAACCCATGCTCTTCTAGCGGACCACGCCCAAGCAAAGTTTGCATCAAGCCAACCCACACCTGTATTTCCCATCCGCGCAACTGAGAGCGCATTTCTCTTCAGTATCATGAACCTAACGTATCCTGTGTAGCAATGATGAAGGATTGACCCCAACCAAGGATGGAGGCACATGCTTAAGAAGACTAAGCATGTTTAGAAAGGAAGTTCACTAATCCTTCATCCCTTTCATTTGTGTTTGTTATTTTTGATTCCCTAAGTTGACTTAGTTGAATCAACTTTAGTTGACTTGTTGACTTTTGACTAGGTTTGACTTGTTGACTATAGTTTACTTGACTTAAGCCAACATGCTAATCTATGTTTATTTTCTTTGTAGGTTAATTAAGAGTAAGAAAGCAGTGCTAGGTGGCCTATGGTGATTGGGGAGCATAAATGATGTGGATGAGAGAGTAAAGCAAAGGCATAAAGCATAAAGTAAAAGGCATAAAACAAGTGTACCTATGTACCTTTGGTCTCCTTTGTTTTTAGCACATTTTGACCACTTTTTGGAGACATATGAGACACATACTTTGTCTCCTTTTGTGCTAGAACGAAATTAGCCTTGCACACACCATAGATGGCTCTTTTGTCTCTCATTTTTGTAACCTTATTTGACCTAGTTTCTAGAAGCTAGATTTTGGTTTTTGTAGAGACATCCTTAGGTATCTTTTATTTGCTTAGAGGCCCCTAAACTCTTCTATAAAAGGGGTGCTCCTAGACATGTAAAAGGGTTGAACATTTTGAAGTAAAAACACTCTTGTGTCTCAACCATTTGTGAGAGTTTCCTCCCTTGGGAGTGAATACTTTTAAGCCTTATCTTGCATAGCAAGTGGCGGCACACATCCACTCATCTTCAAGGTTGCCATGGCTTCTAGCCTAGCCTTGTAGTGGCGTGCTTCTCACATTTTTACCATTTCTTTCCTTTCCATTTTATGTTTTCTTCTTCCTTTAATTGTTCTTGGTTTTCTATGGTTTATGTGCCTTCCATTTCCTTTTTGTTTTGAATCAATCCATCATCTTCTTCTCTTGAGCTTTGTGAAAGGAACCTTCACATCTAGATAGCTTGCTATCTTAATGTCCAGTGGGGATTTCACTTAGCTTTCTTAATCAACTCACACCATATTCAATATTCTTAAAAAGGAACAAGATAATCCTTCAAGCCAACCCACACCTGTATTTCCCATCCGCGCAACTGAGAGCGCATTTCTCTTCAGTATCGTGAACCTAACGTATCCCGTGTAGCAACCAAACCTAGGGTTTCTTTCACAAGCCTTTTTCCTTCATGCAAGCTTGTTTCCTTCACGCATCTCACACCTTAGCGTAGAGTTTGCATGTAAATGCCTCCATTAGGGTTTCACGTTTCTTCCATCTTTACCGTTAGGATTTGTGCTAGACGACATCCAATTTTCTTCTCCTCCGTTTTCTTTTCGGTTGCCCCTCATTCTATAAAATGGCAAGACATCTCATTGTAAAAAGCTAGCGTTGATGAATGATATATTCGGTTGAGATCACTCCCTTATTCATCAACTCACCCTAAACCCTCGTTTAGGTTCTACCGCTTAGGGTTTCTGAAACTAGTGAGATACGAGAGCAATCCGAGTGTTAATCGCTAATCTTAAGCCTTCCGTTGTGTTTCCCTTGCCTTCCGCGAGGATCAATCGGTAGAACACCAATTGGAAGAGGTTTTTCGACGAGTACCGCGATGGAGGAGCCTCATCAAGTTGTACTCTGAGCCACTCGTTCTTGGATCGCACTGAGATAAGTCTTCTTCATCTTATTTCATTTTCTTCTTCATATGTTTGAATCCATTTTGTTCATGATTGCTTGTGTTTTTGAGTTTGCCTCTCTGTTTGAATCTGTGTCGTGGTGTTTTTCTTGTCGAAATTGGTTCGAAACACTTTGATTTACATTCTTCAATCAATATTGATGATGATATTATGTCTAGCTCTCTGATTCTGCCATTCAATGTATGTCACAGTTAGGTTTTACTTTCAATTTGAATACCTAGTTTTCATTTTTATAATCTTTGTTTGTGTAATTCGTTTTATATGTCATTGATTCCATAAATTTGTCCCTAATTTTTGTGTGTTATTTGTCTATTGTAGTCGTGTTGTTTTTTGATTCAATGTTGCATCTCTTTCAGTCATATTTCTTCCGCGTATGTAGGTTCATGTGTTTTGTGGAGTTCCTTAATTGCTATTAGATCATTTGCGATTATTCTGCAGTGTATGAGGAATTTATGTACACTAGCCTACCTCTCCTTGTGGCTTGTTAACATTGTGGAGTGAACATTGGATTCACTGTGAAACGTTGAGTTTGGCCATATCTATTTCAGTGCACCGTAGTTTCAATTCTGTTTAATTCGCTATGTGTCCTATCCAGTTTGTTGATATATTAATGGCATCCAGTTTTAGTGCAGCTGTTTCATTTTGTTTGAATCATAGAGTCAGTTTTGTTTGAGTAAAATTTGATGCATAATTCTGCTAGTGCCTACACTAGCCGTGACTTTCTTTGTTGATTCTTTGTTGATTCTTGATTGCAATCTGGTTCACATTGGTGCTTTGGTTTTTTTCTTGCCATTCTTGTGATATTGCAAGCTGTTTCATATTGACTATATTCTGGTTGATTCAATTCTACTGCATACAATTGAGTTCTATTTGCATATTCATTTTTATGCGTTGCTTGCTTTCAGTTGTATTGGTTGATATTAGCATATGCGTTATCATGTCATGTTGCTTTGAATCCTTTGATCCAGTGGTGTTACTTGTTCTGCATTGTCCGAGACTTGTTGTCTAATGTGCTTTTCATCATTTTTTTAGTTGAATCAATTTTGAAATTTGTCATATGTAATTGACCATTTGAATGGAATTGGAAAACTACGATTGAAGTGAACTATGCTTTAAAAGAAAATATGTGTGTGATCTGTGTGAGTAGAAAAGAAAATCTGTGGAAAAGAATATATGATGTGAAAATTTGCACTGATATATAGTGTTTGAATCATTTGAGTGAAAAGAAAGAGTGAATAAAAAAAATAGTTCACACCTTAGTATTTGACCATTCCTTTCCAATACAATGTGCATATGCTCTTGATTCAACTTTTTTTTGAGTCTTTGTTTGAGTTTGGTTTTATTCATCTTATTCTAGACCTATTCTTTAGGTTCTCTTTTGTGTGTCATCCTTTATTGCTTTGCCTTTTGCTTGCTTGTCTTGCTTGCTTATTCCATTGAGTTTGTCATTCAATCTTTCACTTGATCTTGTCCAATTCTTCCATTTAAGCTTTTCTTGATTTATTTTCTGCTTTGCTATTCTTATGTGGAAGAACTTGAGTGCTCTTGGTTCATTTGGCTTGAAACTCACTAATTTGGCAACTTTGTAGGTGATTACCTTTCTCTTGAAGGTAGAGCTGAGGGAGGAACTGTGAGGAAAGACATTTGAGTGGCTTTCTAAGAGTACTTGTGCAGTGAGCTAGGACTTAAAGGAGTGCAAACACGTGAGAGCATCCATTTTGGGGGTTGGACCGAGAGCAATTAGAGAGCAAACTGGTCCAATTCTAGCTGCAGATTTTTTTTCCCATTTCTGTTTGTTTTTGTATCACGGACTTTGTGTAATTTTTTTTCTTATTTCAGTTTTTGTGTCATTTGGCTTAGGTGGAAAAATGCTTTAGAGCAATCCCATCCTTAGCAAAGTTGTAATAGTTAAGCGTGTAGTGTGAGGTTCAAGGGGTTCCAAAGGCCACTTGATTCTTCGCTTATGAAATTTGTTTGACTAGTTTATGTTTGATGTCTTTATTTTTTATGTTTTAATGTCCAGGTTATGCATGATTGGATCTTTGTTTTAGGTGTTCGTGGTATCTAAGTGTATTATCAACAAATACTTAGTTGACCTTTCTTTGGTCATAGGTTTTTCACACATTTTGGAAGTTATTTTTTCACAATTAAAATATGTTTTGCTGGAAATTTTTGTGAAAGTTGTTTAGAAATCTCTGGCTAGGAAAGGCTTGGTTTCTAAGCTTGTTCGAGAGACTCACATCCCTTTTCTGGGAGTATTTCTAGACTATTTTCACTCCATTTTCTCTTTAGGAATTCTTAAAATCTCTTTTGTGAAAAATTGTTTGGTAAAAGTGTTTTCAAAAACTATTTGCAAAAATGAGTTTTTCATCTTTTAGTCGTGTGTGTCAACACCCAATTTCGTCCGGCTGAATAGATTTATTTTCAAAAAATAAAAATAAAAGTAAAAAATAAGGTGAAACAAAATTTTCTTTAAATATTTTCAAACTTTAATTTTAGAAAAAAAAAAGAAAAAAAAGAAAAAAGGAGGAAGAGCCCAATTTGTTATTAATTTTCATGAGCCCAATAACTCAAATATTTTCTACCTTTGTTCCTGATAGAGAAATTAATTATATAATAATTAGAAGCAATATATCTTCAAATGGTAAGAATCAATATTATTAATTGGGATTATTTTTGTGCTCAGATTTGTTATTGATGATGATTGATTTTGTGCTCTGATTTGTTGCGATTTAATACTCATAATTTGCTACTATCATGACCAATTTCTTCCTTATATTGTTCGTTACAATTAAGGCTGAGATTGCATTGACATTGCAAGTTGTGAATATAAATACGCACTCTGTCATGACCAGAAAAAAAAAGGATTCTCTACACTTCTCTAATTCTTTCCCATCACCACTCCCACATACACACCTCTTTTCTATCTCTCTTAAAAAAACATATTGAAGGAGGTAGAAAAAAGAAGAAAAAAATTCTCTACACTCTCTCTTTCTCTCATTACCACCCACATAGACACCTCTCATCTTTATCCCTATTGGAAAAACAAACACAAAAATATTAGAAAAGGAAGAAAAAAAACAAGAAAAGAGAAAAGGTGAGTAGATATTGAAACTTTTTAAGGTACGTCACTCCCAATTCTTTCATCTTTTGATTTAGTTTTATTTCAATTTTCATTCTTTTGTTTTAATCATAAAAAATACTTTTCCCCTTTCTTTATTGTCTACCCGGCCGCTCGCGTTGCATGACATCCAATTTAGACTTCTTTTTTTTTACAAATATATACAAATGATCAAAAAACAAAAAATAGTTTTTTTTATTTACTCTTTTATATCTATTTGGTTGCACACGTCGCAATGACATCCACAACTACTCTAAAATAACTTTCAAAAAAATATTAAAAATTTATAAATGATTAAAAAAATAAAAAATAAAAGATTAGAAAAAAAAATTATTTGAAGTGTTTATCCAGCCGCTAGCGTCGCGTGACGCCAATTTTAAAATAATACTAAAATTTAAATAAAAAGATTTTGAAACTTATAAAACAAATTAAATCATTTTCCAAATAGATTTTTCAAAAAGAACTACGTAACCCTGATTCTCCATTCATATGGAGATACATAGGAGCGAGGATTAATCCTCGTCGGGCCCAAAAAATCAAAAAAATAGTTTTGTTGTTTTTTATACATTATTTTATTAATATTTTTGGAGAAAATTAAATATTTTGAAAAAACCACATAACTTTTGCACATTTAATTAAAGGTACCGTCTTAGGACGAACGTTGTGGGGTGCTAACACCTTCCCCACACGTAACCGACTCCTGGACCCAAAATCTGGTTTTTCGCAGACCTTGTTTTTTTTTATGGTTTTCCATAGTTTCCTATAATAACTATGGTGGCGACTCCAAACTCTGTTTCTTACAATTTTATTTTTTTTGGTTCATCGTCCCGTCGTGATTTTGGTTGCGACAGATGGTGACTCCACTGGGGATGCTAGAGAGTCAGACCATTTATTTGGATGTGCAAAATTGATGTGGTTTTTCTTCATATTTTTTCTTTCTCATTTTTTTTGGGTATGTGTTTTTTTATTTTTTTTATATTTAGAATAATTGTATGTGTATATTCTTCTTTATTTTTGTATTTGGAATAAGTGCCAGGTGTGGGTTTGGGTATATATTGTGTTCTCCCTTCACACATACATTTTGTTCATTACATGAGTGGGGCCCTATACCCGGGTCTGAGTTGCTTAGAATTAGAGGGGATTGTGTAGCAGTGTCATAGTGGATGTACTTCCCAAGTGGTCAGTGTGAGAACCCTAGCTAGAGTTGTTTGCTTCATTGGTACTCTCACTTCTTATTGTTTACCAACTGTCGTGGGAAATGCCATGAAGTGGGCCATAGCTCTAGTGACCTTTATATTTAGGTATTAGGGAACTATCCTTGTGAGCACATATACTTTCCCTTAGAACTTTAAGCATCAAACCCATGTTAAATAGAGACACTAAAGGGAGACTATTTGTGTCCTTTACCCTCACTTTTCCTTGTATATAACAATAAATGCATCACAATCACACCATTATTAGCCATAAACATAAATTTCATTAGCATATCATGTGAATAAGTGCCCTGTGAGGTACAACAAACATGCATTGCATTCCATTTTGTGGTCATTCATGATACATTATCCAAAGATTCAAACACATAGCATGCATCAATATAAATTTAAAAAAAATAAAAAAAATTTTACACTACAATAAGTTCAAATTGTTTCCCACTTCTCTTATCACCAAATTCTTGGAATCTTTCTTATGAAAAATGATGAAAAATAATAAAACATTCTTTGGTCAAATCAGTGGATTGAATAAAGAAATAAAATTTTGTTTGTTATCATGTCTTTTGAAGCATCATATATAGTCTTGCATACATGAAATTGCTCAAATCTATCTTCCTTTTCCATCTCACTTCCACCATAAACCTTGTTTTCTTTTCCATGGAGAATTATCATAAAGGGGACACATATCTTAAAAAGGATTACCATAAATTCTCTGAACACATAGAAAAACAAAAGGAAGAAAAGTTCGCTAGACTAATAACTTTGAAGGGCAGTCTAGGAAAATATAAGAAAAAAAAAGTGAAAAAAGAGAACCAAACAAGGGGAATCTGTAAGATAAAATCAATTATTTTCCTGTGAATTATTATTTTTTTTTTTTAGAAAAAACAATCATGTTTTGAAATGATGTGTGGCCATGTTTCTTTATCAAAAAAAAAAACTAAAGTAATTATCCTTTGCTACCCAATTTGAGCCTTCCAACAAAATTCTTTCAAATTACCCTAAACAAGGATTACCCTCCCAATGAGGGTTGACATAATGTTTGCATTTGTTTCATCCGACTTGTAGTTCACCAATACAAAAATATCAACAAAAAAAGGAAAGAAAGAAATGACATGGTTATATAGAAAAAAAACATTATTCAAAGATCCTTGTTTAAAACAATCCTCACATCACTTTGTGCCTTTACTATCATTTACTTCCATACCCCTAGCCTTAGCCACAATACAAGCCTAATAAAGTCCACACATATCAAAGATTGGTTGTTATCTTTCGAAGGTTTTAATTTAGAGGAAAATTTTGATTTACTAACAGGTTTGTTCTAAAAAAAGGATTAAAAAAGTGTGTTCAGAGACTTGCTTTTAAATATTGGGGCAGATTATGTATGGTTGACATGTTTTCCAAACTCCAAAATTAGCATGGGCAATCAGGAAATTAAGCTAAACTTCGGTTGTCCCCTTTCAATTCATTCTTCATGAAATTCCATTTTTTCTCATACAGTATCCTCCGCTCTAAGCCTAAACCTTGACCAACCTTAACATAGTCCATCTTTATCAATCCCAAACCCAAGATGGGGCAGTCACTTTGTTTATGATTCATATATTCCCATCATTCATTTTGAATTGGGGCATTTATTTACATTGAAGATTGTAATCACATTAGGGGCAACTTGTGAAGACTGCGTCATTTTTTTTAATCTCCTCATTTGGGAAAAGTCAAACATACTTTTGCACCCTAAGACCATCCTAGTCTCTCATACTAAGGCAAATTTTTGAAGTCCCCATCATTTCCTTCATACCATCAATAACTAGGGAAAGCCCAAACACATTTTGTGCCCCGAGACCAATTCAAGTTGGGGCAACTCCCTAGTTAATCTTCATCACCTCATCCAAACCTTTTCAAACCCTTGGCAATTTCATGCATGTCATTCAAATAGTGTTTCAAAAGAAATGATTAAAAAAATGATTTGTTAGTAGCTGATTAGATCAAAGAAGTGATTTGGAAAAGTAAAAAAAAGAATCAAAGTAGAATGACTCCATAAATTAGAAATAACAATGAAATGGGAATCAATTCGAATATTGTTTTCAAAAAAAAAATGCAAAAGAAAAATTCATACATCATACCAAGTTATGCATACATGAGTAATTCATCTTTTTGAATAAAGCAAACTTCACCCATCCATTCATGCATCCATGCATGCATCATCATCTAGGTTTAAAAAGAAAATCATAGCATGTCATACATCATCAATGATTCATAATGTGTGCATATGGATAACTCTTCCAACATTTCTTAGATTTATGAAAAATGAAAAAAAGAAAAAGAAAAGCAAATTCCACTCATGCATTCACGCATCCATGCAAGCATATCATATAGTTTCAAAAAGAAAATCATAACATGTCTTAATCATCATGCATCATGTACATGCATCATCAAATCATCCATCATACTCCACAAAATCATTGAAAATCATTTCAAAAAAAAAGAAAAAGTCAGCAATGATATTTTTTGTTTAAGTCTCAAAAACGTTAGGCATTCACTTGGTGTTTGTCGACAATTCAAAAGCAAAATTCAGGTTCTTCTTTTTTGCATCAAGACCCTCTGCGAGGCAATGGTCATTGATTTCTTATATCTCATTGAGGCCCTCTGCGAGGCAATGGTCATCGATCTCTTTACATCAAGACCCTCTGCAAAGCAATAGTCATTGATTTCTTATGTCACAACGAGGCCCTCTGCGAGGCAATGGTCATCGATCTCTTTACATCAAGACCCTTTGCGAGGCAATGGTCATTGATTTCTTATGTTACACCGAGGCCCTCTGCGAGACAATGGTCATCGATCTCTTTACATCAAGACCCTCTACGAGGCAATGATCATTGATTTTTTTGTTAGATCGTGACCCTCTACGCGGTAATGGTCACTAAATCTTTTGGATATAGACCATCTCCTCGGGATTGGTCTAATCTTTTCTCAAAAAGTCAAAAAAAAAGAAAAATTTCAGATCGGAACCCTCTACATGGTAATGGTCGCCGAATCCTTTGGATCTAGACCCTCTCCTCGGGATTAGTCTAATTTGGTTTTTTCAATAAATAAATAAAAAAACAACAAAAAGAATTAGTGTGTCAAATCGAGACCCTCTACTTGGTATGGTCGAGTTTGTCTTCAAATTTATCTTCTTCTGAAACCCGAACGAAATTAGTGTTTTCATCTTTACTTATCTTTTATTACGATAAAATGAAAAAGTCAAATCTTCATATTATCTATAAAATCTAAGTAAAGAGGAGCAACTGTCAACACCTAATTTCGTCCGGGTGAATATATTTATTTTCAAAAAATAAAAATAAAAGTAAAAAATAAGGTGAAACAAAATTTTCTTTAAATATTTTAAAACTTTAATTTTAGAAAAAAAAAGAAAAAAAAGAAAAAAGGAGGAAGAGCCCAATTTGTTATTAATTTTCATGAGCCCAATAACCCAAATATTTTCTACCTTTGTTCCTGATAGAGAAATTAATTATATAATAATTAGAAGCAATATATCTTCAAATGGTAAGAATCAATATTATTAATTGGGATTAATTTTTTGCTCTGATTTGTTATTGATGATGATTGATTTTGTGCTTTGATTTGTTGCGATTTAATACTCATAATTTGCTACTATCATGACCAATTTCTTTCTTATATTGTTCGTTACAATTAAGGCTGAGATTGCATTGACATTACAAGTTGTGAATATAAATACGCACTCTGTCATGACCAGAAAACAAAAAAAAAAAAGATTCTCTACACTTCTCTAATTCTTTCCCATCACCACTCCCACATATACACCTCTTTTTTATCTCTCTTAAAAAAAACATATTGAAGGAGGTAGAAAAAAGAAGAAAAAAATTCTCTACACTCTCTCTTTCTCTCATTACCACCCACATAGACACCTCTCATCTTTATCTCTATTGGAAAAACAAACACAAAAATATTAGAAAAGAAAGAAAAAAAACAAGAAAAGAGAAAAGGTGAGTAGATATTGAAACTTTTTAAGGTACGTCACTCTCAATTCTTTCATCTTTTGATTTAGTTTTATTTCAATTTTCATTCTTTTGTTTTAATCATAAAAAATATTTTTCCCCTTTCTTTATTGTCTGTCTGGCCGCTCGCGTCGCATGACATCCAATTTAGACTTCTTTTTTTTTTACAAATACATGCAAATGATCTAAAAACAAAAAATAGCTTTTTTTATTTACTCTTTTATATCTATTTGGTTGCTCACGTCGCAATGACATCCACAACTACTCTAAAATAACTTTTAGAAAAATATTAAAAATTATAAATGATTAAAAAAATAAAAAATAAAAGATTAGAAAAAAAAATTTATTTGAAGTGTCTATCTGGCCGCTCGAGTCGCGTGACGCCAACTTTAAAATAATACTAAAATTTAAATAAAAAGATTTTCAAAATTATAAAACAAATTAAATTATTTTCAAATCATTTTCCAAATAGATTTTTCAAAAAGAACTACGTAACCCTGATTCTCCATTCATATGGAGATACATAGGAACGAGGATTAATCCTCGTCGGGCCCGAAAAATCAAAACAATAGTTTTGTTGTTTTTTGTACATTATTTTATTAATATTTTTGGAGAAAATTAAATATTTTGAAAAAACCACATAACTTTTGCACATTTACTTAAAGGTACCGTCTTAGGACGGACGTTGTGGGGTGCTAATACCTTCCCCACACGTAACCGACTCCCGGACCCAAAATCTGGTTTTTCGCAGACCTTGTTTTTTTTTATGGTTTTCCATAGTTTCCTATAATAACTATGGTGGCGACTCCAAACTCTGTTTTTTACAATTTTATTTTTTTTTGTTCGTCGTCCCGTCGCGATTTCGGTTGCGACAGTGTTCATTTAGATAGGCATAGTAGAGTACATTTAGGTAGGCATAGTAGTAATGAGTTGCATACCATTCATAGTGACATTCCATTCTTTGGGGAAGATATAGGACCAATATCATTTCGAGATTGGATGTGGGATACTGGGAAATTGGTGCAACCATTGTTTAGTAAATATAGTCAGTTAGACATTCTTAGGCCTATTATTTCTAAGTTTGTAGGACGTGCATCTACGTGGTGGCAAGAGAGGCAGTGTAGAGTGAACAAGGGGAGAGAATCATGCATTAATACATTTTATGAATTGAAAGCATACATGTGGTAACATTTCATTCCCCTTCATTTAGGATAACTAAAGAGCAACAAGCTAGGATAGAAAACTTCATTGATATAAGTGATGCATTCATCCAAAATCTTGCTAAGTTTCCTAAACTAGAAAAAGATTTTAAGCACAATTTGGACTTGCTCTTGAGTGAACAAAGAGAGAGAACAAAACATAAGAAAGAGCAAGCACAACTTAAAAAGGTTTGAGAGTATGAAAAGAAGAAAGAAAAAGAACAGCTTGAGAAGCTTTGTGCTAAAAGAGAACAAGTGGAAAAAGAGATAAAATAGAGGAAGAAAAGAGAGGAAAAAGAAAAGGTTAAAGAGGAGAAATTTAGAAAAGCCAAAGAAAAGATCGAGAGAAAAGAATTTGAAGTAAGAGAGAAAATAAAACAAGAGAGTGAGCTTGAAAGACAATCCAAAGTGGTAGAGTTAGAGCCCATTTCAAAAGAAAAAAGGGAACTCATTGTTAGGGATTTGGTGTACCATCATTTACCAATTCCTTCCATGAAGTCCCAATTTTCAAAGGGAGTTTTTCCATCTTTAAACACTTCTCACTTTTTCATTAAATCTTTTGTTTTGTTTCCTTCTCAAACATTTTGTTCTCCATCTCATTCCCTTATTTCATACTCCTTAATATCTTGGGCCAAAACGCGCTTTGACTCTAAAACTCTTTTCACAAATCACCTTAGTCAAAGTGTAAGACATTATTTTTATGAAGTGGGCTTAATACTACATTATTCAATCTTTAAAAGCCCATTTTCACACATTGCCCAATTAATTTTACTGCATGGTCATTATGATTTTAGATCAATTTTATTTGATGACCATTGTAGATATGTGTTTGATCCTGGTGGGTTCTTAAATTTGATTGTTGTGAGCTTTACCACCCTCTTGATCTAAGGACAGATCCTCTTCAAGAGGGAGGGGATGATATGATCCCATTAAGGCTTAGAGCTTAGGCCATTGGCTAGGCCCATTCCTTTTAATTTCTTTAAAGTCTTTTATTTTCTTTATTTTTTTTATTAAATAAATGATTTTCTAAATTGGGTTATTTTTATTTTGTAGCCCAATTAAAGAAAAACCAACGTTTCTTTCTACACCACCATGACAGGTTTTTGTGTCAACAATGTGCTTGGGCCGAGAATGTTCCTTTGGGCCTACAGCTCGTGTCCCAAACAAACCAATTCGCAACAATGCTGCAAGCACCTGTGCATCATCTCCTTTTATTTCTCCACACATCCAAATCTAGCTCTTGATGAATTGGGCTTTTAACAGCAGCCCATGCTCTTCTAGCGGACCACGTCCAACCAAAGTCTGCATCAAGCCAACCCACACCTGCATTTCCCATCTACGCATTTGAGAGCGCCTTTCTCTTCAGTATCGTGAACCCAACGTATCCCGTGTAGCAACCCAACCTAGGGTTTCTTTCACAAGCCTTTTTCCTTCACGCAAGCTCGTTTCCTTCACGCATCTCACACCTTAGCGTAGAGTTTGCTTGTAGATGCCTTCGTTAGGGTTTCACATTTCTTCCATCTTTGCCATTAGGATTTATGTTAGACGGCATCCATTTTTCTTCTCCTTCGTTTTCTTTTCGGTTGCCATTCATTCTATAAAATGGCAAGCCATCTCATTGTAAAAAGCTAGCTTCGATGAATGATATATTCGGTTGAGATAACTCCCTTATTCATCAGCTCACCCTAAAGCCTAGTTTTGGTTCTACCGCTTAGGATTTCCGAAACTAGTGAGATACAAGAGCAATCCGAGTGTTAATCGCTAATCTTAAGCCTTCCGCTGTGTTTCCCTTGCCTTCCGCAAGGATCAATCAGTAGAACACCAATTGGAAGAGGTTTAATGCAGAAATCTTGTTTGCTTTCAATCGATTGTTTAATGCAGAAATCTTGTTTGCTTCATTATACAACTCTTCAAAATCATGCAACAATTGATTGTAGTCATTTTTGTCTAGAGAACTTACTTGACTTGAGGAGGATGACTCATAATCAGCCATGAGGCACAAATTGGCTTCTTCACTCTCATCTTGTGAAGAACTACTTGTTGTTGAATCATCATTATCCTCCCATGTAATGTATGCATGTGTCTCCTTTGGTTTCTTCTCCTTTTTCCTATCAACATTATTCTCCTTTTCTCTATTAGGATTTGGACATTCAATTTTGATATGTCCTTGTTTTTCACAGTTATAACAAGTAAAATTAGAAGTATTATTTAAATCAACTTGTTTAGAATTGTACCTCCTTTGGTTACCTTTGTTACCTCTTCCTTTGAGAAACTTCCCAAACTTTTTGACAAGGACATTCAAGTTCTCATTATCACTTGATTCAACCACCTCATCCTTGGGTTCCTTATTCTTCTTGGTGCTAGTCTTCAAGGCTAAGTTCCTTACCTTTTTCTCACTTGACTCTAGCTCATTTAGCCTTTGCATCTCAATCTCGTGCTCCTTAAGCTTGCCAAACAATGCAGTTGTAGTCAATGTAGATAAGTCTCTTGTTTCTGATATATTCGTGACCTTTGGTTGCCAAGATATATCAAGACACTTCAACACCTTGATGTTTAACTCTCCTTTGTTAAATTCCTTACCCAAACCCATGATATGGTTGACTATGTGAGTGAATCTCTTTTGTACATCCGCTATAGATTCTCCTTGTCGCATCTTCAATAGCTCATACTATTGAATCAAGGCATGCTTCCTTTCTCTCTTAACATCATTAGTTCCTTCATGAGTCACTTCAAGAACCTCTCACATTTTCTTGGCACTCTAGCATTGTGAAACATGAAAAAACTTGTACATGTTAAGAGATGACGTGAGGATATTCTTACAATGCAATCATATTAGGCTTTCCTCCTTTCTTCCTCAGTCCATTGAGTCCAAGGCTTATCAACCTGCACATTTGAAACAGTATGCTTAGGAGTATATGGTCCATTTATAATTGCATCCCATATCCCGTGATTTATTGATTCAATAATGTTTTTCATCCTAATTTTCCAAAATTGGTAATTAATGCCACTAAACATAATGGATCTATGAATTGAGGCACCTTCAGCAAAGGGTAACTTGTTTTCAGCCATTTCAAGTAGTTCAAAAACAGATTTAGGACCTTACTTGAGCAAATTTCAAGTACCTAGCTCTAGATACCAATTGTTGGATCGAGCGCTTACCACCTGGCCGAAAGCTATAGCTATTAGTCAGGGCACAACTCTTTCTACTTAAGAGCGTATGAGCCCAAGCGCCATGATTCGGTTGTGACTCGGCCCACCCGGCCTCCGCCACGGAACAATTGCAGCCACCCGCAACACATGTTTCTCACATTTTACACATGGTGGAAAAGCATGAAGGCATGACTTGACACATGTCATCCAATCCTACACTCATGCATGCGCCTTGCTTAATTCAAGTATTTCCATTCCATTTTAGAGGGCATTGGCATTACATTAAGGAGGATCTCTCTAGTATAAATGATGGGAGACTCCTAGACTTTGATTGGGTTACTCTTTGATTTGTATGCTAAATACTTTTTGACGACTATTGTAGTACTTGGATAACTGGTAAATTAATTATACTCTACAATATTCTACAATATGATGGTATGGTGTAAAATAAATAAAAATGTGTTTTACTTTTACTGTAAAAAATCGATTGATTATTTCACCACAAAACTAATTCATACGTACTCTTTGTCGTTGTAAAAAAACATTATTAATACTTAAATCGGTGAGAATTAAAGTATTAGTGTAACACCCCATTTAGATAATATCCTTAATTTAAATGAAATTTCACACGGATAGAAAATAAGAAACAAGTCCTAGAGTATAACCGCTACTCCTTACAATATCTAGAAAAAAGCTAGAAGAAACCAAGGCCCACCACGATGCCGGATACAAAATAAAGTAAGAGATTGACAATAAATCAATGAAATTCCAAGATAAGACGATACATGGGACTTAGCCCAAAAATGAAAATCAGATGAGCAGCATCCAGCCCAAATAGCTATGCGGCGGAATCGCCATGTCCTTGTTGACCATGAGTATTTCTCGCATCTGCTTACATCAACAAGTTGATGATCATCGCAAAAAGAGAAAAAACCACACATACAGAACACACAACAAACAAACAGAAGGGTAAACTAAAGTAGAAATCAGTCTATCATATGGTCACATGCCATTTCACAATCCAAGCAGTATATGTCACCCAAACATGTTATGACTTCTCAAACAATACACTGAGACTCAGACTCAACTCATCCGGATACATATAATTTAGTCAGATTTAGCGGATGCTTGCACTTGTGGTAGATTTCTCTGCTCACCCCCGAGCTGCTCACCCCCGAGCTAAGTGTTACAAGTGTTACAATGTCTCCATCCCCCACACACAAGGTTAGTCCTTAATGAGTTTCAGGCCTCCTTCTACTCTCACCACAAGAGTCGGTCCCCTTTATGTGAGACTAACTGACTCCTTAGAGCGTCAAGATGCAACCTTACCTTGAATCCTTACTAAATTATATAGATGGGGCACCACCATGAACTCCCACTAACAGGGGTCATGGAATTACATCCCGACCAACTAAGGCGCCCCCTAAAATCTCACCTAGAGATTTCAAGGAATTACGTCCTAACCACATACAATTCATATTCCACCAACCAATTAATACTTTTCATGGATATAGGTCTCATGCCAACCTTTATAACCAACCCTCACTCATATTCCATGTCAAATCCATACCAACTCATCATTCTCAAACCATGGAACCAGCCATACATGTAGCATATCCAAATCATGTTAAACTCATTCATCGTAGACTATAGATTTTCTCATTCATACCAAATTCATGACCACATATATAACCAACCATTCATGTATATTCCATACCAAGATCATGCCAAACTCATCATTCACCACCCATAAACAATCTTTACTCATGCATATTCACTCATCTCATGCTTTAACATAGCAATCCAACTTAACATCACATTATGCAAACGATTTTGGGAGTTTAGAAATAAAACTGCAGCTTGTGTAAAGCTCAGAAAATTTTTGTATTTATATTAAAATTAAATGTGATTGAATCAAGAACCAAATGAAACAAGAACCAACTTAATTGAATAACTATAAAGAAAGTTGTATAGCAAACAAGCAACAAAGGTCAATGTTGTCAACAACCAAACTACAGTGATCTTGCGATAAAAACTGTTCTCACTATAGAGCTCCGGTTCAAGATCGTACCGGTCAAAGTCAAAACCAATGTGTTAAGGATCAGTTGTTAAAATATCAGCTCGATCCACCGGTTAACGAAGTAGTAACTTTCATTTTACAAAAAGTGTGCAGTGTTGTCAACAACCAAACTATAGTTACCTTGCGATAAAAACTGCTCTCACTACAGAGCTCCGATTAAAGATCCGACCGGTCAAAGTCAAGAATTTTGTGTTAAGGATCAGTTATTAACATTTCAGCTCAATCCAACGGTTAACGCAGTAGAAATCTTCATTTTACGAAAAGTGTGCAATGTAGAAAAAGAGTAGCGCCATATCAATCAAACATACTCACACACCATACATTTTTATTCGACCAATAGCCTCATTCAAGCATAACAACCATACAAACAGACCAAAAATCGGCAAAATAACTTTCAATACATAAACTCTAGCTTCCCTTACCTTGAAAAAGCTAGTAGAATATCCCGACACCCAAGCAAGTGAGTACTACCGGCCATGGAGCAGATTCACGGTCTATAAAACAGTGGAATAGATTCAAAATGGGTTACCATGGTGAACCCTAGTTAGAATCATGATGACAGAGTTGGGAATGAAAAAGATACGGTGGAGAATCAACTTACATGGATTGAAGAATGGGGTTGAGTTAACGCAAAGAAGAGTAAGACCCAAACCCTAGCAAAACTTTTGTGGAGAAAAAAAGGAAGAGCGAGAGCACTGATTTTGGCAAGTGAATGCAGAATGAGGGACTTTGGCTGCTTTAGGGGCCTTGACACCCTATGGGTCAGCCTTTAGGCCAAATTGATTAGGGGCAACTCTTAAAAATAAGAGCAGAAAATAATTTAGCCTTATAATTAGAAATGATTTTTTTATTTTTTTAATAAGATTTTGCAGTTACTATGCACATTGATTGCTTTTTACCAAAATGTTCTTAATTATTTTAGTTCATACATAATAGATGTTGTGAATTATTTCTTTCTCTCTTATGAAGATTTAAAACTATTACTCTATCATTATATATTATTTATTTAAAATAAGTTTAAAACTGATGTAATTATCAACAAATTGATGTTACTATTACATTAACTAAATTTAAACAAATATAAAGTAGTTATCATTGTCTTATTTGTAAGGAGTAAGAATAATGAACTAAATAGGACAGGAGTAGAAAACAATCCAAACTCTAAAATAATAATTATTAGAAATCCCACACTTGACTATCCTAAGCTAGCAAGTTTGACATGCAAGACAAAATTATTAAAACTAAAATAGATTTATTCTAAAGTTAAAATTACTTTTTACAAATAAAAACTAATATATTTATTAGTTTTTACACTAATAAAATAATTTTCATAAAATAATTTATATATATATATATATATATATATATATATATATTAATTTAATTTATTAAAAAACTCATTTTTTCTTCTGAAAATCATCGTAAAGAAATTATTATTTAATATTAAATTTTTAATTTATGAGGCCCACTTTATTTTTCTGCTCTAATATTTAAAGGGCTTCCCTAATCAGTTGGGCTTGAGGCTGGCCCATAGGGTATCCAAGACCCTAAACAGCCCTAACCCCTCTCATTTCAGCTCACTTTGCAAACAACCCCTTTCTCAAACACTTTCTTTTCCTTACAGAAGCTCTGCTAGGGTTTTATTTTCGCTTTCCGTTAAGTTAGAAGGACACCGTTTATTCTAGGTAAGTTAACCTCTCAACTATTATTCCCTCTATTCTAGCTCTATTGTCTTGGTTCCTACTAAGGTTCCTCTTGATCACCTTGTTTCCTCTCTGTTCCACTATTTTTCCAACTCACTAAGTTATACCTGGAGTTGTGGTGCTCACTGTTTGGGTATACAAGTCATTTGGCTAGCTCTTTCCAGGTAAGGGAAGTTAGGGTTTCATGTTTTTAAGATATATTTGTTTGTTCTTGTGATATTTCGTGCTTTTGATGCCTGTGTGAAGCTTTTGGTGCTATGAAAATAAGATGTGTGTTGTTATGGTTGAATTACTGATTTGAGCACGCGTGAATAGTGGAGGGTACTGGTTTTCTCACCCAAGCGAGCGTGTCTCGCCTAGGCGAGATCAGCAGCAACTTGCCCAAGTTTTCTGCTCAAGCTGTCGCTCAGGCTACGAGCTCCTATTTTGAGCGAGAGTCCATCTCGCTCAGGCGAGGAGGTCTCACCTAAGCGAGAAATCGCAGAAAGCCATTGTTCCCTCTTTTCGAGCTCTCGCCTAGGCAAAAGGAGCTCGCCTGAGCAAGGCATTTCAGCCTGAGCGAGAACTGGGTGAGAATGTGCCGAAGCTCTATTTTCTTCTCTGTTCTTGGATGTTTGCCACATGTTTGATTGAATTACTATGTTAAAACATGAAATGAGTTATTTTGCATGTATTGGATGGTTTATGGGCTAGAATTGATGTACTTGGCATGATCTTGGCATGTAACATGAATGAGATGGTTGGTTATGAATGTGGATATGGAATTGGCATGTATAATGACTTTTTATGTTGGTTGGAGAAACATGATTTTGGTATGGTCATGACGTAATTCCACGATGGTTCCGTGGTGGTGCCTCATTTGGTCAGGACATAATTCCATGAATCTCTAGGTGAGATCTCATGGTAGTGCCTCATTGGTCAGGACGTAATTCCACGATGGTTGCGTGGTGGTGCCTCATTGGTTAGGACGTAATTCCATGACCCCTGTTAGTGGAAGCTCATGGTGGTGCCTCATGCTTAGGACGTAATTCCACGAAGTTCATGGTGGTGCCTCATTATATAATTTAGTAAGAATTAAAGTAAGGATTGCATCTTAAAACTCTAAAGAGTTAGTTAGTCTCACGTATAACGTACTGACTCAAGTGGTGAGAGTAGCAGGAGGCCTTAGATATTTGAAGGCTAACCTTGTGAGTGGTAGGGTGAAACTCATTGGTAATTGGCTCTGCAAAGCAGTAGAGGCCACCGGAAGTGCAAGCATTCAGTGAATCAGACTAATTATATGTATCCGGATAAGTCGTGTCTTGAGTCTTAGTGTATTGTTTCCGAGTCATCACATGATTGGTTGATGTATGTATCTTTGACTATGAAACTGTTTGCAACTGTATGATAAAACGTTTTTCAACTCTAGCTTACCCTTTCTGCTTGTTTGTATGTTCTATGTATGGTTTTCTCTTTTTTCGATGATAATCAGCTTGTTTGTATGTTCTATGTATGGTTTTCTCTTTTTTCGATGATAATCAATTTATTAATAAGGAGTAGCGTTTATACTTCATAACTTGCTTCTTATATTATTCTGTGTGACATCTCATTTAATTAAGGTTATTATTTAAATGGGGTGTTACATAATTTATTATATGCATAATTATATCCATAAAATAACGTGAGCAAGCAAATCTCAATACAAGGATCTCCCAAATTTGAAAGTTTTCAAAAAATTTAAGACGATTATGTTATATTTAATTGAAGAAATTAAATTATCTAGGAACAAAAGAATTATAATAACAAAGTTAAAATTATACACCTCACTCATGGAAAATCATCCCATATTTATGAAATAAATGTTACATGAAAATATTTGAGGACGTCATCTTAATTCTACACTCTTGCCTAAATATTGGATACAAGCTATAGCAATTATAACTTACAATCAAGATCTTTTTTTACATATCAATATGATAATTTTCTTTTATGAAAACTTTATTATTCTTAAACATCCATAGTCAATCTTATTATCTCTCTATTGTTCTTAAACATCCGTAGTCAAATAAAGATTGATGCTTCCATCTAGTAAAATAGATGGGAAAATTTTTTCACAAAGATACACATTCATTTTCCATGTTCCTTCAAAGGACACACACAAGAAATCAACTTCATCTATCCACACATCACAAAAGAATAAAATAAAATAAAAAAAAATCTAAATCAACACGGCTTTCATATCCATCCCCTTTCCTTTTCCTTTTGAGTGTTCTTTTGTTGAATATCTCTAGTTCCTGCTTTTCTACAACTACCTACTTGCCCCCTTGGTGCCAATCTACCCCTACTTCCAATGGAAACTCTAACTTTCTCCATCCCAACATTTACACCAACCTTCCTCATGTGCTGATGAAGTGGAGACTTCACTTGGATTTTCTTATGAAGGCTTCTTCTTAGTATGCTACCTATCCTCTTAGCACCACTTCTAACTTCTTTGGGACTCTCACAATGAGTCTGTGCAGGAACACAGTTTGTTTCTACTTCCCCAATGAAATCTTTCTGGTCAACTTGGTTTGTTAAATTTAGTAACAGTGGTGATTGGAACTGTGTTAAGCTAGGAATACTTGGGAGTGGAATCAGAGAGTTTCTCCTTGAAGCAATGGCTGAAGGAACACGTGGTGCCATCATGCAGATGGAAGAAGCCCTTCCAGGCCTCTTTGGCAGTAGGGCTTTGTCAGCCATGTCAGGATTGTTTTCTTTCTCAGCATGCTCAATGCACTTGATGGAGCTCTCCATTGTAGCAAAGGGCATAAAAGGTTTAAAGAGGTTGTTGTTCTCTGTGAGTGGTTTAGCAGAATTCATTTGTTGGTCTTTGTACCATCCACCACTCACTGAATCATTGAAATTCTTGAGACCTCCTAGAGGTCGATTTGCAAGTGCTGATCTCATAACTGCATTATTTTGCTCTTCTTGATGTTTCATCTGGTGCTGCTCAGCTATCTTTGAGTCTACATGTTGACGTGCCAACTTTCTTTCAATCAGAAGCTGTGATTCCAATTCCTTGACCTTTCACAAGTGAAGTAGAAGCCATATAATAAAGGAAGACTATTTATAAGCATAATTTTTTTAAATTTGTGCTTTGATATGATACCTTCTCTTGCAGATTTTTGTTTCTGCTATCTCTTTCCTTCATCTTGGACTCTAATCCATGGATTGTTTCCTCCATCTTCTTGATTTGCAAATCCTTCTGCTTTATCTCTTGTTTAACTTTATCAGCCTAAAAACGAAGAGTAAACATGTTTAAAAAGAAAGACTATCACAGTTAAGCAGTGAAATGCTAATACTTTATGAATACAACAGCATTCCATCAACCATACAATTTGTTTGTGTCGCAAAAGCTCAACAGTGTCCAAATGCTTTCTTGCGGGGCCCAATTCTATTCCTCTTACTCTACTAGCAAAATTAAGAGAGCAAATTGTCTCACTCAAATCATTTTCATTAGGACTGATCTGTACAAACATGAGTGCCTTTGAATCTCCTCCTACAAAAACAAAAATTTTTAACCAAAATTTATAATATCTGTTTACATGCGGAGGACAGAAACTAGGCATGGAGATTATTAAAGATGTATAGACAAGTACCTAATGAGTCTTGCAACAAGTGTGTAAGCTTGGAATTCCTGCATCATGAAGATCATTAAAAACTTCAATACCAACCAATAGAAAAAAAGTTCAAAGCTGCAAGGTGAGCCAATATTTATATTTCCGTAACCTGAATGGGATGTGTGAACTTTTCGTTGCAAGAGCTGATATGACATCACCAAGTGCAGACAGAGACCTGTTAATATTCTGTGTCTCCTTCAATCTATCACCATGAACTTCTGTTTTTGCCACTCGCTCACTGCCCGCTAGATCCACCAACCATAGCTTGCTTCTCGTGCATTCCCCATTCAACAAATTCTCTCCCTTAACCATAACACAGTGAATGCTGTATAGAGAAAGAACATCTCACCATTAAGTAGTGTTTCTCTAACACCACAATATTCAAATATGGATTAGGAATCTAATTAAAAAGAGCTGAATCTGACCAGTGTGATCGACTGCTATGCTCATTGGAATTGGTTGAGCTTATTGCTCTTGCATTACTTCCAGTTTGTAGGACTTCCCAGACTTCAGTCATATTGTTCACATGTGCCTCAACCAACCCTGGAATGTGATGTATTCCTTCACTAGCTTGCCTTATTTCAAGTCTACAATTAACCATATTTTGGTGAACTACGCCAAAAACTATTATGAAAAACTTACAGAACAATCCATACTAAGTTACACTTTAATTTCCTTGTCGATTTTTTTGAAAAGTGCTATTAGGTTAAAAATGGCAGGAAAATTAGGCAATTGGTTTGTAGTATACCTTTTTGCAGCTGCTCCTTGATGATTTCCTGCAACCAGCAAATCTCTTATTTGCTCGTTGTACACTTCCAAGACACTTACAGAAATATCATAACAATAAAACTTCTGTCTCTCCTTGATTATGTCGAACATTTTTTCGAGAGTCCTAAAGTTTACACCTCGAGCTTCTTCACTGCCCTCCATTGTGAAAGTTTTTCCTGTTCCAGTCTGTCCATATGCAAAAATGCATACGTTGAATCCATCTAGAACTGATGTCGCAAACGGTGCTGTGTCTTCAAAAATATCAGCTATAATATAAAATAAAACAATACAAATGAGTCAAAATGTATCTCCAATAATACTAAAAGTTTCACGGCATTAACTAAGAGTTACCTTGTTCAGCTTGGGGATCAAAGACAGCATCGAACTTAAAAGTCTTTTTAGGAGTTCCATTTGACATTACAGTTAGCTCACCATCTTTCGCAGTTTCAAAATCTAAGGCCATGGTTGCTCTTGCGGCTATTTCTTCAGCATTGAGAGGCCTACAACGGCAAAAGACCCTTATGTTTCCTGTGTAGAATAGTGAGTGAATCATTCTACATATTATTTTTATCCAACAAACTCTAGCAAAACAATATCTGCACAGCTTACCTCTCAACTCCAAAACCTTGTTGTAAAGCTCTTTCCGCTCCTTAACCCCTTCAGCATATTTGGACTTGAGATCTTCAAGGGACTCCAGTTGTTCATTTACTATAACATATATTTAGGAATTAGATCACGCATAAATGCAAAACCGCAAACTGTAGCGTGTACAAGATTGAAAGCTGTATTGCAGCACATCTACTTACTTTTGGACTTGATAATATGCCCCATTTCTTTCATATCTGCTTGATATTTTTTGCTTTCCTCAGCTTCTTCTAATAGCTTCATGTGTTCCATTTTCATAATCTGTAGAATGAAATTGTTTAACGCTTTAAATATATCCTTACCCTTTTCAATTTGTTTGGTCAGTCAATTTAGTTAGCATATCAGTACCTTCAATTTTCTTGTTAAATCTCTCAGTGACGAAAACCACCTACTTTTCTCTTTCACTTGCCCCTCAATGGCAAATGCTGCATAACCAAAATATTGGTTAATTACATCAACAAAACCTTAAGTTTTTAGTTATATAATATATATAATATATAACTCGAGAAAGAGAGTAAGGGATATCCGTACCCAAAGATCCTACGTGCATGGACTTGCGCATTAGCTCATTCTGAAGCTCTTTCAAGGAGTTCCAAGCTTCTTGACACTCTCTACTCTTCTGTTGATTCTCCTTCTTGATCTTTCCCAACTCCCTCCTTGTTTCTGCCAGCTCCTTTCTCTGACACTCAAAGTCTCTTTTCAGCCTTTTAAATTTCTCTTTCACACTAGTATCATCGGCATCCTACAAAAACATCATTGTTTAGGGCACATTATCACTCTCATTTTTCCTGCTCAAAACAACAAATCGACCAGTATTCGCACAGAACCATACTTCTGAGAACTCCAATTCTGCCTCCTCAGACACTCCATTATCTTCTAGCATCTCAGCATCTCCTGAGTTTATAGCAAAATTTAGTTAAACAACAACCAGGAGTTTGAACTATATAACCAGCAGCAGCGTAAAATGCACAACCATGTTCAAATTTCAAAACATTTATTCAAAATTAGAGATAACAAGATTTGAACTTACTTGGAGGGGAATCATGGGGTGCCGCATCCTTGGTTAGAAGGGGTGGAAGAAGTTCAAAGGAGGCTTCAGGGCTCAGAAGCTCTTCCTCTTGCTCAAAAGTTTGACAGAAATTTGAGAATTTAACAGTTGGCATCTTAGGGCCATTGTCAACTTCAACTTGAGACCCCTTGATTCCATACTCTAGAGAAAGCTCCATAGATGACTCCACATTCTTGTAATATTGGTTCTTCAAAAACTCAGGGGAATCACAACAGCTAATTCCAGCAATATCTGGAGAGCCACCACATATAACCAAATCTGGGGATGCTAGAGAATACCCCAAAATAGATCTTCCTGAAACAATATTAGCCCATCATATTCTAACAGATTTTCACAGTATTAACCTCAGACAACACAAAATTAAAAATTAAAGAAAAAACAAAACAAAAAGTGAAAAAAAAAACTTGAATTGTGCTATAAAATCCCAAGCCCATTACCATCAAACACATCTTTCACAATTGGGTCATCGAATTTCATGCGGTTCCCTTCCAAACCTCCATCTTCCCGAGAAAACCCTGCAGCAGCAATTCCCAACCCTCATCAAAATCAGAAAAATAGGGTTTATCCAAGACGAGTAAAGATTCACCATTCGAACAAAAATATTTCATATTTTGATCAAAGTTTAGTGCCCTAACCGATACTGGCACTGTCACCACACACGGGCACATCCTCCATAGCCAAACTCCGAGAGTTCAGTGATGTTTGCGAAAGAGCTGTCACGTCAAAAAGAAGACAAAAAGTGACAAACAAACCAAAGGGTGCACGAGGAGATCATCAAATTCAAAACTTGGGAGTTGTAATCACTTTTTTTTGGTTGCTTCTACAAGAGAGAGAAAGGAAGAAAGAAAATGAATGAGAAAAGTTGAAGGGTAGTTCCTTACAATTGGAGCTCTGAATATAAGAAGAGGATTCTTGTTGCAAAGAAACGTCGGTAAGAAGAAGTGGGTCATGGTCATAGCGACGCCATTGATTAGTATCCTCCATGGTTAGGATGACCAAACTGTTTGAACTTTGAATTCAGCGAGAATAATATAATTAAGATAAAAATAAGTCGCAGCATAAATTAAAAAAAGGGGGTTATGTAATGGTGATGATAACGATGATTGATGATAAAAAAGTGGAAGTTTTTTCTGAAATGGAAAATTTTGATTTGGTTAGAAGGAAAGTGTGTGTGAAGATTGAACTTACCTTAACGAAAATTCGACCGTTGGGGTTTCAAATTTGAAATGGTGCAAGCGGGGAAGAATTTATAGAAATCACGTTACAAAACGTGGATTTGGATTCTTGGTGGAGTTTCTGCTTTCTACTTTGGGTTCTTTGAAATACAACCATGTTATTGCACAGAGGACACGTCGAGTACCTTTTTTTTCACTTTGGCTAGAAAAGTGAGATACCATGAATTTGGTAGGCTAGTGAAGAAAAAAAAACAATGATGATGGTTTGTTAACTAAATGTTATTTTTACAAGATTTAATGTGTCTTTTCGTTGACATGAGTGGGAATGATGTTTAGTAAAAAATAAATTTATTTTTTGTCTCTATTCAAAACTTATTGAGTTTAAAATTAAACTTCGAATTGAAATAATTTGAGATATCGTGTGTTTAAATCAAATATTTATATTGATTTTTGTGTTTTCTTTCATTTTTTTTAAGGTTAAAATATTTTTTTTGTCCCAATTTCCGTCTAATTTTGTCAAATAAGTTCTAATTTTGGTGTTGTGTTTAAATAAGTCTCAATTTTCGTCAATTTTGTTCAATTAGGTCTTTTTTTGCTAACACCATTTAAATTATTAACAGCCATGAACAGTGACGGTCACGTGTCACTTCGTAATTTTGTTTTTTGAATTTTTTTAAATTTTTAAATTTTTTTTAAATGTCCACGTGTCAACCAACAGCATGTCATATGTCAAAGTCAATGTTCTATATTCAATTTGGTCCCTATATTTGTTATTTTTGTTCAATTTGGTCCCAATTTTGTTTAAAATTGACCAATTTGGTCCCTCTCCAAATTGAAACCAAATATAATTTTTCTATTAAAATTCACATTTTTTATTAAATATTTTTATATAATATATTCAAATTCACATCATTATAACTTTGATATAAAAATTAAATTTGGTCACATCTTCAATTGCGACAAAAATGGTCAATTTTAAACAAAATTGGGACTAAATTGAACAAAAATAAATGTACTACACCTAGGCGGCTTAGCCTGACTATAGTCGTAAAATCCGTCTACAAAACCCCCAAGGACGCAAATAGTCATCATATATGCTGAGCAAATAAGAGTAACCGACCTAAGCCGCTAAAGAGTAACCGGCCTAAGCCGCTAACTCAAGAAAATTAAGCGAGAACTTGACAGATTCAGAGCATTACTAGCAAAGCCCCTAGGGCCCGCGATAATCGAACTAAAGGGCCTGGGATAAGGCCCAGGCCAACCTATGGCCCAAACCGGGACCCAGGCCAACCTATGGCCCAAACAGGGGCCCAGCCTATGACATGGCTAGACATAATTAATAATCTATAAATATGCATGAACCTAGCAATTAAGGGTATGCATTCATTAATCCCTTAATCACAAGATTTGACTTTGAGAGTTCTTTGCTGACTTGAGCATCAGAGTCTTCTCTGCAGGTAACCCCTCTCGGGTCCAAACCGGTCCAAGCTGAGACACCAACAGATAGCATATGCCAACCGGAATGAAACCTACTGAGGAGATTGCGGATTGAGGTAAGGTAACGTTTGTGTCTGACATCTCTTGTTTGTTCTCTACAGGAACAATTGGCGCCCACCGTGGGGCACAAAGTAATACTTTACGAATCAACCCGCATTCTCTCAAAGATGGTCTCTACCCGCAGCAGAGCAGGGGTTAACAAGCAAGCTGAAGCAGGACCTGTAGCACCTGCTACTACCACCCCGGACTTGGCCACTATCCTGGACGACCAAGCCAAAATGCAACAAGAACTAGCTGATCTGAGAAACCGTAGTGCTGATGAGATGGAGGCACTACGATAAGAAAATTCACGTCTAAGGAGAAAGACTGAGGCCGACCCCGCTCAAAAGGGAAAGGCTAAGGAAACATCCGACGTCGAAAAAGTCCTTAGCTTTCCAGCCTACTGAAGAGGAAAGCAAGTACAATCCTACCCCACACACCTTCACCACCACTCAACAAACCCCCATCCTCTCAACCCATCATACACACTTCCATCCCACCCTCCCAGGAAACATTGCGGCACCTACCCCCACCACCACCCACATCCCACCTTACAACATCCTTTCCACCCTCCCTACCACCCATATCCCACCTCACAACTTTACATCAACCTTTCCCACCCTCGTCCACCATCCCATCCCCCCTCACCCGCTACCATCCACACAACCCAGACGCCGTCACCCTTTTACTAATTTCATCGCCAACACCCCTCTCCCTGCCCAGTGGGAACCTTTCACACTGGATCGTTATATAGGTGAGACCGATCCAGACGAGCACCTTAAAGTCTATATCACCATGTCGCCCTCTACACTTCTCACGATGCAATTTTCTGCAAGGCCTTCCCTACCACCTTGAAAGGCCTCGCCCTCGAATGGTTTACCACCCTACCACTATACTCCATCGACTGCTTTGACACCCTCTTCCACATGTTCACCACTCACTTCGCCAACAGCCGCCCACATCAAACCACAACCATATCTCTTCTTGGCGTTAAACAGGAACAAGACGAGATGCTCTGGGCTTTCATTGACCGTTTCAGTAAGGCGGCCCTCCGAACACCACACCTTAACCAGGAAATGATACTTCAGTGCATGGTACTCACTCTTAAACCCGACCCATTTTCCAACAACGTCTACCTACACCCACCCGCCTCTATGCATGAATTGAAGCTTCGTGCCGCGGACTACATCCACATGGAAGAGATGCAAACTCTCCACAAAACATTCTGCAACGACTACACACCTTCTGCGACAACCCCCCTTAAACAACCTTCACGACCTGATCCTAAACCCAGGGAACCCCGACAACCTCGCTTTACCAGATACGCACCCCTAAATGTTCCTCAATCCCACCCCCTTGATGAAGCTCTTGAGGCCGACCTCATCCCCCTACCACGCAAGACGTCCACTCCCCCCAATGTCGACATGACTAAATATTGCCGCTATCACCGAAACAATGGCCACACGACAAAAGAATGCAAAGCACTCCAAGACAAGATTGAATAATTGGTTCATGCTGGCCATTTCCGCCGCTTCATCCGTAGAGACGACCACCCTCCACGATCTGACCACCGACGTCCTCTTCGTGATTCTCGCCACGACAGACGTCCTAGCCAACCAACCAGCCGTGACCCCCAACCTGCTCAAACTGATATTGCCCCAACTGACCCGCCACTGCGCGGAACCATTAACACCATCTTTGGTGGCTTCGCTAGTGTAGGATCCACCTCGTCAGCCAGAAAGAAACATCTCTGCCACCTCCAATCCATCAACCACATAACCCATTCCCACCACCGACGCCGAATGCCTCCCATAACCTTCACAGACGATGACTTCCATGGTGTTGATCACCGCCATAACCCACTCGTACCCCGCCTTCGTCGGCCAACTACTCTCCGCCAACTCTAGCGGATCCTCCCTAACTTCAACTATTCTCTCCATAGGGATCCTCCCCACATTTCCCGGCCGCTCCCTATCACTAGTACCTGACTGACTACTCCTACTCCCCCCTGACCGCTCACTACTCGAACTCGACAAGGAAACCTTATCACTACTACTAGACATACCTGTTCTTTTTTAGGATGACGGTGGAAATAAGGAAGATATCGAACAACTGTAACACACACAAATAATTGATCTCAGATTTCTCACAAATGAAGCAACGTGAGCACACTTTCAACAACATCCTCATTTATAAGCATGAATCCCAAACGCTACAACTTCTTCCCGCCAAAAGTCATAAGCCATACGAAGCGTCACAACGCACACCAAGGGTCACCAACCTTAAAATGATGGCGCAAAACCCCTCTGACTACACCTCTGACATCTGCCACCCCTTCACCTACCACAAACCTATTCAGATTCCAATTTCACGACTACTCTCTATTTAACTTCTCACATTCGTTTAAGTTCCCCACCCTTACCACAAGTAAGCGGCCTGGGTCGAACACCCATAACTCGTGGTTAATTCGTTTAAGTTCCCCACCCTTACCACAAGTAAACGGCCTGGGTCGAACACCCTTAATTCGTGGTTAATTCGTTTAAGTTCCCCACCCTTATCACAAGTAAGCGGCCTGGGTCGAACACCCTTAACTCGTGGTTAATTCGTTTAAGTTCCCCACTCTTACCACAAGTAAGCGACCTGGGTCGAATACCCTTAACTCGTGGTTAATTCGTTTAAGTTCCCCACCCTTACCACAAGTAAGCGGCTTGGTTCGAACACCCTTAATTCGTGGTTAATTCGTTTAAGTTCCCCACCCTTACCACAAGTAAGCGGCCTGGGTCGAACACCCTTAACTCGTGGTTAATTCGTTTAAGTTCCCCACCCTTACCACAAGTAAGCGGCCTGGGTCGAACACCCTTAACTCGTGGTTAATTCGTTTAAGTTCCCTACCCTTACCACAAGTAAGCGGCCTGGGTCTAACACCCTTAACTCGTGGTTAATTCGTTTAAGTTCCCCACCCTTACCACAAGTAAGCGGTTTGGGTCGAACACCCTTAACTCGTGGTTAAGTCGTTTAAGTTCCTCACCTTTACCACAAGTAAACGGCCTGGGTCGAACACCCTTAACTCGTGGTTAATACGTTTAAGTTCCCCACCCTTACCACAAGTAAGCGACTTGGGTCAAACACCCTTAAAATACAATCGATCTCGCCAAACATACACCACAAATCATCAAACACTCGGCATACACAATAGCATAGAAAGAACTAATCATATTAAGCATAAACGCAAAAGAAATGTACCAAGCATAACGAACATAATGTACCAGTTATTACAGACATAGGCTCAATAATATTTTCAAATCATTAAAAAATCGAAGTCCTATTTTGTTGCATCATGGGCCCCCTCCACGACATCATCGACCTCCTTCTCTTCTTCGGCCGCCTCCTTCTCCGCCTCCTCGTCCGGACTGCTCTCATCCTCATTGATAAGCTTCCCATCAACAACATCCTTGTTCACATCAAATTTTGAATCAGCGACGTCAACATCTTGGTGAAAAAATGTTGCTTGCTGCAATCCCTTCTGAAAGTCGTTGATATGCTCTTGGATAATGCAACCCTTCAAGTCATCAAGTTCACCTACAACACCATGATATTTTTCTTTCAGCTCATCATAGTCTATCTCCAAATCTTCTATCTTCTTGTTCAATTTTCCCTCCGAGTCCAAACAGCAGACCCTCCATGTTCCCAGCCTTTTTCTCTCCTCTTCCCAACTCTCCCTTTCCTTCTTCCACGCGGCTCTCTCCTCCTCAAACTTGTCGACCTTTCCCTGCAACTCCTCCACTTTTTCCCTACCTCCCTCCGTTACTTCCCGTTGATATAGAGACCCAACACGACGGCTTAATATCAATGCTTTGCTTCTAAACTCGACCATCGTCCTCACAATATGATCCGCCTCCATACCGTCAATGGAGTTGATGATGGTATTTGGGAGGTTGATCGTAATATCTTTTCTGACAGATATCTCTGGCAACTCAATTAAGCTGGACTCTGGTCCCTTCGCCCCACTGACCGATCCCGCCCCACTAACCGACCCCGCCCCGAGTAATGTCGCCCTCACCTTCTTCACATCCTTCCCCTTGTCGGGTCGAAGTGGCAACTCGGCCTTCCTCTTGGTCCCGCCGTGCACGTGTACCTCGACCAACGATTCCTACAGGTTGGGAACATCAGTCTTCCCAGCTGCCTTGGTCTTAGCAGCCATTTCTTTCCTCAACGTATGGAAGAGCGCCAAATTCTTCTTTCCCGATTGCGCCATGTGCCCTACAATAACATATTAAGCCCCGGTTAAGACAACTTAGAATCATTAACACAGTTTAAGTAATAAACATATACCTTCAATATCAATAATCGGGTGCACCGAATTATAAACTCTAACTAGACCCTTAGTGGGCAACTTATCAACAAACTTCATTAAGGTCTCCACCACCTCCTTATCCCCTGCCGACAACTCGTCGGTGCCCATATCCTTATACCGAGAGAGGGTTCCCGTCCAGCTAAACGGGAACTTCGTACTCCCATCTGCGTTCAAGAAATGGGACTTGCCATCTTCCTTCACCACAACTTTAAAGTATCCGTCCTTAAAATGCTTGAAGGATTGAGAGAATGCGTCCAATCTACTGATGCTGGGATGACTTATCAAAGATAGCCAAGTAATCGGTTGGCGGGGCCTAGTATCATAGAAGTATAGAAATGCATAAGGAGAAGGCTACAGATATAGGGATTGGCACAAAACGCGGAAGGCTTGCATATAAGCCCAACTGTTTGGGTGTAGCTGTGTAGGTGCAACGTTCAGCGCACGCAACACACCCATGGTGAAATCGTCTAGCGGCAACCGCACATGTAGCTGAGAGAACTTCTCGGTTGCCCCCTCTTGCCCATGGCACACACGGTCGATGGCGCTCACCCTCTCCAAGGAAACAATACCCTCGCTTACACCTTTTGCGATAACAGGTGTACAATTCAGCCAAGAGTTCAACATGCGAGACCATCGAAATAAGGATGATTGATTATAAACGTCGGCAGCCACCCACCCGTAGCCGCCCTTGGCCGGCTAGTTACTCTCCGCTAACTCCTCTAGAGGGTCTTCTCGAACCTCCGTCACCGTCTCCATAGGGATTCCGCCTACCATACCCCTAGAACTGGTGCTCTCCTCTTCAACATGTCTACCTCTACTCCTCCCAGACTCTATACTCTCATTACTAGACGTAGACAACGACACACTATCACTACTAGACATACCTTTTCTTTTTTCTGGAAAGATGACGGTTGGAATTTGGAACAAGTCGGACAGGAATAACGCACACAAGATCTCTGACTGAAAATTCTCGCAAATGAACCAACAAACCCTTACTCATGGTAAAACCCACATTTATAGGCCAGAATCCCAAACGGTAAAACCCCTTCCCGCCAAAATAACAACCCATACCAATCGACATAATCATTCCAGAAGACATGAGTGTTAAAAGCGACGGCGCAAAAACCCCTTTGATTTAACCCCTGACATCCCTTCACCTGCCATCAACCCTTTCTCGCCTTTAGCCTTAACACTATTCATCACACTTAAAGGTTGGGGGACTGGTGTACCACACCTAGCCGGTCCCACTAGCATATTAACACATATCACCCTTGACCGACACCTATGTCGGTCAAGGCTGGGAGACTGGTGTACCACACCAAGCCAACTTAACAAAATAATAATAAAACGATCACCATACCTATACACCAAAACATTGAAGTAACCAGCCTAGGCTGGGCTGATCTAAGCCTAGCTGGCCTGAACCGATAACATAAACATCCAGAGGAATAACTTGCCTAAGACAGCATATGAGCAACATAAACCGTCAAGGGAAGTAGTCGGTTTAGGTCGACTACCTTAATACGCTTAGCAAAACCCCCCTCATGTTTAATGAGCCCACAGTAATCAATCTAAGGGTCTGGGTTAAGGCCAGACCCACTTACAACCCAAACTAGGGCCCAAGCTAAGGCTTGGCCCATGGCATAACCAGACATAGTTAATACTCTATAAATACACGTAGAGCCCAGTAATTAAAGGTACGCATTCATTACTCCATTAATCACCTGATTTGACTTCTTGAGAGCTTTGACTTACTTGAGCTTCGAAGTCCTTTCTGCAGGTAACCCCTCCTAGGTCCAAGCAGACATGTACCAACCAGGAAGAGGCCAACCGAGGAGATAGCGGACTACATAGGTAAGGTGACGTTTGTGCCTAACTTATCTTGTTTGTTCTCTGCAGGAACACTTATTATATCATACACAAACTTATATCTCAAATTCATTCAAATCATATCATCTTTCTCTTAATCCAAATAACATCATCTTCACTTATAAATTTACTTCCTTATATCCATCCCCATATCCAAACATAGATACTTTTTGTTAACTTAATAGTCTCTTAAATTAATAATTAAATTAAATTAAATAAATATGATTTATTATGATTACTTGTTAAATAAGGTATTAAAGTGAATTTATTATATTTAATAGTGAAAAAGTTGACTTAGTGGACTAATTTTTTGGGTGAAATCTATCTAGTATCTCATTGAATTTCTCTATCTCTCTCCGTCTAAATTAACTTTACAATAAATCTTTCTTTGATAGGAAATTTTTTACATCCTTATCACTAATATAAACTTTATATTTATTTATATTTAATTATAAATAAATATAAGTGTATTTAAACTAAACATTCCCTACTAGACTATTGTAAGGTCCATTTAAATTATGCCTTAAGGTTTAAGGGCCTACCTTGGTCTGTTGGGCCTAAGGCTCGCCCATAGGGTGCCCAAAACCCTAAACCATCCTTAACCTTTTCATTTCTGCCACTTTTAGAAAATATGTAACATCCCAATTTTAGCAGCTTAAAACTAATAAAAATAGGGAGTTTCATCATAGTCCTAAACAGATAATCCAGTGTACACAATATATTAATTTAGTCTTTGATGTGACCCCAACAAGCCCAACCTCAAATGCATCAACAAGCCCAAGCCCACATCAAGGCCCAATCACTAGAAGAATGATGAGAAAGATTCACATGGGCCTCTCACAAGATGATCAAGTCAATCATGCACTTTTTACATTATTCATATGGGCTAAAGAAATATCTAAAATATGAAATGATGCATGGAGGAAGTAGTCTAGATTTAAATTGGGCCATTGTTTAGGCTTTGCTTTCAATAAAAGCTAGAACAATTTTTGGGATCAATTGGGTCGAGCCCAATTTGCTACCTTTGGCCAAGAATTACTTGAGTGACTCTCTATTTGGATGCAAGCAACGCATGAACTAAGCAAGGAGAATGTGATGGAAGCATGGTGTGTGTGACTTGGGCAAGGAGAGTGTGATATGCCACTTGGCATCATCAAGACTCATCTACTACATCACATGGTCTACAATCAAGCTTCTTCTCCAAGCTACATTTGCATTTCATCTTTGTTGCATTTTCTCTTCATTTGGCCGGCCATGTGCCTATAAATAGAGCCACTCAAATATTGTAATGGTAACTCTTGAATTGCTAATAGATGCTAGTGTTTGAGATCACTCCACACTTCTATTAATTTGAGAGCATACATGGCTAACCCTCTCCTTCATTTCCTCTACCCACCTTCCATACCATAGCTCCACTTCTACTCTTCATCTTCACCAAATTCTCCATTTCCGAGAGCTACTTTCATCTATTTCTCCAAATTCCGCTGCACTCCATCTCCTCCTCATCATTCTCCATGGATTTCCTTCCTCTCCTACACTGAGGATGTCCATCAATTGGTATCTAGAGCCATCGAAGCCTTTGGTGCATCCATCCTCTTGGTTTGGGTAAGGTTCTTGGTCCATACTTGTCTCTTGTTTTAATTTCTATTTTGTCTCTCTTCTCCACCGTTTTCTTCACTTCTGCTGCTATTTTTTTCATGTTTTTGTTGCTCTCCACCGTTTGACATTGAGGCTACATGAATCTCCATTGATTCATCTTGTAGCACTCCTTGCTTCATTAGTGCAATTTTTAGGTTCCATTTTCGTTTTTCCAGCACTAGTTCTTTGGTTCTTGAGTTTTCTGCATTTTTATTCGGTGAATTCAGTCCTTCTTTGCATTTTATCATTCCAGTTATGTTTAAGTCATGTTCTATGCTTTGTTTGTGCTTTAATTCATCTTTTCCACCGTTTAATTTCATTGCTTACTGATTTTATTGAGTTTCTGAGCCACATCTCACAGCCAAAACACTATGATCCTTCAAGGAAGTGTGTGGATGTTTAAGGCCTGAATCCTCACTGTTTTTCATCCATTTCACCGATTGGATTGTGCTTTTGTGTGTCTAAGATGTTCTTCTATTATTCATGCTTGATTTCAGTTCATAATCAAGTTCTTTAGCTATGCTTTCCATAGAACATCTCCTCCAATTTCAGAGAGCAAATCTGCTCCAGTTTTCTTTTGTTCTCTACCAAATCACTACACGCACAATCTCTGTTTTTGATTTTTTGTGAGTAACTCAGTGCACCAAAATTCAATCTGATTTTTGCCTCATTTAGTTAACATCTAGATGAAAAAAAAAAAGAATCATTCAAAAATGTTGAGTACAAAAAAAATGAAAAATCACGCAAGTTGAGGCTCATATTTCCGTTTTCTGGCACTGCAGTTTCCGAAAATTCACTGTTCCATTGATGTTTTGTGCGTGTTTGTGTGTTTTTAGTGCTTGTTTTCACATGAATTTTGGCTTGAGTTTGTACTCTATATTGCTTCATTATTGATTTGCTTTGGAAGTCAATTCATCACTTCATTTGCTACTGCTTTGCAATGAGTACTTCAGCCATATGATTAAGCACTTTTGTTTTGTTGTTTTTGCTATTTTCATCTATTCTAGTGCCTTTCTAGGTTCCTTTTGTGGTGCTTGTATTTATTTTCCAGCCTTTAATTTTTTGCTTGTCACTTCTTGAACCTCCTTCTAGTCATGTTTCATTTCAGTTCTCTTTTGGTTTAGCATTTTTAATTAGCTTTTCTTGCTTTCTCCTTTGTTTGGGTTCATCTACTTGTCTCTCGGTTTTGGTTGATTAATGATGCTATGGAGTTTAGAATGGTTTGTATGATATGGTAGCATCTTAGGCGGTGGATATTGAAGTAGAATTTTAGCTTGTGTGCTTATCCTTTTCCTCACCTATTGAGAGTTTTGGACCTATTCATTTGAGAGTGTGTGTGCTAACTCCATTGCTTGGTATAGTTTTCTTGCTGTTTTGTTTTTTGGTGCAGGTTTGGTGGCTATTTTGGCCTTAAAACCAAGGCTATAGTTGCTGTTTTGCACTTCATTTTGGTGGCTTAAGGTGCTTACAAGTGCCTTACTTGGTGGTGGTCTTTGTTCAAATCAAAAGGAGGCTACAAGCCAAGCTCTTGGCTCTTGATTTTGTGCAAATGGGCAGCACTTTGGCAGCACATTTAGAGTTGCATTGTTTCTTATTTTTGGCTTTATTTCTTTGTACTTTGTACTTCTTTTTGGCACATCTTATTTGGTACCATTTTAAAGCCTCCTTGATTGTGAAATTGCATCTTTTGAGCATCAAAATTTGAGATATTAAGTGGCTTGAGGTTGCTTCATTTTGAGTACCAAATTAGTGAACCAAAAATGCTTCCAAATTATCATTTGTATCCATGGCCTACTTAGGTGTCTTGGGGAACCAAAGGTGTTCAATCCCATCTCCTAAGTAGAACCTTTTTCATACTATAGTGCAACGTTTTAGTAAGTGAGTGTGTTGAAAGTTCTAAGTGCTTTCTCATCTTGCTTTTAGGCCGCATAGTTAGACGCTTAATGGTTTAAATTTGTGAGACCAAAGTCTCTAAAATTTTTGCCATTTAGGGGTTCGTTCTTAGTGTTAATCTTTTATTTTCTTTGAGTCTTGTTTGTGCTTGTTGTGTGTTTTGCCTCATGTGATTCTATCTACTTATTACTTGAACATTTGTGTGAACTTTGAGTACTTTTGCAAGTGTAACCTTGGCAAGGATTAGCCTTGGTACTTAAGCAGTCTGTGAGCTCACCTCAATTACTTGGAGGTACACTTGTGCTAGTCCTCTTCTTTCACCCTTTTATCCAAGTGCATAAGTTCATTCAATCATCATGAGTACATATTCTACATATAGTCCTAGGTTGCATAAGCATGATAGTCATGAGTTGCATCATACATTTCATAGTGACATTCCATTCTTTGGGGAGGATATAGGTCCACTATCATTCATAGATTGGATGTGGGATATAGAGAAGTTGGTGCAACCATTCTTTAATAGATATAGTCAGTATAATATTCTTAGGCATGTTATTTCTAGATTTGTAGGACGTGCATGTGAGTGGTGGCATCAAAGGCAATTTCAAGTGGAAAAGGGAAGAGCATCATGCATTAATACCTTTTATGAACTGAAAGCATGCATGTGGAAACATTTTGTTCCCTCTTTATATAGGATCACTCGAGAGCAACAATCTCGACTAGAAAACTTCGTTGATATAGGAGATGCATTCATTCAGAATCTAAAGAAGTTTTCTCGTCAAGAAAGAGATTTTAAAGATAAACTTGACTTGCTCTTGAGTAAGAAGAGAGAAATTGAAAAGCAAAGAGAAATTAAAAAGCAAAGAGACCATGTGCAAAAAGAGAAAGAGGAGAAGGAAAGAAGAGATAGAGAGGAAGAGGAAAGGAAAGAATCTGACAGGGCATTGAGAGAAAAGAGAGCAAAAATAGAGCTTGAAAAGAAAGAGAAAGAGGAAGAAGAAATCCTACTCAATAAAGGAGTGCTACTAAAGGCACTTCCGACCTCCACAATTCTCATTGAATCAGGAATTTTAAAGGGAGTGCTCAAATCTCTTAACTCTTCTCATTACATCAATCATTCTCATTTCTTCAAACCAATCTTTACTTTTGCTGAGTTTTTCAAGCCAATTTCCCTTCCCATTTTTTTAAACTCCTCAAAAGATTTTACAAAATTAGACTTTGAGTTAATGTTGCCTACTAGGTTTGAGACAACTCAAAGTACACAAAATTATTTTTGTGAAGTAGGTCTTATTCATCTTCAAGTAACTTTCAACAATATAACAAGACCTTCTTTTGTCCTCTACTTTAGATATACTCCTGCTTATCAGTATGGTGTTCATTCCACTTTCAATATATCTCATTTAATTCCTTTTGTAGGATCCATAGATGATGAACACCAAGATTTGAGGACAAATCCTCTTCAAGGGGGAGGGGATGATGTGACCCCAACAAGCCCAACCTCAAATGCATCAACAAGCCCAAGCCCATATCAAGGCCCAATCACTAGAAGCATGATGAGAAAGATTCATATGGGCCTCTCACAAGATGATCAAGTCAATCATGAGCTTTTTACATTATTCACATGGGCTAAAGAAATATCTAAAATATGAGATGATGCATGGAGGAAGTAGTCTAGATTTAAATTGGGTCATTGTTTAGGCTTTGCTTTCAATAAAAGCTAGAACACTTTTTGGGATCAATTGGGTCGAGCCCAATTTGCTACCTTTGGCCAAGAATGACTTGAGTGACTCTCCATTTGGATGCAAGCAAAGCATGAACTAAGCAAGGAGAATGTGATGGAAGCATGGTGTGTGTGACTTGGGCAAGGAGAGTGTGATATGCCACTTGGCATCATCAAGACTCATCTACTACATCACATGGTCATCTTCTCCAAGCTACATTTGCATTTCATCTTTGTTGCATTTTCTCTTCATTTGGTCGGCCATGTGCCTATAAATAAAGCCACTCAAATATTGTAATGGTAACTCTTGAATTGCTAATAGATGCTAGTGTTTGAGATCACTCCACACTTCTATTAATTTGAGAGCATACATGGCTAACCTTCTCCTTCATCTCCTCTAGCCACCTTCCATACCATAGCTCCACTTCTACTCTTCATCTTCACCAAATTCTCCATTTCCGAGAGCTACTTTCATCTATTTCTCCAAATTTCGCTGCACTCCATCTCCTCCTCATCATTCTCTATGAATTTCCTTCCTCTCCTACACCAAGGACGTCCATAAGTCTTACAAAAGATATGACTATAAAAATATATCACTTCTACACTTAAACTAAACTAATGAACTCTATACTTAAACTGACCATTGCTAAAGCTCCCACTGGAAACCTCCTCCTCAACACTAAAATGATGGCTCTTCATCCTCTAGAAGCGCCTTTGACACTGCAACCACATCTGCTCCTACTAAATAGGTGATTATCACAAAAAGGAAAACATACAACACGAGACAGACACACAGAAAGCAAGGGTAAGCTAATCTGATAAGAAAAATCATGCAATTCAATTATCAATAAATCATGCAATCTTTATCATTTTTACCAGAATCACATAGGATGAAGAGCCATCGGATCTCTTGTTGGCTTGCACTTGTGAAGGTTCCCAAACTCTGTAGAGTTTGGGCACAAGGGGTTATCACCTAACCACTCCCAGGGTAAGTTCCTTTCACGTCTAAGATTGATCGGGTCCAAAGACTAGGACCTCCTGCTACTCCTCACGACATAATCCATTTTGCCCTATTTGAGCATGAATGATTATTGGAGTTTCAGGATACCAACAAATCAGGAGTCCTTATGTCCTTATATACCCTAAACAATTCCCCTTAGAATTTCCCTTGAAATCCTAGTTCAACCACTTCTTCTCATATTCCAACTTCATGCAATTTCACCACATATATTACCAGTCATAACAATTCATTCATAATATAACTAAGTTAACATTTAAACATTTAAACATAGCTTCATCCATTAGAAACAGAGAAATAACACTCAGTTGCAGAGGTTCTGGCCTAAGCTAGAAGGTCTCGTCCAGGCGAAAGGGCTCTCTCGCTTAGGCTAATCGTTCTCGCCTGAGCGAGGCTCGAAACAGAGAACAACCCAAACTTTGGGCGAATTCTCGCTCAGGCTAAGCTGTCTCGCTTAGACGAGAGTGACTCTCGCTCAAGCGAGACTGGCTCGCCTAAATGAGATCTCGTGCAGTGACAGGGGGAGTTTTCTGGTGTTTTCGCTTAGGCGAGAGCTGCTCGTCTAGGCGAAAATACCAGATTCCCAATCTATTCTCATATGCAACAACCCATAAATCTAGCACAATCCAATCATACACTCAATTACACAGTTCAAACACTCATACAACACTCAATCATGCAATTCAAAGTCATCAGAATGATTTCTATACGAAATTCAAGCAAAACAATTAGCTTCCCTTACCTGTTATCCTATTTAGGCAACTTTATAAACGTTAATACCTTAAAAAAAGTCAACACCTCTAACTCCACAGGATGTTCTATCTACACATAGAAACATTACAAGAACAATCAGGACATACCGTTATGATCATTGATCAGTAGAGAATCATACTGATGATTAAAACGTCGCATACAAGCGGAAGAGGGCTCACATGCAATAGAAAACAGAAAAAGACTAAAAAGAGAGCGGAAACTCAACTTACATGAATGAAGAAACTGATCGGTCCAATTTGAAGAGCTCACCGAGAGGATCAATTCTATGGTCTCGGTTCTTAAATCAGACGACCAGAGAGACAAAACCTTTAGAGAGAAGTCAGAGTACCCTAGAAAAGTGGTTTCTAGAGAGATGGTGTGTTTTAAAATAATAAAACTCGTTTATAACAAATCTACTTATACTAAAACTTTTTAATATTAAAATAATCGAGTCTTACTATTTTTGAACCACTATCACTTTTAAAACGCCATTTTCTAGGGTCTTACATTCTCCCCAACAAGAAAAATTTTTGTCCCCGAAAATTCACTCGTCAGAGAGAAAGAAAACCATGCTCTCCTCATGTTCTCTACAACAACCACCTAGACATGACTGACTTAACAATTGCAACACCTAAACTTACTAAAAACTGTCTTTGTGCTAAGCGATATATGTTTAACAGTGTGATTGGATTAGTCACTACTCTCAAAGCAACTATCCACCTTCCACCTTAAAACTTGAATGATCCTTTACCCTTAACCAACCCACTTATGTCTGATATGCTTACTCACCTTCCATATGCTCTCCACTACTACTAGTAGGTTTTTACCAAAATTTAGAGATTTGCAACCGATCTCAACCTAAAACGTGATTGTTATCACTTCTCATTATCTAGTTTCTTCCTTGAGGTACCACTCATCTGACTTGATCACACACAACTTCATAACATTCTTGACCACCCTATCCACCACCATCCTCATGACATCATGCTTCTCATACTGACTTTCACCAGGGCAACAAAGTGTATAACAATGCTATCCCACTTCCAGAGTAGACCCTTCACTTGCGGCAACAACGACATCAAATCTTGACACTTCCTCAGCATTTATTAAACCACTAATCTGCAACCATCTCTCCACTAATTTTTATTCTTCACTATCAAACCAACCACTGCAATTCTCTTTCTACTTAAAACATATACTAGTACTTTTCCACTTCTAAGGTGATAACATAACTCAAAACCATAGCTCGATTCATCTCTCTCTTTTCCTATCCATCTCCCTCTATGCAACTCCATACTTCTAGGTGTTGATGAGCACTAAACATCTTTACAAATCTTTATAACACTGACACATTTGTTGTTTTAGAGAACTCACTACCACATCAACCACCAGGTTATGAGTAAGATACCTCCTCTTCTTCTGTTTTCCCACTATTGATAAGTATATCCCACCATTATTCCGCTGCGTCACTCTGATCAACAACCCTTTTCACTTCTCATGTGTTTAGCCATAATAGACCGCAAAGAATAATCGATCATTGAAGCGTCGATCATGTTCTTCTTCAACGTCTTGACGACTCTCTTCACACTTGAGAATCTTGTCACGAAACCTTGATAACGACTTGTTTATAAAACCTTACTTAAAGTCACTCTTAGAACTTCCTTTCCCTTAACATGTTTCCCCACTCATCTTAACCAGTTATGGTTGTAGATCTTAACATATAATTACTTCTCTTCCCAAACTTTGTTAGACTGTATTACATCACGATGACACACTACCATTAAACCATTGCTTTTCTAAGGATTCCTCCACCTATTGTCTTGACTCCACACTTTTAGTAGAACCATCCAATGAAAAACTATTGGCACTGGTTATGATTCAGATATCAATGCAATAGTGAACCCCATCGCTTGTCGGTAATTGTTCTAACATCTGCTTCATAACATCACTAGTGCAGATTTGACTTTTTAACTCGCCTTATAGGCTTCGATTATAGCGGAACCGAAGCCTATAAGGAGGCGGTGGCATTTTTGCAATTTTGTCGAACTTTTTTGCCTCGGGTCTCCTAAGAACCGGTGCAGTAAGTAGTTTTATGCCTCGGTTACAAATGAACCGAAGCCTATTAGGCAATCCAGTAACCAAAATTTCAAAAATGCCACCAGCGTCAGATGTTTTGGCCTCAGTTATTATTGGACCGAGGCAGTAAGTACTTTAGGCCTCGGTTATTAATTGAACCGAGGCCATAAAGCTTGTTATAATTTCCAATTCGCGAACCCTTTCCACTATTCATCATCTCTCACAGTTCTCTCTGCGCGAACCCTTTGCACTCTCTACCACCACTACTGTCTAGCTCCATCGCCGACTAGCTGCCATCGCGCGTCGCCGCCTCCGTCATGCCATCCACTGTCGCCGATTGCATTGTCGCCTCTCGTTGTCGGTGAGTTCGAAAAATGGGTTTCTTTTTGCATTTTTTTATTTTGCGTTTTGGTTTGTTTGTATTGCTTTGGGGTTCACAGATTTAGGGTTCAAAACACACCATTGCACTGTCACAAAGAGACACTGCAAGAGAAGAAGTGCCATTACCATCGTGAGCTCTCCCGCATTCACACAACGCCATCAGTGGTTATGCAAACCAGATCGGCGATAACGAAACCTACAAATCAAAAAACCAGATCTACAAACATTGTCGCGACCCCTGTAGATCCACAAACCACCACTAACAACTGCTGTTGTGCATGAGCCACGAGCCCCGCCACGAACGCGCTACCACGACGAGAACGCCTCCACTGCGGATGCTACCACGACCATCGTTGCTTCAAGAGCTCCATATGTCTCATCGCGAGCTTTTAATTAATTAAAATTTTTTTGACACAATGGCTTCAGTTCATATTAGAACCGAGGCAGAAGAGTAAATTTATGGCTTCGGTTCACACCCGAGGCCAAAAGCCATCCCTTTTGACCTCACCCTAATATGCCTCGATTCTGGAACCGGGGCAGAATATAAAAAATAACCGGGGCCAAAAGCCCTTACTGTACTAGTGCATAACTAAAACTGCTTCACCACTAAGAGCCCTTGCATATGTTCTTCGTGGGCCTTTACTAGATAAACACTCATACCGGTAACACATTGTCTTCACTTTTCAACTTGTTCCATACTTGATGCACAACCATTTACTCACCTTCTCGAAACAAGGAACGTCACTTCCTATCATACCACATTCCACCTGAATGAGCTTGGAAAACAACCAAGTCACCCTTGAGTGGAGTTTAAGTGGTAGGAGGGGTGCAACATAGTAAAAACTGGGGGTGTAAAACAGGTTTTTGTGGTCCACTTGCAGGAGGAGTGAGTAAATAAAAACTCGGGGTGCATTTAGCTCCTGATTTATTCTTTTCCAGAATTTACTGATTTTGGACTTATTTTGTAAACTCAAAATATTAATTCATGTGTGAAAAACATAATCTTTTTGTTTGTATGTGCATGACAACATGATTTCTAGAAGATTGATTTGTTTCTGATAACGTTGTCGTTGACGCGATCAAATTAATACTACTAAACTATAGCAACTTCAGTATTGCTAAGATATTAGTCAAGAAAATAGAAAGGGTAAAGTAACCCTAAGTCGTCTCCCAACGAACACGGAATTAATTTTTAACAAAATAGTTCTTATAAAAACTATACAAAAGAGTTAGTCAAATAAAAATATGAGAGATAAAGATAAAAAAATAAAATAAGATATAAACAATAATAAAGAAAAATAGGTCGATTCTACTGCTTTTCAAAATAGGATTCATCATTGGTCTCCTATAGATTGTTGTTATTGATTTCTTGTTTAAGACTTCAAATTAATCAATGTAACTTCTCAATTAATTTGTTGGCGTCATTACTTTCAACCAAAAGCAAGAACTTTGTAGATTAATCTTAGTAAATTTAACCAAAGTAACTTCTCAATTAAATATTACTAATCCTAATCATGTCCATTCTTTTACCTCTTATATCTAGTAAAAAGCTAATTAACCAAAGTAACTTCTTGATTAATTCTAATCTAAGTTTTCACCTTTAATCAAAGTAGCTTCTCAATTATTAACAAAAACTTATGCAATCATATGAAAGTTTCTAAAATCAATCAAAGTAACTTCTCAATTAAAATTTAAAAACCCTTGGACTCATACGATTGTAATGTTATGTAGATTTAACACCGTGCTAACTTGCTACAATGTAAAAATCATTACTTTCACTAAATTAAGAACCAAAAGACATAGATGAAAATAAATCTTAACAAGAATCAAAAGAACAAACAAATTAATTGATCTAACCTCAGAATCCAATTAAGAAATTACAATGGAATCAACCCAAGAAGTTCAGCACTCCATGAAATACAATATAAAAATAGAAGAATAGAGAGAGAAAGGAAACGAAATTAGGCCTCCCTAAGGGTTCCTAAACTCCGAAGTCCCGAGCTTCCTTTCTCTACTTCCCCCTTGGTCTCTTTATATAGGACTTGGACTGGACTTTTCGGTTGCTAAAATCTCTTAAATACCTTGTAAAATAAAGATAAAGATAAATATTCCAAGTATTTGGAGAGATTTAGACTATTTGACAAATATAGTTTGGTTAATAATTTATGATATAATTAAATAAATAAATTATTTAAAAATATCCGATAAATTATTAACAAATAATATTTGCATTAATTTTCTCAGTAAACCATTTTTAATCTTGTAGTCCAAATTTGTAGAGACATCCAAAAATATTAATATTTGCAGTTAAACCCCTTTTCTTTGACCAGTCTTTGACCAAATTTAAATATTTGAGTGTCCATTGAAATAATGACACGTGGCAGCTCCTTTTCTCTCCCAAATTAGGGTTTCTTCCTTCTTCCTCCCTTGCTGCTTCAGCCATGACTACAGTGGGTTCGTGAATGACGGAACGCGTCACTGGTGTGTGGTGGCTGCCATACTGCGTGATTCTTCTTCTTCTTCGGCGAAGGCTGCACGAATGGTGGTTCTGCTCGAAAATGGTGGCGCGTCTTGCTACAATGGCTTCATGGTAATGCTGTTGCAGTTCAAGTGTCGTGACTTCTCCATCAATGGTGGCTTCTAGTGGTTCACGAAAGTGCAGGTGTTGTTGGAAGATAAGGCGAGGTGCAACAATGAAACAGTGGTGCACGTGGTGGCGCGATTTTGCTGGCGGCTTGCTCATGGTTGCTGGCGACGCAGATTTTCTGCAGGAATGGCGTGGAGCACGGTGACTTCGCTCTAGTGACGTTTATGGTCGCCAACGGTGTGCGCGAATCTGGTTCAGGCGTACTGCAGTGATGGCTCGAGTCTAGTGAAGATGCAGAAACGGTGCTGTGCGTTTCTCATTGGTCCGTTGTTCCGATCCGTTGCCAACATTGTTGCAAGTGCGTGCAGATCTGTTGGAGCATGATGGTGCAACTTTAGGCGCGATAGACATTCACGGTGGTGACAGCGTGGTGCAAGTTACGCCGACGAGATCCATGGCTGACGATAACATGGTGAAGATGGCAGCTAGGGTTTTAGGTTGTATAGAGATGAAGATGATGACGTGGCAACATGTTATTGGCTTAGATTTTTTTAGTGGAGACTAAGCCCACGTGGCTTGTGTTGGTTGGCCAATTTTAAAAGTTGAAGATTGCCACATGGCAGCATCTGAGTGCATCTATTTTATGAGTGAAAAAAGGGGTGCAAATAGACAAGGGCCCGGGTGCAAAAGTAGGTTTTGTGAGACCCATTTGGAAAGAGGGGAGTGTATAAGTAATGTATGGGGTACAAAAGTGATTTTTCCAGAATTTGCTGATTTTAGCCTTATTTAAATGTTTTGTGATTTCAATAAATTTATTTTCACACCTTTAAATAAGCTTAATCTTAACTTCCGTTGCATCAACAAATGTTAAAATATCCAAAAATAATTTATGCAACTAAAAATCACTTTTTAAGACATTTTTATCACACAAGTTCAAATAGCCTAATTATTAGAATTGTTAATTAAATCACTCTTTAAGCACACAAATTCAATGAAATACTCATAATTAAACACTGATTGAGGGCAAAAATACGCACTCATCAATTTCCATTTTTATTCATTCCTTTAATCCTGTGAAGATATGAAATAAAATACCTCAGAATAAAGTTTTGAAATTGTTCAATTTTGCCCAGGAGTGCAAAAGAATAAGTGTGGGTGTGTGATGATGGTGGCGCTGGTTGTGGTTGTTGCCTCTGTTGAGGTGGAACATAGACTTGGTGTTAAAACTGTTGATTTCCCCATTTCTGGCTAGGATGTTCCTTGCAACCTGGGTTGTACTTGTTGGAGGACCAATCATGGTTGTATTGTTGTTGAGGTGGTCTATTATTGCCATAGATGTTTGCAGCATATGCCTGAGTCCACATAAGGTAGAAGGGATAGGCTTTTTCTGTAAGTCTACCAAGGGAGCAAGTCTATAGCTTAGTATGCAGAGAAGTTTAAAAACCTTCGCCGCTCTTACACCATGCCACTAGATGAGGAGTGGCGATGCAGGAAATTTGAGAACAACCTCCGTGGAGATATTTGTTTGATGGTGGCCTCGCTATCCATCAAGGATTTTGCAGCTTTGGTAGAGAAGGCTAGGGTCATGGAGAAAATGAAAGTGGAGGTGGAAACTCAACACCCACAGTAGTAGAGAGTGGGAGGACGATCTGGGTCCAAACATAGGCATGAAGAGAGAAGGAAACCATATGCTAGGCCTCACCCTTAGTCTTAGGGGTCTTTAACACAACTTATCCAGAATGACCAACCTTTTGCTTGGATGGATAAGTGTGAGGAAAGCTTTCAAGAGCTTAAGTAGAGGTTGAAGAGTACTCTAGTGTTGGCCATCCCTGATGTTGGTAAACCCTTTGAGGTTTACTCTGATGCCTCTCATCTAGGTCTTGGTTGCGTGTTGATGGAAGAGAAGAAGACGGTAGTGTATGTGATGAGTGCGTATTTTTGCCCTCATTCAGTGTTTAATTCTAGGTATTTAATTGAATTTATGTGCTTAAAGAGTGATTTAATTGATAATTCTGATAATTAGGTTGTTTGAGAATGTGTGATAAAAATGTCTTAAAAAGTGATTTTTAGTTGCATAAATTATTTCTTGGATATTTTAACGTTTGTTGATGCAGCTGAAGTTAAGATTAAGCTCATTCAAGGTGGGAAAATATATTGATTGAAGTTACAGAATACCTTTAGATAAGGCTGAAATTAGCAAGTTCTGAAAAAATCACTTCTGCACCCCCTAAATTACATATACACTCCCCTCTTTTCAAATTGGCTGCAAAAATACCTACTTTTTCACCCCTACCTTTGTCTATTTTCACCCTTTTTTCCATTCATAAACTAAGATGAACTCAGATCATGCCATGTGGCAATCCTCCACTTATTAAATTAACCAATTAGAGAATGACACGTGGCGGCATCCAAGCACTCAAAATTCAGCCAACCAAATGGTGTCACGTCATCATCTTTATCTCTCCCATGAGAAACCCTAATTTCTCCTCTTGCACTATGGCCACCACCGTCATCATTCAAGCTGTACCTGTGAATCCTTCATGTTGCTGCCACCACGAACCTGCACGGAGAACGCCTTCAACCACCGTCACAGCCACGTCGCCGGAAAAGGCAAAATTGCGCACCACTTCGTGACACCATGGAAGCCGCAGTCAACTAAACCATCGTGACAACAACTTGTGACCACGCACACCTTCATCAGAGCTGCAACTGCCACACTTATTCGAACCAAATTCACGCATCTACACCAACGTTTCTGCACCGTTCCACCGTGTCGCACACTACAACCACTACTGCGATCTTCCAGCAAAACCATCTAGAGTAGTGACACACACCAACAACACAGATTGTGTAGCAGAAGCACGGACTAGAGACGCGAGTTCAGTCACCATAGCAACACCTGCAATTTTTGAAGCATCACTGTGAACCCTTCATGCCGTCAACCTCTGCTACCATTGCATACCACACTGAAGAAGAGAAGATCGGAAACTTCCACAGATCTGAAAATGCGAAACAGCTGCAGCGTTCCTCAGCCAACATCCCTTGCATTAGTTCAGGTCGGAACAACATCGTCCCGCAACCACCATGAACGCACACGAGACAGTAGTTCAGAGTAGCTTCATTCTGCGGCAGAAACTCTAAGGAAGGAGAGAGAAATCTGATTTGGGAGAGAGAAAGCACTCTGCCACGTGTCAGCCTGCTATTGCATAGTCAAACAGTCAATTCTTGGAGATTCTGGTCAAAGACTGGTCAAACTAGAGGGGTTTAAGTGCAAATATTCATATTTTTGGATGTCTCTACAAATTTGGACTACAGAATTAAAAATGGCTTATTGAGAGAATTATTGCAAATATTAGTTGGTGATAATTTATCATATATCTTTAATTAATTAATTAATTTAATTATATTAGATATTGGTATTATCAACCAATTATATTTGTCAAATAGTCTATATCTCTCCAAATACTTTTGAATATTTATCTTTATCTTTATTTTAAAAGATATTTGAGAGATTTTAGCAACCGAAAAGCCTAGTCCAAGTCCTATATAAAGAGACCCAAGGAGAAGCAGAGAAGAAAAGCTCAGGACTTCAGAGTTTTGGAACCCTTAGTGGGGCCTAATTTTGTTTCCTTTCTCTCTTTATTCTTCTTTCTATTTTTATTTTACTTTTGCATTCTATGGATTGCTAAACTTCTTGGGTTGATTCCATTGTAATTTCATTATGGATTGTTAGAATGAAATAATTTCTTTGTTCTTTTTATTATTCTTGAGGTTTTCATTCATCTATGTCTTTTATCTTTGAATCACGTGAGAAGTAATGATTTTAAATTTATATGCATGTTGGTCATATGAGTTCAAGGGTTTTTAAATTGAATTGAGACTTTACTTTGATTTTATTTAGAAACTTTCATATGATTAAATGAGTTTTTACCTATAATTGAGACTTTACTTTGGTTAAAGGTATTTACTGTAAGTACAATTAATTAAGACTTTACTTTGATTAATTAAGTTTCTTATTGGGCGAGGAGATAAAAGAATAGACATGATTAGGCATGGTAAAATTTGATTGAGACTGTACTTTGGTTGAATTTACTGTGGATAAACTAAATGTTCTCAGTTTTAATTGAGATTGTACTTTGGTTAAAAGTGAGAATGCCAACAAATTAATTGAGACTTTACATTGATTAATTTGCAAATCTATAACAACAATTAATTGAGCAATTATCTTTAGATAAATTATGATGAATCTATTTGGAAAAAGCAATGAAATCAATATATTTTCTTTACTATTATTTTTATCTCTTTTTATCTTTTCTACTTCTTTCTTTGTTTATCTTAATCCTTTCATATTTTTACTATTTTATTTGACTAACTCTTTTGTATAGATTTTATAAGAACTAATTTATTAAAAATCAATTTCGTGTTCGTTGGGAGACGACTTTGGGTTACTTTACTTTATCTATTTTGTTGACTACTATCTTAGCAATACTGACGTTACTATAGTTTAGTAGTATTAATTTGATCGCGTCAACGACAGTGTTATGCTTCAAGAATAAGGCTATAGTTTAATAGGTCTTGGTAGCGTGTTGATGCAAGAGAAGAAGGTGATAGTGTATGCTTCAAGGCAACCTAAGGTGCATGAGAAAAATTACCCACTCATAACCTGGAGTTGGCAACTATTGTGTTTGCCTTGAAGATCTGGAGGAACTATCTATAAGGTGTACAATTTTGTGTGTTCAGTGATCATAAGAGCCTCAAATATTTTTTTGATCAGAATGAGCTGAACACGAGGGAAAGGAGGTGGATTGAGTTCTTGAAGGATTATGATTTCGAACTGCTATATCATCCGGGGAAGGCGAATGTAATGGCAGATGCCTTGAGTAGGAAGACAATACATACTAAACACCTTATGATCAGGAGGTGGAGCTATTGGAGAAGTTCAGAGACATGAAGTTGCAAGTCGAGTTGGGATCTAAGTTCATTAGGTGTAGTACATTGACTATATCTAGTGACTTCCTTAACTTGGTCAGAGAAAGACAGCTGGTAGATGCTAGTCTGATAGGAGTGAGAGAACTGCTTGGATTAGATGAAGTAAAGGATTTTTCTTTGGGTAGTGATGGTGTACTAAGATTCCAGGGTAGGGTGTGTGTACCTAATGATGTTGAGGTGGAAAGGTTAATCTTTGAGGAAGCACATAAGAGTCGTCTTAGCTTGCATCCTGGCATGACTAAGATGTATTAGAATCTCAAGGAGACCTTTTGGTGGCAAGGTATGAAGAAGGATGCGGCTTAGTTTGTGTCAGCCTGTTTGACATGTCAGAAGGCAAAAGTAGAGCATCAGAGACCCGGTGGAGTCCTACAGCCTTTGAACATACCGCTGTGGAAATGGGATATCATAGTTATGGCTTTGTAACCCATTTGTCACGAACCATTATGGGTCACGACACAATTTGGGTTGTGGTGGATCGATTGACTAAGAGTGCTAATTTCTTGGCAATGAACCTAAGAATGCATATGGCCAAGTTAGCCCAGTTGTATATTAAGGAAATAGTAAGATTGCATGGGGTACCATCGAGCATAGTTTTAGATAGAGATGCACAGTTCACTTCCGGTTTCTGGCAGACACTACAGAGTGCTTTGGGTAGCAAGTTGACTATGCTCAACCTATCATCCTCAGATTGATGGTCAATCAGAGAGGACGATTCAGTTGCTTGAGGACTTATTGAGGACATGCGTTGTAACACCCCAATTTTGGGATGTCACAGATAGTTAGAAAATGAATGCATTTGATAAAAAAAAATATCATTGAAAATATACTAATAAAAAAACTTTTAATTTAATTTAAATTACATAATTTCAAACGTCACTTTGTCAAAAACTTCCAATATCAATTGCGGACAAAATAAAATTACATATATTTTAATATCTGATTTAAAACAACTAAATAAATTATAAAATCTCCCGAGTTCACCCCAACCTCTCGTCAATCTACTCCATGCCAAAATTATCTGCAATATTATCTGCTCCCGTATAATATACACGTTATACGATCATCGCACATACAACAAACACACAAACAAACAAATAGAGGTAAGCTAACCATAAATAATGATATTCATAAAAGAAATTCATAAATAAAATATGTCTAATAATACTCAACGTCGCAGTCAAGAAACAATTAACCAAAATGACATCAATCATGGTAAACCAAGCATAACATCATATTCATCTCAATTCCTCTTCATATATAGTAATCATACACAATCTTTGGTTTTCCACGGTCTCTCATCCCACAACAACATCTAGTTTCCTAGAATAGATGGTTCGATGTGTCCCGCTTAATGCAGCCAGACTGTCTCCCTTATCTCTCAAGGAATTATGAGTAAAAATGTCGATGCATCGCACATCGGGCACTATATTCGCAACGAGCCGAAATAAGGAGAAACATCTTTCCCCTCCCCACTGCTTCACACAGGCGAGATGGTACAACACTCGAACCAATCCTCTACCACTGCTTCACATAGGCGAAGAGGATCTTTGTCCACTGCTTCACACAGGCGAAAGAGTCTTCACTGGGTTCCTAGGTACGGAAAACCTCACACAACATTTAATTTCACCAAGATTCTTCAAGCAAGGCAAAACACTCTCAACATACAACACATCATCAAATCATGCTTGAAAAATAAAGTCTCATAACAAAACCCAATTCATATATCACACGTGTATTTAATGTACACCAAATATTTAATAAAACCCATGTAAAAGAACTAAAAATAAATTACGAAACCACGCCCTACAATCAAAATACTCACGGAAGCAAAGAAGAATAAGCTTGAGTGGTTGGGCCACCTTCACGCATCTTTCCAAAAATATTCTATAATATTAATGCAACCACTGTCTGGTAGTAGGCTTTTGTGAAAAGGAGAAAGAGAAACCAAGTTTGAACAATATAACATGAATAGAGACAATAAACAACCCATACGGGTCTGCACTACAACATGAAACATGAACTTAAAGAAGAAAAGAAACCAAAAAGGCTTTATGTGGGACCCGTGGCTAAAAGAAAATAGAAACCTTGCACCCATCAACCAATGTAAAGTGTGACCCCATGCATTTCCGAAAACAAAAAGTAATGCAAGCAAGGAAAGGGAATAGAAAGAGAAGAAAATTTCATGAGCCCATCCTCACTGCAACACGTGAAAATAAATAGAATGAAAGAAGGAAGAAGAAAAGCTAATCTCATGCCCAAAAACTGCTACAGCCGTGGACAAGGATATGTTTGCATGCATTTTTCATAGATAAAGAAAAGCAAAGAACATAAAAATACCTATGCCCATACATCCCAAAAACTGACAACGAAACTTGCCTCCCAAAAACTAGCAACGAAACTTGAATACACCGTGAATCAAATGACTACAACGAATATGTGAACACACTACAATGGAGAAGAAAGAGAAGCATATTGGTGTGTGCATATACACAGACCAACCACAGTACCAATCTGTACCACACTAAAGCGACCCAACATCTGAAAACTAAGCCCCTCACTCTGCAACGAGAACACATTCCGTAATAACAACCCTTTAGTGAAACCAACTATTGGTGCACCATGCCCTCAAACTCACCAAAACCCCCACCTACACCAACTACTGCATAAGCACACACCCATTCCAGGCTTGATATGTTTACGTGAGAGAGAAATAGAAAAGGAGGAAAAAGAAAACCAAACCTTGCTTTCACGTGAAAGAGAAAGGAACAAGGAAGAAAGAGAAACTAGTTTATGAAACCCAAAAGAACCACCCACAGCCATCAATGTTTCATGAATTTACATGCCCATTCTAATAACAACCTGCACCACTAAGAGTCTAAAAGCAAGGAAGAGTTATTATGCCTAAGGAGTAAGGAAGACATGTATCCCACTTCAACAGAACACAAATCTTATGTGCATGCTTTTCAAATGTCATTCATCAAGCAAATAACAAGAAAATAAAAGAAGAACACAAGGTTGGCTTCAAACAAAACAGAAAACAAAGTTAACTTCTCCTAGACTACACATGCATGCTTTTCAAGTTTCACTCATCAAACAAACATCAAGAAAACAAGAGAAGAAAGCAAGGTTGGCTTCTCCTACCTCTTTGAGTTGTGCTCTCTCTCGGCTCCACGCCTACTCCCGATTTCTCTCCTCTTCATCTCATCTCTTTACTTCCATTATAGAACCCCAAATAACCTAGAGTGGTTTTTTTTTATTATCGAAAACCCTAGCCTTCACTTAAGGCTAATACCCTTCCGTTCTGGGTTTTTCTTTTCCTTTTAAAAAGATTGGTTAAGATTCTATAAAATAAAAACAAACCAAAATTTGTGGTTTGTCCAAAACAAAGAAAATTTAAATACATGCAGTAACGTGAAAAGTGGAAACAGAAAGAGAAACCATGCTTCTCAAAGATAAAAAAAGAAGAGAGAGAAAAAACTATAGATAATTCATGGGCCCCACAACATATAGAGAAGGAAAGAGAAAAGAAATGATTCTAAAACCACCAAACTGGACCAACAAGGTTCGAACACAATCACCTACACAGGGATCAAAAACAATCAACCACCACGCTGAATGCTTTCTCATTACGTAATACGCACAAATAAATTATAAACGTATAAGTTGCACAGACTTTAATTGAAAAATAAATAAAACAATAATTTATATCACTTAAATAATTATTATAAATACAACAATAACTCAAATCACTCAAATACTATTTATTTCATATTTCATAATTTAATAACTTAATTAAATTAAATAAATCAACAATCTTAATCAAGTTATTAATTTTTTCATATGTTTTCCTTTTATTCTAATTTTTCTCGGGTCTTACATGCATCCTGGATCATTTGGGTGTTGGGGATTGATATCGCTGTCGTTAGGCGATCAAATTACCACTACTTTAGCAACTTCAGTATTGCCAGTTTGTAGTGAAGAAAATAGTTAGGGTTAAGATAACCCTGAGTCGTCTCACAACGAATACGGAATTGATCTCAAATATTTGATTCTCAAAAATGCAATTTAAAACTAGCAACTATAAAAATAGGGGGGGTTTTGTTATGCAAAGAAAATGACACGGAAGATTGTAAACACAGTAATAGTAAATAGGTCAATTCCACTGCTTTTTCTAAATAAGATTCTTCATTGGTTATCTAGAGATTATTGTTAAATTAATTATTGTTGTTGATTTACAAATCAATCAATGTAAAGACTCAATTCATTTGTTGGCATCCTCACTTTTAATCAAAGTACAGTCTCACTTAAAAGTGAGAATTGTTAGATTGTCCATAGTAAATTCAATCAAAGTACAGTCTCAATTAATTTTACTATGCCTAATCATGTCTATTCCTTTGTTTCTTTACCAAATAGAAAACTTAATTAATCAAAGTAAAGTCTTGACTAATTTTAGTTAAAGTAATTACCTCTAATCAAATTAAAGTCTCAATTATTGGCAAAAACTTATTTAATCAAATGAAAGTTTCTAAACAAAATCAAAGTTAAGTCTCAATTTTATTTAAAAACCTCTTAACTCATATGATTAGCATGCATGTAGATTTAAAATCATTATTCTCTATTCGATTAAGAAGCAAAGGACATAGATAAACAAAAACCACAACAATAATCAAAATAACAAAACATATAAATTCATCTAACCTCAGAATCCATTTAAGAAATTACAGTGGAATCAACCCTTAAAAGCTTAGCCCTCCATGGCTTTGATGGAATACATGATGATATGAAAGAAAGAAAATAAAAGAAAGAATGAGAGATGTAGTGGAGACGGTATCTGCCAAAACCAGAGAGTTCTAAGTGTCTAAGCTGTGAGTTGTAAAATTGTCAGTTGTGAATTGTGTCCCGCTTCTACTCCCTTAAGTCTCTTTATATAGGCTTCCACTGGACTTTGGGCTTTATCTGTCAGTTGCTAAAATCTTTTATTTTTATTTAATTAATTAGCAACTTAATTTCTGTCCAATTTCCAATTCTGCCCCTCTTATTTAAGCATTTTTACCAAATTGACCAGAATTTGACCAGAATTGACTGCTGACTTTGACTAGTTGACCAGAGTTGACCAGTTGACCAGTTTGACTGTCCTATCAGACGCTGACACGTGGCAGTGCAGATTCTCTCTCCAGAATTAGGGTTTCACTCTCACACTCTTCTCCCTCCCTCGTGACGGCGGCTGCTCTGGCTTCTTCTCCGGCGAGGTGGTTGCAGGTGGCTCGCGGTGGTGGCTGCGCCGCTTCTGCTGCTGTTGCGTTCTGCTCCGATCTGGCTCAGGCATGGAGGTTCGAAGATGGAGGCGGGAAAACGATGGTGGAGGTTGGATGCGGTGGTCCGGCATGGAGATGGCGGCGGCGGCGGCTGCCATGGTGATGGAAGGAGAGGAGAAAATTAGGGTTAGGGTTTTGGGAGATGAAGATGATGACGTGGCAAGATCTGAGTGGTCAATTGGGTGAGTGGAGGATTATGACATGTGGCGGCTTATGGTTGGCTAATTTTAAAAGGTGAGGATTGCCACATGGCATGATCTGGTTGAGTGGAGTTTAAGTGGTAGGAGGGGTGCAACTTAGTGAAAACTGGGGGTGCAGAACAGGTTTTTGTGGTCCACTTTAAAAGGAGTGTGCAAGTAAAAACTGGGGGTGCATTTAGCTCCTGATTTATTCTTTTTCAGAATTTCTTGATTTTGGACTTAGTTTGTAACTTTGAATATTTCAAAATCACATTATTAATTGACTAAAAATAAATTCTAGCTGCATTAACAAACGTTAGAATATCCAATAATATTTTATGCAACTAAAATCAATTTTTACGCCACTTTTACCAAACTTACTCAATAAATCCAATAATCACAAATCCTAATTAAATCAATCTTTAAGCACAGAAAAATCAATTAAATCCCCAAATTTAAATATTAAATGAGGGCAAAAATTTGAACTCATCACACACCCACACTTATCCTTTTGCACTCCTGGGCAAAATTGAACAATTTCAAAACTTTTTCTGAGGTCTTTTATTCCATATTTTCAGTGGATTAAAGAAATGAATACCAATGGAAACAGATCAATCTTCTAGAAAACATGTTGTCAAGCACAAACAAATGGATAAAATTCTGTTTTTCACACATGAGTTAATCTTTTGAGTTTACAAGATAATCAAATATGAAAGAGAAACACTCAAGTTAAATATATATTTTCTCACCAAGATTCGCTCAAGTGTTTTGGCTTGTGTTTTCACTCAAAATACCCATGCAAGTAAATACTCTCAATGCTTAGCAAGACTCTAATATTCACAGCTTTCAGAAAACATGCATTCAAAAATCATGAGGACTTTTAACAGGTTATAATGAGGCCAAGGCAAAGGTAGGAAAAACTTTAGGATTTGTGTGTTTTTGAAATAGTAAGGAAGAAAGAGTTATGGAGCACAGTTTCAAAAACAATCTTTACTTCTTCTTTTTTTTTTTTTAATCCTTTGTTTCTCTTTTTCAGACAGCAATCATTTTTCATTTCACACTCTGTCATCAACAATTATTTTCCTTTTTGCCATTTTTACAACTTTGTGGGGGAAATACACACCCCCACACTTTATTCCTCAACCAATCTCAACATAATCCACTAGCTCCTTCTTTCTCCCTAAGGTAAGGATAAACATGGTCTTTATCTTTTTAAGGTTTAACAATATGCTCAAAACAAGAAAAAGAGGTTTAAGCTCAAGGGGCTACCAATGGATTAATGTCATGGTTAGCTTATTTGGCCAAGTAGCTAAAAACAAGAAATGCCTCAATCATATCAAATCATGCATGTTCACCTAAGATGCAAAACAACAGAATCAAGCTAAACATTTGAGTACCAACAAGACACGAGCAAATCACACAAGAAAAATAGGCATGACACACGGTAGTTCATCCTTACAATAAAGCTCAAAACTCACAAGGTCAAAAACTCTTTCACAAAAGATTTATTCCAGAAACTCTCAAATCAACTCAATCAGTAAATCACAGAAACAATCCATTCATAGCACATGACTCTTATTTTCCCAGAATTATGATCGTTCCAATTAGTAAATCAAATCCAAAAATCCAATGTCAATATGTTTTATTGAAAACAGAAACTTTTTTTTTTAATAAAAACAAACAGAAAACAAAATTAGAAAAGAAAAAAAAACAAAACAAATAGAAAACAAATCAGAAAAGGGGGAAATCTCCCCACACTCCCACACTTTATCCATGCATTGTCCTCAATGTATTCAATATGTATAAAATGCAAAGAAAAAGTATGAAGTGTACTTACCTCCTCAAGGTGGAAGGTATGAGGGAGAAGTCAAGTTCATCCCATCCATCGTCTTGTTCAGCATATCTTGATTTTCATTGAATATCCGAAGACGATGCCCATTAACTTTAAAAGTTCTTGCTGAAGATTCTTCCTTGATCTCCACTGCTCCATAAAGGAAGACTTCTGTAACAATGTATGGTCCTTCCCAAGTAGAACGCAACTTACCACTCATGTGACCAAGCTTGGATTTGTATAGTAACACCTTTTGGCCTACCTTGAAATCCTTTCTAGCCACAAGCTTTTGGTCATGGAACTTCTTGGTTTTCTCTTTGTAGAACTTTGAATTTTCATAGGCTGCAAGCCTAATCTCCTCTAGTTCCTGCAACTGAAGCTTTCGCTCATTTCCTGCTTCTTCCAAATCCAAGTTGCATGCTTTCACGGCCCAATAGGCCCGATGTTCAATCTCCACAGGTAGATGACAAGCCTTTCCAAAAACCACCCTGAAAGGTGACATACCTATAGGTGTTTTGTAGGCTGTCCTGTGTGCCCAAAGTGCTTCATCCAATCTTGTGGCCCAATCCTTTCGACTAGGCTTCACTACTTTCTCTAGTATCTTTTTAATCTCTCTGTTAGAGATCTCTGCTTGTCCATTGGTTTGGGGGTGATATGGTGTAGCAATGCGATGTGTCACCCCATACTTCTTCAACATGTTCTCAAGTAGCCTATTACAGAAATGAGTCCCCTGGTCACTGATGATGGCTCGTGGTATTCCAAATCTGCAAAAAATGTTAGACCTGACAAAACTCATAACAACTCGAGAATCATTAGTCCTTGTAGCTATGGCTTCCACCCATTTGGAGACATAGTCTACAGCAAGCAAAATATAAGAAAACCCAAAAGAAGGAGGAAAAGGACCCATAAAATCAATACCCCAAATATCAAATACCTCACAATAAAGCATGGGTTGTTGAGGCATTTCATCCCTTCTTGTAATGGATCTGGCTGCCCTTTGGCACTGCTCACAATTTTCATATACCCTCTGTGCATCTTTAAAAATGGTAGGCCAATATAATCCACAATCCAACACCTTCCTACCTGTTCTTTGTGTGCCATAATGTCCACCAAAAGGAGACGAATGACAGAACTCAAGCACATGAGGTATCTCGATATCTGGAACATACCTCCTTATGACTTGGTCACTACCAATGCGCCATAAGATTGGGTCTTCCCAGATATAGTATTTTGCCTCACTTTTTAGCTTGATTCTTTCATATTTGGAGAAGGAAGGAGGAATAGCAGAAACAACCAAATAATTAACAATGTCAGCAAACCAAGGTTCAGGAAACATACCTTTCACAGCAGTCAATGCTAGGAGGACTTCATCAGGAAAGTCATCCTTAATAGGAATGTTATCTTCTCCATTTTCAATCCTGCTAAGATGATCAGCTACCAAGTTATGTGCTCCACTTCTGTCTAGAATCTCAATGTCAAACTCTTGGAGCAGTAGCATCCATCTGATCAACTGCGTTCTGCTCCGATCTGGCTCAGGCATGGAGGTTCGAAGATGGAGGTGGGAAAACGATGGTGGAGGTTGGATGCGGTGGTCCGGCGTGGAGATGGCGGCGGCGGCGGCTGCCATGGTGATGGAAGGAGAGGAGAAAATTAGGGTTAGGGTTTTGGGAGATGAAGATGATGACGTGGCAAGATCTGAGTGGTCAATTGGGTGAGTGGAGGATTATGACATGTGGCGGCTTATGGTTGGCTAATTTTAAAAGGTGAGGATTGCCACATGGCATGATCTGGTTGAGTGGAGTTTAAGTGGTAGGAGGGGTGTAACTTAGTGAAAACTGGGGGTGCAGAACAGGTTTTTGTGGTCCACTTTAAAAGGAGTGTGCAAGTAAAAACTGGGGGTGCATTTAGCTCCTGATTTATTCTTTTTCAGAATTTCTTGATTTTGGACTTAGTTTGTAACTTTGAATATTTCAAAATCACATTATTAATTGACTAAAAATAAATTCCAGCTGCATTAACAAACGTTAGAATATCCAATAATATTTTATGCAACTAAAATCAATTTTTACGCCACTTTTACCAAACTTACTCAATAAATCCAAAAATCACAAATCCTAATTAAATCAATCTTTAAGCACAAAAAAATCAATTAAATCCCCAAATTTAAATATTAAATGAGGGCAAAAATTTGAACTCATCAGGGATGAAGTTCTGCCTTTAATAGAGTTCACGTACAACATTAGTTTACATGCAAGCATTGACATGGCGCCATATGAAGCTCTTTGTGGCAGGAAGTTTAGGATCCCTTTGTGTTGGTATTAGGATGGGGAAGCAGTATTGGTTGGGCCAGAGTTACTAAAGCAAACTACAGAGAAGGCGAAGATGGTGAGAGATAGGATGTAGGCCTCTCAAAGTAGGCAAAAGGCCAATGCAGACCGCAAAAGGAGACCCTTGGATTTTGCGGCTAGAGATCATGTGTTATTGAGGGTGACCCGAACCACTACTGTGGGAAGGGCTCTCCGCTCAAGGAAGCTTTCTCCTAAGTTCCTTGGCCCTTATCGGATCTCGAGGAGGATTGGGCCGGTGGCTTATGGATTGCTTTGCCTCCTCATATGGCTAATCTTCATCCGGTATTTCATGTCTTGCAGTTGAGGAAGTATGTGTTTGACCCATCTCATGTGTTGGAATCCAATGATGTACAAATTAGGGAGGATCTTAATATAGAAGTACGACCTATTATTTTGGAGGATAGTTGAGTTGAGGAACGTAGGGGAAAATCAGTTAGTCTTTTCAAAGTCATCTGGTATCGGAGGACAAATGACTCTACTTGGGAGTTAGAGGAGGATATGAGGAAGTCACATCTACATCTATTTTCCTAGTAAGTCTTCATTTTGAGGTCAAAAATTTTTGTTATTGGGAAGAATGTAAGGCCCACTTAAATTCTGCCCTAAGGTTTAAGGGCCTACCTTGGTCTGTTGGGCCTATGGCTGGCCCTCAAGGTGCCCAAAACCACTAAACCAGCCCTAACCTTCTCATTTCTGCCACTTTCAGAAAACAACTCCTTTCCCTCTTTTAGAACTGCAACAACAGTGCTCTACTAGTGTTTGGGTCTCATTCGTCTTCAAGCTAGCTCAACCCCGTTTTTGTTCAAGTAAGTTAACTCCCAATTGATATTTTCTCTTGTCTAGCTCTGTTTTAGAGTTTCCAACTAGGGTTTGTCTTGGTGAACTCGTTTTAAATCTGTTCCACTATTTTTTAGCTCGCAAAGCGTTTCCTCAAGCTGTAGTACTCCTCCATTTTGAATGCCTATGTCTTATGCTAAAATTTGTCCAGGTAAGGGAAGTTAGGGTTTCGTGTTTTTATGTTATTTTTCCCTGAGGTTGGACTGTTTTATGTTCTTAAATAATTGTATGGTGTTGTTGATGGTGTAAAGAATGTATGATGCAAGCTTCTAGGTTGAATCTGGCTTGTATGCGTGAAATAGTGTCGAGAACCGTTTTTGATTCCCAAAGTTGACTTAGTTGACTTAGTTGAACCGTTTTTGACTTGTTGAACGAAATTAGCCTTGCACACACCATAGTTAGCTCTTTTGTCTCTCATTTTTTATAACCTTATTTGACCTAGTTTCTAGAAGCTAGGGTTAAGTTTTTGTAGAGACATCCTTATGTATCTTTTATTTGCTTAGAGGCCCCTAAACTCTTCTATATAAGGGGTGCTCCTAGACATTTAAAAGGGTTGAACATTTTGAAGTAAAAAACACTCTTGTGTCTCAACCATTTGTGAAAGTTTCCTCCCTAGGGAGTGAATACTTTTAAGCCTTATCTTGCATAGCAAGTGGCAACACACATCCACTCATCTTCAAGGTTGCCATGGCTTCTAGCCTAGCCTTGTAGTGGCCTGCTTCTCACACTTTTACCATTCCTTTCCTTTCCATTTTATGTTTTCTTCTTCCTTTAGTTGTTCTTGGTTTTCTATGGTTTATGTGCTTTCCATTTCCTTTTTGTTTTGAATCAATCCATCATCTTCTTCTCTTGAGCTTTGTGAAAGGAACCTTCACATCTAGATAGCTTGCTATCATAATGTCCACTAGGGATTTCACTTAGCTTTCTCAATAAACTCACCATATTCAATAATCTTAAAAAGGAATAAGATAATCCTTCATCATTTGGTATCTAGAGCCTAGGTTATCTTGAATATGGTGTTTTTCATGTGCTAACCTTGTCTTGTTATAGCTATCTTTGTATGGTTCGAATCCACTTCCATTACACAAAAAACAATAGTGCTGGCAAAAAACTTGACAATTTTAAAACATTAAACTACACTGGCTCAGCGGTCCAAAAATTACGTTTTTGGTGACAAAAGAAAGCTCTTTGAGTCTAGTTGCCAGAAAAAAAAGAACCAACGCATTTGGAGTTCGGTGGAGAAAGTTATGATCAAATTAGGGAGCAAAGGTCAGATTTGCCAAGAATATGTGAATCAACGTTTTCAGGTTCTGTTGTGGCAGTTTGGCTACGGTTTTTTCACCTCTTTAAGCTCCTAAATGTGGTTGGATAACATGTCTTTGGATGCTTAGTCTTTGAGCCTCAAATCCATGAGTTTAAATGCATGATAGCTACATGTTTGTGTCTTTAAATGTGCCTAACTTTTGCTTGAGTCATATGTCATATGTTAACTTGAAGTTTTCTTATTCTTGTTTTTACAAGTATTTGAATCTTGCTTTCACTTTATGTCTTGCTTGATGTATACTCCATGAAATTGATTTTGGCCTAAAACTTGAGGAGCTAAGTGTCCAAGCCACCTAAAACTCTTTCTTACCATTTTATGAAACTAGTTGTGAAAGAAGAAAACTTTGCACCAATTTTTGCCTAAAAACTGAGAGCAACCTTGCTCCTTGGTGAACTAAAAGTGTGTTTTTCACTAGGTGTTATGCTACTAGTTTTTCATACTTGAGAATTGGGTGATATTGGCTAATTAGTTCCATGCTTTAACTTGGTTATGATCTTTCTTGGTGTGTGCATGATTTAAGACTTGAAGATGCTTGTCAAGTGCTTTCCATAGAGTCTTTAAAATGTGTTTTTCTTATTTTAGTCTTGTTAAAAGTTTTGTCTCAAACTTTTCTTCTATAGAGTTTAGCTTTCCTTGTTTTTGTGCTTTGCTTGCTTGTCACTAGGTGTTCTTTGTTTAGTCTTAGTAGTTTTCTTTTCTTGAAACTCTTGGGATATTGTGGCCGAATCACTTGTCTTGCATTTGAAAGGTTTTGAACAAGTTTTTAAAAGTGTTTGCTTCACTCCTTTGGTGGATTTTGACTGCTAGCCTTGCCTTGTTACTTTGGGAGTGTGATCTAAACACTTGGGTTGCATTTTGGGCTGGATTTGGTCTTGATTTTTTGTCTAACCCCTAATCCATTTATTTTGTCTCGGATTTGAGTGTTTTTGTTTTAGGAATCATGGCAAGTTCATCAAATGCACCTACACCAAACAAAAACAATACATTGATGAGATTGCTTCGGGATTTGGAGTTGTCTAGGAAGGAGGCCTTTGAACAATTGAGAAAAGACAAGGAGAAAAGTGACCTAAGAATCCAAGAGCACATTCAAAGGCTTGAAGCTAGGGAGCAAGAAAGATAGGCTAAGAAAAGAGGGCATTCTAGGCGCGACCCATCATAAGAGAAGCAAACTCCAAGGATTCCTAAGTTCAAAGGAGAAATTGACCCAAACATCCACATTGAGTGGGAACAAAAAGTGGACCAAATTTTTACCATTCATGTAGTTAGTGATCAAAAGCAAGTAGATTTGGTAGTCTTAGAGTTTGAGGATTATGCCATGACTTGGTGGCATCAATTATGTATGGACAATATTAACCAAGAGTCACTCGCGACTTCTTGGAGGGACCTTAAAAATTTGATGCGCGTTAGATTTATTCCTTCCTATTATAGGAGGGAGACTCTTTTGAAGCTCCAAAGGCTTCAACAAGGGTCCATGTGTGTAGATGAATATTACAAGTTAATGGAGTCCATGCTTCTAAAAGTAGGACTCCAATTTGAAAGTGAAGAGGAAAAGGTAGCTAGATTTGTGAGTGGGTAAGGAGGGACATACAAGATTTAGTAGAGTTATATGAGTACTCCTTTCTTGAAAAAGTTTTACATTTGGCCATCAAAGTTGAAACTCAATTGCAAAAGAAAAAAGAGGCCAAGAGGAGTGGTTCATACAATGACTACTATTCTAGTACATGGAAAGGTAAATAAAGAAAACATGATAAATCACCACCCAAGAGTTCCCAAGACCCACCTCCTAGGACTAATTCGTTTAGGCCTTCTAATGAAACTCCTAATTCTTCTCAAGGTACAAGGACAAGTTCTATAAAATGTTTTAAGTGTTTGGGATATGGGCACATAGCTTCAAATTGTCCTTTGGTTTCCTTCCTTTTGTTTCTCTTTGTTTAGGACCATTGGTATACTTTTCTCTACATGGTGCAAATCACGTTTTCGAAAACAAAACATTGCTTGTTTCTCTTTCTTCATTTGCACACCACAATTTCTTTTCTCTTTCTTCCTTTTTGGTTGTCTCTTCACGTAAAGCATGGGTTCTAATTTTGGAATAGGTGGGCCACACACAAATTCGCAATTGTTTCTTTAAGCAGTTAAAAGTGGGTTTCATTTATATGCAATACGTTTTCTTTCTTCTTGTGTAATAGGGCAATAAATGACCATGGACTACATGTACTTTGTTTCCCACTTTCATGTTTGAGTGTGGACTCCACATATAATTTACATTTACTCTTTCTCACTTTGGTTCATGTAGATGTATTATGGGTTTGGTGTAGCCACTTTATTTTTCCTTCTTTCTTTTCTTTTTGCAAGTTTCATGTTAATTGAGTGGTAGAATACCATGGGGCCCACATGTTTTTCATGCATACATTTCTTACAATTCATGGTTTCTTTGTCACATATATATGTATTCATTTTTAATGTTGGTGGTATGGGTAGCTCTTTGGTTTTAAAAAATAGGGTTAAATATGTTTTTGGTCCCTGAACTTTTAGTGAATTTTGGAATTAGTCCATTTCGAAACTTTGGACCAATTTAGTCCTTCATCTTTCGAAATACGTAGATTTAGTCCTTTTAATCAAATTTTGTTAAGTTTATTTGATATTTCGTACGCATTTCAAGATTGTATTTGAGTTGTTTATACTATTTGAGACATTTTTGCTTTAATGTTAAGTCAAATATTATTATGAAACGTGCTTGAAATGTCAAATAAACTTCACAAAATTTGATTAAAATGACTAAATCCATATATTTCGAAAGATGAAGGACCAAATTGGTCCAAATTTTTGAAATGGACTAATTCCAAAATTCACTGAAAGTTAAGGGACTAAAAACATATTTAACTCCTAAAAATATGTATCATATACTCTATGGTTGTGAGATGACGTGCATGGAGTTGTTTCCTTATTCTTTTTGGTCTTTTTCGAAAGTTATGGTTTGGCATGATAATATTAAATAATGCTATGATATTATTTGGTTATTTATACTTATTAGTGTGACCTTGCTTGATTTTAATTACGTATGTTTTCATGGGTTGTATGGTTAGGGAGTTAAAGTGGTCATTTGAGGATAGTTACTTGTGTGTGATGTTATGCCTGTGTTAGAATGAATGTCATTCGTTAGGTTCGTTGTATAAATATGTTATTTGATAAGTTGATGGGTTTATGTTATGGAACTTTATTTACCATGCATGATGCGGTGGTGAGTATTTCATTGGCAATATGTAATTCTCATGTGTTGAATATTGGGAGTGTTTTGCCTAGTTGAGAACTCTTGGTGGAATTAAGTGTTGTGTGAGGTTTTCCGTACCTAGGAGCCCAGTGAAGACTCTTTCGCCTGTTTGAAGCAGTGGAAAGGGGTCCTCTTCGCCTGTGTGAAGCAGTGGTAGAGGATTGGTTCGAGTGTTGTACCTTCTCGCCTGTGTGAAGCAATGGGGAGGGGAAAGATGTTTCACCTTATTTTGGCTCGTTGCGAGTATAGTGTCCGATGTGCGATGCATCGACGTTTTTACTCATAATTCGTTGAGGGATAAGGGAGACAGTCTGGCTGCATTAAGCGGGACACATCGAACCATCTGTTCTAGGAAACTAGATGTTGTTGTGGGGTGAGAGGCCGCGAAAAACCAAAGCTTGTTTATAATCACTATATTTGAAGAATTGAGATGAATATGGTGCTATGTTTGGTTTGGCATGATTGATTGAAATTTTATTAAGTGTTACTTGAATATGATGTTGAGTATCATTGGACATATTTTATTCATGAATTTCTTGTATGAATATCATTGTTTATGGTTAGCTTACCCTTATTTGTTTGTTTGTGTGTTTGTTGTATGTGCGATGATCGTATAACGTGTGTGTTATACGGGAGCAGATGATATTGCAGATAATCTTGGCATGGAGTAGATTGACGAGAGGTTGGGGTGGACTCAGGAGTTTTTATAATATATTTATTTGTTTTAAATCAGATACTAAAAATTATGTAATTTTCATTTGATTGCAAATGTTATTGGAAGTTTTTGACAAAGTGACAGGTTGAACTATGTAATTTAAATTAAATTAAGAGTTTTTATTAAGTACATTTTCAATGTTTATTCCTTTTTTGCTAAACGCAAAAATTTTCTAACGTTCCATGATGTCCCAAATTTGGGGTGTTACACAACACAAAATTTAATTCACAAAACAGAGTAATCTAATAGTTGTATAAAAATGCAATGATTCCTTGATTCAATCAAAAGTCCACCAATCACAGATTACCAAATTAATTGTTCTATTCGAATTTTCTCTCATTAACCCTAAGTAATCAACTAAGCGAAAATTACCATGGATTTAATATGTCATTTGTGAGATCCATTTTTATATTTTAAACTCTGTCCTAAAGAGGGGTTGTGCCTAGCCACTTAAGGGTTCAAGTTCAGCCCACTTTAGACCCCCAAGACCCCGTCAATGTCACTTACCCTTCATTCTGCCACTTTTACAAAAAACGGTCCTCTTTTTCTTGCTCGTGTGTTTGTTTTCAACTCATTAAGTTGTTCTTGGTCCTGGTTCTCTTCCACCAAGAGTCCTTTAGGAATGTTTAGCTCCATTCGAGGTAAGGGAAGCTAGAGTTTATGTTTTTTTAAAGTTATTATGCTTTCTATATAGGCATCAAATTTATGTGACAAGAAAGCATCTTGTAATTTAACTGTTGCTGGATAAGGTGCATCATTTCTATACTTTTATTTGTATAGTATCTAACTGTATTTAATATTTATCCTTTTAAGGGTATGTCATTTTATGTACATAGTTTCTTTGGTAGAAATTTTAGATGTTAATTGTTGCCCGCATTGGATCATTGACATTAGATACTTTTATTTATTTGTTGAGATTTTATTCACGAAAATAGTTTGCCCTTGGTCTCAATCTCTGAAGACTTGGGCTTATGTTGAAGTATGAACTAAGTAGAATTATTTTTTTAAACATAGATTAGCATGTTGGCTTAAGTCAAGTCAACTATAGTCAACAAGTCAAACCTATTAAAAGTTCAACAAGTCAACTAAAGTTTATTCAACTAAGTCAACTTAGGGAATCAAAAATAACAAACACAAATGAAAGGGATGAAGGATTAGTGAACTTCCTTTCTAAACATGCTTAGTCTTCTTAAGCATGTGCCTCCATCTTTGGTTGGGGTCAATCCTTCATCATCCTCCCCTTCTTGGAGAGAATTTGACCACAAGTTCTTTAAGCCTTTGTAGATGGAGCTTGACTTGATTTAGGGGAGGTTTTGCGCCTCCCTTTTATGAGCTCTTGTTCCATCCTTTCTAAGGGTTCTACCCCTAGCTTTGGTTAGGCCATCCCTCTTTTCTAGACCATTCTTCCTCTCATGCTTGCGCATTGGGTCTTCCTTTTGAGCCTTGCAAGAGAAGGAAGAATGGTGATGTCCATCTTGCTTTGGAAATCTTTTTTTGGAGGGAAGTAACACTTTGGAGGTAGCTTGCTCTTTTTCTTTTTCATATTTTCTCTTATCTTTCACTTTATTTTGTTCGTCATTTGCTTGATTGGGTGAGAGAGGTAGGAGGTTGAACTTCTTGCCTTGGAAGGAGAAAGCATAGGTGTTAGCATGGCCATCATAAAAGACTTTTCTATCAAATTGCCATGGCCTACCTAGCAAAATATGTGTTTCTTCCATAGGCACAACATCACATAGCACCTCATCTTTAAAATTTCCAATTGAAAAGTTAATGAGGACTTGTTGAGTTACTTTAATGTCTTCTTTTTTAAGCCATGATAGCTTGTAGGGCTTCGCATGAGGGATAGTTTTCAAGACAAGCTTTTCCACAACCCTTGTGCTAGCCACATTTACACAACTTCCATTATCTATGAGGAGGGGACATATTTTGTCATTGACATGACACCTTGAATGAAAAAGGTTTTGTCTTTGAGAAGGGTCAAGTTCCTTGGAAACTTGTCTTAGTTGGTGCCTTATCATTAATAATCCAACTTCAAGTGGTTTAATCCTTTCACATGAAGAAGAAGTGTGGGAAGAAGTACTTTTGGGGGAAGGGGGAGAAGAATGTTCACTCTCTACTTCTTTTTTAAGGTTTAAGGCCATGGTTCTTTTGGTAGGACAATTTGAAGCTATGTGCCCATATCCCAAACACTTAAAACATTTTATAGAACTTGTCCTTGTACCTTGAGAAGAATTAGGAGTTTCATTAGAAGGCCTAAACGAATTAGTCCTAGGAGGTGGGTCTTGGGAACTCTTGGGTGGTGATTTATCATCTTTTCTTTCTTTATCTTTCCAAGTACTAGAATAGTAGTCATTGTATGAACCACTCCTTTTGGCCTCTTTTTTCTTTTGCAATTGAGTTTCAATTTGGTGGCCAAATGTAAAACTTTGTCAAGAGAGGAGTACTCATATAACCCACTCACAAATCTAGCTACCTTTTCCTCTTCACTTTCAAATTGGAGTCCTACTTTTAGAAGCATGGACTCCATCAACTTGTAATATTCATCCACACACATGGACCCTTGTTGAAGCCTTTGGAGCTTCAAAAGAGTCTCCCTCCTATAGTAGGAAGGAACAAATTTAGAGCGCATCAAATTTTTAAGGTCCCTCCAAGAAGTCGCGAGTGACTCTTGGTTAATATTGTCCATACATAATTGATGCCACCAAGTCATGGCATAATCCTCAAACTCTAAGACTACCAAATCTACTTTCTTTTGATCACTAACTACATGAAAGGTAAAAATTTGGTCCACTTTTTGTTCCCACTCAATGTAGATGTTTGGGTCATTTTCTCCTTTGAACTTAGGAATCTTTGGAGTTTGCTTCTCTTGTAATGGGTTGTGCCTGGAATGCCCTCTTTTCCTAGCCTCTCTTTTTTGCTCCCTAGCTTCAAGCCTTTGAATGTGCACTTGGATTCTTAGGTCACTTTTCTCCTTATCCTTTCTCGATTGTTCAAAGGACTCCTTCGTAGACAACTCCAAATCCCGAAGCAATCTTATCAATGTATTGTTTTTGTTTGGAGTAGGTGCATTTGATGGACTTGCCATGATTCCTACAACAAAACACTCAAAGCCAAGACAAAATAAATGAATTAGGGGTTAGACAACATGAAAACCTAGACCAATTCCAACCCAAAATGCAACCCAAGTGTTTAGATCACACTCCCTAAGTAACAAGGCAATGCTAACACTCAAAATTCATCAAAGGATTGAAGAAAACACTTTTAAAACATTGTGCAAAACCTTTCAAATGCAAGACAAGTGATTTGGCCACAACACCCCAAGAGTTTCAAGAAAAGAAAACTAGTAAGACAAAACAAAGAACACCTAGTGACAAGCAAGAAAAGCACAAAACAAGGAAAGCTAAACTCTAAAGAAGAAAAGTTTGAGACAAAACTTTTAACAAGACTAAAACAAGAAAAACACACTTTAAAGACTCTATGGAAAATACTTCACAAGCATCTTCAAGTCTTAAATCATGCATACACCAAGAAAGATCATAACCAAGTTAAAATATGGAACTAATTAGCCAATATCACCCAATTATCAAGTATGAAAACTAGTAGCATAACACCTAGTCAAAAACAAACTTTTAGTTCACCAAGGAGCAAGGTTGCTCTCGATTTTTAGGCAAAAATTGGTGCAAAATTTTCTTCTTTCCACAACTAGTTTCATAAACTGGTGAGAAAGAGTTTTAGGTGGCTTGGACACTTAGTTCCCCAAGTTTTAGGCCAAAATCAATTTCATGGAGCTTACATCAAGCAAGACACAAAGTGAAAGCAAGATTCAATTACTTGGAAAAACAAGAATAAGAAAACTTCAAGTTAACATATGACATATGACTCAAGCAAAAGTTAGGCACATTTAAAGACTCAACATGACATACACAAAGACACAAACATGTAGCTACATGCATTTAAACTCATGGATTTCAGGCTCAAAGACTAAGCATCCAGAGACATGTTATCCAACCACATTTAGGAGCTTAAAGAGGTGCAAAAACCGTAGCCAAACTTCCACAACAAAACCTAAAATCACTGATTCACGTATTCTTGGCAGATCTGACCTTTGCTCACTACTTTGATCATAACTTTGTCCACAAAACTCCAAATGCGTTGGTTCTTTTGTTTTTGGAAACTAGACTCAAAGAGCTTTCTTTTGACACCAAAAAAGTAAGTTTTCTACCAGCACTATTTTTTATGTGTAATAGAAGTGGATTTGAACCATACAAAGATAACTACAACAAGACAATGTTAGCACATGAAAAACACCTTATTCAAGATATCCTAGGCTCTAGATACCAAATGATGAAGGATTATGTTGTTTTCTTTTTAAGAATATTGAATATTGTGTGAGTTGATAAAGAAAGCTAAGTGAAATCCCCACTGGACATTAAGATAGCAAGCTATCTAGATGTGAAGGTTCCTTTCACAAAGCTCTAGAGAAGAAGATGATTGATTGATTCAAAACAAAAAGGAAATGGAAAGCACATAAACCATAAAAAACCAAGAACAATTAAAGGAAGAAGAAAACATAAAATAAAAAGGAAAGAAATGGTAAAAATGTGAGAAGCACGCCACTACAAGGCTAGGCTAGAAGCCATGGCAACCTTGAAGATGAGTGGATATGTGCCTACACTTGCTATGCAAGATAAGGCTTAAAAGTATTCACTCCCTAGGGAGGAAACCCTCACAAATGGTTGAGACACAAGAGTGTACTTCAAAATCTCCAACCCTTTTACATGTCTAGGAGCACCCCTTATATAGAAGAGTTTAGCGGCCTCTAAGCAAATAAAAGATACCTAAGGATGTCTCTACAAAAACCTAACTCTAGCTTCTAACTAGGTCAAATAAGGTTACAAAAATGAGAGGCAAAAGAGCCAACTATAGTGTGTGCAAGGCTAATTTCGTTCTAGCACAAAAGGAGATAAAGAATGTGTCTCTTATGTCTCCAAAAAGTGGCCAAAGTGTGCTAAAAATAAAGGAGATCATAGGTACATAGGTAAACTTGTTTTATGCCTTTTACTTTATGCTTTATGCCTTTGCTTTACTCTCTCATCCACATCATTTATGCTCCCCAATCACCATGCGCCACCTAGCATTTCTTTCTTTCTCCTAATTAACCTACGAAGCAAATAAACATAGATTAGCATGTTGGCTTAAGTCAAGTCAACTATAGTCAACAAGTCAAACCTAGTCAAAGTTCAACAAGTCAACTAAAGTTTATTCAACTAAGTCAACTTAGGGAATCAAAAATAACAAACACAAATGAAAGGGATGAAGGATTAGTGAACTTCCTTTCTAAACATGCTTAGTCTTCTTAAGCATGTGCCTCCATCTTTAAACATGTCTTCTTAAGCATGTGTCTCTCTTTAAACATGTCTTTTTCGGCCATCTCCTCCCATTTCAGAGTGTGGTTGCATCGTTTTATATATGTTTTCCACTCGTTCTTAGTTCGGTTACTCTACAATCGTGGAATGTTGTTGCCATGCCGAACTTAGTGGGAATGTGATCGTGTAGCCGTTACCTAGGGAGAAGGTGATACGGTTTTGAGGAAAAATACCCCTATAACTCGGTCCAACACATATGTCGACAGTAGATCGACCCAATACACAAGTTGGCTTGAAATCGGCCAAATATATAGGTTGGTCCTAGATCGGCTCAACACATAGGCTGGATGCAGGCTGGCCCAACAAATTATACTCTCAGATCGGCTCGAGATCGGCCTAGCACATAGGCTAGACGTAGGCTGGCCCAACAAATTATACTCTTAGATCGACTCGAGATCAGCCCAGCACATAGGCTGGATTCTTGCTGGTCCAACAAATTATACTCCTAGATCAGCACATAGGACGTCCTGAGGTCGGCCAATACGCACATACACATAGGTCGGCTAGAACCTGGTCGCCAGGGTGTACACCTTCATTCTACCACTTTTACAGAAAACAATCCTCTTTGTGTCTCTTGTGCTGAAGCAGAAAGCTCTGCTAGGGCTTGAACAAGTTCCTTGATTTCCATAGCTGAAACCTCTTTCTACCACGTAAGTTGATTCCTCCCATTGTTTCCTTTTGTTTTCAGCTCCTAAGTTCTGGTTCTACCTTAATCTCTATCAAATATGAGTTCTTTTTCGTGCTTGTGTGTTTGTTTTCAGCTCATTAAGTTGTTCTTGGTCCTGGTTCTCTTCCACCAAGAGTCCTTTAAGAACGTTTAGCTCCATTCGAGGTAAGGGAAGCTAGAGTTTATATTTTTTTAAAGTTATTATGCTTTCTATATAGGCATCAAATTTATGTGACAGGAAAGCACCTTGTAATTTAACTGTTGCTAGACAAGGTGTATCATTTCTGTACTTTTATTTGTATAGTATCTAACTGTATTTAATATTTATCCTTTTAAGGGTATGTCATTTTCTGTACATAGTTTCTTTGGTTGAAATTTTAGATGTTGATTGTTGCCCGCATTGGATCATTGACATTAGATACTTTTATTTATTTGTTGAGATTTTGTTCGTGAAAATAGTTTGCCTTTGGTCTCAATCTTTGAAGACTTGGTTTTATGTTGAAGTATGAACTAAGTAGAATTATTTTTTTAAAACATTTGTGGGTTGATATCTTGGTTAAATTATTCTTTTATTGAAAATTTCCCCTGTGCAGGATTTGTAGAAAATAATTTAAGGTGTTGATGCTTACATTAAAAATGGCATGTCCCTTGACAATTTTCATTTTGCATCGAGTAGATTTTATGTTTTGTAAAAATTAAAAATCTAGATAAAAGTATAAATATGAGGAGTATTCCCTTCTAGCTAAATTATATTTTGGTTAAATAATTTTTAAATTATTATAGATGTAACTATTTTCACTAGAGTAAACTAGTTTAATGAGAAAAAAATACACTGTTGTAAAAGACATTATTTTGTTGCAAGTGTTATCATGAATCCATACATGTATTGATTTTCAGACCTATTACTTTTTCCTTCATCTTATAATTAGTAATGTCTTTCCTCTCCCAGTAAAGGTAAAAAAAAATAATAAATAATAAATATTCTTAGTTTTCTGATGAAATTTTAATCATTTTGTTACATTTTAGAATACCAATATCTTTGATCCTTGTATAAGAATAAATCACAGTAATGTTTATTCTCATTATTATAAAAGAAAAATGTTTATTTTTAAATGTATTAATTACCAATTACCAATTTAACTTAATTTGTTCACATGCAAGTTTAACAATGGGTTTTAATTTTATATGCTACTGTCAAATATTATTAAAACTATTTATGTATTTGTAAGTTCAAAACAAATGTCAGATTTTCGATGATAATACATGTTTTTTTTAGTCATTCCTATGAAACTCAGGTAGGAGACGCTGTGTTGACTGCTGTTGGTTTCATGATGGTTTTCTTTAATTTTCCCTTGCTTAATATAGATGATCATGCCTGTTTGTATGCTTTAATGAGATTGATAATGAAAATGTTGGTATGGAAAGCATGACTTGTTTTGTGGTTGGTGGTGGAATGGTATGAAAATTGAATTCTTGAGATGGCATGTGGAAATTTGTTGGTAAAAGAGTTTCAAGGGAGACTCTTGGTAATGGTAGTTAGTGTATACCTTGATATAGGAGATGTCTAGATAAAGGAAGGTATCCTGAACTCTAATAATCATTCACGCTCACATAGAGCATAATGATTTATGTGGTGAGATTGGCAGGAGGTCCTAGTCTTGGGACGTATTGGGCCTAAGACATTAGAGGATTAACCTTGTGTGTGGTTGGGTGATAACCCCTTGCGTCTAAACTCTGCAAAGTTTATAAACCAGCATAGGTGCATACTTCCTTTAGAATTCTATATCAAGAGTATGATCCGGATATTGAGTCATAGAGTCTTGCAATTGTTTGCTTTCACATGATTGGGTGCCTCCTGCTTTGTTTGATTATAACCTGTTTTGTCATTTGGTTGCTTGATAACATGTTAAAATATTTTACTCTAGCTTACCCTTTCATTTTTATTTGTTCCTTGCTTTGCTTTCACTTTTGCAATGATCACCAATTTATTGGTGTGAGCAAATGTGGAAACCCTTGGTAAAACTCAGGATGGTGAAGATGCTGATGTGTAGAGTGGTCCCCATGGTCTGGGTTGTGGCTCACTATTGAGCCCCTTTTTGAAGAACTCTTGTTTATTTAGATTCCTTGCTCTTTGAGCAATCTTTTGTAAAACAATAGTACCCTTGTGTCCTTTTTATGGCAATTGTGGTGTGCCTAAGCTTTTATTCCTAGTATACTATGGATAATTGTAATAGTCAGTACATGTATGCTTCATGATATGTGCTCTTTTACATTATAATTATGTGATGCTTAATTTTAGTAGATTACTCTATTTAAAATGGGATGTCACATCATTAAGCACAATAAATTTCAGGTAGTTAACACCCACATATTTAAGCAAGTTGTGACAGAACTCATAAACATTAAGCATGAATACGAGCCATTAATGTGCACACACGAATTTGAGATTAAGCATGCATCAAAAACGTATTTATCATCAAAACCCAACCTGAAATAGATGCAATTCCGAATACAACCCAAAAATGACTAACAATCTCATGGTTTCATTTCAATTTCATCAAGGAACCAATGCAAAAAACTTAGCTAGACATAAAAATGGAGCAATTAAGCACTTTAATTCTGAATGAACGAAAACATCAAAAAATAAAAACCCTAACCTACTTCAAACGCAAATTCAAAAGCAAGAGCAAAAGAGAAATTTCAAGGCTTTGAATGAACGAAAATCACTACTATCATAAAAGAACCGAAAACCCCACAATGGGTGTTGTTCCAAGTCATTACAATCTATAAAATGAGATGCCCAAGCTAGCAAATGAATTCAAAACGTAAAACCCACATTAGGAGCTGCCAAATGTGCATAAAAACAGTAAAAATTAGGCAAAAACGTGAAAAACCGCAAGTAGCACCTCCATGACACCCACCAAAGCTTGAGAGCATGAAAATTGAAGTTGGAGAAGAAGCTATGCAGCTGGTGAATGCTAAATGATCTAATTTGCATGGTCAAATCAACCTTGCCACTAGTATTTACAAAAATGCCACTATACCACTCAGAATTACAAAAATGTTACTACTGGGCCTCAAATTTGGCCCATTTACTTAGGTGACGTGAAAATGACGTGGAAATGATGTGGAAATGATGTGACAATGATGTGGCAACTCTCTTCAACTGAATATTAATGTCCAAGTTCCAAAATTGTTTCACCCAAATACCTAAAAATAATTAAAAACTAAAATTAGGTCAAATAATGTGAAATTAACCCAAATTCGAAATAATAGCCCAATAAAGCCCAACAAATGAAAACACACTAAAGATAGACAATTAAGCACTGAAAAACTATCAAATGGGTAAACAAAGGCTAGAGGAATGGAGGGAAATAATGATTCATCAATGTTCATAGTGTTGATATAATTTGTATGATGATAATTTTTACTTGTGGTCATGAGATATTCTTGTAGTTAGAGTGTTCATTTTTCCATTCTAGAATAGCTAATTTGAGCATATTAGGTTAGATTCCTCACTTTTGGCCATTTTCGCATTTTCATAGAATTAGTGTTTGTAGAGCGTTTTTAAACATCATTTGAGTTTGGTTGCATCATATTTTGAGTCTTAGGGTCTTAGGTTAATCAAACCTAGTGTTAAGAGTCAAATTTTGTTCATTTAACCTTTATACCATGACATAGTTGACTTTGTGGAATCATTATAAATGCCTATTTACACTTGTTGGAAGTGGTTTGACCTTGTGGAATCATTAGCGTTTTTGAATCTCTTTCAAATTGAGTGATTTGACCTTATGGAATCATTATAAATGCCTATTTACACTTGTTGGAAGTGGTCAAACACCAAAATTTGAGGTTTAGGGCCTATTGAGCAAAAGTCTTAGTTTTCATGTTTTTGGTCATTTTAGCTTAGTTGTTTAACTAGTGTTTAGGTAGAGATAACCCTTCCACTTGAGCTTTTGATCAATTTGCAGGTCCTATATCCTTAGGCAAGGTTTAAATGAAGATTTGAAGGCCTAGTAGTTCACATAGCAGCAAGGTCAAGTTGGTGGCAAAGCATGAAGTGTGCAAAAGTGGCATCTTTGACCTTAGAGTTTAATTTTGCCATTTGGACCCTAAATCAAGAGCCAACCATTTGGAGCAATTTAGGACCCTAAATGTGACTGGTTTGGGCCTTGGTGAGAGGTGGCTTAATGTAAGGTAGATTTTAAGGTAGATTTGGTTTGATGGCATGGAGGGGACGACCCAACAACCTCCTACGGAGGTTGCATGTTTCTTGGACCATTCTTAGACTGATTTTTGACAACAACACAACACCTAATGCAGCAGACCCGAAATCCCCCCCTAAAATCACTCATTTTGACTCCATTTTTGCCTTTGGAAGCTTGGATAGCTCAAGCCTTGGTGAGAGGAAGGTTGGGGCAACTCTTTGTACTCATTTTTGGCATTGTAATCTGGATTTGAGCTTCAATGAATGAAAATTTTAGTGATGTTCATTTGGCATATGATTTCATAATGTTCATCATCATTTTCCACTAAACCACCACCTTGGCTACCACTTTTTCAGCTTGAACTCTACCCTACCTTACCAAATCTAGGCTCTAGAACTAGGCCTATGAATTGGTGTGTCCAAAGACCTCTATACATCATTTTTTTCGAAGTAAACAAGATGAATGGGTTGGATTCAAGACCAATGCTAGTAGTCAAGCTCATTTCACTCATATATCTCCACTTCATTGCACTCTTGCTACAATTTTCAGTTTCTTTTCATTCCACCACTTCACACACATCAATTTTAAGTTTCTTTAACGTTTTGCAAGTTTAATTTTAAGTTTCCATCATTAAATCACAAAACCCCCCCATTCTACACCATTTTCACGTTCAAACACACACCTTAGTTACTATTCCATTGAAATTCACGTTCATTTCTCGATCATTTTAAGTGTTGTGCACACTCCTGGGATGATTCCCAAGCCATTCGAACCATCACACACCCAATTCCATCACCATTTCATCAATTCACATTTCTCTGCAATTTTCCCATTCATGTTCAACACAAATGCATTGTTCCATTTGAATTTCGTGTGATTTAAGCTTTTTTATTTGTTCTTGAGCTTTGTTCATAATCCTTGGATGTTCCCCAAGCGATTTGAATCATCAATTTTGCATTTCCTTCCATGAATCATCGAATTTGAATTTTTGCATCTCAACCATTCGCGTTTCTACATAATCTTATAATTGCACGATTTCAATTATTATTGGTGCAAATTATTTTGGGGGTTCCATTCATAACATCATGACGAAGCTTTCTGCACTTTTAATTTCATTTTCACTACACGAGTTGGTTGAATCGGTCGAAATTGCATTTCTGCTCAAATTTGGGAATTGAGGTTCGTGAAATTGGGAACTTTGTGTGCAGTGCACCAAATCGAGTGATTCCAGTTTCTAAATTCAATTGCATCATCAAAAGATTTCAATCTGAGGCTACCATGCACTTTGCTCATGAACATGTTCTTAATTTTGGGCAGATTTCAAATTTGATGAATTTGGACCAATTTAATCATTGCATTAGCCTAGTTTTGATCATTAAATATGTTTTGAATATTTAGGATTAGAAAATTTATCATTCCCTGCCATTTTGTGCATTGCATGTCATGCATTCATGCCCAGTTTATAGCATTTCTTGCATTTGATAATCTTGAGTTTTTTTTTTTGTTTTTAAGTGTTGATTTTGAATAAATTTCCCCACACAATCAAGCATAAATACTGCATTTAATTTTATCCATGTCCACATATTGATTCCCAAATATTGGACAACAAATGTTGTCTTGAGCAATTGAATGAACGGATTTTGGATGTAAGAGGTAAGTTTTTAATTATAGTCCATGTTCATGTGCAAAGAAGGTTGTGGTGTTGATTCTAGGCATGTGGTTGTTGTCGTTTGTTTGGTATTTTAAGACTAAAATTTTGATTTTGTGAACATGAAGTTAGAGTTGAATGGTTATGTGTTTATGTGTCAAATTGGTAAGTGCATAATCCTATGGTGCAAGTATAGGTTGTTGATAAACCTCTTGTCACCTAGAGATTCAATCAAACTCAATTTTCTCACTAATACTACTTAATATAGCATAGTGATCAACCAAGGGTCAATCCAACGGATAGGCAAATGCAATTAGGGACTTATCAATTGTGAAGGATTTTGGGTAAATTTATTAAAAGACATGATGTAACTATATGTAGTATTGTTCATGTGCTTTTAAGAATTGATAAAGGATGTGTGTGTTGGATCATGAGAATTAGTTTAAGAATTTTCATTATGGGTATATCTTTTCAGGTTAATAGGAATGATATGGGACAATTGGTGTTTTATTTTGGTGAATGTTTTGGATGCTTGGTAGTTGGAATAGGTATTTTGTGCATAAATTGTGATGTTTCCGTGTTGTTTCCGGTAACACCCTAGGCGAATACTACTTCGTAAAGACAAATATAATTAAAATAAAATTCAAACATCTGATATCATTCCCAAACGCTATCATGAAGCGACAAATTAACACTACTTAAATATGACAAATTCAGTATTGTCAAGTTAGTAGTGAATAAGATAGGGTTAAGCTAACCCTGAGTCGTATCCCAACGAATACAAAATTGATTTTTAATATTTGACTCTTATAAAATATATCTTATTGCAAAAAATTATATGATGATATGCAAAAATAAAGAGAAGAATTTGAGAATGACATAGCAAATTAATAAAAGACTTTAAGACAATTATAATAAAACAGGCCAATTCCACTACTTTTAATACAGATTCTATATCAGTTATCTTCATATTATTGTTCAATTAACTATTGTTTTTTACTTCAAATTAATTAAAGTAAATTCTTAATAAATTTGTTGGCGTTCTTACTATTAACCAAAATAAATTCTCAATCAAAAGCAATAACTTTGTAGATTAATCATAGTAGATTTAATCAATGTACATTCTCAATTAAATATTGCTATGCCTAATCATGTCCACTCTTTTACCCTTAAAATCAAGGAAAAAGCTAATTAACCAAAGTAAATTTTTGATTAATTCTAGTTAAATTTTTTACCTTTAAACAAAGTACATTCTCAATCATTAGCAAAAACACATTCAATTACATGAAAGTTTATAAATTTAATCAAATTAGATTCTCGATTAATGATAAAAACCCTTGAACTCATGTTATCAACATACAAGGAGATTAAAACATCTCACTATTTAGCTATGATGTAAAACCATTACTTTTCACGTAATTCATATATAAAAGACATGTATGAATGAAAATAAAAAACAATAATAAAAAGAACAAAGACATTATTTTAATTTATCCTCAGAATCTATAATGAAGTTATAGTGGAACCAATCTAAGAAGCTTAGTGCTCCATGGATGAAGTGGAATACATGATAGATGGAAGAAGAATGTGAAGGAGTGTGACATGTGATTGATGGTATAGCTGCCAAAATTAGAGATTTACTAAGTGTCAATCTTTTGCTCCTTTAGATCTTATGTAGGCCTTGATTGGACTGGAATCTTATCTTTCTATTGCTGAAATCTTTTATTTTTTGGTTATAATATCCTTCAAATAATTAACATATTTTATCAGTTTCTAAAAATATTTGGAAGATTTTCTATGGTGATAATTTGAGATATACTAAAGATAATTAATTAAAAATATTTAATTCGAGTTTGGAGAGAGGATAAGAGGTAAGGGGAGTTGCTTCGCGCGTTATTATTCGTACTCATCATATTATGTCTTGTGTAATCATAAGTGAATGAATTCTCTGCCTGATATGTGTTGTTTTTGCATTTTCTGGGTTCTGCCCAGAAACCGCCTGGCGGGCATGCATGTGTCGCCAGGCGGTTCATCAGTTTGTGTGTGGATTTGGTTCCTGATGGCTTAAACCGCCTGGCAGGGATGAATATCCGCCAGGCGGTGCGACAGTGTTGTATTTTTTGTCAGGTTTGCGTTTCGCACAGGGGTGTTGGGATTTCTGATTATGACTGTATGCGTTGATAGTATGAGTTGGGTAGAATTGGGGTCTGGTAAAGTTTGAGAATACACCTTTATAATTTAACATGGATAGGGTTGGATTGTAGGTATGGGTGGAATCCGAGTTGAGTTATTAGGGTTCATAGGGTGGACGAAATTGAGGAGACTACGCCAAGAGAAAGTGGGACAGTAAGTTAAGTGAGATTTATTAAGTAATATTGTCTGTGGAGTATGGCTTGAATTCTGGAAACTTGGCATATCACGAGCACAGCAACTTGGAGTTTCTGGGTTCTGATACACCGCCCGGCGGTGTCTAGCTTGTCGTCAGGCGATGACGGGGACAATGGCACATTTAATGTTGTTTTCGGGTGGTTGTGAGGGAAGAGGCTAAGAGTGATATTGGAACTTAAAGAAGGGCACATTAAGAAATAATGTACATGGGTAAGTGTGTATGGTAATGGAGAGTGGTTGATGGGGTGATTACGTGACAAGTTCTTGATAGTTGTGTTGAGTAAAGGAAGAGAGTTGGATAGCATTAGTTGGTGAATTAGGAATGGAAAGCTTAGAATTCTGCCTAAATGTCGTAAATATCTTTAATTATTGGTTATGAGTCTTCAGTGTTTGGGGACTTGTAAGTTTAAACATAAGTTATGTGATTAGGCGAGATTGTGTGGAATGAGATGCATGGTAGTGCAGCGTGAAATAAGTATAATGAGAGGTGATTTGATAATGTTCCTAAACTGCAGTATTTGGCAGTGAATGGCGTGCCTTGTTATTGTATTGCTGATTAACTGTGATAGAGGAGTGAAATAGAGTGTCTAAATGTCTTTAGTTAGGTATATGGGCTATACATGGGAAGGTATAGGATTGGAGAATTTATAAATCCTGATAAGACAGTTGTGTTGTACATTCTAGGACATGCTAGAATTGCAGAATTAACCATTTTGGGTGTCAAATCAGTAGCCGGAAGTTACTGGTATGGCACCTGGCGATCTGCTGATACCGCCAGGCGATAGGAATCACTAGGAAAGATTCCTGCACCGCGTGGTGCCTGGCAGCAAGGGAGTGCCCCGCCAGGCGGCGTTGGGGAAACAGTGGCGCTGGAAGAGCGCTGGTGCCTGGCGCCTGGCGGTGGACAGGTACCGCCAGGCGGTCTGGGCCAATTTCGCCAGGCGGTGTTGGCTGGTGCGCCAGGCGGCCGTGCACCAGGTCACGAGTTGTTTGTATTGCTTTTAACTAACAATGACACTGTGCTTGGATCGGGAGATGCTGTGCCATGAGCGGGTAGGTTCATGGATGGTGATTGACATGTGATGATATGGGCGGGGAGGTCCATATCAAGTTACTCTCACGTGGGGATACGAGCGAGGTAGGTTCGTATGTTCCGTGCTCACATTGAGAGATGCCACGTGCGGGGAGGTACGGGGCTGGTGGATCACATGTGTTGGACTATGGGCGGGCAGGTCCGTAGAGTAGGACTACGAGCGAGGAGGTTCGTAGAGGCAGGACCACGAGCGAGGAGGTTCGTGTGAGCATCATGTTCCCGAATCCAAGGCTAACCAATTGTATGATTTGAAGACTGACAAGTCTTGGGGTTAAGGTCTTGGCCAAGAATTATATATATAATGAATAAGATGGGCATATGAGTTATCTTGTGTTCTATATGTTGTCATTTTATTTTCTCAGCTCACCCTTTCTGTTTGTGTGCGGCGATGATCGTGTAATTCGTTACACGGGAGCAGATGTTGATACAGGTGATGTTGAGGATGTTCAGACGGCGGAGTGAGGGATAGCATGGGATTAGAGCTAGGGTTTTGCTCATTTGTATTTTTTTGTTTTTAAATACTAATTTTGGAAACTTGTAACCTTTTATGGATTTAGTTATGAGTTTTGGCGCACTATTTTATTGAACTTAAATTTTTCCCGCGTTGGGATTTTTATCCAGATGACTATTAATGTGATTATTTCTTTTAATATTTATTTTTAAGTAATATTCCCTAGGGATGTTACACCGGCGACCTGGATGGGCCCGACGACTCGGATGGGCCGACGATCCGGACGTGCTCGACGACCCGGACGGGCCTAACGACCTACATGGGCCTTACAACCAGGATGGGCACGACGACACAAACGGGTCAGACGACTCGAATGGGTCGAACGATCCGGGTGATCTGGACGGACCTGACGACTCAGACGACCCAGGTGGGCCCGATGACCCGGACGAGCCTGACGACCTACACGGGCCTTACGACCCAGATGGCACGACGACACGAACGGGCGCGTTGACCCGGATGGGTCCTACGACCCAAACGGGCTCGATGTCTTGGACGGGGCCTACGATCCAGACGGGTCCGACGACCGAAACGGGCTTAACGACCTGGACATGATCGACGACCTGGATGGTCCCGACAACTCGGACGGGCCTGACGACGTTGACGTACCCGACGACCCAGACGAGCCCCACGACTCGAACGTGTCTGAATACCCGATTGGGCCCGACTGTTTGGACGGGTCCGTCTGGGTCGTTTGGCCCGTCCGTGTCGTCGGGCCCATTCGGGTCATTCGGTCTGTTCACGTCGTCGAGCTTGTTCGTGTTGTCAGGCCCGTCCGGGTTGTCGGGCCCGTTCGGGTTGTCTGGCCCGTTCGGGTTGTCCGGCCCGTCCGGGTCGTCGGTCTCATCCGGGCCTTAATGACACAAGTTTTAAAAAATTCAATTTAAATTTCTTTTATAAAAAATGGATTCTGGATTTTGAACTTGATCGAAATATTTGGATTAGATTTAAATCTTGATCCAAATATTTGGATCTGAATTTTAAAAAAATCCAAACTACTTTTGCTAAAGAAATGGATTTCGGTCAAAAATCTAATCCAATTATTTGGATATAAAATGGATGTGGATTGGATCATTAAAAATCCAATCTATGCCCACCCCTACCTGGAGGAAAACCTAGAATAATTTCAAAAGCTTAGCCAGTCTAAGGAGCTGTTAAGTTTGCTTGAATGTTGGTATACACATTAATGAATTATGATAGGTAAGAACTATAAATGTTACGTGTTGAAGAAACTACATATGTAATATATAAGTTGCTATAAACCTCCTCGCTTTATAAATCAGTTTTATAAAGTTAAAGTTTAAAAAATAATCAAGTTCATAGCTATATATACTCAAGGAACAATTTCTACACATACATAGTTTTCGTTGATAAATAAATAACGTAAAAATAAATCTATTACTATATTTCTAGGTTTGGGAAATCAAGAAAATATAGAAAGAATAATGGTAAGTATTTTTTATTCATTGTTTTAAAAAAATATTAAAGATCGTAGTAAATTGTTAGCATGCTGAAGTTATGATTTTCTTTTTTTCCAAGTGCATAGTTAACAATTTTCAAAATACTATACGTCAAAGTTTATTGAAGCTATATTTTGTTTCCATTTCCCCCACTCGGTTTACCATTCAACACTCTTCTCCTTCTTTTTCTTATTTTTTTACTTTTACACAATAGAATAGTGCTCTCTTTTGTCATATTAGTATCTTATATCTCGATAAATGATTAAATTAGTCAAAAAAGTTTTATGAAGGACTAACTCCAAATTTTACTGAAATTTGAAGAACCAAAAATATATTTAACCCTAAAAATTAATCTACTTTTTCCTCAATATATTTTTTTTTTCTGATTCAAAATTTAAATTAAGATTGGAATACAATTTTAAGATTGGAGTACAAATAAGAGTGAAATATATGCAGACCTACACATACACTATAGATCCAAAATTTTTAAAATGAATAATCCATGTGTAGATAAGTAAACGTTAACCAATATGGTTTCTTTCGTAGTTTTATCTAATCTAGTCGTTAGGTAATAAAACAAAATGCAGAAAGAAAAAAACATTAATCAAAGCATTCACATTGTTGCACAACGTTGGATAATCTAAATATATTCCATCTAGGAGCAAAAATCAGTAGAAATACAAATTTTCAGATCAGTGCATGATGCATCTATTTTTTTTTTTCTCCTTTATCAAAAATATGATGATGCGTCCATTATATAGCATCATACAAAAAATGAAGAAAAAAACTGCAATTCTTCCCTTGTCTTATATATGGTTGTTACACGTATTTTGGGTCAAGGCCTTGAAACTTTTTCCCTCTACAAAGAGCTGAAACTGATATACTTTCTTATATACAATTTTACAATGCAACAAATCATTTTGAACACAGATCTTCAGAAGTGGCAACCTCAATATCAATATAATGAATGAGGGAATTGTTACCTCTCCAATTTCACAACATCAATTGGAGAGAAATACAACGTATTTTCAACTGGAACCTGGAGTGCATTTGGGCTGTGTCCAACACAAGATAGGAAATCAATCTGAGAGTGGCACACATCAGTCTTCATTCTACAATGCAACTCCTACTCCCTCCACAGCAGCTGCCATTGATGCTGAGGCCTCTTCAAGGGTTCTCTTCTTCTCAATTGTGTTGAAGGCTTCAAGAATGTCACCCTCTTCCCAGTCATCAAAGTCTTCCAACCCAAGTCCACACTCAAGACCAGCATTTACCTGTTCACAAGGGAGAGATAGAGATTGTGTATTCAGCCAGTAGCTAGAGTAACATGGAGACAACACATATTCAACACAAAGAAACCACAGCTGAATTATACAATACACTGGCAAAATGTTGTTCAATCATTCTAAAAAGAAAGCATGAAAAAGCTATTACACAGTAAAACTAGGGCAGCATCTGAATAAGCTTCACTCGGAAAATTATGTCATAGAAATAGAGGTAGCAAAACAGGTTACCCAACCCAATGCAGGTTGTAGGCTATAGCGAATCAGACAAATATATAATATCCAAATTCATTTGTGCCACTAAAATGAACTCCAAGCCTTCTTAAAGCCTGATTTTCCGGAGCTTTTTTGCAGACTAAGCCCGGATAAAGTCATGATCTGATCAGGCTATAAAAGGTTTGTGTTTAATTTGAATTTAAAATTTAAAGCCCACCACCCTACATTTTATTGGGTAGATTCATGCAGTTCCGGATGATATAAACCAACCCATTTTGTTACCGCTAGATAGAAGACGTCCTAAGGATCAAGTACAAGAAAAACATTAAGTTTATACCTGATTCACTATCAAAGTAAAACACAATACAATATCATCTATGTATAAGAAAGTTCCACCTTACTTTCCTAATGAAGGCAATTTCACTTTCAATGAAAATTTTTCATCGCCCTTCACATGTAAAACATATTTAAAATTCTAAGAACCAAAGATTGCAATACAATTTTGATTTTGGATTTGGAGTCCAGTGGAGTCATATCCATGTAGTCAAACACACCTACTCAAACTTGGTTGTTATGTGTTATATCTTCTTAGCAAGTAAACGTTAAGCTTAGAAAGTACTCCCTTATATATTATAACTTGACTATATCTTTTGTCAATATGAGATTTCCAACACAACCTCTCTTGTCGAGGACTAGACATATCAAGCATAAGATGAGATATTTTGTGGGTGGTTGATAAATCCCTAATCTTTAGATTTTTTTCTTAGCCAATTGCATTGTTTTGGGTAGGTTTTAAGTGGTTAATTAAGAAATTAGTCTAGAGTTAGTTTAATTAGGTTTCTAGTCTAGTGCTGCAAAAGTAGCGTAATTAGGTGCTTTTAATACATTTTAATATAGTTCTCAGAAGTGTTATTAGTTTGGTCCAGTTCGCATACATCTTTAGGTTCATAAATCCTTAGTGGCATGATAGTGTGTAAGTCTTAGTTTGATAAATAGTCTTAGAAGTAGAATTTGGTCTAGTTTTAGGAGTCTTTAGAAGTAGTTTGGTTTGAGTAACATTGTCTAGGATTTTTGAGTGAAATGCATAAGAAAGACCTAAAATCTCATCTCAAAGTTCAGAGAAGTCACAAAGAGGAAGCTGATTCAGCCATTTTGCTTCAATGTAGAAGAGTTGACTTTTTGCTCTTCAATTCCAAATGAAAGGGCAACCTTTGGGACAGCTTTAGGGCATTGAAATACAATTTTTCTGACTTTGAGATGGTTGAAATATGGTCCAATTATGCATAGCACTCTAAAATGCAATTTTTGCATGTTTAGCTCTTTTAGGTGCATTGTAGACATAGCATAGCTTTGTTTTGTGCGTACTAACTTGTTCTTTTAATGAAAGCATGCGTGGGACTAGAAATTAGTGAGTGGTCTGTTAGCGGCCCGATAGCGAGTGGAACAGAATGTCCAAGAAATCTTGTTAGGATAGGCATTTGGGTGTCACATGGAGCTACAAACGCTTGGCAATGGCCTTTCATTGGAATGGAATGAAACAGGATGTAAAAAAGTTTGTGGCTGCTTGCTAGGTGTGTCAACAGAGTAAGGTTCAAAACCTTAAACCGGCAGGCCTATTACAACCACTTCTCATTCCAAATCCTGTGTGGAAAGACATTTCTATGGACTTTATTGGTGGGCTGCCCAAAGCAAAGAATGCAAACACTATCATGGTGATTATGGATAGATTGAGTAAGTATGCTCACTTTATTCCCTTATTGCACCCATATACAGCCAAGGATGTGGCTTCTATTTTTGTGAAAGAAATTGTCAGCTTCCATGGGTGAAATGGTTACCATGGGGAGAATTTTGGTTTAATTCCTCTTTCAATGCCACTATAAAAATGAGTCCATATAAGGCTCTTTATGGCCAGGATCCTCCTATGATTATCCCATATCCAAGAGATAGCACTATCATAGCGGAAGTTGACAAAAGAGTTGATGCTTCGTGATAGTATCTTGGCTGAGTTGAAGCAAAACCTGCTCAAGGCACAAGGGAGAATGAAAGAACAAGCTTATAAGGGTAGGCATGAGGTGGAATTTCGGGTAGGAGACATGGTGTACCTGTAAAGCTCAACCTTATAAATTGCAGTCATTAGCTACACACATTAATGAAAAACTCAGTCCCAAGTTTTATTGGCCATTCAAGATCTTGGCCAAAATTGGGGAAGTGGCGTACAGATTACAACTTCCAGACAGCTCACGATAACACCTTGTGTTTCATGTTTCACAGTTAAAGAAGGCTTTACCCTCCTGCCAGCTGAGTCATGAACTGCCCAAGTTCCTCTCAAATGAGTTTGAATTGATGGTAGACCCAGGGTAAGGGTTGGCCACAAGGAAATTGTTGAATGGAAAGTGGCAAGTGCTGATTAAATGGACTGAGTTACCCACAGAAGACAGTTCTTGGGAAGATTAAGACGTGATTCAAACTTTTTTTCCCCGATTCCACCTTGAGGACAAGGTGTCGCTTGTTGGGGAGGGTATTTATGGGCCTCCACAGCAAAGGTCTTTGAAATATTACTACCCAAGAAGGGGCAAAAAGGTCACTAGTGGGAATGAGTCTGTTATGAGTGGAGGTAACTAACTGCACATGTTGCAAGGGAGGATTGGGGGAAAGGAGATACGGGAATAAGTAGGGAGAAAAAGAGAATAAAGAGCTAGAGAGTGGGGGAGGTGGAGGAGGGCGAATCATTTTAGCGTATTGTGGGGTAACTGTAGGACAGAGAACATTCTCTGATTTATGTTTTATGGTTTCAGTATCTTTTTGTTCCACTGTTGTTACCTTTTTTATTCAATAATACCAGGTCCTATCACATTTATAGCAGAAAACAAAGTACTGTACATGAGAGACTCAACAATAATCATCATCAAAGCATCAGACAGGAAAATTGGATAAATTACAAATTTCTCATTCAATGTAATATACTAAAGTTAATGATAAAGTCTCAAAAGTTGCATGATGGGAATTCATTTAATGCATGTGAAGTACAAGATTCACTTAAGTAAGATAATTTTTACTCAACCATATCATTCAAAGTTTCATTAATGATTAAAATATATTTTCATAACAAAAAAATAATGTTATAAGCTGCTCAACTTTGTTGGATTTACAATCAACCACGTAAATTTAAATTAGAGCAGATGTTGACAAAGAAATAGCAAATATAGCATTCTTTTGAAACCAACTCATTCCAAAAACTGTCCATTACACCGGCATTATCTCCAGAATACTGGCATATTTGATAGGTAAAGGTCAAGAGTCAATATACTAACAAATGTTTACTTTTCATAAAACTAACATAGCTGATGCCCATTTGTCAGAGCCAAATGCAACAAAAATGGACTGCCAATTATTGGGTGCACAATTGATAAGTTTTTATAAATTGAGTAACATTTGTCCAACTGTTTTCATACTTCTATTATGCATTTGTTGCTGTGTAATTCTTGTGTGAGAATTCTAAAAATCGGAATTAATACTGGAAGCAGAGCCATACCTCCTTAACAATTTCTTTCACTCGTCTCAAAGAATCAATTATACCAACATGAACTACTTTTCCCTTCCGCTTGACTCGAATACCACAATCTTTTAGCACCTTTCCCTCAGTAACCATGCATCCAGCAACACGACCACTACCGCTGCTGAATACAGCTCGTACTACTGCTGAACCAATCATTACTTGTTCCTACCAAAAGATAGCAATAAGTCTCAGCCAAATAGGCACTATAATATAAATCTCTAAGTACCCTTTAGAAACCGTATAAATCAAATTTACATGTCGGTAAGATATTTTAACAAGTTTGATTGTATTTAAATGCCATGTAAAATCATTTTGCTGTGCACTCACATAAATGTGCATATGTATAATATACAATAACGTTATAAATTTCAAGATATGTTGATTTACCTCAACTGGTTCTAGGAGCCCTTCCATTGCATTTCGTATGTCATCAATTAATTCATAAATAACTCTGTATAATCTAATCTCAACCGCTTTGTTATCTGCATAGCTTTTCACAGAGCCTGGTGCTTTCACATTAAATCCCACAATGATGGCCTTGCTTGCAACTGCAAGGTCCACATCACTAGTGCTTACATCACCTGTTGCTTCCAACAAAAACTTCAATGTAACATTGTCTTGTGGCAGCACCTGCAGAGCTTTTCTTACAGCTTCAATAGATCCCTAGCCATGACCAAGAACAATTACATTAATTGCATGTGAAGCAATAACCACAGTAATCCACAAAACATATTGCAGTTTTAGCTATTTAATACAATACAGAAAATGCCACCTTCCTTGTATGTTTACCTATTGTGGACATTTGACTATGCATATAACAGATTTGGACACAGGCTAGGTTATTGATAGCAAATAGGATAGGTTATTCAGCCTTCCATACAGGTTACACTAAAAATTACATAATACACTCATGTTTAGCACTCCAACAGGCAATGTTGTTTCGTGGTAGATAATAAGCATGTCTGGGTAATTCTATTACCATACACACGTTTTCCTGCAAAAAAACCACTCAAAGCCCTCTTAGGATAGTTAAAGGAAAATCTGTTAGATACATACTACGTAAGTTATTCTTTTATTTCAATGATCACAGCATGATAAATGATATCACCGATAAAGTCATTAATAGGTTCAATTAGGCAAGCAGTTTCAAATTAAAAATCAACCAGAAAGTGTACAAATTCAAGCAACACTAGAAAAAAGAAGTGACCATACCTGAAGATCAACCTTCAAAATAATATTTAATTGATGCAAGTCAAGTCCAGACAGCTTTCCTGAGGAAACTGCTGAAGCTAAGGAAGAAAGGGTGACTTTGCCATCTCCTGCCTTTGCTGAAATGCGCTCATTTCGCAATGACTCGGCACGAGCCTCAGCCCTTTCACGTGCAGCATCAAGGGATTGAACAACCTCAAATTCATCACCGGCAATAGGAACATTATTCAATCCAATAACCTGTATAAATCAGAAAATTTTGAATTAGGTAAAATTATAGCATCTAAAACGAGCTTCACAATTCTTATGGCTCTTGTAAAACCTGAAGAAGGTAACCACAAAATTAAAAATCTAAAGGTGCTATATTCTTTATTCTCCACCTTATGCTACTTACAGAAAAATTGATACCACCAAAATATTTTCATCTTTTTGATTCTTTATGAGGAAAGTGTAGGAAATAGTGACACTTAGTGAAGTTAGGAAAAATTATTTTCATGTATCTCAATTTTTATGCATTTAGTGCTGATGGATATTAATTTGTAGGAAATTAATATCCATCACAATTTATGCATTCAGTTATGATAATCCAGGGGAATAGTCTCCACAAAGTCTATCAGAGTCTACATACGGAGCAGAAATTATGGACTACAACCAAATATGAAGCTGCTTCATTCTCTAAGCTCTCTCTTAATTCTACCCATCCCGCTGAATTAGACTGAAAACATTTCCTTTAATCAGTATGTTTGTAATATGAAATATCAATGGTTGGAGAAATGAAATATACAGAGATAGAATGAGATCAATCACTCTTTTGTAGTAATTACTAATGCAACAGCTGGGCAACTCTACTTATTCTTCCCAGGCAAATCTAGAAAAAGACAGATGAAAGAAGCATTTGTTGTACAAAAAGACATCGCAAAATCTTATAACTACAATCTTTTATAGGATTGCTTCACCCCACACCTTAACCAGACACAAAAGCGTAGCTCATATCCATTCACATTGAAGAGAGAAAACCATTATTGAATACAAAGAACCTCAAATTTGTGTTCTCCGTAGTATTTGGTTTGTTCTTGGTTGTAGAAATGTGTTGTTCAGTAATCATACATGGATGTAAATGCACATAAAATAAATATAACAGACAATAATTATGTAACTTAAATTGCAAATGCAGAAATTTCATGTCAACAATGAATTCTCACCAATGAATAAAAGATGATAGAGTCTGGATTAGAAGCTAGAAATAAATACATGCAGATAAAGTGATTCAGTCCGTGTACATGTCAAGGGAAACCACATTATTAATATGAATCATGCAATCAAATGAGCCACAACACTGATATATAGAACACTAGTTGTCCAATTTAGCTTAATGGGAAATGGTGTCCTAACTACTTCACAATCCCCTCTCCCCCTCCCACCCCTAGTTCTTTTGTACTGTGTTGACCACTTTTTTAAGCAATTTCTCAAAGAAAAGAAGTAGTGTTAATTATATGCCACCTTCTTACTACGAATTTACAAACCTGTACAGGTACAGAAGGTGTAGCTTCATCAACACGCTTTCCACCATCATCAAATAAAGCCCGCACCTGAAAGAAAGAAATAAAAGATATTAAATACAGAGGGAAGCAAAGTAGAACGGCAGAATTCCGTAACCACGTATTAAGGTCATCTAGCATTGAATTTTAAGTTTAGCTATCTACCAACCTTTCCAAAAGCTTCTCCACAAACTACTATATCACCCCGTCTAAGAGAGCCATTCTGCACAATAAATGTAGCAAATGGTCCCTTTGATTTATCTAGCCCTGCCTCGATGACTGTTCCCTTTGCACTTCTATCAGGATTAGCTTTCAGCTCTTGCAACTAAATCATTAATGCTTAGATCAGAATGAATGCCAGAAAAAATAAAAAATAAAAAGCGCAAACAAGTGTAAATTTTAACTGAACAATGATGCACTGTCAATGAGTCAATATTCTTCAGTCCCACAAAAGCATCAAAATTTAATCAAGACATCTCCTTCGTGGAGGAGACTTTAGAATGATAGTACACAACATAATAGTATTTTTTTTTTTAAACCACAAGCATATTATAAAATAAAAGTGTTAAACTGTATTTGAGAAAAAATAGAGATGTGCTGAATGTGTAAACTTACTTTCGTAGTGGATTTATTACCATATATTGATCACAATTCACAACTCACAAGTAGATGTCATAAACAAGATTTTCAATCAATACGCAATAATACAACATTAAAAATTATAAATAGAATAGTTATAAAGTGGCTTAAGCTAGTCATGACACTAACAGTAATTATACCTCAGCAACAAGCATAACAGTTTCCAAGAGATCATCTACATTCTTTCCTTTAAGAGCACTTATCTGTTGACATAAAAGGACAAGAGAAAAATGTAACTTATTTGAAGTCAAAGAAACATAAATAGGGTACGAAATGATAACAACAAATAAGAAATACAAACCGGAACCATTGGGGTGCTACCACCCCAGTCTTCTGGCATTAAACCAATTGAAGAAAGCTCCTGCATGACTCGTTCTGGATTTGCTCCGTCTTTATCTATCTGTTTAAGAGAAATAAATAATAATTTGACAAGAATTTCTCAAGGCATCGCCATGTAAAGCATAAGAATTATAAATAATGTTGCACCCATCATGTTGACATGCCTTGTTAATAGCAATGATTATGGGTACTCCTGCTGCTTTGGCATGAGCAATAGCTTCATTTGTTTGAGGACGAATCCCATCATCGGCAGCCACAACAATAATAGCAATGTCTGTTACACTTGCTCCACGTGCTCTCATAGCTCCAAATGCCTACAGGAGCACATACAATATATATAATTGAAGGGAAAGAAAAGTGAAAAGTTGACTTATAGCTAATAACTCAGCTAAAAATACATGCTACCGTAAGTCATTATGTCCTGATAAGGATTAAAGGACTTTACGATGACCCAGTAGAAAGAATTGCACACTTATAAAGGAAAACATAGAAGTTGAAAATTTTATTAAAACTGTGCATACCCATGTCCAGGAGTGTCAAGGAAACACAGGGCAAAGAAAGAATTGCATACTTATAAAGGAAAACATAGAAGTGGAAAATTTTATTAAAACTGTGCATACCTCATGTCCAGGAGTGTCAAGGAAAACACAGGGCAACTTTTTGCCGTCAACAGGTACTTCCACTTTATAGGCCCCAATTCCTTGTGTGATCCCACCAGCTTCAGAAGCGGCTACCTGTTAACAATTTGTGCATGAGGCTAAAATTGAACGAGTGTAATATGAGATTCCGCAGGAGAAGCTCCAGAAATAACATAATTGTGAAAAAGTCTCATGCTTTGAAAAGAACAAGATGCAGCCAGCAAAGAAGCATCCAGAAAAGGGAGCAAACTACGGCAAAGCATTTCACTAAAACAAACAACAATTATTATTAATTACTAAGCAACTATCTCTTATTGTATATTACAACTCACAATCTAGCAATAATTTTAATTTTCCCAGGTCGGTATCTCTTTACATAAGGGCCATTGAAATGCTTGTGCTTTGAAAGATATATTAATCCTTAATCCTTTACATTGAAATCCATGGATTGCACATTTAGAACCATATCCTTCCTGGAAACCATAGTCCAGCAGCATTGGGAACATTTTATGTAAACTACTGTACCTAATCATAAATCATAATTTATAGAATTTGTGTAAAACATGGTCGTAAACATTGACATAACATAAGCTTTATATGCTCATGATCTTAAAGAAGCTGAAAGAATCATATTGATTTAATTAAATTTTCACTATACCTTGCTCTTCCGTATATAATCCAAAAGAGTTGTCTGCCAATTCAAAACACACAAAAAATGTCAGCAAATGTTGGAATTCAGGGTAAATAATAAAACAGAGAAAAATGAATAATACAGAGTGTATCACTAACCTTGCCATGATCTACATGGCCCATAATAGTAATAACAGGAGGCCTATCTTTGAGTTTATCGAGGTCATCTTCATCAAGAATTTCTCTTTTCTTCACTAAGCCTTCAACTTTGACCGGGTCTGCATCTATGACTTCAACATCATACTCCTTACAAATCATCTTTACCATATCTTTGTCAAGTGTTTGTACCCCATCTGGTTTAATCCCCTTGGAGTATAGATAACCAAGGATTTCACCTTCACTGGTTGCCAAACAGTAGGCCAATTCCTCCACCAGCATACCACTGTCTCCAACCTCCAGAATTTCTACTTTGACAGGAGCTGCATCCCTAGCAGCCTGGAGTCGTGCTGCCTTTCGACTTGCTTTACTCCATTTCCTTCCTTTTCTTGCTGTTGCGGCACCAGGAATAGAGACATCAAGCTCTGATGCCTCATGAATCACATCAGCATCATCGTCATCATCCAAAATTCGTCTTCTTCGTCCTCCCCCAGCCAGAGCACCTTTCTTCCGGAAATCATCTTTAAACTTCCCAGGGGAAGGTGCCTTCCCTGGTTTTGGGGGTGCTAGAACTGCTTGCGCAATTAGAGGATCAACTACTGGTTTCTTGGAAGCAAACTTGTCAATTAAGATGGGTGACTTCTTTTCTTTGGATTTAACTGATGTTTCAGCTGCCCCTTTGTCCCTCAAGACAACAGGTTTTTTGACAGGTGGGGGAGCTATAGAAGGTTTAGATAGTAACGCAGGTTGAGGTTTTGAAGGTGGTTGAGGTTTTGAAGGCAATTGAGGTTTCAAAGGTGGTTGAGGAGCACGAGTTTGAGAAACCACCTTCTCCCCTCCTCTAGTTTGAGACTTATCCTCTTCATTCTTGTTATAATTAAGCTTTGGTACTTCCTTCACAACCTTCTGCACCGATGCAACAGTATCCCCTTTACGCCATACACTCTTCAAGGTTTTAGACTTCTGAGATGCTGCTGAATTCACCGGTTTCTCAGCCTTAGGACTAGCACCAGCATTATTCCTTATTGGTTTGTTCACTGAACCATTATTCTTATCACCATTCACCTTGGAACTCCCCAGCTTTTCCGCCTTCTCTAACACCTCCCCAAGTGATTCAATCACCTTATTCCTCTCTTCCACATCCCCAGGATCCCGAGCAGTCCTTGAGGGCCCCAAAATGGAGTCACCCTTATTCTCTGGTGACTTTAACACAGGCCTTGGAGGAGGCTTAAGCACAAAACCAGCACCATCATCTCCACCCTTACTACTACTGTTAGAATCAAGGGACACTGAATTCCCTTGGTCAGCAATAAAATCAGTTGTGGTCACTGAATATCTACACACAGACAATGATAAACAATGCCATCTCTTTCTCCCCTTACAATTCCCTCTGGAAAAAGAGACCCTCTTCACCACAGAATGAGACCTTCCAGAGGAACTCACACCCATGAGGCTCCCCAAACTCACTGGAGAAGCAAGGGAACTCATTGTTCCCTGTTTGTTCCCCACTAAAATTAACATACTGAGCCCCACCCCACAACACCAAAACAAAAAAATGTTCCAAAACTAAAGCACCTTCTAAAACTTCATCAATACCCCATCATATCACACACCCCTATCAACTACTCGACCTACCCAGAGCCCAAATTCCAATCAAGAGCGACAAACTAAGAGCAATAGCAACACTTCTGACCCAATGGAGCAGAAAAGGTACGGTACCTCCGTTCTAAGAGAGAAGAATCTTTAGGTGCCAAATTGAGGTGGAACATGCAAACAGGTTTGGTAAGAAGAAGAAGATGACGACGATGATGAAAGGAATGAAGTGTGGGGTGATTCTGTGGCTATAGAAAGTGGTGAGTGATAGGTTTATGGCATTTTTCGAAGGGATGTGTGGATGGTTTTGTGCCTGCGGAATTATGTATGTGATAAGGCTTTTTCTTATTTTTCTTCCATTATTTTGTGGTTTTTTATGAGCTTCTCTCGTACGAGGAAAAATAAAAAAAATAGGTTAAAATACTTTTTCAAACATAAAAGTTAAAGGGTGGAATGAAATTTCGTCGAGTTTATGAAAGGTGTACGGTGGAACACGTATGATTATAAATATAATTATTATTATTTTGAGATTATTATTATTATTTAGTGTTGTGAATTTTCAATACTGAAATAACTTAATTTTGTTAATGCAACCACAGCAGAGAACAAAAAATAACGTGGATTTCCTTGACAGAGTTGGATATATTAATTGATTTTTTTTCAAGCACGATACCTTACACGTAGCTTATGTTGTTTTTGGTTATATGGTCATAATATATATATATATATAGAAAGAGAGATATTATTAATATTTAAATTTATAAAGCTTCCTGATATAATGAATTTTAACGAATCACAAAAGATGCATTGCAGTTGCAACGTCTCATTTAATATATATGTTTAATTAAAGGAAATATCACATACAATATAATATAAAGAACAATGTCATGAAGTTCAAGCATCAAACAATACATTTAACCTTGAATAAACCAGAATAAAGACTAGCCACACCAAGATGTCATGAACATAATTAAAAGATTCAACGGATGTCCTAAAGCTTGCTCAAGCAAGGGATTACAAAATAATATAAACTCTTCAATGTGGGCTCAACAGTGAGTCCAACACCAAACCATGCCAACTAAGTTGTAGCATTCCCGTCCCCATCGCGATCACCAAGAGTTCCCATATCTGCTCACACCAAGGGATTGGTGATCATTACAAAAAGGAAAAACTACACAAGAAGACAAACACAAACAAGAAGTTTAAGCGAGAGCTTTACGTTTGAGTGACCACCCTACTCACCTAGGCTAGTTCAGTAGAACCCACCAGCTCCCCCTGGTGCGAATGCCAGATTCGAATCACACCCACAACACAGGCAATGTATTTTCACACGACAAACAACATGAATCAAGTATTCATAACGTAAAACAGACCAAGCATACAAAGGTAACTTAAAAACAGCGAAACCCTAGCTTCCCTTACTGGAAAACGCTAGCAAAGACTTAAGAATTCGTGGTCAAATTCTCTCCAAGAGGAGGAGGATGATGATGAAGGCGTGACCACCTCCTTATAAGCTCCCTCAAGAAGGATCACTAGAAGCATGTCTAGAGGGGAGTCTTCTATTCCATCACCTTTATCTTTGTTTTGCATTACTTTAGTTTGAATTCCCTAAGTTGGTTTCTAGTTGACTTATTTTGGTTGACTTGTTGACTTTGATCCAAAGTTGACCTTTGACCAAGATTAGATTAACTTAAACCAACATGTTAATCCTTGTTTTTCTTGTTTTGTAGGTAATTAAGAGAAAGTAGAGCATAGCTAGGTGGCACTTGGTGATTGGAGCACTTGGAGCACTTGGTGATTGGCACTAGGTGGCACATGTTCATCATTTGGTATCTAGAGCTTTGGTTGTCCTTGAATATGGTGTTTTCATGTTCTAACCTTGTCTTGTGTAGCTATCTTCGAATGGTCCACATAAAAACAGTGCTGGCAGCAACGTGTGCGTTTTTGAAAAAATATACTGCAGCTAGCTCAGTGGTCCAAAAGTAACGTTCTTTATATCAAAAGAAAGCTCTGTGAGTCTAGTTTCCAACAAAAAAAAGATATAACGCATTTGGAGTTCTGTGGAGAGAGTTATGATCAAATGAGTGAGCAAAGGTCAAAGCTGCCGAGAATACGAAAAACAACGTTTTCAGGTTATGTTGTGGCAATTTTGGCTTCGGTTTTGTGACTCTTTTGCTACTAAATGTGGTTGGATAACATGTCTTTTGATGCTTAGTCTTTGAGCCTCAAATCCATGAGTTTAAATGCATGATAGCTACATGTTTGTGACTTTGTGTATGTCATGTTGAGTCTTTAAATGTGTCTAACTTTTGCTTGAGTCTCTTGTCATATGCTTCTTTGAGTTTTCTTTTTCTTGTTTCTAAGTTTTTGAACTATTGCATGAGATCTATGCCTTGTGTTGTTGTATGCTCCTTGAAATTGATTTTGACCTAATTTTAAGGAACTAAGTGTTCAAGACATCCTAAAACATCCTTTCTCATCATTTTAAGTACCTAGTTTTGAAAAGAAAAAGTGTTTTCAAGACCAAAAACAGTTTGACCGAGAGCTTTTACAATGCTTGGTGAATCCATTTGGCCATTTTTACTAGGTGTTATGCTACCAAATTTTATACTTGGATTTTGGGTGATATTGGCAAATTAGTTCCATGTTTTGACTTGGTTATGATCTTTCATGGTGTATGCATGATTTGAGGTATAATCTTGGCTTGTTCAAATGCTTTCCATAGAGTCCTTAAAAGTGTTTTTCATTGTTTTAGTCTTGTTCAAGTTTTGTCTTTAAAAATAAGTTTCCTTAGAAGATAAACTTTCTTATTTTTTGAGCTTTGCTTGTTTATCTTTAGGTAATCTTTGTTTTGTCTTAGTAGTTTTCTTTTCCTTGTCTTCCTAGAGTGTTGTGGCCGAGCCACTTGTTTGAGCTTTGAAAAGGTTTTCATCTCTTTAAACGTGTTTTCACTTGTGTGGAAGGTTTTTGAGTGCTAGCCTTGCTTGTGTGCTTTGGGAGTGTGATCAAAAACACTTGGGTGCTTGAGAAGACCACACTTGGTCTCGGGTTTGGAATTTTTTGTTAGCTAACATCTTCTTTGTCTCGATTTTTGGTGAGTTTTGGTGTAGGAACATGAATATGGATCCGATCTTGGAGGTAGAGGAAGAGGAGGAGTCGGCCTCACCTTATTCCCCTCCCATGGTGACTCTTATGGCCCAAGAAAGTGAACAAATGACCCTTGCCAACATCTTACGTGAGATGGAAGTGAGTAGGAGAGAAACTTTTGACCAATTGAGGGCGAACAGGAGGCAAAGTGAGATCTTCCAACAAGAGCACATCCAAAGACTTGAGCTTAGGGAAGATGAGAGGAGAAGGAGGAGGTCCTCTTCCGAGGACTCTAGCCATGGTGGAAGAAGAAGAAGGCACGACTATGATGGTGGTGGAAGGCACAATCCAATCCCACAAAGACAATCTCCACCGATCAAGATTCTAAAGTTCAAGGGAGAGAATGATCCAAACCTCTACATAGAGTGGGAGCAAAAAGTGGACCAAATCTTCAATATTCATTTAGTTAGTGATCAAGAACAAGTAGATTTAGTAGTTTTAGAATTTGAAGATTATGCCATGACATGGTAGCATCAATTGTGTATGGACAATATTAATCAAGAGTCACTCGTGGCCTCTTGGATGGACATTGAAACTTTGATGCGCGCTAGATTTGTTCCTTCCTACTATAGGAGGGAGACTCTTTTGACGCTCCAAAGGCTTCAACAAGGGTCTATGTGTGTGAATGAATATTTTAAAATGATGGAGTCCATGCTTCTCAAAGTAGGACTCCAATTTGAAAGTGAAGAAGAAAAGGTAGCTAGATTTGTGAGTGGTCTTAGAAGAGAAGTTCAAGATGTAGTTGAGTTGTATGAGTATTCCACTCTTGACAAAATTTTACACTTGGCCTTAAAAGTTGAAAGTCAATTGAAAAAGAAACAAGAGGCTAAGAGGAATACTTTATACAATGAATACTACTCTAGAACTTGGAAAGGAATGGAAAGAAAGGATGAGAAACCACCTTCCAAAGACCACCCACCTAGGACTAATTCGTCTAGAACCTCCCATGAAAGTGCAAACTCTTCTCAAAGTTCAAGAACTAGTTCCATCAAATGTTTTAAGTGTTTGGGCTATGGTCACATTGCTTCAAATTGCCCAACAAAGAGGAACATGATCTTGAACCCTAAAGGAGAGGTTGAAAGTAAACATTCTTCTCCCCCCTCCCCTAAAAGTTCTTCCTTCCACACTTCTTCCAAATCTTCAAGAGAGGATGAAATCAAACCTAATGAAGGAGGTTTGTTGGTGGTTAGGCGCATGCTAGGCCAAGTGCCTAAAGAATTTGAAAACCAAAGAGAAAATATTTTTCACTCAAGGTGCCAAATCAACAACAAAACTTGCTCCCTCATAATTGATAGTGGAAGTTGTGTTAATGTGGCTAGCACAAGGGTTTTAGACAAGCTTGGCTTGAAAACCATCCCTCATGCCAAGCCCTATAAGCTTTCTTGGCTTAGTGAGGAATGTGAGATTAAAGTGGACAAACAAGTCCTTATTAACTTCTCCGTTAGAAACTACAAAGATGAGGTATTATGTGACTTAGTGCCCATGGAAGCAACCCACATTTTATTAGGAAGGCCATGGCAATTTGATAGGAAAGCTTTTCATGATGGCCATGCCAACAAATTTACCTTTAGCTTCCAAGGCAAAAAGATCACATTACTACCTCTTTCACCAAGAGAAGTCAATGAGGACCAATTGCAAATGATAAAGAAAAGAAAAGAAGAGAAGGCGCAAAAGAAGGCGCAAGGGCATGACAATCAGTCCAAGAAGAGCATGATCACCCTCAAAGGGGTGAAGAAGGTAATGCTTGCCCAAAAACCCATCTTCCTAGCTTATCCTAGTGAATCTTCCCCTTCCTTCCAAAACCCTCACTCTAGATGTCCCTTAAACTTGTCATTAGTCTTAGATGAGTTCAAAGATGTTTTTCAAGAATCTCTAAAGGTTCTCCCACCCCTAAGAGGTATAAAACACCAAATTGATTTCATACAAGGCTCATCTTTGCCTAATAGGCCAGCCTATAGGACTAGTCCTGAGGAGGCTAAGGAAATTCAAAAACAAGTGAATGAGTTGTTAGAAAAGGGGTGGGTGCAACATAGCATGAGTCTTTGTGCAATGCCCGTTATTCTTGTCCCCAAAAAGGATGGAACATGGAGAATGGGCATAGATTGTAGGGTTATCAACAACATAACCATCAAGTATAGGCATCCTATTCCTAAATTAGATGATTTGATTGATGAGTTACATGGTGCAACCATATTTTCCAAAATAGACTTGAAGAGTGGGTACAATCAAATTAGAATCAAAGAAGGTGATGAATGGAAAACCTCTTTCAAGACTAAGTTTGGATTATATGAGTGGTTAGTCATGCCTTTTGGCTTGACCAATGCACCTAGTACATTCATGAGACTCATGCACCATGTTCTTAGAGAGTTCTTAGGGAAGTTTGTTATGGTGTACTTTGATGACATTCTCATTTATAGTATGTCTCAAGATGACCACTTGCATCATTTAAGGAGTGTGTTAAAGACCTTAAGGAAGGCATCCTTGTATGCTAACATGGAGAAATGTGTGTTTGGGATGGATCATGTGATCTTCCTAGGTTTCAAAATAAATCAATATGGGTCCATGTGGACCAAGAAAAAGTGATGGCCATCAAGGATTGGCCTCCCCCCAAGAATGTAAGTGAGCTTAGGTCTTTCCATGGGTTGGCTAGTTTTTATAGGAGGTTTGTGCCAAACTTTAGCACCACAGTCGCCCTTCTCAATGAATTGGTCAAGAAAGGTGTGGTCTATAAGTGGGGCAAAGATCAAGAAAAGGCTTTTGAAACTTTAAAACAAAAATTGATCAATGCACCACTCTTAGCCCTCCCTAACTTCTCAAAAACTTTTGAAATTGAGTGTGATGCATCCAATGTAGGCATTGGGGTCGTGCTTCTCCAAGAAGGACACCCCATAGCCTACTTTAGTGAGAAACTCAAGGGGAGTCACATCAACTACTCCACCTATGACAAATAGGTTTATGCTCTTGTGAGAACTTTGCAAACTTGGCAACACTATCTTCTTTCAAAGGAGTTTGTGATACATAGTGACCATGAGTCACTCAAATTTTTGAAAAGCCAAGGCAAGTTAAACAAGATACATGCTAGGTGGGTAGAGTTCTTAGAGCAATTCCCATATGTGATCAAACATAAGCAAGGAAAGGCGAACATTGTGGCAGATGCACTTTCAAGAAGGCATTCCCTCTTTTCAATTCTTGAGATTTCTTAGTTTTGATCATATTAAGGAATTGTATCCAAGGGATGTTGATTTCTCCTCCATTCTTAGTGAGTTCCACCAAGGGGCTTACAAAGACTTTTACCTTCTCAATCAATATCTTTTCAAAGGTAAGAGACTTTGCATTCCCCAAGGTTCCTTAAGAGCCTCACTCATTAGAGAGGCATATGAGGGAGGATTAATGGGGCATTTTGGGCCAAACAAGACTTTGGAAGTCTTGAAAGAACACTTCTATTGGCCTCACATGAGGAAGCATGTAGATAGGCATTGCAAAAGTCGCATAGCATGAATGAAAGCCAAGTCTAGAGTCCAACCCCATGGTCTTTACACTCCCTTGCCTATCCCTTCCAAGCCTTGGGTTGACATATCTATGGATTTTGTCTTAGGCCTCCCAAGGACCAAAAAAGGTAGGGATTCCATTTTTGTAGTGGTGGATAGGTTCTCTAAGATGGTCCATTTCATTCCTTGCCATAAGATTTATGATGCAACTTATATTGCAAATCTTTTTTTCAAGGAAGTGGTAAGACTACATGGCCTACCTAGGTCCATTGTAAGTGATAGGGACTCCAAGTTCCTAAGCCATTTTTGGAGAACCTTGTGGGGTAAACTTGGCACCAAGCTTCTTTTCTCCACCACTTGCCATCCCCAAAGTGATGGCCAAACCGAGGTGGTTAATAGAACCCTAAGGCAAATGCTAAGATGTATGATAGTGCAAAACATTAGAGAGTGGGAGGAACTTCTTCCCCACATAGAGTTTGTCTACAATAGGATTGTGCATTCCACTACTTCTCATTCCCCTTTTGAGGTTGTGTATGGGTTCAATCCCCTAACTCCCTTAGACCTCCTTCCCCTTCCCACTCATGAGGCATGGTGTTGAGGTTTTAATTCATCTATGTCTTTTATCTTTGAATCACGTAAAAAGTAATGATTTTAAATCTATATGCATGTTGATCATATGAGTTCAAGGGTTTTTAAATTTAATTGAGAATTTACTTTGATTTTATTTAGAAACTTTCATATGATTAAATGAGTTTTTACCAATAATTGAGACTTTACTTTGGTTAAAGGTATTTACTCTAACTACAATTAATTGAGACTTTACTTTGATTAATTAAGCTTTTTATTTGGTGAGGAGATAGAAGACTAGACATGATTAGGCATAGTAAATTTGATTGAGACTGTACCTTGGTTGAATTCACTGTGGATAATCTAAAAGTTCTCACTTTTAATTGAGACTGTACTTTGGTTAAAAGTGAGAACGCCAACAAATTAATTGAGACTTTACATTGATTAATTTGTAAATCTATAACAATAATTAATTGAGCAATAATCTTTAGATAACCGATGATGAATCTATTTTGAAAAAGCAATGAAATCAATCTATTTTCTTTACTATTGTTTTTATTTCTTTTTATCTTTTAAATTTTATTTCTATCTTTGTTTATCTTAATCCCCTATATTTTTTATTTTATTTGACTAACCGTTTTGTATAGATTTTATAAGAACTAACTTGTTAAAAATCAATTTCGTGTTCGTTGGGAGACGACTTTGGGTTACTTTACCCTTTCTATTTTCTTGACTACTATCTTAGCAATACTGAAGTTGCTATAGTTTAGTAGTATTAATTTGAACGCGTTGATAACGCTGTCGTTGACGCGTTCAAATTAATACTACTTATCTATAACAACTTCAGTATTGTTAAGAAAGTAGTCAACAAAATAGTAAGGGTAAAGTAACCCAAAGTCGTCTCCCAACGAACACAGAATTGATTTTTAACAAATTAGTTCTTATAAAACTATACAAAGCGGTTAGTCAAACAAAATAAAAAATATAGGGGATTCAGATAAACAAAGATAGAAATAAAATTTAAAAGATAAAAAGAAATAAAAACAATAGAAAAGAAAATAGATTGATTCCATTGCTTTTTCAAAATAGATTCATCATCGGTTATCTAAAGATTATTGCTCAATTAATTATTGTTGTAGATTTGCAAATTAATCAATGTAAAGTCTCAATTAATTTGTTGGCATTCTCACTTTTAACCAAAGTACAGTCTCAATTAAAAGTGAGAACTTTTAGATTATCCATAGTAAATTCAATCAAAGTACAGTCTCAATCAAATTTTACTATGCCTAATCATGTCTATTCTTTTATCTCCTCACCAAATAAAAAGCTTAATTAATCAAAGTAAAGTCTCGATTAATTTTCATTAGAGTAAATACCTTTAACCAAAGTAAAGTCTCAATTATTGGTAAAAACTCATTTAATCACATGAAAGTTTCTAAATAAAATCAAAGTAAAGTCTCAATTAAATTTAAAAATCCTTGAACTCATATGATCAACATGCATATAGATTTAAAATCATTACTTTTTACGAGATTCAAAGATAAAAGACATAGATGAATTAAAACCTCAACAATAATAAAAAGAACAAAGAAATTATTTCATTCTAACCTCAGAATCCATAATGAAATTACAATGGAATCAACCCAAGAAGTTTAGCAATCCATGGAATACAAAATAAGAATAAAAGAAGAATAAAGAGAAGAAAAGAGAGAGAAAGAAATTAGGTCCCCCTAAGGGTTCCTAAATTCCAAAGTGCCGAGCTTTTCTCTACTTCTCCCTTGGTCTCTTTATATAGGAATTGGACTGGGCTTTTCTGTTGCTAAAATCTCTCAAATATCTTTTAAAATAAAGATAAATATAAATATTTAAAAATACTTGGAGAGATATAGACTATTTGACAAATATAATTGGTTGATAATATCAATATCTAATATAATTAAATTAATTAATTACTTAAAGATATATGATAAATTATCACCAATTAATATTTGTATTAATTTTCCAAATCAACCCTTTGCAATCTCCTTAAATTATCTTCTAAATAATCCAATATCTTCAAGATATATTTGTTTGTTGTGGAACTAAAAAGATTCAAGAAGATCTTGTCATATTTAAAAAGATTTGGTAGTTATTATCTTTTAATATTTTATGATATAATTAAATAAGATAATTATTTAAAAATATCAAATAAAATATCTAAAGATATATTTTCCCAAATTATCTTCTATCATAAAGATAAAGAAAACCGCAAGGTCCAATTTTTCTTTCCTCTCTTCTTGGTTTAGCCAAACTTCTTCACTTTTTCAAGCTTTTCTTGCCGTCTTCATGTAATGCTTGGCCTGAATTTTTGTGCTTTTGATAATTTCTTATTCTTTGATTTATCTTTAAGGTGTCATGAAGCTTTAATCAATTTATTTCCACACCTCTAAATGAGCTTAAAACTTAACTTCAGCTGCATCAACAAACGTTAAAATATCCAAAAATAATTTATGCAGCTAAAAATCACTTTTTAAGACATTTTTATCACACAAGCTCAAACAACCTAATTATCAAAATTATCAATTAAATCACTCTTTAGGCACATAAATTCAATTAAATACCCAGAATTAAACATTAAATGAGGGCAAAAATACGTACTCATCACGCGTCAACGACAACGTTATCAAATTTGGTGCCGTTGCCGGGGAACATGGTTAGAATTTTTATCATTTTAGTTCTTATTTTTATTTTTTCTTTTGATTTGATTTCATTTGATTTCATTTCATTTTTGTTTATCACTAACATTTTCTTTTCTCAATTTTTGTTCTAACATTTTTTTTCTTTAGTTATTTAATTTAATTTTATTTAGTTATTTTTTTTAAGCATACTTTTTGTTTGAGGAATTTTGTTGGGAAATTTGTGAAACTAGTTGGGAAAAACTTTGGCTAAGGAAAGATAAGGTACATAAGTTGTCCACTGAGACGCACCTCTCTTTCCTGGAAGTCTACTCAACAAGCTTTCAACTTATTTCTTTACAGAAAATCTCTTTCAAAAATGCAAAATAGTTTTTCATATGAAAATAATCAACAGTGTGATTTTCAAGTGAATTATGATTACTATCCACCGCAACCACGTGATTCATATGATTATCAGCAACAAATTGTCACACCTACTTCTGCACCTGATACAAGTGGGTTAACTTTACGATAATTTAATGATCTATATCCTAGATCATCTTTTTTGGGATATGAGCAACAACCATATTTTGAGTGTCAACCTCAGCAACCTTATGTTCCAAATAGTTTTCAGCAACAATATGTACCACCACAACAAGTTGAAGCAACCAATGGACCATCTTACAGGGAAGTTATGATATTAATGGGTGAAGTTATAGAGAAATTAGAGTCCATGGATGAAAGGTTGCGAGTTGATCAAAGATGCAGAAATATTGAGCAAGAGTGGTATGAAAATAAGCAAATACTGTCTGAAATGTTAAGGGATGCAAGTAAGAACAACTTCATAGAATTACTTGTAACTGTTAATACCACCCCTCAACCCCATCAGAGATTTCCTGAAAATCCAGATTTTAACGAACTTCGTCATGAAATCAAAGATGTGCTTATGAAGTTGGCCATCAGAGCTGAACAAATGTTTGAAAATTTGAGTCAGCTAATGAAATGATGCGGTGAGAAAGGTCACTTTGGAAGATATGATGAAAAGGATGACTGAAATGATGAAGATGAATCAGACAAATCAGAAAGAGATGATGAATGCCGCCACACAAAGCTTGCAGAGTCAATCTGAAAAACCAATAGCAGAATCACATCACATTGATATATCTACTGATGGATATACTGATTGTCATAGTAATATGTCTATTGATGGACATATTAAAGATGTTGCTGAAGTTGATGAAGAAATTGAAGATTCTCACACTAACATATCTACTGATGGATATGTTGATAATGCTCAATGTGAATATAAAGTTTTATCTGTTGATGATATTTTTGAAGAGAAAAATTGTGAGGATAATACAATAGAGAAACCAAGTGCAGTTGAAGAGCCAACGATATTCGAAGATGCAGCTGAAGCATCTACTATTGCAACTGACTTGGTTAATGATGAAGCAGTAGAGTCAATAACACCAGGTGAAAATTTTTGCTCAGAAGATGAGATTACCAGGATTACTAATGATCCGATTAACCATCTGAATGCACCTGATGATGCTCAAGTTGAGTTGAAGCCACACACTCCACACATCAAGTTTGTTGATATGAATGATGCAAATAAGTTTTCAGTGGTTATCTTTGTTGACATGGCTGCAGAAAAAGAAGAAAGGTTGTTGCAACAGGTAAAAAGCTTAGATTCAAATTCTTTTGAAATCGTTGTTGATAGAAAAGTTAAATTGCATGCATATTTGTTTTCTGTTTTTGATTTTAATAAAAAATATAAAAAAATTTCAAAAATATGCACTCATCATACCCACACACTTATCTTTTTGCACTCCTGGGCAAAATTAAGCAATTTCAAAACTTTTTCTGAGGTATTTTATTTCACATCAACACTGGATCAAAGGAATGAACCTTACTTGAGACAAATCAATATTATAGAAATCAAGTTACCATGCATAAATAAACGGAAAGATTTTATTTTTCACACATGAGTTAATCTTTTGAATTCACAAGACAATCAATTATGAAAGAAAACACTCAAGATAAAATGTATATGTTCTCTCCAAAATTCACTCAAGTGTCTTGGCTTGTGTTTTCACTCAAAATACTCATGTAAGTAAACTCTCATAATACTTAACAAGACTCTAATATTCACAAACTTTCAGAAAATATGCATTCAAAGATCATGAGGACTTTTCACAGGTTATAATGGGGCCAATGCAAAGGTAGGAAAAATTTTAGGATTTTTGGGTTTTTGAAATTAAAATATAGAAAGGAAAATGGAGCATAATTTCAAAAACAACTCTTTTTCGTTGATTGCTTTGTTGCTCTCTCTCCTTTTTTAGAAAGCAATTATTTCAACACTTTTTCATCAACAATTTTTCCTTTTGCCATTTTTATTAATTTGTGGGTGAGGTACTCACCCACACACTTTATTCCTCAACCATTCTTGAACACAATCCATTAGCTCCTTCTTTCTTCCTAAGGTAGAATATGGCCTTTTTCTTTTCAAGGTTATGCAATAGGCTTAAAACAAGAAGAAGAGGTTTAAAGCTCAAAGGGGCTACCAATGGACTTGCCACATGGACTTGCCAAGATGTTGAGGCCAAAGCTGTGGTTGTTGCAGATCTGCATTGTAGGTGTTGGAGGTTTGCTCACGTTTCCGGCGGTGGATGCAGTGGTGGTTTGCGACGCGGTGGTGAAGGAATCTGAATGGTGACCGGCGCTGCAGTTGCGTGAGGTTCTGGTGTTGTTGCGACTGTTCCGGCGAGATGGATTCACGTTTTAGATGCAACGTGTGGAGGCTGCCGGCTCACGTAGAACGCTGCATTTTGGCTCGCAGTGGTCCAACAAGGTGGATGCTTGGAGGTGGCTGACGGTGGAAGAGCGGCGGCTACCGGCATGGCTGGTCATGGTGGCTGAAATTAGGGTTAGGATTTCATGTGTGAGATGGAGGAGATGATGACATGGCAGTGTATGATTGGCCAGATTTAAAAGTTGGGGATTGCCACATGGCATGATCTGAGTGAGTTAGGTTTAAGTGGTAGGAGGGGTGTAAATAGACATATTAGGGAGTGCAGAATAGGTTTTTTGTGAGACCCATTTAGAAAGAGGGGAGTGTATAAGTAAAAACTGGGGGTGCAGAAGTGATTTTTCCAAAACTTGTTAATTTCAGCTTTATTTAAAAGTGGTTTGTAATTTCAATCAATTTATTTTCCCACCTTGAATGAGCTTAATCTTAACTTTAGCTGCATCAACAAACGTTAAAATATCCAAGAATAATTTATGCAACTAAAAATAACATTTTAACACATTTTTATCATACAAGCTCAAATAGCCTATTTATCAGAATTATCAATTAAATCACTCTTTAAGCACATAAATTCAATTAAATACCTAGTATTAAACACTGAATGAGGGCAAAAATATGCACTCATCACATGGACTTGCCAAGATGTTGAGGCCAAAGCCAAGTACATCCAAGACTTGCATTCACAAGTCAAGGAAACCATTGAGAGGAGAGTTAAGAAACAATAAGAGGATGGTAATAATGGAAGAAAGGAAGTCATCTTCCAAGAGGGAGATTGGGTTTAGCTTCACTTGAGAAAGGAGAGATTCCCTACTCAAAGGAAGTCTAAGCTCCTCCCTAGAGGGGATGGCCCCTTTCAAGTTATTAAGAGAATTAACAACAATGCTTATGAGTTAGACTTACCCCCAAGCTACAACATAAGTAACTCATTCAAGGTTTGTGACCTTTCTCCTTTTGATGTAGGGTTTAAGAATTCGTGGTCGAATTCTCTCCAAGAAGGGGAGGATGATGAAGGCATGACCACCTCCTTAGAATCTCCCTTAAGAAGGATCACTAGAAGCATGTCTAGAGGGGAGTCTTCTATTCCATCACCTTTATCTTTGTTTTGCATTACTTTAGTTTGAATTCACTAAGTTGGTTTCTAGTTGACTTATTTTGGTTGACTTGTTGACTTTGATCCAAAGTTGACCTTTGACCAAGATTAGATTAACTTAAACCAACATGCTAATCCTTGTTTGTCTTGTTTTATAGGTAATTAAGAGAAAGTAAAGCATGGCTAGGTGGCACTTGGTGATTGGAGCACTTGGATGAAGTGGAAGATAGAGGAAAGCAAAAAGCATAAAGAAAAAGGAAAAGTAGACATGTACCTTGTCTCTTTTTGCCTTTGTGGTTTATGCCTTAGAAGGTCACTTGGTTTCCTTCCTCTTTTGGCCTAAACTCCTCATGGGAATGCCTCCACCAATCATCTCCCTTCACTTGGCCAAGACTCACTCTCACATTAGGTTTAGGGTTTGCTAGTTAATCCTTTTTCATGTTTTTGTATTTGCTAAAGGACCCATATGAACTCCTATTTAAAGGGTGCTCCTTGTCCTGTAAAAGGGTTGATCATTTTGTTATAAACTTTGTGCATTCAACGACCAATTTTCGTGAGCTCTCCTTCCTAAAAGTGAACTCACCTTTGCCTTATCTTGCTTGCGAGTGGTGGCACCATCACTCATCTCGAGGGTTTGGTTGGCTTAGATCCCCCCTATGAGTGGCGTGCTTCTTCCATTCTTCATCTTCTATGCTTTCCATTTTTATTGTTTCTTCTTTCATTTTGCTCTTTAAGTGTTGTTATTGCCATGTGTGTTTAAGCTTGAATCCAACTCTCTTCTTCCTTTCATGAGCTTGAGAAATGAACCTTCACATCTAGATAGCATGCTATCTTAATGTCCAGTGGGAATTTTCAAAAAGCTTTCTTAAATAACTTCACCATATTCATAACTCTAAAAGGAAACAAGATAATCCTTCATCAGATGATGAAGATGTTATCACCTCATCAAGTTCTGAGGATGCCAACTTTAGGAGGATCACTAGAAGCATGACAAAGGGGAAGGTATCAACCTCTTTATCTTTATTTTACATTACTTTAGTTTCAATTTCATGAAGTTAGTTTTGATTGACTAGTTTTAGTTGACTTGTTGACCTTGACTTAGGGGTTGACTTGTTGACTGAAGATTAGCTTAAGCTTAAAACAACATGCTAATGTCACTTATTTACTTTTGTAGGAATAAGAGAGGGGAGGACCGCATAGGAGGACACTTGGCGAATCAAGGAGAAAAGAGAAGGAGCAATACCTTCTAGAGACTTCTAGAAGCATCCTTTGGAGCCTTGGCCGTGAAGTCTTGCCACCTAGATGGCTTGGCTGAGAATCCCTTCTAGACACATCTATATGCACCTATGTTGACCTACCTTCTAGAACATGCTAGATTTATTTTGTAATCCTCATGCTTTGTTATTTTGCTAAGAGGCCCCTAAATTATTCTATTTAAGGGGACCTCTAACACTTGCAGAGGGGTTGAACATTTTGAGAAATTTATACACTTTGTGTTTCAACCATTTGTGAGAGTATTCCTTCTTAGTGGTGTGATCCCTCCATCCACTCCATTTCCTTTGCTTATCATTTTAAGGTTCTTCACTTATTTGTTTCGGTTTTTCAACTCTTTTATGTGTTTCCTTTTATTTCCAATTGTAATCAATCCATTCTTCTCTTCTCTAGAACCTTGGAAAGGAACCTTCACATATAGATGACTTGCTATCTTAATGTCTAGTGGGGATTTCCTTAGTTTTCTTAATCAATCATCACTATATTCATTAATCTTCTAAAAGGAACAAGATAATCCTAAATCATAAGCAGATGAAGGAACACTTGGCAAGTGGTCTTGCCCAAGCTCCACATGCTCCACCCCAAGAGTGGAGTTTGGAGGACTTTCTAAAGCATAAACCTACCATGTTTGATGATGAGACTAATCCAGATCAATTTGATCGGTGAATGGAGAACATGGAGCAAATTTTTGATGCCAAGAGGTATCCTAATGAGAGCAAGCTTGCTTACATTATGTATATGCTCATTGGAGAGGCAAAGCATTGCTGGGCCATCATGAAGTTAGTCATGGAAGAGAAGAGGGAACAAATCACCTTGGAAGCCTTCAAGAAGAATTTCCTTTTTGAATACTTCCCTGATAGCGTGAGATACGCTAAAGAGGTGGTGTTCCTTGATCTGACCCAAGGAACCAGGTCTATGGATGAGTATGTAGAGAGATTTAAGCACTTAGGATATTTCTACACCATGCCATTAGATGAAGAATGGTGTTGTAGAAAGTTTAAGAATGGTCTCCGGGGAGACATCAGACCACTCTCCATCAAGGACTTTGCAACTTTGGTGGAGAGAGCTCGAGTTATGGAGAGGATGAAAGCTAAGTGGAGGCTCAATAGAGTCAACATTAGCAAAAGGTTGGTGGATCATTTGGGTCCAAACCTAAAGTAGAGGAGAGGAAGAAACCTTATGCTAGGATGCAACATCAGGTGGTTAAGGGTTCTTGTAAGACACAGAAAATTAAATAAATAAATAAATATTTATTTAATAAATGTTGTAGGACCCGAGAAAATTAAATAAATAAATATTTATTTAATAAATGCGAGGGCGGGAATCCCTAAGTTAATTAATGTGGAAAGAGAAGACAAGAAATAGTACTAGCTCAAGTGGTTGAGAGTATGTCTTTATTATGAAAGGACTAGGGTTCAAATCTTGTGTATACCATTAGGGTGTTAATTTAATGGTTTTATTATTTTAATAATATGTTGGACCATAGGGCTTGATAACATAACTCTAGATGCATAAGAATTATCAAGAAACACAAATTGGCTTGTTGGTTATGCATTTGCTTGGTAATAAGGTGGATGAGAGTTCGAAACTTGGTTAAAGTAAGAATTATAATATTTTATTTTTTAGCCTTACTGCCATTTTGGGTAGGTGAAGAGTTGAAGGTAAGTTCCATGAATCTGGATGCATACAAGGGGTTTAATTGGGTTTAATTAGACATTAAGGGCGAAATTAAGTAATTAAATTTTTTTAATTTTGTTTTATTTTAATTAAATTAGTTTTCAGTTGAAAAGTTAAGTGAGGGAGTGGATTAATTAAGGAAACATAGTATTTTCGTGGGGCTGACTAAGGGAATTTTCAAAACCCTAACAACGGAACCTAAAAGAGAGTTAGAAGGCTGGAAGGAGTGCCCAAGGGTAGAGGCCAAAGGTAGGATATGTTTGGTGCAAAGAAGAATGCTAGGAGAATAATTAGAGCGGGATTTCTAGGTAAGGGGAGCTACACCTTGTGTCTATGATTGATTGTTTATGCGATTAATGTCAATGGATTAATTGGATGATGAATTGTAAAATTGGGATTAAGTTTTGGCGTAAAGGGAGCTACAACTTGTATCTATGGTTATTTGTTTATATGATGAATGTCTTGTATATGAGATAAGAAGTGTTTATCCTAGTGGTAAAAGAATGTTGGGTTTTTGATGTAAGGGATGCTAAACCATTTTCTTGATATTACATGACTGTGTGTAGAGAAATGATTGTAAATTTATTTATGGAATTAAGGAATTGTGAAATGCATATTTGAGTTATGTTTTGGTGTAAGGAGGTGTTAAGTCTTGTTTTCGTTATGTTTGTGATTATGTATGGAGAGTTGGTTGCATTAGAAAATATGGAATTATGAAGGGGTAAATTCGTTCTTATGGATGAAGATTATAACAAGTTTCTTAATGGTTGAATTGATTGTGGTATTGTTGTTTGTGATTAAGTTTATTGATAAGAAAAGATAATTTTTTGTGTCGACGATTATTGTCAAATTTTTGTGTGGTAAAAATGAGATAAGATAGATAAAAAAAAAATTCACTTTGATGTTGAGGTTAAGATGTTTAATCTAATTACTTTAAATTTTGGTTTGGATGAATCAATGGGGGAAATTAGGGATTTTGATCTTCATCTCTTTACCATGTGAATTTATTTGAGGTTGGGACAATGGTTGTAAATAAAACCGTTTTTCCTTTGGAGTGTTAATTATGGTTGAAGTTGTAACGTGCCATTTAATTATTAAACGAAATTAAAAGAAACGTCACACAAAATAGTAATGTAGAGTAGTCCTGAGGTCCTTAACACAACCCCTACAAACTGGGCACACCATGATGCCAACGGAAACCAGATAAAAGTCTAACAAATGAGAGTAGAATAGTAAGGCATAGAGCAATACATGGGCCATAGCCCTAAAGAAAACCCATGAAGAAATGAAACATAAAGTCCAGCCCAGATGGCTAAGCAGCGGAATCGCCATTTCCTTGCTGACCGCGGGAACCTCACTCATCTGCTCCCATCAATTAAATTGATGATCATCGCAAGAAAGAAGAACCACATACAAGACAACCATACAACAAACAGGGTAAGCTAGAGCCAACAACATTTTCATCATACATTCAAATATACCATGACCATCCAATATCCATACAATAACCAAGCATGTTATGACTTTTCAATCAATACACTACGACTCGACTCGACTCATCCGGATACGTATAACCTGGTTGGGTTCAACGAATGCTTGCACTTGTGGTGGATACCTCTGCTCACCCCTGAGCTGCTCACCCCCGAGCTATATGTTACAAGTGTTACGATGGATCAATTTTCCCTCACCACAAGGTTAGCCCTTAATAAATTTCAAGCCTCCTGCTACTCTCACCACAGGAGTCAGTCCGCTCTAGGTGAGACTAACTGACTCCTCAGAGTGTCAGGATGCAACCTTACCTTGAATCCTTACCTAGTTATACAGATGGGGCACCACCATGGACACCCACTAACAGGGGCCATGGAATTACGTCCCGACCACTGAAGCGCGACCCTGAAAGTCTCACCTAGAGACCCCAAGGACTTATGCACTAACACAAACCAAACATGATCACACAGTCCAATAGTATTTGCCATGCAAGGATATATTCATTATGTCAACCTTAAAAGCCAATACCTTTCACGTATCCAAGTCCAACTCATTCCAACTCATCATAACCCATCCATACTCATAGGATTCAATTCATCTCGTTATCATGCCACTTTAATATTACCCATCTCATTCAGTTCATATGCCAATTTTCACACCAAACCCATCATCTACAATCCATGAATCATGCCACGCATACATAACACTCCATTATATACATGTTTCTCATCATAACATTCATATCCAACCAAATACCAATTTTCTAAGAACAAACAAACATCCAAACAGCGCACTGCCTCGCCCAGCCCCTCGCTCAGGCTGAAGGGTCTCGCTCAAGCGAGACGTGCTCGCTTAGGCGAGCCCCCTTCGCCTAGGCGGGGGCTAGAAAAAGCATCAAGAAACCAACATGGGATCTTGCTTAGGCGAGACCCCTCTCGCCTGGGCGAGATGTTCGCTCGCCCAAAAATTGAGCGGGTCGCCTGGGCGACCTTTCGCGCAATAGGGTTTGGGCAAGTCCTTGTTCGTCTCGCCTAAGCGAGACTGGCTCGCTTGGGCGAGATTATCAAGTCTCGCCACTGTTTCACTTGCAGCAGCTATATTTTTCACACCAGCCAATTATGCAAAGTATCCCACGCATCAAAACGAATGATTAATCCATATAATCAACAACAACTCAAGAACAGGCCAAAAAAACAACTTAAACTTGAAACCCTAACTTCCCGTACCTGGAAAAAGGGTTAACAGAAACCTTGATGGCACGACCTCGAGCATGGCAGCTCTAGGAACGGACTAGCGAGCTGAAAACAGAAGGTAAACGGGACAAAGGATGGAGTATTACGAAACTGTAACTGTGAACTACGAAGGAATAGCAATGGAACCCATACAATCTAGAAAGCGGAACTTACGTGGAGTAGGAGCTGGTTCCGAGCTAGTTCGAGAAGGCTTAGGGCAAAACCCTAGCAGAGCGTCTTGTGAGAGCAAGGAGGGGATGCCGGCTGGCTCTGTGGAATAATGAGAGTAAATGTGTTAGGCCAGCTTAGGGTTTGGTTTTATCACTTAGGCCAGGCCCAAATACAAGGGGCAACCCTTTTACTTTAGGGCAGAAAATAATAAAGTAGATTTTTAATGGGCCTTACAGAAGTAAGCCTGATTTTATAATGGGTTTTTAGTTGAGGCTGCAAAATTTTATGAACTGCAGGACGTTGGTGGTGAGTTGATTAGAAATTTGGTTTAAAGTATTTGATGAACTGAATTTATCATTTAGAAAAGCAGAGGTGAAATGTTGTATGGAATAAAATTGTTTTGTTGTTTTTTAGCTTATGGGAAAATCCATGGTGTAATAGCAATTGGAGATGTTTGCTTATGATGATGAAATTATGATTTGTGTTGGAGTATTATGAATTGGTTAAATTTGGGGTCTTGGATAAAGTTAGTGGAGTGAGTATGGTTCCTAAGGGTACTATTAATTTGGGTTCAGGTGTAGTAAGATTTTATGAGTTTATTAAGAATCCATCAATTGTGTCAACGCTTGGGTGAATTTTAGTTCTTGGTTTTCCTCTTTCATTTTTGAAGCCAAATCAATAGGTTGTGGTAAAATACCCTAGTCACTTGTGGAACTCACTATTTTGACTCTTGCGCATTCAAAGCCAAATCTACAGGTTGTGGGAAAATCCACTGGTCACTTGTGGAACTCGCTGTTTTGGCTCTTGTGTATTCAAAGTTAAATCCACATGTTGTGGAAGAATCCATAAGTCATTTGTGGAGATCGCTGGTTCGCACTTTTGTTTTCTAGAGCTAAATCCATAGGTTGTCGAAAACTCCACTGGTCACACGTGGAATTTACTATTTTGTTGTTGTGGTTTGTTTTAACATGATGATATTGCTAGTTTAAAAATGTGTTATTTATGTATTATTTAGTGCATAATTGTCAGGTATAACACCTTTTGTTGATGGGTTGTGTGAATACATGTGAAAGTATAGATGTATATGATTGATACATATGGCGTGTGATGGTGCATTCTGAGTCTTGCTTATTATTGGATGTTAATTATGAACGATAAATTTGATGATTAAATAGTATATGTATTGTGTAGGAATATATTGAAATTAGTTTTGCTAAATGAACCAGTAAAGGAAATTTTACTAGTGTGGCGCTTGACGGTGCATAATAGATCTGCCAGGCGGAAGCCACACAATGTGATAGTTTTGGCAAAATAGTGATGTGGCGCTTGGCGATGCAAGGAGTGGCGCCAAGCGGTATGCATGGATTCTTCCCCCGGTGGCACTTTGGTAGCGCCAGGTGGATACGGCTGCGGCTGGGAATTTTATGTTTGTGATGTTGGACTTCAAGGACTAAGTCCATAGGTGATCTAGGATGTGCTTGGGTGGACTGCATGACGAACATGAACAAATTTGAGAATGCTATGAGCGAGGGAGTTCATAATAGGAAAGGCGGGTATGCGTGTCCGGGTCTGAGCGTGGAGTTCAGATGATGGGTGAGGGAGTACGTGAAGCATGGGAAAGTCCCATGATCAAGAATACATGCATAAACTCATAATGGTTATGAGTGTGGAAAAGTGGGTGTTTTTTTTAAGATAAATAATTATGAGATTTTTGGGTAGGTTTGTTTCATATCTATTTTTATCTGTGTGCATGGCTCACCCTATCTGTTTGTGTGTGACAAAGATCGGGTAACTTGTTATCCGGGAGCAGATGATATTACAGGTGGGCCAGGAGATGCTTAGTGGCGGAGAGCAGAAGCAGATTACATGGGGATACGAGGAAGTGCCATGTTTGTGGGAAGCTAAAGCATTTCATCATGGGTTGTCCTCTCCTAGAGGGGTTATGGCGAGGCCCCCAATGCAGGTTCAATAGAGGAAGGGAAGTAGTAGGCCTCAGACTGTAGGCAAAGTTTATGCGATGATTGGAGCAGAAGTGGTGTATTCAAGTAATTTTGTTTTTTGTTGTTGTATGATTGCTGGGAAGAGTCTATGTGTGTTGTATGATTCTGGAGCGACACACTCTTTTATGTTAGAGTCTTATATGCAAGAGTTGGATTTGTTGGTGTGTGAGCTATACTTTGATCTTGTGGTATCTACTCTGACGTCGAGTTTGGTCAGGACATTGTCTGTGTGTGCAAGATGTCTTGTGGAGGTAGAGGGGCGCATGTTTAAAGTCAACCTGATATGCCTACCTCTACAAGGGATAAACGTGATCCTAGGGATGGATTGACTATCTGCCAATCGTGTTCTTATTGATGGTCGAGAGAAGAAGTTGTTGTTCTCAAGCTCGGAAGAGTTTGAGTTATTGTCCTCCCAGAGTGTTTTGAGGGAGATAAAGGAAAGTGTGTAGTGCTTCATCATCTTTACTCACCTAGAGGTTGAGAAAGATGAAAGGATAATAGTCATACTTGTTGTGCGAGAGTTTGAGGATGTTTTCCAAGAGGAAGTACTAGGGATACCTCCGAGGAGGGAAGTTGAGTTCTCTATAGATTTGGATATTTTAATGTTTGTTGACTCCATAAATTGTTTTTGGATATTTTACATTTGTTGGTGCAACTAAAGTTAAGATTAAGCTCATTTAAGGTGGAAAAATAATTTGATTGAAGTTACAAAGTACCTTTAAATAAGGTTGAAATTAACGAGTTCTAGAAAAATCACTTCTACACCCACTAAATTACATATACACTCCCATCTTTCAAGTGGACTACCTATAAACCTGTTATGCACCCCTAGTTTTTATTAAGTTGCACCCCTACTACCACTTAAATTCCATTGAACCATATAATGCCATGTGGCAATCCTCGCCTTCCAAATTTGTTTAACCACATGATGACACGTGTCATCATCCTCCACTCACTAAACTGACCAATCAGAGCTTGCCACATCATCATCTCCTTCCCATCTCCTAAAAAGAAACCCTATGTCTTTCTCCTTTTCCCCCCATCACCACGCTGGTAGCCGTCGGCCATTATGGAACCACCATCACCACCACGAGACCTCCACTTTTCTCGCACCTATAAAAAACATGCAACCACCATGCTTGACGTCGTTCTGCACCACTTTCTACAATTACCGCATTTGTTCGAACCATCAACCAAACTCTCGTCATCGACAGCCACAACACCTTCGCACACCATGGACCTCACCTGAACCATGCACCACCGCATACAACGCCACGAAGGACGCCATCTCCGATGACCACAACCACCATGAACACAAGAAAGAATCACCTGCACCATCTTCTCGTATGAAGCCGTAATGGAGAAGGGGCGCCACAAGTTCATTCAACCTTGCCAGAACAAACCTAGAACCATCGTCAATTTGCACCATCATTTCCACTACAATGCATACTTCACGCCATAAGCACCCATGACAGCCCGCAGATAGTAGATTGCAAACCATGGTGAACTCAAAATGCAACAGCGCGAGCTTCACTAGAGTAGAAAACTACGAACCTCATGTCAGTCCAGCATCACACGAACAATGCCGCATGCCGTCGATCGCCACTAGATCTGCACCTGCACCAACCAGTTTCATCCACGGAATCCAAGCCTAAAGCACATGCACCAGCAACACGTTAGGCTTCATCCACTATAGCCACTATAACCCATGCACCGTCACACTGCTAGACCACCGTGCCGCTTACCGTCGAACACCGTCGAATTTGTAACACCCAGTAATGTTGTTTCCATGGCAGTAGTGAGGAGAAGCTTTATTAACCATTGTAGTAGTCGGGAATCGTGGTGGATGTAGAAACCGTAATTTTGGAGAGAGAAAGCACACTGCCACGTGTTAGCTTATCAATGGACAATGAAATGGTCAAATCTTGTCAAACATTCAAAGGTTGGTCAAACATTGCAGATTCTGGTCAAAGTTGGTCAAACAGTCAACAAGAGGCGTAAAATTGGAAATTAGACAAAAATTAAGTTGCTAAATAATTCATCAATGATTTGTAATTAATTATCGTTGATATATCTGAAATTATCAACAAAGAAAATCATCTAAATATTTTAAAAACTAATAAAATCTGTTAATTATTTGAGAAATATTATATCAAAAGATAAAAGATTTCAGCAACAAAAAAGATAAGGTCCAAGTCCAATCAAGGCCTATATAAAGAGACCCAAGGGAGCAGAAGAAGGACACTTAATTACTCTCTAGTTTTGGCAGTTACCATCCATCCACCATATCTCTCGTTTTTCCATTCCTTTTATTTTTCTTTCATTCATCATTTATCATGTATTCCATCCAATCCATGGAGGGCTAAGCTTTTAAGGTTGATTCAAATATAATTTCTTAATTGCATTCTGAAGTTAGATGAATTAATGTATTTGTTCTTTTGATTATTGTTGTGATTTTTGTTTATCTATGTCTTTTGTTTCTTAATTGAATAGAAAATAATGATTCTAAATTTACACGCATGCTAATCATATGAGTTAAAGGGTTTTTAAATTTAATTGAGACTTTACTTTGATTTTATTTAGAAACTTTCATGTAATTAAATAAGTTTTTTGCCAATAATTGAGACTTTATTTTGATTAAAGGTAATTACTTTAACTAAAATTAGTGAAGACTTTACTTTAATTAATTAAGTTTTCTATTTGGTGAGGAAACAAAGGAATAAACATGATTAGGCATAGTAAAATTCAATTGAGACTGCACTTTGATTAAAAGTGAGAATGCCAACAAATGAATTGAGACTTTACATTGATTGATTTGTAAATAAACAACAATAATTAATTTAATAATAATCTTTAGATAACCGATGAAGAATCCTATTTTGAAAAAGTAGTAGAATTGACCTATTTACTATTACTGTGTTTACAATATTTTATTTGCGTGATTCATAGTTACTAGGTTTAATTGCATTAAGATAGATTTTTATAAGAATCAAATATTTGAAATAAATTCCGTATTCATTGAGAGACGACTCAGGGTTAGCTTAATCATATCTAGTTTGTTCATTACTAACTTGGCAATACTGAAGTTGCTATAGTTAAGTAGTGGTAATTTGATCGCTTAACGCCAACGATATCAAATTTGGTGTTGTTGCTGGGGAATACGGTCAATATTTCTTATATTTTATTTTTTTTAATTCATTCATTTTATTTTATTTTATATTTTTTTTGTGTATTTACGTTTAATAGAGTTTGTGTTTTTTGTAGTCTTTAGTTTCTTTTTATATTTCAAGCAAAGTTCTGTTTTTGTTTTGATTAAGAATTTCTTTTAAGAAATTTTTTGAGACTAGTTAGGAAAACTCTGGCTAGGAAAAACTTGGTATTTAAGTTGTCCATTGTGACGCACCTTTCTTTCCTGGGAGTATACCCAACGACATCTTAACTTATTTCTTTCTTGAAATCTTTCTGCAAAACAAGAATAAGAAGAAAAAAAATAGAGGAACACTTTCAGGTGGACTGCGTAGTGCATGACTCGGGCCAACCCTGGTCAATTCTATCAATTTGATCCAGAACTTGAAAGGAACTTGCATAAATCATGCAGGAGACTTGAATTCGGGTGTTCTACTAAAGGAGCACCGTTATCATCTAAAGGAACATCCCAACCTAAAATGGGGAAATCAGTAGTCTCCACACCAACAAGTCTATATTCCACCTCAATAGAGGCAACAACCATAACCAACTACAACCTTTGGTGACTCAAACATGGAGACAATAATGAAAATGATGATTGACTTGATGAAGGGACAATTCAATGAGTTGAAACAGACGATTGGAGTAACTGACCAAAATCTTCAGAACTAGATTGGACAAAAGGCAAATGAGTTGAATCAGATGAAGTCCCAACAAGGCTTGAGCAATCTGCCCGTACAAACTATAATCAATCCACAAAATGTAAGTGCTATTACTTTAAGATCAGGTAAGCAAATACAAGGCCTTGGGGATGCCCAAGAAGATGAAGATAAAGATAATGAAGTTGTACCTGATAATGAAAGTGAAGGATTAGACGAAGCAACACAAGCAACATCTGAAATGCCTGAACCTAGTGATGACTCCAGGTTAGTATCCCTTAATACTTCCTCTGAAAATTCTTTACCTTATTCTCCTCCTCCCTATCCAAATCGTTTGAAACCAAAAACTAGAAAAATGAAGGAGTTAGACAAAGAAATCTTGAATACTTTCAAGAAGGTGGAGATAAACATCCCTTTGTTGGATGCTGTAAGATAAATTCCTAAATACGCCAAGTTTCTTAAAGAACTATGCACACATAAAAGGCGTGTTACGGAGAAAGAGGTAATGAACATGAGAAGAAATGTGTCTAGCTTAATTAAGAAGCCTGTAGTCAAAATACAACAAAAGTGTAAGGATCCATGTATATTTTTTGTTCCGTGCATTATAGGAAGTACTAAGTTTGATAATGCTATGTTAGATTTAGGAGCTTCCATTAATGTAATGCCTTTGTGAGTTTTTACTTCACTTCATCTTGTCATTCAACTGGCCAACCCTAACATAGTTAACCTTGCAAGTGTGCTAGAAGAGGTGCTTGTCCGTGTGGACAAGTTAATTTTTCCTACAGATTTCTATATACTGGACATGAAGGATGATGAAGGAATGAGTTCAACCACAATTATCTTGGGAAGACCATTCATGATGACAACACATATCAAGATAGATGTGCATGAATGGTCATTAACTATGGAGATAAGAGATAAGAGATGAGAAGGTGCAGTTCAATGTGCTAGAAGCCATGAAACACTCTACTGAAGACCATTCTTTGTTTTGTATTGATCTACTAAGTGATGTGGTGAACAATTATGCTTTTGGTTTTTTAGACATTTTTTTCTGGTTTTTCTTCTTCTTTAGATTTTTCTTTTTCGAATATGTCGTACATGATTTTAGATGACAAAGAAAACTCTAAAACAAGTGATATTGAGGACGTAGTGTCACTAGATGATACCTCTGTGGCGTCTGAGTGTGATGTTAAGTTGGCTAAAATTACCTTAGGTAGTAAAATGTTGCTGATATCGCTGTCGTTAGGCGATCAAATTACCACTACTTTAGCAACTTCAGTATTGCCAGTTTGTAGTGAAGAAAATAGTTAGGGTTAAGATAACCCTGAGTCGTCTCACAACGAATACGGAATTGATCTCAAATATTTGATTCTCAAAAATGCAATTTAAAACTAGCAACTATAAAAATAGGGGGGGTTTTGTTATGCAAAGAAAATGACACAGAAGATTGTAAACACAGTAATAGTAAATAGGTCAATTCCACTGCTTTTTCTAAATAAGATTCTTCATTGGTTATCTAGAGATTATTGTTAAATTAATTATTGTTGTTGATTTACAAATCAATCAATGTAAAGACTCAATTCATTTGTTGGCATCCTCACTTTTAATCAAAGTACAGTCTCAATTAAAAGTGAGAATTGTTAGATTATCCATAGTAAATTCAATCAAAGTACAGTCTCAATTAATTTTACTATGCCTAATCATGTCTATTCCTTTGTTTCTTTACCAAATAGAAAACTTAATTAATCAAAGTAAAGTCTTGACTAATTTTAGTTAAAGTAATTACCTCTAATCAAATTAAAGTCTCAATTATTGGCAAAAACTTATTTAATCAAATGAAAGTTTCTAAACAAAATTAAAGTAAAGTCTCAATTTAATTTAAAAACCTTTTAACTCATATGATTAGCATGTATGTAGATTTAAAATCATTATTTTCTATTCGATTAAGAAGCAAAGGACATAGATAAACAAAAACCACAACAATAATCAAAATAACAAAACATATAAATTCATCTAACCTCAGAATCCATTTAAGAAATTACAGTGGAATCAACCCTTAAAAGCTTAGCCCTCCATGGCTTTGATGGAATACATGATGATATGAAAGAAAGAAAATAAAAGAAAGAATGAGAGATGTGGTGGAGATGGTATCTGCCAAAACCAGAGAGTTCTAAGTGTCTAAGCTGTCAGCTGTAAAATTTGTCAGTCCCTCCGCTTCTGCTCCCTTAAGTCTCTTTATATAGGCTTCCACTGGACTTTGGGCTTTATCTGTCAGTTGCTAAATTCTTTCATTTTTATTTAATTAATTAGCAACTCAATTTCTGTCCAATTTCCAATTCTGCCCCTCTTATTTAAGCATTTTTACAAAATTGACCAGAGTTTGACCAGTTTGACCAGAGTTTGACCAGAGTTTGACCAGAGTTTGACCAGTTGACCAGTTTGACTGTCCAATAGCAGCCTGACACGTGGCGCAGAGTGTCTCTCTCCAGAATTAGGGTTTCACTCTCACACTCTTCTCCCTCCCTCGTGACGGCGCGGCTGCCGGCGTGGTGCTGCTCCGGCGAGCTCTTCCGATGCGGTTCCTGTTCGAAGATGGTGGTGAAGCTGCGGTGGCCATGGTGGTGCACGAACGACGCTGTTGGATGCGAGAAGATGGAACTGTAGTGGTGTTTCGTGACGGCGGCGCGAAGGCGAGAAGATGGTGCTACGGAAACTCGCGATGGCTCGCGGTGGTGGCTGCACCGCTTCTGCTGCTGTTGCGTTCTGCTCCGATCTGGCTCAGGCATGGAGGTTCGAAGATGGAGGCGGCGCTGCTCGTGGTGGTGATGCGCGTCGCGGTGTAGCTGCTGTAATGGAGATTGCAGGTGCGTTGCGTGAACGGAGATGCGGAGAAGACGGAGGCGCGGGGTTTCTGCTTCTAGCTCGCTGTTGTGCGGAGAAGATGAAGGTGGCGCAAGGTGCAGATTCGTGGTGGTGCTGTCGCTGCTGGTGCGTCGCCGGCGAGGTGAGGAGGTGCATTGCAGGTTCGTGGCTGCTCGTGCTGATAACGCGAAGGTGGCTCACGGTGATTCTCGCAGGTGCAGTGGCGTCGCGATGATGGTGGCGCTGCGGAGAAGATGGAGGCGCAAGCTGGGACGCGGTGGTGTTGGTGGTGACGCGTCGCTGCAGAATCGTGGTGGCCGGAAACGGCGGTGGCTGCCGTGGAGGTTGATGGTGGCGGCTAGGGTTTGGGGAAAATTAGGGTTTCTGTTTTGGGAGATGAAGATGATGACGTGGCAGAATCTGATTGGTTAATTTGGTGAGGGTAGGATTATGACACGTGGCTTGTTCTGGTTGGCTAATTTTAAGAGGTGGGGATTGCCACATGGCATGATCTGGTTTAGTGGAGTTTAAGTGGTAGGAGGGGTGCAACTTAGTGAAAACTGGGGGTGCAGAACAGGTTTTTGTGGTCCACTTGAGCAAGGAGTGTGCAAATAAAAACTGGGGGTGCATTTAGCTCCTGATTTATTCTTTTTCAGAATTTCTTGATTTTGGACTTATTTTGTAACTTTGAATATTTCAAAATCACATTATTAATCGACCAAAAATAAATTCCAGCTGCATTAACAAACGTTAAAATATCCAATAATATTTTATGCAACTAAAATCAATTTTTATGCCACTTTTACCAAACTTACTCAATAAATCCAATAATCACAAATCCTAATTAAATCAATCTTTAAGCACAGAAAATTCAATTAAATCCCCAAATTTAAATATTAAATGAGGGCAAAAATTTGAACTCATCACACACCCACACTTATCCTTTTGCACTCCTGGGCAAAATTGAACAATTTCAAAACTTTTTCTGAGGTCTTTTATTCCATATTTTCAGTGGATTAAAGAATTGAATACCAATGGAAACAGATCAATCTTCTAGAAAACATGTTGTCATGCACAAACAAATGGATAAAATTATGTTTTTCACACATGAGTTAATCTTTTGAGTTTACAAGATAATCAAATATGAAAGAGAAACACTCAAGTCAAATGTATATTTTCTCACCAAGATTCGCTCAAGTGTTTTGGCTTGTGTTTTCACTCAAAATACCCATGCAAGTAAATACTCTCAATGCTTAGCAAGACTCTAATATTCACAGCTTTCAGAAAACATGCATTCAAAAATCATGAGGACTTTTAACAGGTTATAATGAGGCCAAGGCAAAGGTAGGAAAAACTTTAGGATTTGTGTGTTTTTGAAATAGTAAGGAAGAAAGAGTTATGGAGCACAGTTTCAAAAACAATCTTTACTTCTTCTTTTTTTTTTTTTTTTTTTTTTTTAATCCTTTGTTTCTCTTTTTCAGACAGCAATCATTTTTCATTTCACACTCTGTCATCAACAATTATTTTCCTTTTTGCCATTTTTACAACTTTGTGGGGGAAATACTCACCCCCACACTTTATTCCTCAACCAATCTCAACATAATCCACTAGCTCCTTCTTTCTCCCTAAGGTAAGGAAAAAAAATGGTCTTTTTTCTTTTTAAGGTTTAACAGTATGCTCAAAACAAGAAAAAGAGGTTTAAGCTCAAGGGGCTACCAATGGATCAATGTTATGGTTAGCTTATTTGGCCAAGTAGCTAAAAACAAGAAATGCCTCAGTCATATCAAATCATGCATGTCCACCTAAGATGCAAAACAACAGAATCAAGCTAAACATTTGAGTACCAACAAGACATGAGCAAATCACACAAGAAAAATAGGAATGACACACAGTAGTTCATCCTTACAATAAAGCTCAAAACTCACAAGGTCAAAAACTCTTTCACAAAAGATTTATTCCAGAAACTCTCAAATCAACTCAATCAGTAATTCACAGAAATAATCCATTCATAGCACATGAATCTTATTTTCCCAGAATTATGATCGTTCCAATTAGTAAATCAAATCAAAAAATCCAATGTCAATATGTTTTATTGAAAGCAGAAACTTTTTTTTTTAAATAAAAACAAACAAAAAACAAAATTAGAAAAGGAAAAACAAAACAAATAGAAAACAAAAACAGAAAAGGGGGAAATCTCCCCACACCCCCACACTTTATCCATGCATTGTCCTCAATGTATTCAATATGTATAAAATGCAAAGAAAAAGTATGAAGTGTACTTACCTCCTCAAGGTGGAAGGTATGAGGGAGAAGTCAAGTTCATCCCATCCATCGTCTTATTCAGCATATCTTGATTTTCATTGAATATCCGAAGATGATGCCCATTAACTTTAAAAGTTCTTGCTGAAGATTCTTCCTTGATCTCCACTGCTCCATAAGGGAAGACTTCTGTAACAATGTATGGTCCTTCCCAAGTAGAACACAACTTACCACTCATGTGACCAAGCTTGGATTTGTATAGTAACACCTTCTGGCCTACCTTGAAATCCTTTCTAGCCACAAGCTTTTGGTCATGGAACTTCTTGCTTTTCTCTTTGTAGAACTTTGAATTTTCATAGGCTGCTAGCCTAATCTCCTCTAGTTCTTGCAACTGAAGCTTTCGCTCATTTCCTGCTTCTTCCAAATCCAAGTTGCATGCTTTCACGGCCCAATAGGCCCGATGTTCAATCTCCACAGGTAGATGACAAGCCTTTCCAAAAACCACCCTGAAAGGTGACATACCTATAGGTGTTTTGTAGGCTGTCTTGTGTGCCCAAAGTGCTTCATCCAATCTTGTGGCCCAATCCTTTCGACTAGGCTTCACTACTTTCTCTAGTATCTTTTTAATCTCTCTGTTAGAGATCTCTGCTTGTCCATTGGTTTGGGGGTGATATGATGTAGCAATGCGATGTGTCACCCCATACTTCTTCAACATGTTCTCAAGTAGCCTATTACAGAAATGAGTCCCCTGGTCACTGGTGATGGCTCGTGGTATCCCAAATCTGCAGAAAATGTTAGACCTGACAAAACTCATAACAACTCGAGAATCATTAGTCCTTGTAGCTATGGCTTCCACCCATTTGGAGACATAGTCTACAGCAAGCAAAATATAAGAAAACCCAAAAGAAGGAGGAAAAGGACCCATAAAATCAATACCCCAAATATCAAATACCTCACAATAAAGCATGGGTTGTTGAGGCATTTCATCCCTTCTTGTAATGGATCTGGCTGCCCTTTGGCACTGCTCACAATTTTCATATACCCTCTGTGCATCTTTAAAAATGGTAGGCCAATATAATCCACAATCCAACACCTTCCTACCTGTTCTTTGTGTGCCATAATGTCCACCAAAAGGAGACGAATGACAGAACTCAAGCACATGAGGTATCTCGATATCTGGAACACACCTCCTTATGACTTGGTCACTACCAATGCGCCATAAGATTGGGTCTTCCCAGATATAGTATTTTGCCTCACTTTTTAGCTTGATTCTTTCATATTTGGAGAAGGAAGGAGGAATAGCAGAAACAACCAAATAATTAACAATGTCAGCAAACCAAGGTTCAGGAAACATACCTTTCACAGCAGTCAATGCTAGGAGGACTTCATCAGGAAAGTCATCCTTAATAGGAATGTTATCTTCTCCATTTTCAATCCTGCTAAGATGGTCGGCTACCAAGTTATGTGCTCCACTTCTGTCTAGAATCTCAATGTCAAACTCTTGGAGCAGTAGCATCCATCTGATCAACCTTGGTTTCGAATCTGCTTTCTTCAGAAGGAATTTTAATGCTGCATGATCAGTATAAACAATTACCTTGGAACCAAGTATATACGGTCTGAATTTGTCCAAGGCAAATACAACAGCCAATAATTCCTTCTCAGTCGTGGTGTAGTTAGCCTGCGCTGTGTCCAACGTTCTGGAAGCATAATATATCACATGTGATAGCTTCCCATCTTTTTGTGCAAGCACCGCTCCTACTGCAAAGTTTGATGCATCACACATCAGCTCGAATGGTAATGTCCAGTCAGGTGGCTGGATGATAGGAGTGGTGGTAAGCGCCTTTTTCAATGTATCAAACGCATCTTTGCACCTCTCTCCAAAGTCAAATACTACATCCTTTTGCAACAAGTTGGAGAGAGGGTTAGCTATCTTGCTGAAGTCCTTGATAAACCTTCTGTAAAATCCTGCATGTCCAAGAAAAGATCGAACCTCTTTCACAGAAGAGGGGTAAGTCAATTGTGAAATAATATCAATTTTAGCAGGATCTACAGATATACCATTCTTGGAAACAACGTGACCTAAAACTATACCTTGTTCCACCATAAAATGACATTTTTCAAAATTTAGAACAAGGTTAGTTTCTTCACATCTCTCCAAGACTCTAGCAAGATTAGACAAGCAATGATCAAAAGATGAACCATATACACTAAAATCATCCATAAAAACCTCAATACAATGCTCCAACAGATCTGTAAAAATACTCATCATACATCGCTGAAATGTTCCAGGAGCATTGCAAAGGCCAAATGGCATTTTCCTATAAGCATATGTACCGAATGGACAAGTAAAAGTAGTCTTATGTTGATCCTCTGGGGCAATACAAATCTGAAAATACCCAAAGAATCCATCAAGAAAACAGTAATGAGACTTACCTGCCAATCGATCTAACATCTGGTCCATGAATGGTAAAGGAAAGTGGTCCTTCCTGGTGGCCTGGTTTAGTCTTCTATAATCAATACAGACCCTCCAGCTATTCTGAATACGAGTAGGTATCAACTCGTTCTTCTCATTCTTGACCACGGTGATCCCAGATTTCTTGGGGACCACATGTACAGGACTCACCCAAGTGCTGTCAGAAATAGGATATATAATACCTGCTTGTAACAACTTGGTGACTTCTTTCTTCACAACCTCCATCAGCTGAGGATTCAGTCTCCTCTGAGGTTGCCTCACTGGCTTAGCATCCTCCTCCAAGAGTATTTTGTGCATGCAGAAAGAAGGACTAATACCAGGAATATCTGCCAAAGTCCAGCCTATTGCTCGCTTGTGATCTTTGATAACCTGCAATAGCTTTTGTTCCTGCTCGTTAGTAAGCAAGGCAGATATAATAACAGGGAGTTTCCCATCCCTCTCAAGATAAACATATTTCAAATGAGATGGTAAAGGTTTCAACTCCAAAGTGGGTGGCTGTTCCACAGATGGCAACATTTTACTGCCTAACGTAATTTCAGCCACCTCAGCATCACACTTGGACGCCACAGAGGTATCAAATAGTGACACCGCGTCCTCAACATCACCTGTTTTATAATTTTCTCTTTCGTCTAAAATTGAGCCCGAAATATTCGAAAGAGAAAAATCCAAAGAAGAAGAAAACCAGATAAAACGTCCAAAAGTCCAAAAGCATAATTGTTCACTACATTACTCAATAAATCAATACAAAACAAAGAATGGTCTTCAATTGGGTGATTCATGGCTTCTAGCACGTTAAACTGCACCTTCTCATTTCCTATCTCCATAGTCAAGGATCCTGCATGCACGTCTATTTTGGTACGTGCTGTCATCATGAATGGTCTTCCCAAGATAATTGTGGTTGAACTCATTCCTTCATCATCCTTCATGTCCAAGATGTAGAAATCTGCAGGAAAAATTAACTTGTCCACACGGACAAGCACATCTTCTAGCACACCTGCAGGGTTAACTGTGCTACGGTTGGCCAATTGAATGACCACACCAGTAGACTTAAGAGGTCCAAGATGAAGTGAAGTAAAAACAGATAAAGGCATTACATTAATAGAAGCTCCTAAATCTAACATAGCATTGTCAAACTTAGTACTTCCTATAATGCAGGGAACAGAAAACATACCTGGATCCTTACACTTTTGCGGCATTCTGACTGCAGGCTTCTTAATTAAGCTAGAGACATTTCTTCCCATGTTCACTACCTCTTTGTCCATAATACGCCTTTTATGTATACATAATTCTTTGAGAAACTGGGCGTATTTAGGAATTTGTCTCACAGCATCCAACAAAGGAATGTTTATCTCCACTTTCTTGAAAGTATTCAGGATTTCTTTGTCTAACTCTTCCATCTTTTTAGTTTTTGGTTTCAAACGGTTTGGATAGGGAGGAGGAGGAGAATAAGGAGAAGGATTTTCAGAGGAAGTATTAGGGGATACCAACCTGGAGTTATCACTGGGTGTAGGCATCTCAGATGTTGCTTGTGTTGCTTCATCTGATCTTCCTCTTTCATCATTAGGTACAACTTCATTGTCCTTATCTTCATCTTCTTGGGCATCCCCAAGACCTTGTATTTGCTTACCCAATCTTAAAGTAATAGCACTTACATTTCTCGGGTTGATTACAGTTTGTGCAGGCAAATTGCTCGAGCCTTGTTGAGACTTCATCTGATTTAACTCATTTGCCATTTGTCCAATTTGGTTCTGCAAATTTTGATTGGTTGCTTCCATCGTCTGTTTCAACTCATTGATTTGTCCCTTCATCATGTCAGCCATCATTTTCATCATTGCCTCCATGTTTGAATCACCAGAGGTTGCTGCTGGTTGTGGTTGTTGCCTCTGTTGAGGTGGAACATAGACTTGTTGGTGTTGAGGCTGTTGATTTCCCCATTTCTGTTTGGGATATTCCTTCCAATCTGGGTTGTACTTGTTGGAGGACAAATCATGGTTGTATTGCTGCCGAGGTGGTCTATTATTGCCATAGATGTTTGCAGCATATGCTTGAGGTTGTTCATTGTCTAACGTCCCTGTCTCTTTTAACATAGAACAAGCCTCTGTAGGATGATTAGTAGAAGCACAAATTCCACATAAAGTAGAAGGGATAGGCTTTTTCTGTAAGTCTGTTAAGGTCCTTACCATGGCTGCTAAGTCATCCAACTTCCCTTCTAATTTCTTGTGATCTGCAACATATGAAGCTTCTACTCCATGGGTTCCCTTCAATAGAGTTATAGAATTACTCCTTGTGGAAAATTGTTGATGGTTCGATGCCATAGTTTCAATCAATTGTCTTGCATTTGTTGGCGTTTTGTCCATCAATGACCCTCCACTTGCAGCATCTATCATTTGTCTATCCATGATACTCAATCCCTCATAAAAGTATTGAATGAGGAGATGCTCGTTTATTTGGTGATGAGGACATGAAGCACATAACTTTTTGAATCTTTCCCAATACTCGTGAAGACTTTCTCTTTCTTGTTGCCTTATCCCATAAATATCTTTGCGAATAGCAGCAACTCTAGATGCTGGAAAAAACTTTTCCAGAAATAATCTTTTCAGAGTCTCCCAGGTATTGATGGATCCTGGCGGAAGGCAGTATAACCAATTCTTAGCGGCATCTTGCAATGAGAATGGAAAAGCCTTAAGCTTGATATGTTCCTCTGTCACTGTTGTAGGTCTCATGGATGAACAAACAACATGAAATTCCTTCAAATGATGGTACGGGTCTTCTCCTGCTAATCCATGGAATTTGGGTAAAAGATGGATTAACCCAGACTTAAGCTCACATTCTCCATCTGGATATTGGATGCACATGTTTTGTGTAATTGCTGCATCCGGTGAAGCCAATTCTCTTATTGTTCTTTCTTCCATTCTATCTTCTTGAATTTCTGGTTCAGGTGATGGATTAGAAGATATGTTAATCACCGGTGGTGATTCTAGCGGTACACTTTCAGTGGTAGGTTCAGATGATGATGGTGCTCCTTCAGTAGAACACCTGAGTTCAAGTCTCCTACGTGATTTACGCAAGTTCCTTTCAAGTTCTGAATCAAGTTGATAAAATTGACCCGGATTGGCCCGAGTCATGCACTATGCAAGTCCACCTGAAAGTGTTTCCCTGTGTGTTTTTTTTTCTTCCTATTCTTGTTTTAGAGAAAGATTTCAAGAAAGAAATGAGTTAAGATGTCGTTGGGTCTACTCCCAGGAAAGAGAGGTGCGTCACAGTGGACAACTTAAATACCAAGTCTTTCCTAGACAGAGTTTTCCAAACTAGTCTCAAAAAATTCTTAAAAGAAATTCTTAATCAAAACAAAAATAGAACTTTGCTTGGAATATATTAACAGAAAACTAGATACTACAAAATAAGCAACTATATCAAACGTATATGCGTAAAATAAATAAAAAATAAAAAATAAAATAAAATAAAATAAATAAAAACAGAATCAAAATAAAAGAAATACTAACCGTATTCCCCGGCAACGGCGCCAAATTTGATATCGCTGTCGTTAGGCGATCAAATTACCACTACTTTAGCAACTTCAGTATTGCCAGTTTATAGTGAAGAAAATAGTTAGGGTTAAGATAACCCTGAGTCGTCTCACAACGAATACGGAATTGATCTCAAATATTTGATTCTCAAAAATGCAATTTAAAACTAGCAACTATAAAAATAGGGGGGTTTTGTTATGCAAAGAAAATGACACAGAAGATTGTAAACACAGTAATAGTAAATAGGTCAATTCCACTGCTTTTTCTAAATAAGATTCTTCATTGGTTATCTAGAGATTATTGTTAAATTAATTATTGTTGTTGATTTACAAATCAATCAATGTAAAGACTCAATTCATTTGTTGGCATCCTCACTTTTAATCAAAGTACAGTCTCAATTAAAAGTGAGAATTGTTAGATTATCCATAGTAAATTCAATCAAAGTACAGTCTCAATTAATTTTACTATGCCTAATCATGTCTATTCCTTTGTTTCTTTACCAAATAGAAAACTTAATTAATCAAAGTAAAGTCTTGACTAATTTTAGTTAAAGTAATTACCTCTAATCAAATTAAAGTCTCAATTATTGGCAAAAACTTATTTAATCAAATGAAAGTTTCTAAACAAAATTAAAGTAAAGTCTCAATTTAATTTAAAAACCTTTTAACTCATATGATTAGCATGTATGTAGATTTAAAATCATTATTTTCTATTCGATTAAGAAGCAAAGGACATAGATAAACAAAAACCACAACAATAATCAAAATAACAAAACATATAAATTCATCTAACCTCAGAATCCATTTAAGAAATTACAGTGGAATCAACCCTTAAAAGCTTAGCCCTCCATGGCTTTGATGGAATACATGATGATATGAAAGAAAGAAAATAAAAGAAAGAATGAGAGATGTGGTGGAGATGGTATCTGCCAAAACCAGAGAGTTCTAAGTGTCTAAGCTGTCAGCTGTAAAATTTGTCAGTCCCTCCGCTTCTGCTCCCTTAAGTCTCTTTATATAGGCTTCCACTGGACTTTGGGCTTTATCTGTCAGTTGCTAAATTCTTTCATTTTTATTTAATTAATTAGCAACTCAATTTCTGTCCAATTTCCAATTCTGCCCCTCTTATTTAAGCATTTTTACAAAATTGACCAGAGTTTGACCAGTTTGCCCAGAGTTTGACCAGTTGACCAGTTTGACTGTCCAATAGCAGCCTGACACGTGGCGCAGAGTGTCTCTCTCCAGAATTAGGGTTTCACTCTCACACTCTTCTCCCTCCCTCGTGACGGCGCGGCTGCCGGCGTGGTGCTGCTCCGGCGAGCTCTTCCGACGCGGTTCCTGTTCGAAGATGGTGGTGAAGCTGCGGTAGCCATGGTGGTGCACGAACGACGCTGTTGGATGCGAGAAGATGGAACTGTAGTGGTGTTTCGTGACAGCGGCGCGAAGGCGAGAAGATGGTGCTGCGGAAACTCGCGGTGGCTCGCGATGGTGGCTGCGCCGCTTCTGCTGCTGTTGCGTTCTGCTCTGATCTGGCTCAGGCATGGAGGTTCGAAGATGGAGGCGGCGCTGCTCGTGGTGGTGATGCGCGTCACGGTGTAGCTGCTGTAATGGAGATTGCAGGTGCGGTGCGTGAACGGAGATGCGGAGAAGACGGAGGCGCGGGGTTTCTGCTTCTAGCTCGCTGTTGCGCGGAGAAGATGAAGGTGGCGCAAGGTGCAGATTCGTGGTGGTGCTGTCGCTGCTGGTGCGTCGCCGGCGAGGTGAGGAGGTGCACTGCAGGTTCGTGGCTGCTCGTGCTGATAACGCGAAGGTGGCTCACGGTGATTCTCGCAGGTGCAGTGGCGTCGCGATGATGGTGGCGCTGCGGAGAAGATGGAGGCGCAAGCTGGGACGCGGTGGTGTTGGTGGTGACATGTCGCTGCAGAATCGTGGTGGCCGGAAACGGCGGTGGCTGCCGTGGAGGTTGATGGTGGCGGCTAGGGTTTGGGGAAAATTAGGGTTTCTGTTTTGGGAGATGAAGATGATGACGTGGCAGAATCTGATTGGTTAATTTGGTGAGGGTAGGATTATGACACGTGGCTTGTTCTGGTTGGCTAATTTTAAGAGGTGGGGATTGCCACATGGCATGATCTGGTTTAGTGGAGTTTAAGTGGTAGGAGGGGTGCAACTTAGTGAAAACTGGGGGTGCAGAACAGGTTTTTGTGGTCCACTTGAGCAAGGAGTGTGCAAATAAAAACTGGGGGTGCATTTAGCTCCTGATTTATTCTTTTTCAGAATTTCTTGATTTTGGACTTATTTTGTAACTTTGAATATTTCAAAATCACATTATTAATCGACCAAAAATAAATTCCAGCTGCATTAACAAACGTTAAAATATCCAATAATATTTTATGCAACTAAAATCAATTTTTATGCCACTTTTACCAAACTTACTCAATAAATCCAATAATCACAAATCCTAATTAAATCAATCTTTAAGCACAGAAAATTCAATTAAATCCCCAAATTTAAATATTAAATGAGGGCAAAAATTTGAACTCATCAGTTGCCATATGTGGAACAACCACCCACTTTGGAGTTGAAACCTGTACCATCTCATTTGAAATATTCTTATCTTGAGAGGGATGGGAAACTCTCTGTTATTATATCTGCTTTGCTTACTGATGAGCAGGAAAAAAAGCGATTGTAGGTTATCGAAGATCACAAAAGAGCCATAGGCTGGAGTTTTGCAAATATTCCTGATATTAGTCCTTCTTTTTTGCATGCATAGAATACTCCTAGAGGAGGATGCTAAGCTAGTAAGGGAACCTCAGAGGAGACTGCATCCTCAGCTGATAGAGGTTGTGAAGAAGGAACTCACCAAGTTGCTACTAGCAGGTATTATATATCTTATTTTTTACAGCACTTGGGTGAGTCCTACGATGTGGTCCCCAAGAAATCTGGGTTCACTGTGGTCAAGAAAGAGACGAACGAGTTAATACCTACTCACATCCAGAATAGCTGGAGGGTGTGCATTGATTACAGAAGACTAAACCAGGCCACTAGGAAGGACCACTTTCCCTTACCATTCATGGACCAGATGTTAGATCGACTAGTAGGTAAGTCTCATTACTGTTTTTCTGATGGATTCTCTAGGTATTTTCAAATTTGTATAGCCCCCGAGGATCAACCTAAGACAACTTTTACTTATCCTTTTGGTACATACGCCTATAGGAAAATGCCATTTGGTCTTTGCAATGCTTCTAGAAGATTTCAGCAATGTATGATAAGTATTTTTATAGATTTGTTAGAGCATTGTATTGAGGTTTTTAGTATTTTTCTCATTGCTTGTCTAATCTTGCTAGAGTCTTGGAGAGATGTGAAGAAACTAACCTTGTTTTAAATTTTGAAAAATGGCATTTTATGGTGGAACAAAGTATAGTTTTAGGTCACATTATTTCCAAGAATGGTTTATCTGTAGATCCTGCTAATTTTGATATTATTTCATAATTGCCTTACCCCTCTTCTATGAAAGAGGTTTGATCTTGTCTTGGACATGCAGGATTTTAAGGGAGGTTTATTCAAGATTTTAGCAAGATAGCTAATCCTCTCTCCAACTTGCTGCAAAAGGATGTACCATTTGACTTTGGAGAGAGGTGCAAAAATGCTTTTAATACTTCGAAAAAAGGCACTCACCACCACTCCTATCATCTAGCCACTTGACTGGACATTACCATTCAAGTTTATGCGTGATGCATCAAACTTTGCAGTAGGAGCGGTGCTTGCATAAAGAGATGGGAAGCTATCACATGTGATATATTATGCTTGTAGAACATTGGACACAACGCATGTTAACAACACCACAACTGAGAAGGAATTATTAGTTGTTGTGTTTTCCTTGGACAAATTCAGACCGTATATACTTTGTTCCAAGGTAATTGTTTACAGTGATCATGCAACATCAAAATTCTTTCTGAAGAAAACATATTCGAAGCCAAGGTTGATTAGATTGATGCTACTGCTCCAAGAGTTTAACATTGAGATTCGAGACAGAAGTGGTGCACATAAATTAGTAGCTGACCATCTGAGCAGGATTGAAAATGGAGAAGATAACATTCCTATTCAAGATGACTTTCCTGATGAAGTTCTCCAAGCATTGACTGTTGTGAAAAGTATGTTTCCTAAACCTTGGTTTGCTGATATTGTTAACTATTTGGTTGTTTATACTATTCCTCCTTCCTTCTCCAAGTATGAAAGAACTAAGCTAAAAAGTGAGGCAAAGTACTATATATAGGAAGACCCAATCTTATGGTTCATTAGTAGTGACCAAGTCATAAGGAGGTGTGTTCCAAATGTCGAGATACCTTATGTGCTTGAGTTTTGTCATTCATCTCCTTTTGGTGGGCATTATGGCACATAAAGAACATGTAGGAAAGCGTTGGATTGTAGATTGTATTGGCCTACTATCTTTAAAGATGCACAAATGGTGTATGAAAATTGTGAGCAGTGTCAAAGGGCAGCCATATCCATTACAAGAAGGGATGAAAGGCCTCAACAACCCATGCTATATTGTGAGGTATTTGATATTGCAGGTATTGATTTTATGGGACCTTTTCCTCCTTCTTTTGGGTTTACTTATATTTTTCTTGTTGTACACTATGTTTCAAAATGGGTGGAAGCCATAGCTACAAGGACTAATGATGCTCGAGTTGTCATGAGTTTTATCAAGTCTAACATTTTCTATAAGTTTGGGATACCATGAGCCATCATTAGTGACAAGGAGACTCATTTTTGTAGTAAGCTGCTTGAGAACATATTAAAGAAGTATGGGGTGACACATCATGTTGCTACACCATATCACCCCCAAACTAATGGGCTAGCAAAGATCTCTAATATGGAGATTAAAAAGATACTAGAGAAAGTAATGAAGGCTAGTCAAAAGGATTGGGCCATAAGATTGGATGATGCACTTTGGGCACATGGACAACTTACAAAGCACCTATAGGTATGTCACCTTTTAGGGTGATTTTCGGAAAGGCTTGTCACCTACCTGTGGAGATTGAACATCGGGCCTATTGGGTTGTGAAAGCTTGCAACTTGGATTTAGAAGGAGTGGAGAAAGAGCGGAAGCTTCAATTGCAAGAACTATAGGAGATTAGGCTTGCGACCTATGAAAGGTCAAAGTTCTACAAAGAGAAGACCAGGCAATTCCATGACCAAAAGATTGCTTCTAGGAAAGACTTTAAGGTAGGTCAGAAGCTGTTACTATACAAGTCAAAGTTGGGTCACATGAGTTGTAAGTTGCACTCCACTTGGGAAGGTTCGTCTTCAAAAGATATGCTCAGAAAGAACTTTCAAAGTTATTGGGCATCATCTTCGAATATTCAATTAAAATCAAGATATGTTGAACAAGATGATGAATGTGATGAACTTGACTCCTCACACACACCTTCCATCTTGAGAAGGTAAGTACCCTTCATACTTTTTCTTTGCATTATATATTGAATATATTGAGGACAATGCATGGACTAAGTGTGGGGGTGTGGGGAGAAAATTTATTTTGTTCCCTCTTTTCCGATTTTTTTTTCTGTTTGTTTTATTTTTCATTTCTATTTTTTTTCTATTTGTTTTGTTTTTTTTTCTTTTGAAAAAAAATTGGGATTTCTTTGTGAATTGTGAAAGTATTAACTTTTCTAGTGAAACTTTCAAACAATATGTGTCATAAGAAATCCAACTGTCAACACCCAATTTCGTCCGGGTAAGAAATAAAAAATTTCCTTTAAAATAATTAGGAGAAGGGAAAAATAGGAAAAAGTGAGCATTGATTTGTATATAGATATATTCCTACTTTTACTTTCATCCCATTTTTAATTTTTATTTAATTTTATCTTGTTTTATTTTATTTTATTTAATTTTATTTTATCCTTTTTATTTTATTTAATTTTATTTTTAAACTTTTAATTTAAATTTTAATATTTTTGTTTACTTTTCTTATTTTATTTTGTTTTATTCTTTTTGAAAAAATATAAAAAAAGGGGTGAAAATAATAAAAATGAGAAAAAGTAATATGAAAGTCAATGGTGCGCCTTCTCTGCACTTTTGAGACTTGGCACGAGAAAGGAAATGGTGGGGAGGTGTATCACTGCGTGGCAGCGCTGGTGGAATGGCAGAAGCCAACCTGCATCTCACTTTTGGCCCTTTTCTAAACTAGCACAAAATATGAGCGAAAGAGGAAACTGGCATGGTAAGAACAACGGTCAAACCATTTGAAAAAGGGGGGGACTCTGGCACAAGGGGCAGCTCACTCGTAGGGGGAGAAGATACCATTTCAAAAATACAATTCATATAGGGCGGAAAAAAGACATTTTAAAAGAGAAAAAGGGGAACCGGTTTCTGCAGAAGGAAGGGAGGGGGAAGACGAATTGGGAGAGTTTTTTTCACAAAATCACAGAGGGCAAGAGCAACAAAGCAAGAAAAATGAAAAAAAAGAGGAGAACGGAATCAACAAGCAACAAGAGAGGAACAACGAGCAATACAAACAGAAGGAGGCTGCTAGAGGTATGCATCAATATTCTTGGATGTTTGGATCAATGCAAGACTATCTGATAGTCCTTGAATGAATGTTGTCTGTGTTGTGTTTACCATGATAGTCCTTGAATGAATGCTGTGTGTGTTGTGTTTACCATGATAGTCCTTGAATGAATGCTGTCTGTGTTGTGTTTACCATATTGGTTATGCTTTGTTTGTTGCTACTGGTTCATGATTATGTTACTGCACGAGTTGTAGTGATGATGTTACTGCACGAGTTGTAGTGTGGGTTAGTGTGGGTTGAGTGATAGAAAACATATTCCACATTTACTCCGTTACTGTATGAGCACTACATTCCTGTCACCGTTCAAGCCCCAACCGAATCCCCACAGCCACGATTTCCTACACCATCATTAACACACCAAAACGCTCATTCTCCATCCAGCTGCCGCAAACCATTTTCCTCCATTACCACGCATACCCATCACCATCTTCATCTCAAATCTGCACGAACAATCCAAAATAAAAGAGCAAAGAACCAGAGAACCAGAACCCCATCCCATGACCCCCATTTCAGTGCCAAATATCCCTGTTTCATTTTCCCCAATCAGCCAAGTCCAATCATAGCCCATAGGTAAACAGAGGAGTAGAAACCCTCGCGTGCCGGCGGTTCGGAGCCATGAACGGAGAAGCGTGGTCGCGTGATGGTTGCAGACCCAATCACGGTGGCTGGCACGACGGTAATGAGCTGTGGAGTCTCCACGTACCTCTCTTCGTGCGGAAGAGGATGGGGGGCGAGGGGGCGCTGGCGTGGACGTCAGCGGCGGCTGGAACCGTTGACGGCGGTCTCCAACAGGCGGGACTTCGAGGCCGTGAAGGGGTATCAGCGCAGCCCCTGTCTCACGCGCGTCGAAGAAGAAGGAGGAGACGCAGATACAGCAGTGTTTTCGTGCGAGAAGTGGGGTGAAAGGTGATGGCGTCGCTGATGAAGCCTTCGGTGGAGGTCGCGGTGGTGGGGCATACGGTGGCGGCGCGGATAGTGTGGTGTGCGGATGGGAAGAAGAGCTGCCGTGCGTGCGTGAAGGAGAGCTTTACCCTTAATTAGGGTTTCGTTTTTTCCTTTGAGAGAATGAAAGAAAGGGCCTGCCATTTGTTTTTTTTCCATACACCCGTACTACACGTACCCCCGTTTTTACCTCATACACACCCCGTATGCTATGTTATGTTGCATCCTTTCTTTTCTTCGTGTACACCCTATTTTTAATCCCTGCACCTCCATTTTGTGTTTGCTCAGAACACCCCTCCATTACCACATGCACCCCTGTTTTTTTTATCTCATACACCTCTATGCTTCTCATCTCTTTTCTTCTCGCACCTCCAATTTCTTATAACTTTACACCCACTATGTTTACTAATCTGCACCACCATGTTTATTGATCCCACCCCCTTTGCATGTTCTATTGTATTTTTGGGCATGTTTTATATTTCACTTGTCACACCCTTTTTTTGACTGTACACACTTGATTAACTTCATGCACCTCCCATGTTATTCATGTACCACCCTTTTTAAATAATTTCATCCTTTTATTTATTTATATTCCTTTTATTTATTTATTCTTATTAAAAAAAAAACAAATATATTTGAAAATTATAAAAAATTTGCAAAAAAAATATATAAAAAATCAAAAAAAATAAAAACGTTCTCTTTCACTTCATTGTGTCTGTCCGGTCGCTCGCACTGTGTGACCTCTTTTTGTGAAAAAACACCAAAAATAGTTTTCTTTCTCTTTTAGTGTCTGTCCGACCGTTCGCGTCGCGTGACACATATTTTCAAGTAATTTAAAAATACCAAAAAAAAATAATATAAAAATTTCAAAATATAAAAACATCAACTTTTTTTTATAACAAATATCCTTTTAAGAACTACGTGATCCTTGATTCTCCACCGTGAGATACGTAGGAGCAAGGCCAGTCCTTGTCAGGTTCACCTCTAAAAAATTAAATCATTTTCTCAATTGTTTTCCAAATCGTTTCTCTTAAAGAACTACGTAACCCTGATTTCTCATTTTTGAATGAGAATACGTAGGACCAAGGTCAATCCTTGTCGGGCCGAAAAAATTAAAAAATATTTTTGTTTCTTTTTAATATTATTGTTTCATTGTTTTTGGGGAAAATTAACATTTTGAAAATCACATCCAGTTTGCATATTTAATTAAAGGTACCGCCCTCGGGTGGGCGTCGTAGGGTGCTAACACCTTCCCTACGCGTAACCGACTCTCGGATCCAAAATCTGTTTTTTTTTGCAGACTTGTCTTATTTTCATGGTTTTCCATAGTTTTCCAGAATAACTATGGTGGCGACTCCAAATCTCTTTTTAAACCCGTTTTCTTTTTTTGGTTCGTTGTCCCGTCGCGATTCCGGTTTTGACACCAACAAAAATATTTTTCTGCTTTCAATAAAAGATATTGACATTGGATTTTTGGGATTTGATTCAGTAACTAGGACGATCATAATTCTGGGAAAATAAAAGTCATGTGCTATGAGTGGATTGTTTCTATGATTTACTGATTGAGTTGATTTGAGAGTTTATGGAATAAATCTTTTATGAAAGAGTTTTGACCTTATGAGTTTTGAGCTTTATTGTAAAGGATGGACTACCACATGTCATTCCTATTTTAGTTGAGTGACTTGCTCATGTTTTGTTTATACTCAAATGTTTCGCTTGATTCTTTTGTTTTGTATCTTAGGTGAATATGCATGATTTGATATGATTGAGGCATTTATTGTTTTTTTAGCTACTTGGCAAAAAAAGCCCACCTTGATATTGATCCATTGGTAGTCCCTTTGAGCTTTAAACTGTTTTTTCTTGTTTCAAGCCTATTGCTAAACCTTAAAAAGAAGAAGATCATGTTCTTCCTTACCTTAGGAAGAAAGAAGGAGCTAGTGAATTGTGTTAAGATTGGTTGAGAAATAAAGTGTAGGGGTAAGTATCTGACCCACAAAATTATAAAAATGGTGAAAGGAAAAAAATTGTTGATGAAAGAGTGATGAAATAAATGATTGCTTCCAAAAAAAAGCAACAAAGGATAAAAAAGGGTTGTTTTTGAAACTATGCTCCATAATTCTTTCTACATTACTATTTCAAAAAGATAAAAATCTTAAAATTTTTCCTACCTTGGCCCCGTTATAACTTATGAAAAGTCCTCATGATCTTTGAAAGTATGTTTTCTAAGAGTTGTGAATATTAGAGTCTTGTTAAGTATTAGGAGTGTTTAATTGCATGGGTAAAACACAAGCCAAAACACTTGAGCGAATTTTGGTGAAAAAATATACATTTAACTTGTATGCTCTCTTTCAAATTTGATTATCTTGTGAACTGAAAATATTAACTCATGTGTGAAAAATAGAATATATCCGTTTGTATGTGCATGACAACTTGATTTCTAGAAGATTGATTTGTTTTCGGTGATGTTCATTGCTTTGATCCATTGAAGATATGGAATACCTCAGAATAAAATTTTGAAATTGTTCAATTTTTGACCAGGAGTGCAAAAGGATAAGTGTGAGGGTGTGATGAGTTCAAATTTTTGCCCTCATTTAATGTTTAAATTTGGGGGATTTAATTGAATTTTCATGCTTAAACGAGTGATTTAATTAATAGTTCTAATAATTAGGCTATTTGAGCTTAGGTCATAGAAATTTATTAAAAAGTGATTTTTAGCTGCATAAAATTATTTTTGGATATTTTAATGTTTATTGATGCAGCTGAAGTTAAGATTAAGCTCATTTAAGGTGGAAAAATAAATTGATTGAAGTTACAAACCACCTTTAAATAAGGCTGAAATTAGCAAGTTCTGGAAAAATCACTTCTGCACCCCTTAAATTACATATACACTCCTATCTTTCAAGTGGACCACCTAAAAACCTGTTCTGCACCCCTAGTTTTTACTAAGTTGCACCCTTACTTCCACTTAACCATATCATGTCATGTGGCAATCCTCACCTTCCAAATCTATCTAACTACTTGATGACACATGTCATGATCCTCCACTCACTAAATTGAGCAATCAGAGGTTGCCACGTTATCATGTCCTTCCTATCTCAAGAAGAAGGATGGTAGCTTAAGACTATGTGTGGACTACAAGCTGTTGAACAAGCTAACTATCAAGAGCAAGTACCCCTTGTCGATGATAGATGATCCGATGGATCAATTGCATAGAGTGTTGGTGTTTTCAAAGATCGATCTACGATTAGGGTACCACCAGATTTTGGTAAAGGCGGAAGATGTCCAGAAAATAGCTTTTAGATCCAGATATGGGCACTATGAGTATGTGGTTATGCCTTTTGGTGTGACCAATGCTCTAACCTTGTTCATGGACTACATGAACATGATCATTAGGTTGTTCTTAGATATGTTTGTCGTGGTTTTCATACACGACATACTCATTTATTCCATGACTCATGAGGAGCACATCGAGCATCTGAGGATAGTGCTTGGTATTTTGAGGGAGAAGTAGTTGTATGCCAAGGTGTCTAAATGTGAGTTTTGGATGGAGAAAGTGCAGTTCTTGGGGCACGTGATAAAGGAATAATGGTAAATCCAACTAAGGTGGAGGTTGTGATAAAGTGGGAATGTCCTAGGTCTGTAACAAAGATCACGAGCTTTGTGGGTTTAGCTGGCTACTATAAGAGATGCATAGAGGGATTCTCCAAGATAGTGTCATTGTTGACACAACTTACTAAGAAGGACCAACCTTTTACTTGGACTAATAGGTGTAAGAAAAACTTTCGAGAGCTTAAGCGGAGGTTGACGAGTGCTCTTGTTATGGTTATCCCTGATGCTGGTAAACCCTTTGAGGTTTATTATGATGCCTATCATCAAGGACTGGGTTATGTGTTGATGCAAGATAAGAAGGTGGTGGCGTATGCTTCAAGGCAACTTAAAGTGCATAAGAATAACTACCCCACTCATGATATGGAGTTGGCAACTATGGTGTTTACCTTGAAGATTTGGAGGCACTACCTATATGGTGCATAGTTCCATGTGTTCAATGATCACAAGAGCCTCAAGTATCTGTTTGATCAGAAGGAGCTAAACATGAGGTAGAGAAGGTAGATAGAGTTCTTGAAGGATTACGACTTTGAACTTCTATATCATTCGGGGAAAGCAAACATGGTGGTCGATGCTTTGAGTAGGAAGGCAGTGCATGTGGCACACTTGGTGATTAAGGAGTTGGAGTTGATTGAGAGGTTCATATATATGAAGCTGCAAGCGGAGTTGGGGTCAGACTTTATTAGATGTAGTAATCTAACTATATCCAATGCCTTTTGAAGCGTAATCAAGAAGAGACAATCTTTGAATTGTAATCTACAAAAGGTGGTGGGGTTGCTAGGATTTGGAGCAAGTAAAGGAGTTTGTTGTGGGTGTTGATGGTGTGCTGAGGTTCAAAGGCCGAGTTTGTGTACCTAATGATGCACAGGTGAAAAGGTTGATCCTTGAGGAAGGGTATAAGAGTCATTTTAGTTTCATCCTGGCATGACTAAGATGTACCAAGATCTCAAGGAGACCTTTTGATGGTAAAGCATGAAGAAGGATGTGGCGCAATTTGTATCTGCCTGTTTGTGTAAGATCCGTGAAAATTAATTAATTAAATAATTAATTAATTAATAAGTGCAGGTAGTGGGAGCCTTTATGGCATTAAATATTGACTTGTATGACGTGGAAAAGTACTAGCTTAAATGGTTGAGAGTACTTGATTGTGTGAGAGGACTTGGGTTCATGTCCTATGTATGTCGTTTTTGTGTTATTGATTTATTATTAATTTTAATAATATGCATGATCATGTTGAGTGATAACATAATTATAGAATTATAAGAATTGTCACAAACCATGAATTGTTTTAATGATTGTGCATGTACTTGGTAATTGGTAAGGTCATGCGTACAAACCTTGGTAAGCCAAATTTAACTCTATTTTTGATAAAAATTGGTGTGGCATGAATATGAAAAGGTGGAGAAAACCCTAGCAGAAGGGGAATCCAAGAGGGGTTGACAAACAACTAATAAGGGCCTTGAATAGAAATTAAACTCACCATTAAAATTCATTTTTTTCGTTTTATGCATTAAACCACATTAAGGCCCCTTTAAAAGGCAAATTGTGAGATAGAAGAGGGGTTTTGGAGGTTGTTTTTCTGAGAGCTTTGGAAGGGGTGTGAAAATTGAGAGTGAATAGTGAGGATTGGGACATTTGAGAGCTGGTTGGGAGAGAATCAAGGAAAGGACATTGGTGTTCCAGGAAAGATGTATAATTCAAATTCTAAGCAAAGGAAATTCAAGGTTAGGGGAGCTGAACCTAAATTTTTGGTATTGTTGAATTGGTTGCATGATTTTGATGCATGTGCACTATGATTTTTGTGACTATTTTGATGTGAATTAGAATCTCTTTGGGTTAGTGTTGTTGGGCAAATTTTGTATGCGATTCTATGAATATAATGAGTGTTTGGTATTGTATTCATAAATTTTGATTCAAACTCAAAAATTGATGATCAGTTTGAGTCTAGATTATGCCTTAAATGTTGTGCATGGTTTCCAATTGCATGAAATTGATTTGGGATATGAATTGGACATGTTTGCTAGTGTGTGCGTGCGTAAACTGTGTCAAAGTCTGCAATTCTTGCTCAAGCGAACCAGGTTCCCCTAGGCGAGATTAGCAAAGAATGGAGTCTGTTTTACTTAAGCATCTCGCTCGAACGAAGAGTTTTGGTCTTGGGTGGGTATCCAGATGGTGAATCAGTGTTAATTGGGTCAGAGTTATTAAAGCAGACCACCGAGAAGGTGCATATGGTGGGAAAGGTTGAAAGCCTCGTAGAGTAGGGAGAAATCCTATGCTGATCAGAGAAAGAAACCTTTGGAGTTTACATCTGGGGAGCATGTGTTCTTGAGGGTGATCCAAACCACTAGTGTGGGAAGGGCTATCCTCTTAAGGAAGATTTCTCCTTAGTTCCTTGGTGCATATCAGATCTTGAGGAGGATTGGTCCCGTGGCTTATGAGATTGCCTCAACTCCTTAGTTGGCTAATCTCCATCTAGTTTTCCATGTCTCCTAGTTGACAAAGTATGTACTTGACCCGTCAAATGTGCTAAAGGTTGAAGATGTGCATGTTAGAGAGGATCTCTCAGTGGAAGTGCAACCATTTGGTATAGAGGACCGCCAAACCAAACAACTCTCAGGAAAATTCATCAGTCTAGTCAAGATCATCTGGGATAGAAGGACAAGTGACTCTATGTGAGAGCTAGAAGAGGAGATGAGGAAGTCATATCTATACTTGCTTTCTGGTAAGTCTCAATTTTCCATGTCAAAAATTTTTGTTGTTGGGGAGAATGTAAAGCCCACTTCTTTGTTTTAAATCTTTTTGGGCCTGGTTTAATTAGAGGGCCAAAGGTCATCCCATTTGTCTTCCCATAACCCCTCCAGCCTACTCACTTACTTCCATTCTGCCTCCTTTTTCCTAAACAATTCATTTTCTTTCTTCCCTTTCTGAAGTAGAAGCTGAGCTAGGGCAGTTGCGAAACCCTCCTCTGAGCTAGCAGAACGTTCCTTCCTCCACATAAGCTAATCCCCAACCTCTGTTCCATTTTCGTTTTTCTGTTCTAGATCTATAGTTCCACTTTGATTCTATGGAGATTCACTTTCCCTTCTTGTGCCATGTGTTTTTCATCTTTATAGTTATTTTTGGAGTTGTAGTACCTTTCCATTAGGTCTGGTTTTCTTTTTTGCTAAGTTAATGATAACCTCCTTCTCAAGCTAGGTTGAGCCATAGCTTGAAATGGTGACTGTGTGGATGTGGATTCGCGGAAGCTTGGTGTTGAAAGAAAATGGCTCTGGCTTTTGTTGATTTAATGGTGGGATGTAGGTTGTTTGTGGAGCTCTAAGAGAGGTTAGGTCAGCTTTAGAGAAAGGGGTACTAGAGGGACCTCTTGGGATGCTCTAGCAAGTGACTAAGAGAAGAAGTATGGCTCAAAAATAATTTTGGCATCGTAACATTATCATTCTTAAAGTGATAAATACATGGGGGAGACACCTCTATTTATAAAGTAAGGTGTCTCATAAATGGTCTAAAATCCTAGAATGCTAACATGCACAAAAACCCTAAAAAGGCTATCTTGGTTAAGGAGAGTTTGACATGTGGCAATCCTCACTCTCACAAAATAAATCACTCATGTGTTGTCATGTGGAAAGCTACTTTTTGAAAAGCCTTTTTAATAGAACAATTCTAAGACCCGATGAATTTAAATAATTAAATAAATAATTATTTAATAAATGTGGGTAGTGGGAGCCTTTATGACATTTAATGCTGAGTTTTATGATGTGGAATAGTACTAGCTCAAATGGTTGAGAGTACTTGGTTATGTTGAAAGGACTTGGGTTTGAGTCCTATGTATCCAAATTGTTTGTTATTTTAATTGTGTATTATTTTGATAATATGATTGATCATGATGAGTAATAATATAATCCTAGATTTATAGAAATTATCACAAAACATGAATTGGTTATGCACTTGCTTTGGAATTGGATGGTTGTATGTTCAAACCTTGTTAAACACGAATTAAGCTTTCTTTTTGCCAAAATTCTTTTTGGCATGAATGTTGTTCCTGCGGAGAACAAATAAGATATGTCAGACACAAGCGTTACCTTACCTCAATCCGCAATCTCCTCAGTAGGCTTCCTCTCGAGAGGGGTTACCAACGGAAGAGAATCCAACGCTTAAGTCAGCAAAGAGCTTTCAGAAAGTCAAATCTTGTAATTAAGGGAGTAATTAACGCATACCTTTAATTGTTGGGGTCCATACATATTTATAGATCATTAATTATTATTTAGCCACGTCATGGGCTAGGCCCCTGTTTAGACCGTAGGTGGGCCTTAGTCTTAGGCCAGGCCCCATTAGTTCGATTATCGTGGGCTCTTAGGGGCCTTGTTGGTAGTGCTCTGAATTTGTCAAGTTCTTGCTTAATTATCCTAAGTTAGCGGCTTAGGCCGGTTATCCTTTAACGGCTTAGGCCGGATACTGTTACTCATTCATACATGGTGATTATTTACGTCTTTGGGGGCTATAATCAGGCTAAGTCGACTAGGTGTGGTACACCAGTCCCCCAGTCTTTGCCGGTATAGCTATAGCGGCAAAGGATGAGAAGTGTGTTTGGCTAGGCCGGCTAGGTGTGGTACAAATGCAAAGGGCCAAACAAACCCTAGCCATCAGAGGGCAGCTAAGAAGGTTGGAAAATTGTCCCCAAAACAACCATTAAATGATCATTGTCAATTCTCGTTTTATAGCCCTTAACCCTAATTAAGACATGATTAAGAGACCAACTAAGGGTGAGAGAGGGGGGTTTTTGGAGTCTATCATTGGTGTGCATTGTGAGGAGAGAAAATTCAGAGTAGCAACTGAGTATTGTGAGTGAGAAGAAGAGTGAAATTGTGGAAAAGCAAAGGAGGCTAGTGTTGATCAAGGGGGAACTCAAGGATTTATCAAGTTGAGCAAGGCATCAAGGTTAGGGGAGTTGGACGCTATGTTTATAGTTTCATGTTGCTCTTTTGTATGATTGGATGTATTTTTGGAATGCTTAAACTATGCCTAGTATGTATAATTTCTTGTTTTTGGAAATTTTCCAGAAATCACCTGGCGAGCCTTCAAAGCCGCTAGGCGACTTATCTAATTACACTGAATTGATGGGTTTTTCCTAAAAACCGCCTGGTAGTCTTCCTTCACCCAATTTCTGGGTTTTTGTTTGATCTGCCTGGCGGTGATGAACACCCGCCAGGTGATGCGAGCTAAACTAATTGGATTTTTATGTTTTGGTAGGTTCTGGGTTACTTTGATCGTGGGGAATGCATTCTTATCTAATAAGAGCAAGTGGGATACTAAGGAGTGTAATAATCTAATGCGAATCAAGGTACTTTAATGAATTTGGCATGGATGTGTAGTAAGGTTTGGTGAATTGGAGAAAATTATGAGTTTAGGAATATTTGATGTGTAAATTACGTGATAGATGGTATGATCATTTAAATTGATATTTAGTACCTTGGGAAGTATAGTTGCATGACTGATTACGAGATTAGACAAAGGGATGCGTACTGGGTTTTGTGAAACTTTAGCAGGTGCAACAGAACCTGGGATTTTTCCCAGAACTGATGCACCACTTGGTGGGATATAATGTGCCGCTAGGCGATAACACGATCTCTAAAGGGAATTCTTGAATTATAGGTGTGATGGGGTCGGGTTGGATTCTGTGGTAACTTTTGGGATAAAATAGTTATGAAAATTTAGTGAAAAGACAGATCATGAATTATCTTGGGTGTTAGAGAGAAAGCATAATTAATGAAATGGGATGTGAATTGAAGAATGGAATGGAAATTGGTGTTGTAACTGGTCTTGTGGCTTATATTATAAAATGATGTAGTGGCTGGTATAAGTTAATTATAGGCAGAGTGCTTTTGTTTTTAGTTTTTACTTATAAGTAATTTGATCATAATTGTGAATAAATGAACATGTGGCATATTAAAGGATAGGGCAATGTGATATGATAGATGTTGTGAAATGGATGTACTATTTAGGACCATGACAAAAAATAGGTACTATTGGGGGACTGTAGTATGAGTTTATGAGGTGGTAGTACTTAATTGAATCTAGGCTTAGACTAGTTTAGATGAGTGAATGATTGGGGTTGTGAATCTATGTAAAGTATATGTGAGATGAACTGCAACCTGTAAAAGATGCTTAGTGATTCACGACGAAATGAGAAGTATGTTGTGTTGTTTGGATGAATTAGAAAATGGCACTAAGGTGGAAAATAACCAATAACCTCACTGTACTGGTGTAGCGCTTGGCGATGAGGTCTAAACCGCCAAGCGAAAGCTACAAATAGGGGGTTCCTACAACGTGTGGCTCCTGGCGGTGAGGTTCGTCCCGCTAGGCGATACTTGCCTGGCAGTGATACTTGGCGCCTGACGGTAGATGTGCTCCGGCAGGCGGTTTGTAACTGGTTTCCCCCTGGCGGCGCTCAGGCTGCACCAAGCGGTGACGCAGGGGCAATGTTTTGGTTCTTGTGGTTGTGCGTGGTCTACAGAGCTTTGGGTGAACCCTTAAAGATGGACTTGTTGTGGCATTCCTTGAGTTATGGCTCGAAATGGTATCCTTTGAGTTGTGGCTCAGGATAAAGGGGAAACAGTGGCATTCCTTGAGTTGTGGCTTAGAATGACATCTCTTGAGTTGTAGATCGGGATGGCAGATGAACACGAGCATTCCTTGAGTTGTGGCTCAGATTGGCAAGTGTGTTAGAAGTGGGCTTTAAGCCTAACTCAACCCCACAAAACTGGCTTCTAAGGTAAGATTTGCATCTCACTTATATATTATGAATTGACCTTATCTCTAGTCGATGTAGGACTTCTAACACACCCCCTCACGCCAAGTTATATTCATCTCGTGCGTGGGACAAGAAATTAGTGGGTGGTCGATTAGTGGCCCAATATTGGGTGGAACAAAATGTCCAAGAAAGTTCACCTGGATAGGCTCTAACTTGGCTTTGATACCATGTTAGAAGTAGGCTTTATGCCTAACTCAAACCTACAAAACTAGCTTGTAAGGTAAGATTTACACCTCACTTATATATTATAAATTGGCCTTATCTCTAGTCAATGTGGGACTTCCAACATGAGTGTGTGAGTTGTAGCTTGTACGGATGGTCTCCATTTGATTGAGCAATCACAGGTTGTGGCTAGTGATGTGCTAATCTTGTGTCGAGAGTACGAACTATGGTTCGTATTGGGAACTCTACCTAGCGTTATGAAGTGTGATCCGTAGCATGTTTCTCGCACATGTTCTACAAGTTTTGGCTTGTAGGTGGAGGCAACAAAGGGTATCTTGAGGTTATCATCGAAATATGTAGAATGTGGTTAACTTGGTGGTGGCCATGTGGTATGGAATTAGAGGATGTAGTTTCTTTGATTAGTGTGTGCAGATATATCTGAATTGTGTCTATATATTTGTATTGTTAGCTCACCCTATTTGCTTGTGTTTGGCAATGATGGTGTAATTCGTTACATGAGAGTAGATGATGTTGTAAGTGATGTTGGTGAGGCAAAGAGCCGGAGCGGGATGCTTAGGGATTTGATTTTATTATTGCTTACTTTGATTACTTTGAACTCAAATTTAGATTTCCCAATTTTGGAAATATAAATACTTGAAGTTTAATTTGTATTTATTATGAATGACGATTAATGAGGATTTTAATTTTCCCGTGTTTTTTGGAAAGACATTATAATAAATAAGGTTTATTTATTAATATTGTTTTTCTTTTTATTTAAATTAGTAATATTCGACTGACATGTTACAACAATGACACATTGTCACTACCTTTGTAACAGAACTCTCCATTAAGGGGTGAAAAAGAGCTTGACATGTGGCAATCCTCACTCTCACAAAATGAATCACTCATGTGCTGCCATATGGAAAGCTACTATATGAAAAGTCTCCTATAAGACAATGACACATGGCCATTACCTTTGTAAGAGAACAATCCATTAAGGGTCTGCCATGTGGCATGTGTGGGACGCCCTTCCTAAGCTAGCTAAATTAACATAATTAAACATCAAAGAATTGTTTAAGCTAGGCACATATGATGGCCCTTGCTTAAGCAAGATTGTTTTTAAAACCCTACACTTCATGACCCATAATACAAGGCCTTCAAAGGAAAACCTACACTACATGACCCTTAATATAAGGTATAAAAGTGCTCCATGATGGCCCAAGTGAAAAGCAGTTTAGCTTCACCTTGACTAGATGTTGTTAACTCTTCTTGAATTTGCTTGGCCAATGATGTAGGATTATCTTGTTCCTTTTAGAAGATTAATGAATATGGTGATGATTGATTAAGAAAACCAAGGAAATCCCCACTGGACATTAAGATAACAAGCTATCTAGATGTGAAGGTTCTAGAGAGGAGGAGGATGGATTGATAGAGAGTAAGAAACCAAAAGGTAAAACATATAATAGAAACAATATAAACCAAGAAGAGTAAATAAACATAAAATGAAAAGCAAGCGAAAGGGGAGGAATGGAGGTTTCACGCCACTACAAGGCTAGGCTAGAAGAAGCCATGGCAACCTTGAAGATGAGTGGTGTATGCCGCCACTTGCCAAGGCAAGATAAGGCTTGAAAGAACTCCACTCCCTAAGGAGGAATACTCTCACAAAAGGTTGAAACACAAAGTGTATAAATTCTCCAAAATGTTCAACCCTTGTACAAGTGTTGGAGGTCCCCTTAAATAGACAAGTTTATTCTCACTTTTAATTGAGACTGTACTTTGGTTAAAAGTGAGAACGCCAACAAATTAATTGAGATTGTACATTGATTAATTTGCAAATCTACAACAATAATTAATTGAGCAATAATCTTTGGGTAACCAATGATGGATCTATTTTGAAAAAGTAGTGGAATCAATCTATTTTCTTTACTATTGTTTTTTATTTTTTTTATCCTTTCAATTCTACTTCTTTCTTTATTTATATTAATCCTTTCATATTTATATTATTTTATTTGACTAACTCTTTTGTATAGTTTTATAAGAACTAATTTGTTAAAAACCAATTCCGTGTTCATTGTGTGACTAATTTGTAACATTACTAAAGTTGTTATAGATAAGTAGTATTAATTTGATCGCATCAACGACAACGTTATGTGATTGGGTCATGGATTCATAAAATATTCACTAAGACAATGTTCTTTACGCAATTCAATTCAACACCTTTGTATTCCTAACAGTAGATTGATGAGTTTTGAACATGATATGGTGTAAATGACACGTTGTTTTGGATTTTTTAACATCATGAATTAAAGGATAGACCATGTAATTGAATTTTATTGGAGATAGTTGTTATATAATTCATTCATTACTGTTTTGCCAACTTTGACACTACAAATTAAATATTAACAGGTTTTGATGGTTGATTTACTGTTTCCAATATATGTTCAAACCTACAAGCGAATAAGTGCTAAACTATGCTTTAGGTTTTGTAAAGTTGTTACAGTGAAAAGGTTGATTATTGTGTTTGTTAGTGGAACGGTAGACAAGATAATGAGTCCCAATCTTTTAAAAAATGTCAAACTCAATAACTGGAGACCAAGGTGTTATGGGTTTCACTTTAATAAATAATTATAAACACTAACATATTTGATTCAGTGATAGAATTACTTTCTTCATTTAATCTCATACGTAATTACAAAGCAATGAATTAAGTACTGCTAACCCAAGTCAGATGTCTTCATCCGATGTTTAAGTGCAAAGCAATGACTTGCGTTCTACTAAGCCAAGTGAATTAATTTGAACAAAACCTTTCCCTTGCTTCAGTTTCTTCATAAGTACCAATGTGAAGACTCTGCTTGGTGCCATGAATAATTGATGAGGCCGATGGCGCCGTTAATCAGTGGAAATTGGCTCCAATCGAGGGTGAACGTCCGGAACGACCTCTAAAGGTTGATTCGTTTGGTGGAATCAACTGAAAACACAGCGGGAGACTCGATTTTGTTCGAATCTTTCTTGTTCCAGTGCTTTGGAAACCCTAGGAGGAGAAATCCTCTACTAGGAAGTTGAGTTGACAAATAAAGGGATTAAACCTCAATTTTATTCATCTAAGCTACTATTACAAAGCATTTGGTTTGCCTTTTATAGATGAAGTCAACCGAAAAGAAAACGGAACAGAAGAAATGAAAACACCGTTTAATAGGATCCTAACGGCGATATGATCTCTAGAGGCTAGGGTTTGAAATCTTAACATAAGCTTTAACATAGATAAACCCTAACTCTAAGGTGTGAAATGCGTGCAGATGCGGATTGGCTGGTGTGAAAGTGCGAAGCATGAGAAGAACCCTAGCAGCTAAGAGTTTGAGGCAGAAATGAGTGTTGTACGTGGTTCGTTGCCTCGTAAGTGTAAGAGAGTGTGAAAGTTGTTGCAGATTGGCTTACGCCCAATGACACTGAATCATGAGGCTTAATCACCTTGCAGACGCATGGAGGTGTGCGTGATAGAGGTCATACCCCACCAAATTAAAACAGATTAAATGCAGTATCCGAAAGTTGAACCAAGTCGTCTCCCAACATCCAATATTTTCATTAAAGCTTCAATTCCTAAATTCAAACACAACACCAAAAATGGAGGTTTGGCAGATTAAGATTGTAGAATTATGAAAATATATTTCAACAGTTTTCCAAATGTTAATAAAACAAATTAAAAATAGTATTGACTCCTTGAATTTGAATGCAATTTTACTCATCACAGGTCACGTAATTAGGGTTTTTTGTCTCACCCAATCCACTCGTTCATACCCACTAAGTGAGGGTTAAAAACGTGTTTCAATATGCAATTAAGCAATGCATACATCCATTTATCTGTGACAATCAACCCAAATCATTAAGCATGAACGAAATCAACATGAACAACCAACCCAATATGTAATTAAACATTAACAGAATAAAAGTAACCATTCCCCACAAAATCATCAAATGTAACCTTGCATGAAATAACAATTGTGGCAGAGTAAAAACAAACAAAGAAAGACTGGTGATGCACCTAAATTCCTTTTGTTTTCATCGTGATTGCAACAAGGCAAGCATAGCTGCACCATCTATGATTACTACCCCAAAATACCATGTACGCAAACTTCAAGAATTCCAAAACTTACGTTCAACATCACCCTTACAGCCACACATGCACAACAAGAAAAAAACGAGAAACATGGCATACACACAACAAGCTAGGTTCATAAATGATACAATCAAAACAAGTGTAAAAAGAGAAAAAGACAAGGTCAAGCTTCATTCATCAAGCATCAAGAAAACAAGAGAAGAAAACAAGGTTGGCTTCCCCTACCTGGTTCTGCAACGCTCCATAAACATTTTCCTCCCAGTTTCCACCTTCACTCTTCACGGCTCCTCTTCCATTCCCTCCCGTTTTCTCTTTTTCTCCCCCTTAAAACCTAAAACTAGGGGTTTTTATCATCTACCCAAACCTAACCCTAGGTTATCTACTAAAGAAAGAATATGGGAAGGAAAAGATAAACAAAATTTTACCGTTTTTATTCACTTTAAAATATATGGCAGTAACGTTAACAAAATATAGCAACAAAAAAAAATAGAAACTGCATGCCGCATAAAATAGGCTGTAGTAGTTTTGAACACAAACACTCTCGCACTAGCACACACAATAACCACCACACTACGAGCTTTCTCAATATATATTGTGCACGAATAAAATATAAACTTATCGTGTCCATCCACCATAATTAATTAGTTAAATAAAATAAGAGAACGTAAACCCATTTTTTAGCTAACAAAGATTGAACTCTTGTACTTGCACACACACACAACCTCATACATTAGCCACTGACTACAAGAATTCTCATGACATAAAGCGCACCAAATGTTTATACACTTATTCGCAACATTATATATGATATTAAAATTTAACATAAATAAAACAATAATTTACATCACTTAAATAATTATTATAAATATAGCAACAACTTAAATCACTCAAAAAATAATTATTTCATATTTCATAATTTAATAACCTAATTAAATTAAATAAATCAAAAATATTAATTAAGCCATTAAGTTTTTTCATGTGTTTCCCTTTAGTCTAATTTTTCTCGGGTCTTACATTATGCGCAAGGGGAAGGAAATAAAAACGTGTATTGTGTTGCTGTAACTTAAACCCTTAAACCCTTATGTACATGCTATTACTCTCAAAAACACATCTAAAGAAAACTGCCACAATCCATACAAAGGTCACATCATCACTACAAGCTAAAGAAAGGAATAATTTGGTCAATGGAAACGAAAAGAAAACGTGAAACACCAACGTAACCCATATCACTCATGCATACTACCCCAATTCATCAAAGTACCAAACCATAAAGTTGTACCGAATGCATGGCTGTCAAACCAGCCACTACAAAACTAGAAGAGAATAAAAGAAAGATGAAGAAAATAGGAACTGCACCTAGAAAGCTAAAAGCAAGAAAACATAATTTTATGTGGTTGCCTAGAGAGTATTGGAACATTACACTACACCCATGTACTTATACTAACCAAAAACCATAGGGATGTACCCAAAAGCATCACATTAAAACACCACCGCACTTAAATGAATACATGCAACCCTTTGAATATCCTAACTAAAGTTTGGATAACACACCATGCTAAAGGAAACATATGTTTTCATGTATATCATAGTATACTATTAAAGCAAGGACTACAACCCTTTAGAGTTTAAAGAAAGAGAACTTAAATGTATATGTGGGCCTTAGATTCTATTCCATGCACAAGTGATAAGAGAGAAATAAGCATGTGGTATGAAGTGTTAATGAAACCTAAAAGATTCACCCATCTAAAGTAGACCATGCATCATGCCAAATAACAATCCCGCAACAATGGAACCACAAACTGTGCATGCAACGTAACCAATAGACAAAGAAACCATGGCAATCGTAAAAGAAAAACAAAAACACTTAAACATCCACTACAAGAAAATTGGTTATTATCTAGGAAAAATTATCTACGAAATATTTTTCGTAGATAATTTTATTTTATCTACGAAAAGTAGTTGTAGGTAAAATGAAAGTTCGTAGGTAAAATAAAAGTAATTTACATACGAAAGTTTCGTACACAAAAACAAATTACTTTGGCGAAATTTTTTTTGCGAAGCGTTACCTATGAAATTAAATGCAGATAACAAATATTATAAAAATATATATATAAATTATTTAAAAAAATTTACCTACGAAAATATTTTCGTATGTAAAAATTATATTATTTTCTATTAAAAATATAATAATTTTAAGTTACAGACACAACATTATTATTTAATATTTTACTGGTTTTGTTTAAGTTAGTAAGTTTAAAAAAATTGGCAGACTCCACTCAATCGAAACCTCTATACTAATTCGAAAACTCCATCATCGACATCACTCAAAACCTCACCTTCACTCGAAACCTCCATCACTCCGTCTGATGAGTGTTTTTTGTGCCCTCATTCAATGTTTAATTATGGTTATTTAATTAAATTTGTGTGCTTAAAGAGTGATTTAATTGATAGTTCTTTTAATTAGGATGTTTGAGCTTGTGTGATAAAAATGTGTTAAAAAGTTATTTTTAGCTGTATAAATTATTTTTGGATATTTTGACGTTTGTTGATGCAGTTGAAGTTAAGACTAAGCTCATTCAAGGTGGGAAAATAAATTGATTGAAGTTACAAACCACCTTTAAATAAGGATGAAATTAACAAGTTTTGGAAAAATCACTTATGCACCCCTAATTTTTATTTTACACACTCCTTCTGCAAGTGGACCATTTAAAAAGCCTATTATGCACCCCTAGTTTTTACTAAGTTGCACCCTTTTACCACATAAACTAGATGCACTCAGATGCTTCCATATGCCAATCCTCCACTAATTGAGTTGACCAACTAGAAGAGGCCACGTGGGCATTATCTCAACTAAAGAATTTGTCCAATGAAGTAGTGCCACATCATCATCCTCTTCTTCCCTCAAAACCTAAGCACCTTTATCCAACAGCAGCCCACCACCGTCAGCCATCGATCTCGCCGGCAGCTGCCATGCTCGACGTCGTTCTCTAGCACTTTCTTCAAACTGTAGCACCTGCAGACCTTGCAGCTGCTACCACTGTCAGATCACGCTGCACCACTCACACCATGCTTGATGAGCCACCACTGCAGCACTGTTGGCCACCATGAACGAACCTATACAGATCTGCATCGCGCACCAGCATCTTCATTACACTCGTGCAGGAAGGGGCTTTGGCAGCGGTTGTTTTTAATATTCTGCACTAGTTCCCTGACCGAAGCATATTGGGACGAGGCCAAAAGGGGAATGCTTTTGGCCTCAGTTTTGAACCAAAGACATAGAGCACCCTTCTACCTCAGTTCGAAAGCACATGAAGCCATATAGCTCCACCTTTTTGCTTCGGTTCGAGCCTACCCGAAGCCATATGTGCCATTAATTCTTAATTTGTAAAAAATTCGACCATCTTTTGGCCTCAGTTTTGGTTTGACCCGAGGCCATATATAACCTTTTTGCCTCGGTTCTAGTATGAACCGAGGCCTAATATATGGTATTTTTTACATACAGTTTTTGTTTTGGTGTTATTCCCACATTTAAACCTGCAAATTTTGTTCAGCACCCAACACAAACCATAACAGAATATTTTATAACACATCCACAATTTAAATTCATTTAAAAGATAATTCCAAATCATTTACAATCCAGATACATGTCCTAATCAATACTATTGTACATTTCAATTATATATTTGGCACATGATATCCTACCAAACTTTATGGACTTTGCGGGAATTGCGACAGAACTCTTGAATGTCTACAAAATAATAGATTAAGTTAAGTTAGTATATAAAAAGGCAATATTGCAAAGTATTCGTTTTAATTCAAATATATATTACCGTTTCCCAATTTGTTGTAATACGAGCACGCACAACGGTTGTCTTCCATTGCATTATATAGTAACCCCACTCACATGAGCCGGTTTCTATTACACTACATTATATCAACAACGTTACAATTAATTAAGGAAGAAAATCAAGCAAACAATTATAAAGATATGGATAGAAATATCAAACTTGGAGGGAACACCATACAAGACATTTTGCCTTAATCGTTGATCTCCCTAATAACATGTTATGTGCAGCAATTGAACTATGATATAGGGAATAAGTTAGGATATTTTTATATAACATGTCATATTCATAAGATTGATATTGAGGTTCTTACCAATCTATCACTTGTCTAAGATGGATTGGGAGAGGGCGATGCAAAGAGCAAAACCACACAGCAAGGTTCTCCCTTAGGGAAACCACAAGTAATTGCCAATGCCGCCTGATAAGAAAATAAATTCATTGTTATGCATTAAAATGACTGATTATATTCATAAGTTAACAAAAATGACTTACCCAGCAACATAAGGGACAAAATAAATTTCTTTTCCGAGTTGAAAGCATTTGGTCACATATGCTTGGATGTCATCAAACTTGTTGCCTTCATGAGTGAGTTAGGGGTCTATAAACCCATATAGATCATTCAGCCCCATAGTCTCAATGACACCAGGCAGATACCTAAACATAAAATTGATTTGATATAAGTTAATAGATAAATATATCAAATAACTATATATAATGACTAAAAGACTTACATCATCCATAACTAATTAATGGTAATATTGAGTTCCTCTTGTCCCCGTGCAAGCTCCAATTACTTTACTAAATATTATATATTCAATTCATAACTTATAGAAAACAAATTTACCCGTGGGAGGCACAAATGGGTCTAGTTCTGGCAGAGGATCCATTAGCAAACGAATGCCATAATGCTCAAATGGGCACATAAGTTCTTGTCTCACTTGCGTAGTGATCATTTCCTTCATTCTTTTTTCATAATCAGCACCATGACTACATAAAGACTGACGAGAGGAGGAACCAAAAAATTGGTGTATGCCAACTCCTGATCCAGCACCACACACACGTCCAGGGTGATCAGGCCGTCCAAATTCAGCAGCAAGTATGTCATGACGACCTTCTGGAATGAATCCTCCTTGGGAGCTCTGCTCAACCAAAGAATCCTGTAATGTAGTGTAATAGCTGCTAAGGAACAACATTGATCAAGCAAACCAAATCAACAATAGCGGCCTAGGCTGCTAAGGAGTAACCGGCCTCGGTCGTTAACTCCAGAAAACTAACCAAGAACTTGACAAAACCATAACATTTCTATGAGATTCATCAAGCCCACAATAATCGAACTAAGGGCCTAAACTAGGGCCCAAGCCCACCTACAACCCAAACAAGGGCCTAACCCATGACGTGGCGAGACATAATTAATAATCTATAAATATGCATGGACCCCACGAACTAAAGGTACGCATTCATTACTTCTCTAATCACCAGATTTGATTTTCTGAGAGATTTTGTTGACTTGAGCTTCGGAGTCCCTTCTGCAAGTAACCCCTCCCGGGTCTAAGTAGATATAAGCTACATATGCAAACCAAGAAGATGCCTATTGAGGAGATGGCAGACTATTGATAAGGTAATACTTGTGCCTAACTCATCTTATCTATTCTCTGCAGGAACACTTAGTATCTTCACCTTCAGAAGGTGGAAGACCTAGATTTTTTCTTTTCTGACATTATCTTCTCTTCAAGTTTTCTATACCCACCACGAGATAATATGTGCCGGTTTTTATGTTGAGCACTTATGCTTTGGGCCTTTTTTCTCTTTTCTTATAACATATAAAACCCACTTTATGAATTAGTTAAAATTTTGCATAATTATCAATTGTGTTATTGATGATTTCTAATAAACATACCTGCCATCCCTCAGATGTCCGAAGCTTAAGAAACTAATGCCATGTATCTTCATCAATCGAAGTGTATTTCAACAATGGATTTTCATCCTTTTTATATCCAAAGACATACCTAGACGTCAACTTGGTCTTAAAACCACGAAATTTCTCAGCCATGGATGACAAACATTTTTATTTAAGCGTCGCCACATTTGGAATATCAAATGTTAGCTACAATATATAAAATGTCATCAATAATATTTAACATATTATCAACAAAATCAAAGTATAATGTTAATAACATTAATATTACTTACCAATAAATCCTGCCATATCATTTCCCGATCAACTTCAGTGACATGATCAAAATATGGAGTAAGGATTGATATTCTCTCTCGTGCCAACATTCCTAAATAGCTTTTGAAGACGTTCGTATAACGACCACTAGGCATTCCAGTGTCGACGTTGATATCAACATGTGTTTTCTCACCTCTAGCTCTTCTAATTAAGAGTTGTCTCAACCTAGTGGCTCCTCTGGTGGGTCTCTTAGTAGGTGCTTCATCCTCTAATGAAGTATGATGTTCAGCCATGTATCTGTGAAATGAAAACATAAAAAAAACATTAATAAGAAACATATAAAATAACATATAAAACATTATTTAACAAAACACCTAAATTTTAACAAGAACATGAAATTCATACATAAAGTTATTGATTGGTTATATGTATATTCCTTCATCGTGATCTTCTCGAATTGCATGTACATCATCAACTAGATGGATTTCATCAACATTTATCGTTCTTCTAAATGGGTGGGTGACAACAATATTAAGATCACTCATATTCTCTTCATTAGGTTCAATCTGTTTTTTTTTCATGAAGAGCGACAAACCAAAGTTCAAATGCAAGATCTTTAACATAGAAAACCTCAGATGCTTGTTTTGCCATGATAAATGGCTCGTCTCGATAACCCACCTTTCAAAAATCAACTAGAGTCATTCTTGATTCATCTATTTTGACACCACTCGTATTGTCAATCCACTTACATTTGAACAGTGGAATAGTAAACATGGTATAATTAACCTCCCATATCTCTTGTATTACACCATAGTATGTCATTGATCCTACTACGGGATTTTCATCTTTAAATGTAGAAAATTGTTGCAACTCAACTTCAAGACTGACTCCATTATTTTGTACTGTACTTTTATCATTCAGAGACTTCGTATAGAATGTACAATTATTGATTTCATACCCTGTACAACAGATGACATCAAATTTCAACCCATTCGCTAACCACATCAAAGTCTCAGAACATTGCAAATCTTTCAAAACCTCAGATTTAAACCAAGGCATGAATGTTCTATTATGCTCCCTCAAATGTCATTTCTCTTATTGTCTTGGATTGTTCTCTTTCACAATGACTTTGTGTGCAAATATGTAAGGCGTTACCTCATCTGTGTTGTTCAATACGTATAGGTGTGCTTGCATCAACTCTTCACGATCTTTGGTAACCACACTCACACCTCGGATGTTGTTACTTATAGAACACCTGTTCAACCATGAGCTCTGAGGAACTCCTATCGGTTTTGCTTTTTCCATGTAACCTAAACAAAATTCGACACTTTCTTCAGCAATATACCTTTCGATCATTGAAGCTTCTGGACAATATTGATTTTTCACATACCCTTTAAAAATCTTCATGTAACGTTGAATGAGATACATCCATCTTAAGTATACTTGTCCACAAAACTTTATTTCTCTCACCAGATGAACAAGTAAATGTACCATGATGTCAAAAAATGATGGAGGGATGATGAGTCCATCTTCAAGAGTAAGGAAGCCAAGGAGAAGCCATGCAGAATTGATGAAGCTTCCATGGAGAAGGATGAAGGTGCGGAAGTTAGAAGATGAGAGGGGAAGTGGTGCGACAATGGTGTTTGGAGAAGCTCTCAAGTAAGGTTGGGCCAACACTCAAGGAAGGGGCTAAAGGAAACAAAGAAGGAGAACTCTAGCCTAAGTTGATTCACAAAAAGAGAGGAGTCTGGAGTCATCTCAACAAAGTTTCTCTACTATATTCATGAATGAAAATACAAGGGTCCTAAGCTCTCTATTTATAGTAGAAAAGGAGAACTAAGTGGTCTAGAAAAATGGAGGGAAAAAGGATCTAGAATGTGGTATTTGGAGCCAAAAAGAGAGCATGAGGCAAGAGTGACTTGCCACCTAAAAGTCACATAGGACTTGCTTCTAGGCGCATAAGAGAAGCTTGGTGACCAAGCTTGGAGCAAGAAGCATCTAGATCCTCTCACAAATGCGCTCTCCCTCTTGTTGGGCCAATTTCAAGCCCAACTCTTCCTTGGTCCAATTCTCTTCAAAGCCCAAAACCCCTCCAAGGCCCAATACATGGCCCAAACAAAAACCTTATTCTACAAAGCCCAAAATACAAGGCCCAAAAATAAACCCTATTCTAATATTTACAAACAAAGAGTCTTAGGCTAGGTCTTCACAACTTCCTTGGCCCATGTAAAGTTCATCTTTGGCCTTGTATGCGCATTGGAGGCCCATTCCTCTTGTATCCTCCTAGCCATTGCTCTTGTTGTGGGTCCCTTGGTTAGAGGCATCTCATCATCCCCTCCCTCTTGGGAAGGATTTGCTCTCAAATCTGAAACTTCTGCCTCATCATCTGTACCACATGCAAAAGGTATTAAGTCAACAACATTAAAGGTGGCATGTACATCATATTCCTCAGGCAACTCTAGCCTATATGCATTATCATTGACTCTTTTCAGCACTTTAAAGGGACCATCACCTCGAGGGCTAAGTTTAGACTTCCTTTTCATTGGAAATCTATCTTTTCTAAGGTGTAGCCACACCCAATCCCCTTCTTCAAAAATCATTTTCCTTTTTCCCTTATTGTTGTACTTAGCATACCTCTTAGTTTGTTGTTGGATTTGTCTTTTAATCCTCTTATGCATTTTCTTAACAAAATCAGATTTTGCCACCCCTTCTTTATGAATTAAATCAAAAGATGTAGGAAGTGGTAACAAATCCATAGGAATGAGTGGATTAAAGCCATATGGGGAAGATCTTAGTAGTCCTATGAACTACTCTATTGTAGGAAAACTCAATATGGGGAAGGTATTCATCCCAAGATTTTTGGTTTCCTTTCAAAATTGCCCTTAGCATAGTAGACAGAGATCTATTAACAACTTCAGTTTGCCCATCAGTTTGTGGGTGACATGAAGTATAGAAATTAACTTTAGTTCCTAGCCTTGACCAAAGAGTTTTCCAAAAATGGCTAAGGAACTTAGTATCTCTATCAGAAACTATGGTGCGGGGTATACCATGAAGCTTGACCACATCTCTAAAGAAAAACCGAGCAATGTTGCTAGCATCATCCACTTTGTGGCAGGGTATAAAGTGTGTCATTTTTCTAAAACGATCTACCACCACAAAAATGGAATCGAAACCCCTTTGTGTTCTTGGGAGTCCTGAGACAAAATCCATACTTATATCTTCCCAAGGGGCTGAAGCAATAGGCAAGGGGGTGTATAATCCATGAGGCATTATTTTAGACTTAGATTGTAAGTATGAGATACATCTATTACAATGCCTTTGGACATCCTTCCTCATATGGGGCCAAAAGAATTTCTCTTTTAAAAGACCTAGGGTTTTTTCTACCCTAAAATGACCCATTAATCCTCCTTCATGTGTTTCTTGAATAAGGAGTTTTCTTTGTGAACCTTCAGGAATACAAATTTTTCCTTCTTTAAACAAATACCCATCATTCACATAGAAACCTCCTTGAGGTCTTTCCATACATTCAGCATAAGTAGAGGAAAACTCGGAATCTTGGTTATACATTTCTAGAATGTGATCAAATCCAAGAATTTGGGCTCCCAATTTTGACAAGGCATCGGCCACCATATTACTTTTGCCCTTCTTGTACTTTATCACATAAGGAAATTGTTCCAAGAATTCCATGCACTTAGCATGTCTTTTATTTAGCTTGTGTTAGCCCTTCAAATATTTTAGCGACTCATGGTCACTATGAATGACAAACTCTTTGGGTGCCCTCCTTGCAACAACACAACACCTATTCCTACACCGGATGCATCACACTCTAGCTCAAAGATTTTTGAAAAGTTTGGTAAAGCTAGAATGAGTGCATTGGTGAGCTTTTCCTTGAGTTGCTGAAAAGCAGACTCTTGTTTTTCACCCCAATTAAAAGATACATCTTTCTTGACAAGTTCATTGAGGGGTGAAGCCAAAGTAGAAAACTTAGGAACAAACCTCCTATAAAAGCTTGCCAAACCATGGAAGCTCCTAACCTCTCCAACATTTTTAGGAGTAGGCCATTCTTGGATGGCCTTTATTTTTGTAGGGTCAACATGGACCCCATTTTTATTTACTACAAAACCTAAGAAAATAACACTATCTACACAAAAGGTACATTTCTCTTTATTTGCAAACAAACTATTTACCCTAAGGATGGTAAGGATAGACCTCAGATGGTCTATGTGCTCATGTAAGCTTTTGCTATAGATCAAAATGTCATCAAAGTAGACAACCAGAAACTTTCCAATGCACTCTCTTAGAACGTGATTCATTAGCCTCATGAATGTGCTAGGTGCATTAGTAAGCCCAAAGGGCATCACCAACCACTCATATAATCCAAATTTGGTCTTAAAAGCGGTTTTCCACTCATCACCTTCTTTGATTCTTATTTGGTGATAACCACTCTTTAGATCAATTTTAGAAAACATGAGGGACCCATGCAATTCATCAAGCATGTCATCAAGCCTAGGAATGGGATGCTTATATTTAATGGTGATGTTATTTATGGCTCTATAATCACGGCACATTTTCCATTTCCTATCCTTTTTAGGTACTAACAAAACAGGCACAACACAAGGGCTAAGGCTCTTTTGAACCCAACCCTTCTCTAATAACTCTTGGACTTGAGACTCTATCTCCTTTGTTTCTTGAGGATTTGTCCTATAGGCTGGTCTATTTGGTAGACTAGCCCAGGCACTAAATCTATTTGATGTTCAATTCCTCTAAAGGGAGGAAGCCCAATAGGCCCTTCCTTAGGGAATATATCCTCAAATTCTTTCAAAAGATTTTCAATTTTAGGAGGTAGATTCTTAAGCTGAAGAGTTGTGGCAGTACATGTGAGTGTTCCTTTACACAGTAGGAGGCATGAATGTTGGACAACATTGAGAACTTGATTTAAAGATTTCATGGTTAAAATGTTCTCATTTTGAATGACCTTGGGAGAAGGAACACCAATCTCTCCCTCCTCAGATTCATCTTTATTTAGCTTTTGGACTTTTTGAGGACTTTTTTTTTGTCCTCATATTTCTCTTTTGTTCTTCATTTGAAGTTGATCCTCAGCCACTTGTGATGGCAAAAGAGGATGAAGAACAAACTTTTTAGCCTTGTGAGTAAAGGTAATCTCGTTGGTGAGACCATTGTGCATGGTTTTCTTATCAAATTGCCAAGGTCTCCCCAATAAGATATGACAAGCTTCCATAGGTACTACATCACATAGCACACTATCTTCATATTTCCCTATGGAAAACTTGACCTTTACTTTATGATTGATTGCCAAATCCCCATCTTCATTAAGCTAATGAAGTTTGTAAGGTTTTGGATGAGATAAGACAGTCAAAGACAACTTGTCAACCAACCTAGCACTGCAGCAGTTACAACACGAGCCACTATCCACAATTAGAGAACAAGTGTTTTCCAAAATTTTACACCTTATGTGAAATATGTTCTCTCTTTGTGTTAGTGCTTGTGGACTAGGTTGATTGTTGAGGATCCTTCTAACCATTAAAAGGTCCTCATCACAAGGGTGAGCATCTTCTATATTAGACTCGTTGGATTCCTCACTTCCACTCTCACTTTCATTTTCATCCTGGCTGCTATATCTATCAACACCCCTAAGAATCATGGTCTTTTTGGTGGGGCATTGAGATGCTATGTGACCTCTACCAAGACATTTGAAACATTTGATTTCACTTGTGCGAGTGTGTGATGATGCACTTCCCTCTTTACCTTTTCCTAGATTCCTAGGTGGCTCCTCCTTTTTCTCTTCTTTCTTAAAATCTTTCTTAACATAAGAGTTAGTTTGAGCTTGATTTCTTTTTGAAAAAGATTTTCTCAAATTTTGTTGTTCTACCTTAATGCATATTTGCACCAAATCATTCAAATCTTGGTAAGGTAAAAGCTCAACTCTATCTCTTATATTAAGGTTTAAGCCACTTAAGAATCTAGAAATGGTAATGGACTCTTCCTCAATTATTCCCGCCCTCATCATAAGTAACTCTATTTTCTGTCTATATTCTTCCACAAACATATTTCTTTGTTGGAGTCTTTGGAGCTTGTTCATGAGCTCCCTATTGTAGTAGAAGGTAATGTGTCTCCTCCTAAGGGCTGACTTAAGATCATTCCAATATTCAATTGAAGGTCCATTACTTCTTAGCCTCTCTTGGACTATAGAAGTTCACCAATACATAGCATACCCTTGAAAGCTTAGGGTAGCAAGAGTCACTTTCCTTTCTTCACTAACTTGATGGCAAGCAAAGAGTTGCTCGACCTTTATATCCCAATTCAAATAAGCTTCAACATCATCCTTGCCTTGAAAGTGAGGAAAGTCTACTTTAACTTCTCTAGGAGTAGGGTATTTTCTTTGTCTCCTAATGTGGGAAGGTTGTTGACAATATTCTCCTAATCTTAATCCTTCCTCTTCCCCATATATTGAAGCTCCACTTCTAGACCCTTTGCTAGAATTACTCCTACTTTTTAGCTTATTTTGCATTTTCTCATCTCTTTTCTTTAAAGCTTTGATTTGTTCCTCCAAGAGAGCAATTTGTCCATCTCTTTCCAATTGATCTTTCACCTTGTAAATTGCCTCTTGTTATCTCCATAGTTCAAGTGATTTGAGTTGTTGAGAAACATGTTTTAAACTATGAATTGAATCCTCATAATCACTTGCACTATGTAGGGAGGGTTGACTAGCCATGATTACTAAAAGCTAACTAAGAAATTCTAAAGAAGAAGTAAATAGCAAACTTCTTGAATTATCTTCCAGGAAAGAGAGGTGAATCACTTGGATTGCTTATTTACCAAGTCTTTCCTTGCCAAAGTAATTCAAAGAATATTGCCCAAAACTTCTAAAATAGAATTAGACACACACTAACAATTAAGCAACAAAAAACAAAAAGATTTGGACTCTAACTATGCGGCCTACTTTGGTGAGGCTTGATGTTGCAAGACACACTCACCATCTACAAGCGCTTTTACTATTTAAGAAGGTTCTAATTAAGAGATGAGAGAACACCTAAGGCTCCCCCAAGACACTTAATTAGTCCAAAGAGATACAAGAAAGAAAACTTGAACAAATACAACTCAAATGAATACATTCACAAATTTGCGCCAACTTTAAAAGTCTTCAAGTGTTTCACTCCACTCTTTTCTTTCTTTTTTTGTCTCACTCAAGTGTTTGCTTTGAATTTTCTCCTTTGTGAACTTCACTTGTAGCTTGAAGTTCCACTTTGGTTTCCACGTCCTAGGATGCTACCTTGAGTATTTGGTTACCTCCAAAGAAATCTTCCACCAAGAATGTAACACCAAACCAAAGAAGCCAATAAGGAAAAACAAGAAAAGCTTAAATGAAAGAAGAGCTAAACTCAAGTGGAATATAGTTGAAACATACTCAAAGATTTAACAAAGAAAGACAAACTAGATATAAGGCAAAGAAACAAGTTAAGCACCCAAATGAATTACCTAAAGAATGACACTTGAATGGATTAAAAACAACCAAAAACAAGCTAGAAATCTGCACAGAATTTGAATTTTCAGCCACTGCCAGTCCAAAAACCGTGAAATTCAGCCTCTACTTCAGCGATTTATCATTTTTTCATTTCTCAACATTTTTCAATGATTTTTGTTTTCTTTTTTTCGTCTATGTTTTAGCTACAAGATGCAAAAATCAGATCCGGATTTGCAATAGCCAATATTTTGTGATAAAACAAATACAGAAAGTGTGCAGACAGACAGAACTGGAATAGAAAAATGCTCTCAAACTCAAGTGATGGTTGTGATTCTAGTGTACTTCTTTTGCCACTTTCTTTTGATCTTTTCTTTCGATTATTTTTGGCACTTGCTTGTACTCTTTTTGTGCTCTTTTTCTTTCTTTTTTTATAGCTCTTACAGCAGCTAGTTTCCACCACAAATTAGAATCACCACCACACTATGCTTGATCATTTGCATTTTAATAGAAACAAAAGAGAAGGAAACTTAAAGGAATCAAAAGAAGATTATGAAACTCAAGGAAACACAATGGAAATTAACTCTAAAGAACTTGCCAAGAACTAATTAACAAGTATGAACTCAAATGCGAAAATTAAAAGCACATAAAGCATACTAGAAACGAAAATGAAACTTAGGTGATTAAGCAAGCACAAGGAAAATTCCCACTGGACATTAAGATAACAAAGGTTATCTAGATGTGAAGGTTCATTTCTAAGGCTCCAAGGGAGAAGAGAAGGTGTATTTATGAACCAAAAACAGCAGGAAAAGAGTAGCAATACAGCAGCAAAACAACAGTAAAAATGGAAAGCTAAACAAAAGAATTTAAGACATAATTGAACTACACATTACTCTAGACAAAACATATGGATGAGAAAATTAAAATGACTCAAATAGATGAAATAGAAAATGAACAAGACTCAAACGAAAATGTAAAAGGCACACAAATTCACCATGGTTGAGTTCTTAGGCACAATGGCCGAATGGTTCCAAAGGAACAATGATAAGAACCATATAACCAATGAGGTGAAAAGAAGAAAAACAACAAGACAATCAAAGGAAGTAATGAACAACACGGAAATTGAAAGAAAAACCACAAGGAAGACGAATTTATCTCTTGACGTCAAGCTTGATCAACCAAGGCTCTAGATACCACATGATGAGTCCATCTTCAAGAGTAAGGAAGCCAAGGAGAAGCCATGCGGAATTGATGAAGCTTCCATGGAGAATGATGAAGGTGCGGAAGTTAGAAGATGAGAGGAGAAGTGGTGTGACAATGGTGTTTGGAGAAACTTTCAAGTGAGGTTGGGCCAACACTCAAGGAAGGGGGCTAGAGGAAACCAAGAAGGAGAACTCTAGCCTAAGTTAATTCACAAAAAGAGAGGAGTCTGGAGTCATCTCAACAGAGTTTCTTTACTATATTCATGAATGAAAATACAAGGGTCCTAAGCTCTCTATTTATAGTAGAAAAGGAGAGCCAAGTGGTCTAGAAAAATGGAAAGAAAAAGGATCTAGAATGTGGTATTTGGAGCCAAAAAGAGAGCATGAGGCAAGTGTGACTTGCTACCTAAGCAAGTCACATGGGACTTGCTTCTAGGCGCATAAGAGAAGCTTGGTGATCAAGCTTGGAGCAAGAAGGATCTAGATCCTCTCACAAATGCGCTCTCCCTCTTGTTGGGCCAATTTCAAGCCCAACTCTTCTTTGGTCCAATTCTCTTCAAAGCCCAAAAACCCTCCAAGGCCCAATACATGGCCTAAACAAAAACCTTATTCTACAAAGCCCAAAATACAAGGCCCAAAAATAAACCCTATTCTAATATTTACACACAAAGAGTCTTAGGCTAGTGATGAGTGGTATTTTTGCCCTCATTCAGTGTTTAATTCTGGGTATTTAATTGAATTGGTGTGCTTAAAGAGTGATTTAATTGACAATTCTGATAATTAGGCTATTTGAATTTGTGTGATAAAAATGTCTTAAAAAGTGATTTTTAGCTGCATAAATTATTTTTGGATATTTTAACGTTTATTGATCGAGCTGAAGTTAAGATTAAGCTTATTTAAAGGTGGGAAAATAAATTGATTGAAATTACAAACACCTTTTAAATAAGGGTAAAATCAACAAGTTCTGGAAAAATCACTTCTACACCCCAGTTTTTACTTATACACACCATTCTTTCCACTTAAACTCCACTCAACCAGCACATGCCACGTGGGCTTAATCTCCACTAAAGAATTTGAGCCAATAACATGTTGCCACGTCATCATCTTCATCTCCACACAACCAAAAACCCTAGCCACCATGTCCACCCTCCACGGCAACCGCCGCCGATCACCATTCGCGAGCACACTAGATCGGAGCAGCAGCCACGTCGTCGGAGAAGAAGGCATCACCATTTCTCTCCATCGTTCGTGCACCTGCAACAACCGTGACAGCGAGCCTCCCTGCACTCTCATTCCTCACCCTATCACTGGACCACCATTGCGCGAGAAAACACGAGGCAACCACTGCGACAATCACCTGCATCCACACGCAACTGTAGCACCGGCCACCATTAACACCTCGCGCCACCGTGAGCCGCCATCGTCATTGTCTAGACTCGCGACGCACCAACAAGAACATAACCATCTTCGCGCAGCAGCACTGCACCATTCACGTTCCTGCACTAGCCACCGCGTCGTCCACCATTGACGAACACAACAGCAGCACCATGGCAGTTCTGCAATAACAGCAGCGAAAGTGCAACACCACAACGCAGCAGCGAGAACGAACTTGCGCAACCCCCATCCATGGCAGTGCCACTGCACCTCCACCTTGACCGTAGTAGTGACGCACACCGTTCGTTGTCCACACCACGTAGCAGCAACCACAGCGCGCCTCTGGCCACCACAGTTCCGTCAGCACCCCTCGCTGGAAGCAACCGTGCGACGACAGCCGCCATTGCAGCAGTTCAAGCTTCCATTGCATCTACAGAAACCCTAGTTTGGAGAGAGAACACTCTGCCACGTATCAGCCTCTAATAGGGCAGTCAACTGGTCAAGCTGGTCAAAGCTGGTAAAATATTCAAATCTGGCCAAAAAGTAAAAGACTGGTCAAAAGAGAAGGGTTTAACTGCAAATATTGATATTTTTGGATGTCTTTGCAAATTTGGACTACATGATTAAAAATGGCTTATTGAGAAAATTAATGCAAATATTATTTGTTAATAATTTATTAGATATCTTTAAATAATTAATTTATTTAATTATATCATAAATTATTAACCAAACTATATTTGTCAATTAGTCTATATCTCTCCAAATATCTTTGAATATTTATCTTTATCTTTATTTTAAAAAGATATTTGATAGATTTTAGCAACAGAAAAGCCCAGTCCAAGTCCTATCTAAAGAGACCAAGGGAGAAGCAGAAAACAAGCTCGGGACTTCGGAGTTTTGGAACCCTTAGGGGTGCCTAATTTCGTTTCTTTTCTCTCTCTTTTCTTCTCTCTATTCTTCCTTCTATTTTGTATTCCATGGATTGCTAAACTTCTGGGGTTGATTCCATTGTTATTTTGATTATTGTTGTGGTTTTTGTTTATCTATGTCCTTTGTTTCTTAATCGAATAGAAAATAATGATTTTAAATCTACATGCATGCTAATCATATGAGTTAAAAGGTTTTTAAATTGAATTGAGACTTTACTTTGATTTTATTTAGAAACTTTCATGTGATTAAATGAGTTTTTACCAATAATTGAGACTTTACTTTGGTTAAAGGTATTTACTCTAACTACAATTAATTGAGACTTTACTTTGATTAATTAAGCTTTTTATTTGGTGAGGAGATAAAAGAATAGACATGATTAGGCATAGTAAATTTGATTGAGACTGTACTTTGGTTGAATTTACTGTGGATAATCTAAAAGTTCTCACTTTTAATTGAGACTGTACTTTGGTTAAAAGTGAGAACGCCAACAAATTAATTGAGACTTTACATTGATTAATTTGTAAATCTACAACGATAATTAATTGAGCAATAATCTTTAGATAACCGATGATGAATCTATTTTAAAAAAAGCATTGGAATCAATCTGTTTTCTTTACTATTGTTTCTATCTTATTTTATCTTTTTATCCTAATCCTTCCGTATTTTTATTATTTTATTTGACTAACCGTTTTGTATAGATTTTATAAGAACTAACTTGTTAAAAATCAATTCCGTGTTCGTTGGGAGACGACTTAGGGTTACTTTACCCTTTCTATTTTCTTGACTACTATTTTAGTAATATTGAAGTTGCTACAGTTTAGTAGTATTAATTTGATCGCGTCAACGACAGCGTTATCAGCTAGGTCTTCACATCTTCCTTGGCCCATGTAAAGTTCACCTTGGGCCTTACATGTGCGTTGGAGGCCCATTCCTCTTGTATCCTCCTAGCCATTGCTCTTGTTGTGGGTCCCTTGGTTAGAGGCATCTCATCAAGGGAAAAACATCTCTAGCTGACACAAGACGATAACAATCTCGGCTTGAAGTTCATCTAACTTTAAAGGATCAATGACTTTGTTACAAATTGAAGAGAAGAATGCACACAAACACATTATAGTTTGTCTAACATTTTTGGGTAAAATTCCACGAATAGCTATAGGTAACAATTGTTGCATTAAGATGTGGCAATCGTGAGACTTTAGGCCAATAGGCCAACAAGCCTCAAGTCTTGCATGGACACTAAAATATGAATATTTGAAGAGTATCCTTGAGGTACCTTGACACTCTTTAAACATAAGCAAAAACTTATCTTCTCTTGTCTGAACATAGTGTAACATGCCGGGGGCAAATAAGTATGCCTACCAACCTCCCTTGGTGCCAAGTCTTCTTGAATCTTCATTTTAACCAAATCCAAACGAGCATTTACTCCATCTTTTGTCTTTCCCTGAATGTTAAGTAGTGTACCAATCAAGCTATCACACACATTCTTCTCTACATGCATGACATATATGCAAAATAACATTGCATGCATCATGAAAGTTTCAAAAGGAACAACATCAAATACTTCAACTAGAGGATTAAGATATACACCTATGTCATTTCCAGGCTGCTTTGGACCAGATATCATCATAGACAACATCATATATTTTCTCTTCATGCAGAGTCTAGGAGATAAGTTGTAAATGAATAATATAACAGGCCAACAACTGTGGTTTGTACTTAAATTACCAAATGGATTCATTCCATCGGTAGCTAAGCCAAAACGAATATTTCTACATTATTCACCGAACTTGGGAAACTTCTAATCATTATTTTTCCATTGAATTGAATTAGTTGGATGACGAAGGAGTCTGTCACATCTTCTCTTAGTTGCATGCCATCTAGGTTTTTAGCGTCTTTAGGATTTGCAAACAAACGCTTAAGTCTGGGCACAATTGGAAGGTACCAGACTACTTTCAAAGTAGATCCTTCCTTGTCTCTTTGACCACTATCTTCACTATTTTTTTTCTACTTGTACCGTGATGACCCACAATTTGGACATTTTTTCAAATCTTCAAATTCTTTTCTGTATAATATGCAAGCATTAGGACATGCGTGTATCCTTTTATACTCCATACCCATCGGACAAAAAATTTTCTTGGCATCATAGTTTCAAGTGGGTAGAGTATTTCCCTCGGGAAGCATTTCATTCAAGAGCACGAGCAATTCTGTGAAGCTTTTATCTGTCTAACCATTGGTCACTTTGAAATTCATAAGTCTTAAAACCGCTGATAATCGCATGAACTTAGTTGAACCGACATATGACAGAGTTTCTGCATCAACAGACATTGTCTCATACACATGCGCTTGTGCAAAAGCTTCTACGCCAACATCCTGTATCACGTCCTCCATATTGTCTTCTTATACTCGCTCTTCACATCGCTCTTGCCATCGCTCTTTCATGGTGGAATGGACAACATGTTCAGTTCGAGAAACAATTGGAATGTCTATTAATTCGCCGTGCCATGTCCATATTGTATAACTTCTAAGGAAACCATCACAAATAAGATGTTCCCTAACTTGAGTTGCATTCAATTTTCTCCCATTCAAACAGTTGACACAAGGACATCTGAACTTCACCTCATCATCACTTCTCCCTTCATAACGTTGCGCAAATTTTATTAATTCTTCTACTACATTCTCACACTCAGCACTGATACGTGGTAAATTAATCCAATCTTGATTCATACTGAAATTGCGTGAACAATTTCAGTAATCTTTGAATCAATGTTCACGTCATAATCAAGGTGTGATCCTTTCCCATTTAAGAAGATTCACTTTCTTTATTTTATTGGTACATATTACTTTTAAAATACATTTCTTAAATTTCACGAAATTTTGCTACCATTTGGCATTGGCCTTCAAGATACACGAAATGAAAGTGATTATAAATCACAATCAAATATGCACCCGAAGATCAATACAAAACACAATTGACAAATATTCATGAATTTTAAGATATGTATTTTAAAACATATATGCACTAATAAACTATTAGAAAGTGATTAGTCTTCTTAAACTGTCCAATCGGACAATTCAAGATTCAATACATTTAAATTATTAGTATTGTATCCCCTTATATTAATTTTTAAAAAAATATATAACTTCTTCAAAATGAAAACTTGGGGAAAATACATAATTTTCGTATTGAATCTCAAACAGGAAACTAAGGTTAACTCACATATAAGAAAAGCAAACAACATATTTTAACAAATAATTAATCACATATATAAAGCAAACAACATATTGGCATCATAGGAAAATAATAGAATTAGGAACTTGGAAGCGTAAAAAGCAGATGACAATGGAAGATGATGCAATTCAACGCGTTCGAGAGCTACAAGAGATAACCAAAAACACAAGAAAAAGTCATAAGTAACAAATAAAAGCAAAAACAACAATTTTCTTAACATCATATATTACCTTTTTAATTATAGTGTTCTTACAATTCTCTTAAATTCAGACTTAATGCTCTACATTTCAAGACACAATGCTCTTAAGTTGAGGCTCAATTCTCTCACAAAATAACTAATCTCAATGCAAATTCACACTCAATAACTAAAATTGAAAATTAACATATACAAAATGGAAAACCAAACAACAATGCGTTGGAAATTTACCTTGGAGGAACCGTTGTGCGACAATTACGGGAAAATGGGGAAATGGTTGTGCACGAAATGGAGGTGTAGGAAAAAGAGGTGCAACGACGATGGCCGGAGCAGTGTGGCCGAAGGCAAGACGTGACGGTGGCAGCACAATGTTGGTGGAAGAAGAAGAGGGGCTCGCGTGGTGGTGGAGGGTCGCTAGAACAGTTGCAGAGAGAGACACTGTCCAATCGGAGCAACGACTAGCCATAGTAGCATGGCCGGAGGCGAGACGCGACGGTGGCAGCACAATGTTGGTGGAAAAAGAATGGGGGCTCGAGTGGTGGTGTCGCCAGAACAGTTGTAGGGAGAGAGATGGAGAAGATGCAGTGCGCGCGAGGAAGAAGAAGAGGGGTTCGTTGTTTTGTGCCCTAATTAAACTATATGGCCTCGGTTCAATTAATAACCAAGGCATATAGCCCTATTTGTCCCTAGTTCATTCCCACCTGAGGCCAAAGATGTAACGGCTAGTGGCATTTTTGAAATTTCTAGCCACGTTTTTTTCTTCGGGTCTGTTCAACTGAAGCATATAAGCTTCCTTTGGCACCAATTTTATATGAATCGAAGCCTATAACACTTTTTGGCTTCGGTTTGGCTTGAACCGAGGCATAAAAGTTGCCTGGAATTGCAAAAATGCCACCACGCCATTATATGCTTCGGTTCCTTGCCAACCGAGGCATATAAGGTGAGGTAAAAATGCGATTCTACACTAGTGTTACTGCAATGCCAGATCACGGAAGAGCAGAACCTACATCTGCACCATGCGAGAACGACCAGATTGAACCTGCAAGAGAGTCTGCACCGCATTACCTGCATCAATTCAGGAAGCCATGGCAACACCACACCCTCACAAGCACACAACGAGCAACACCGTAGATCTATAATTGCACCACTGTGAATGCCATCCCTACACTGGAAACGAAACAAAGACGCGAGTTTAGTCACCATTGTAGCAACAAATTTCGCCGCAAACCTACAAAACATGGTGGAGGAGTGGAGGACGAAACCCTAATGGAGGTGGAGGCTGGAGAAGAAACCCTATTCTGGAGAGAGAAGATATGCCACGTGTCATCTTGTCAATGGATAGTCAAATAGTCAACTAGTCAAATTCTTGTCAAAGACTGGTCAAACGAGAAGGATTTAACTACAAATATTGTGCAAATATTGATATTTTTTTATGTCTTTAAATTTGCACTACAGGATTAAAAATGGCTTATTGAGAAAATTGATGCAAATATTATTTGGTGATAATTTATCAAATATCTTTCAATAATTAATTTATTTAATTATATCATAAATTATTAGCCAACTATATTTGTCAAATAGTCTATATCTCTCCAAATATCTTTGAATATTTATCTTTATCTTTATTTTAAAAGATATTTTGAGAGATTTTAGCAACCGAAAAGCGTAGTCCAAGTCCTATATAAAGAGACCAAGGGAGAAGTAAAAAAACAAAGCTCACGACTTTGGAGTTTTGGAACCCTTAGGGGGGCCTAATTTCGTTTCCTTTTCTCTCTCTCTCTCTCTTCTTCTATTTTTTATTTTATTTTGCATTCCATGGAAGACTAAACTACATGGGTTAATTCCATTGTAATTTCTTAATTGGATTATGAGGTTAGATCAATTAATCTGTTTATTCTTTTGATTCTTGCTGAGATTTATTTTCATCTATGTCTTTTTCTTCTTAATTTAGTAAAAGTAATGATTTTTACATTGTAGCAAGTTAGCACAGTGTTAAATCTACATAACATAACAATCATATAAGTCCAAGGGTTTTTTAAATTTTAATTGAGAAGTTACTTTGATTAATTTTAGAAACTTTCATATGATTGAATAAGTTTTTGCTAATAATTAAGAAGTTACTTTGATTAAAGGTGAAAACTTAGATTAGAATTAATCAAGAATTTACTTTGGTTAATTAGCTTTTTACTAAGATTAGTAATATTTAATTGAGAAGTTACTTTGGTTAAATTTACTAAGACTAATCTACAAAGTTCTTGTTTTTTATTAAGAAGTTACTTTGGTTAAAAGTAAGAACACCAACAAATTAATTGAGAAGTTACATTGATTAATTTGAAGTCTTAAACAAGAAATCAATAACAATAATCTTTAGGAAACCAATAATGAATCCTATTTTGAATTAGTAGTGGAATCGACCTATTTTTCTTTACTATTGTTTCTATCTTATTTTATCTTTTTATCTATATCAAACCCTATGGTATGCTTGTTGTCAAATGATGGAATCAAAATAAGAACACTTGGCACATGGCAATAGAGGTTTATTATTTGTTTTTTTTTTGTTTTTTTTTCATGAATCAATAGGAGAAAGTGGACTTGTTGATCAAAACACTAATTAAAGAATTTTCGTTATGTTAAATGTCATTTTATATTTATTTTTATAATTATTTGGACTGATATAAACTTGAGTTTATTTGAACTTTATTTAAAATTTATGACAATGATGTATTTTATTTTATTTTATTTTATTTTATTTTATTTGAATTTATGATTAAATATTTTTTTTAAAGTAATTTTATAAATATCTTCGGGTACCCGTAGATATCCGTGGATATGAAAAAAATAGGCGAGTGCCCACATAACAGATATCCGCCGGATATGGGTACAGATACGGGAAGAATATTTATCTAGTGGCATACCTTACCCGTCTCATTGACATCCTACCGATATCCTTCCCTTGGTCTTTGTTTCCATTTGGCAAAATACTTTGACAAAGTTTTGGGTTTTTAACACTGAAATCTCGATTATAGCAATGAAATCTCGATTATGTCACTAAAATCTCGATTCCGGCCATAAAAGTCCAAACAAAATGGTCTTTTCTTTTTTCACCATAGAAAAGGGTTCTTTTGTTGTGTAGGCGTATAGTATTGCCACACTCATACACAGGACATTCTAAGTCCAACTCTTTGCAACCACAATTTCTAGAACTCTCAAATATTTGACCAACTTAAAATCCTTCATATATTATTATACATGTGTGTGTCCAAAATTCTTTGAATTCAAAGCTAGAACAATGCGCAAATTCACTAACATTTGAATAATTTAACTCCGTTTATTTTTATTTCACAACAAAAGTTCCACGTGTTTAAGATCACGTTTTCATAAATACATGCTCCTTTAACTTATTACTGATATAATATTTTTCGAGATAAATCATAACAGTAACAAAATAAATAAGATTTTAAATACCGAGTCATAATAATATGAGCAAACTTCAAATCGAAACAATATGTTTATAGAAACTTTAACTAATATCATAAAATAATTATCCTAAAAGTTTATATTAGGAAGTACGCAAAGAATCTCACTAACTCCTCATCCACACAATATTATTTTCTTAAATGAAAAAATTATCGAACAAGAATAGTCCACTATTGAGAAGCAGAAGGTTCTTCCGAGACCTATTGCTTTAGTCTTGTTCTTTGACCAGGAACCGTAGACATTTTCACCTTCGTCACCTACTATAACCTTTTTTGGCACATTCTCAATCAAGTCGCTCTCACATATATCTTTGACTTTATCTTTTGGACTAGAATTTTCAAAGTTGCTAACTCTTGAACACAATCTGGCTGTGTATTTCTTGAGTTGTCATAATTTTAGTAATATATTTTTAGAATCAGGATACGTGATTGAGAACTTTGATTGATTCCTACAGCACGGTGTATTGCATGGGATCAATAGATTCAATCGGTACCATCGGTTATATATCAAGTTGCTAAATGATATTCCAAAATGTTCCAAAATAAAATCATGTTAGCCATCATTACTAACTTAGATATTTCTATTATATTAACATTTTAACGTCCATTAATCATTTCTCATTACATGAAAATTTATTAAGAAAATAAAATAAAATAAAAGAATACAAAACATAAGAACTAACACCAAATTCATAATAAAAATTACAATATAACATTGATAAACTATACTTATTATAAAAAAATTCAAATAACTATATGGAAGTAAAACATTAAACCACTTATATTGTTATCTATAAATCAAAGTTAAATTAACTCACTTATTGACACTTATATTGTAACGACCCATTTAATGGATAATCCAATTAAAATAAAACATTGCATTGTTTATAATATCCAAAGGGGCACGAGACTTAAAGTGTAAAAATCTTTTATAGTCATCCAAGTATACCCAAAAAGAAAACTATGGCACACCATGATGCCATTAACAAAACAAAAAGTGAAAGTTTGACAGTTGACCAAATACATAGGCAAGAGTGCCCACAAAGAGTACTTGAAGGAATGGGATCCGACCATAGCATGGTTACACAGTAGAGTTTCCATCACCCTGGTGACCACTAGGAATTTCTACATCTGCTCACATCAATTTAATTGATGATCATTGCAAAAAGGAAAACCACACCCAAAAACACAAGCAAACAGAAAGAGTGTGCTAGAGTATAAATCATTTTAACATGTTATAGCACACAGATACTTAAAAACATATCATAAACATGCAACAAGATAGGCAAACCATCATGTGATAACAAACAAACAGGACTCTAAGACTCAATTATTCAGATACATATAATTAGTTGGATTCATTGGATGCTTGCACTTGTGGTGGCCTCTATTGCTCTATAGAGCCATTGCCAATGGGTTTCACCTTGCCACGTACAAGGTTAGCCTTCAAACATCTACGGACATTATCCTGCTAAAGACTAGGGCCTCCTACTACTCTCACTACTTGAGTCAGTCCGCTCTACGTGAGACTATAAACAAGGCATCATAAATTCCATGCATTTACTCATACCAAGCTTATAAATTCCAGTCCCATTGTGTCATATAGAATACATACAAGGCATCATACATAACTTTTTAAAGTAACAAACTAACCAATCATTAGAAACATGCACTTATCCAATCAACATTGTCAATCTCGCTCAGGCGAGAGGGACCCCTCGCTCAAGCTACCAACTCTCGCCTGGGCGAGACAGCAAACAGAGGACACATCGAGGTCTCGCTCAAGCTAGCCCATTTCGTTCAGGCGAAAGGCCTTCGCTTAGGTGCATCCTCAAAATAGAGAGAGGGGTGAGTTGCTGCTGTTATCGCTCAGACGAAAGTTCCTCGCTTAAGCGAGAGCTTTTCATTTTGGGCAAGCACCTAGCTCGCCTGGGCAAGTTCAGTAGAACCCACCTGCTCTCATGCGTGCCAAACCAGATTCCAACCACAACATGAGCATAAACAATATATTATCACAAATTCAACAGTACATATCAAACACCCATAACATAAACAGATCTAATAAGGCAAAATATCGTAAAAATAATGGAACCCTAGCTTCCCTTACCTGGACAAATGGTAGCGGAAGAAATAGGCACTCAATAGAGGAGTACTACAGCTCTAGGAACAGATTTGTGAGCTAGAAATACTAACACCAGAACCAAAAACGAGGTTACTAAGAGAACCCTAGTTGGAACCACGAAGAACAAGCTAAAGAATAGAAAGTATGAGTCGAGGACCAACTTACGTGGAATAGAAATGGAGTTGAGCTAGCTTGACAAAGAACGAGGTCAAACCCTAGCAAACCTCTGTTGAAGGAGAAAAGAGAGAGAGAGAGAGAGAGAGAGAGAGAGAGAGAGAGAGGAAGTGAGCTGTTTACAAAGTGATTGCAGAATGGAAACCAAGAGGCTGGAAAAAGGGGTCTTGGGGCACCTATGGGCCAGCCTTAGGCCTAACAGAATAGGGTAGGCCCTTAAACATTAGGGTCAGAAATAAAGTGGGCCTTACATATATCCCCAAGTGTTCATAAATATTTGTTTTGTTTAAAATTCTCATGATTTACAAAAGCAACTAAATAGGTAAGATTTTAGGTTGCATGCCGGTATACGCGAGCGACTTCTTAATTTGATGGAATAATAAGTAAATAAACCAATAATAGAAAAGTAATTAAACTAATGAGAAACAATTTTTTGTTTGTGACTATTTAATGGGTTTAACAAAATTATAGAATTTCTATTTGTATAAACTAGAAAAACAAAGTCTCATCTTTATCAAGTATTCATAAATACAAAGATAGTAAAATAAAAGGTCAAAAGGAGAAAAAAAAAGTAGATGATGATTCATCTAATTAATTTTTTTCGGATAAAAAAGATCTAATTTAATTTCTAAAGCCATCGAATGCCATATTTCATTGAGAAAGATACACATACTTTTTCTTTAATGATATGTGAGAATCGAACAATTTTAAAATTTTATTTTAGATTTTTATATTGTGTATTTAGTAAAAAAATATTAAATTTTTACGTTATGTTGACATGTGATATCAGAGCACTAGTTTCTAAATTATGTGATTCTCCCCTATGTTTTCTTCTAATGTTATAAACTGTAAAAATCAAATTTAACAATTTTTTAATTTGAGGATTATTTCATGTATGGTGAGTATTGCACTAGTACAAAAATTATGTTCTACATCGGTTTTTTATGGCCTATTACATCGGTTTTAGATTCGATGTAGTAATTAGCGATGTAATAAATTTGGCACCCTTTACATCAGTTATGGAACAACTGATGTAACACACGGTATTAGAAAGAAAAAAAATACAAATATTCTAGTGCTCGAGTTGGCAATCTTTACTGGAAACAAATAAAAACTTATGCAATATCCATTTCTAACAAAAGGATTACACAAAATAGAAATCTAGCAAGCCTTGAGCCAAGATCCATCCAAATATTCACAACATGAATTCATATGGAAGCATTTATAGAGGGTCGTCTTTAGCAGAAGATTACCAAATCAAATTTTTAAATTTTCTCTAATGTTTTGACAAATAGTTATGATGAATAGAGCAACAATAACTTTCACTCGAAGTATTTTAACATGAACAACAATCCTTATGGCAAACTAACACTTATAAAGAGTAACAACGACGTCCAATGGAACAACAACGGCATCGAACAAAGCAGCGATGACAGGCGGAGCAGGGATGACGACTGGAGCAGATCCAGAGTTGGTGATGATGAACGAGTAGATCGAGTAACGACGAACGAGCAAATTTGGTGACGACAATGACGAGAGGAGCAGTTCTACCAGCGACGACGATGAGTATAACAGATCCAATAACACGACGGTGATGACGAACATAGCATATCTAGCAACAAAGCAATGAGAAGAACATATCTAGCATAAGTGGGGTCGAGCAAAGCAAATCCAGCAACTCCAATGACGAGCGGAGTAGAGCGGAGCACCACTGCCACGTGGTTGTGCGGTGGAAGTAGAGTTCCAAACCAGCAATTATGTTTGCGCGAACAGAGAGCGGGTTGCTCGAACGGAGAGCGAGTTGCTCGAACGGAGAGCGGGTTGCTCGAACGGAAAGCGGGCTGCGTGAATAGTGGCTTTAAGCGAGTGGGTTGCACGAACGAAGGTTTGCACCAGTGGTTGCTTGGACGATGTCAGAATAACCTCAATGCGGAGGATTCAGTGTTCGACAGTGGAGTAGAGCGGAGAAAGAAGAAGCGTAATAGTGGAGCACGAAGAAGAAGATGAGAAATGAGGGAGAAACCAGCTGGCTGGAATAAAATGAGGTACTACATCGGTTCCATCATTTAATCGATGCAGTATGATTTAAATTTCTTTTCTTTTCTTTAAAAGTAGATTATTCAATTTTTTTCTTTAAAAAATAGATGTTACATCGGTTATTAGAGTAACCGATATAATAAAGTTCTCAGTATTTTAAAAAATGCCACCGCGCACTAAGTTACATCTATTTTCGTGTAGTTGCTGTAAACAGAGGCGGAACTATATGGTGACAAGGGGGAGCCATAGCTCCCCCAAATTTTTTTTTTGAATTTTTTTATATATATTTATATATGTTTTAAAATTATATTTATATATTATTTATAATAAGTTTATGTAATGAAAAATAATAATAAAAGATAAAATAAAAAAATTAATGGAGACATTGATTTATAAAAGAGATTAGGATTTTTTTTCTGGCTATAAGATCTTTGTACCATGTAAATTATTATGAAAGTGTGTGAAGAGAAATAAATATAAAGAGATAGATTGGGAAATAGAGGTTGGGAAACACATTGATTGAGATTGAAGTATATTTTCTTGCACGATCTCTCACATATCAAAGTTAGTATCTTATTATGATTTATGTATGTTAAATTTATGATTTTTTTAGGATGTTTATCCCAAATTAATATAAACCCTAATTATGATTTTAGGGATTTTTTTATGAAATTGGTATGAACCCTAATTATAATTTTTTCCAAATTATTATAATCTTTAATTATGAAATTTAGGGATTTTGTGTTTTTCGCTGCCTATGATAATTTTTTTTTTTAAATTTTTGAATTTATACAATGTTGCTTATTTAATTAAAGTGGTATGAGTTTTGTTATGTTTTGCATTGTGATAATTGTGATTTGTGAATATAAATTTTATTTTTTCTAAATAGGCGAGATGTGGTAAATTTATATTAAAAAGATTATGATAAAAAGTAAAAAAAAAAATTGATTCATTTTTTAAAGAAGGTTTGTGATAAAGATGAAAAAAAAAATGGATTTACGTTAACTAAACTTGAGAAATTTCATGAGAACCAGGAATTCAAGACAATCAAAAATAAATCTTTAAATTCTTAGAGTTATACACAATGAATTTAAAAATTCATTAGAATGCGATTCGGGAAAAATGGCCTCAAATGTGACAATACCACCAAATCAAATTGATGAGGTTATTTAAAATGGTATTCATGGTTTGGTATCATGATATAATAGCGAATGATAATAATATTTTTTTGAATTCTACTATTATGTGAAGAAAAAAGATGAAGAACTTTTTTTCTAATTAAAAAAAATTATATATAACAAAACTAATTTAGCACCCCTACATTTTTTTGTTCAAGTTCCGCCACGGGCTGTAATATCTTGTGTAGTATGCCATTTATGCAATATTGTGAAAAAAAAGTTGTTAGTTACGAGATTGTATGAATGTTGTTATTAGCTTTATGAAATGTGTAAGGTCGGAGAAAAGTAAAACAAACATATTCATTTATTCTAAATAGTCACGAGGGATGAAGGCTACCTATATCATTCTAAGTGAAAAGTGTCTCACCAATATTTTGTAAATTGGTCAAATTTAAGTTTTTCTATTCTAATACTATCTAATTTAGTTGCTAGTTAATATTATCTAAGTTTAGTTTGATTTCATGTTTAATATTTTTCATGGTTAAATATGTTACTAGTTCTTAAATTTGGATGTAAAATTGAAATTTATCTATATTTTAAATTTTGATATATTTTGATTTTCAGACTTTAAAAATGAATTAATATAGTCATTTTATCATAATGACGATAATTTTTTCCGACTAACATTGAAGCGGGACCTTGCTAAACGGTGTAAATAACTCAACTGTCAGCTTTAAATGTGTTTAGCAGATAAAAAAAATTAACATAGTTGAGTTATAAGGATTATATACATTTATTTTGAAAGTTTGTGACAAAAAATATCAAAGTTTTGGACATAGACGAATTTCAATTTCATATCAAAATTCAAAGACTAAAAACATATTTAACCTTGTTTTTTTAATATAATATTGGTTTAATTACCATCCGATTAATTAAACCTATAATATTTTATCAGGTGCATGTAGTTGAATTTGAACTCGTGTATTACCAACTTGCAAAAGTTTATCTTGAAATTTATTTCTTATTTGACTTATGGGTTTCCTTTAACCTAATTTGCTTAATTCGGTGGCTAAACGAGTTTTAGTTGTGGTCGTCAGCCTTTCTTACGAGCCTCTTTAAGATTTTATATTAACATTGTACTAGTTTATATTCGACTTTGGACAATGGTTATAAACGATTTTTTAGAAGTGTTGATGTTTGAGTAATTATGTGTTTGAACAATAGAAATTGTCGTCAATTATTTTACAACAATTATAAGCAACACTATTATCGTAACTTCAAAATATAATAGCAGATTATGTAAAAATTGTCATTATAATAAAAACAAATTTCAATTCAGAAAACTAAATTGTTCACAAAGTTGATAATAATTGTGATCCCAAACTGTCGATAAAAAAGATTAAGGGACAATTGTAATCTAGAATCGTCGTCGTGTCTTTATACTTTCTTGTTTACTTTTTTTACTGTAACTTAAACATGCAATAATTGAATATTTACCAAACGGATTGATAACCAAAACTATTTACAGATTTTGACATTAAAACATAGATAAACCAAAGGTCCAACACAAGTATAAATTTGTATTTAAAAGTTATGCGCAAACAATTAATTAAACGCTAAAGAAATGGTCATTACACTTTGTAAATTAATAATGAGGTTAAATTAATTTGTATGCCAATAACATCCCATTTAATTAATAAGGCTAATTAAAGGAGATGTCACGCAAAATAGTATTAGAACAACGATCTGGAGTATAGACACTACTCCTTACAATTATCCAAAAACTCGAAAAGAGAATTGGGCATACCATAATGCCATTAATGAAGTACAATAATAGATCAATAGTATTTAGAAATAAAGCCCAATAACAAGAAAATACATGGACCATAGTCCTAAAGAAAAGCCCAATTAACATAATCCAGTCCAAGCAGACTATGTAGCGAAACCTCCATCACCCTGATGACCACGGGGAGTTCTCACATATGTTCACATCAATAAATTCATGATCATCGCAAGAGGAGAAAACCACACACAGGAACACAAACAAACAAAAGGGTAAGCTAGAGCAGAAAACAGTTTATCATACAGTTGCATACTATTTCGCAGTCCAAGAAGTATATGTAACATCCCGTCAGGATATTACAGATTTTAATAAAATTAAACGAATATAAAATTTTAAATATATCGCATTTATGAATAAATCCTCATTTCCCAAAACACGGGAAATTTAAAACTTTATTATTGTACTAAAGCATCCATAATCCATAATTACAAAACTGAAAGTCTAGTCAAAATAGGCCATGAGCCTTTACAACTTATTTCAAATCAGAGATAGAAAACATAAACATAAAAATCTTAGGATATCCCCGCTCCGCGGCTAAGCCTCACCAGCACCACCTGCATCAACGACATCTGCTCACGTGTACCGCGTACACGATCATCGCCAAACACAAGCAGATAGGGTGAGCTTAACAATTAAAACATATAAAATTTGTATACACGTATATAGCAGATATATATATAAACAACACAATCATCCCAGGGAGTTTCCCTTCTTTTAATTCTCATCACTTGGCCCCAACCAGATCATTCGTGTTCAACCTCTTTTAGTGATTACCCCAAGGTAATTTGCTGCCAACCCTATTGGCCATAACCGACAAAGCACGTGCGGAAAACCATTGCTACGGATCGTACACCGTAACGCCAGGTGGAGTTCCCAAATACAAACATAGTTCACATCGTCCCAAGACTACCAAACTCGTTAGCTATCTGTGAGGAGGGCAATCCATCTGGACCCATCCGTACTGGCCACAACCAGCACACTTACACCGGCAACACTCGCCAACCCGAGCTCAACTCAAGGGTTCCTCGTGTTCATCCGCCATCCCGAGCTCAACTCGAGGGATGCCATTCCGAGCTCAACTCGAGGAATGCTACGTGCTTAACCCCTATCCCGAGCTCAACTCAAGGGATACGTTCCGAGCTCAACTCAAAGAACCCAACAATCTTACCTTTGAAGCATCACCAAAAGCCTTGTAGATCACGCCTAAAAAGTTCAACAACTATGACTTACAATAGCCAAATCGCCTAGCGGGGGACACGTACCGCTAGGCGCTATCAGCTCCTAGGCCGCTTGGCGGGGGACACGTACCGCCAGGCGCCAAGCGCCTCAAAAACCACAAAGTCTGCAACCACCGCCCGGCGGGACAGTCCACACCGCTAGGCGGACGTGCCCTAGAGGGCTACTGCTTCTGCCGCTGTCGCCTAGCGGGACCTTTCCCTTCGCCAGGCGCCACTAAGTCCAGATGATCACGTTGTCGTTGACGCATTCAAATTAATATTACTTATCTATAACAACTTCATTATTGTTAAGAAAGTAGTCAACAAAATAGAAAGGGTAAAGTAACCCAAAGTCGTCTCCCAACAAACACGGAATTGATTTTTAACAAGTTAGTTCTTATAAAATCTATATAAAACGGTTAGTCAAATAAAATAATAAAATATGAGGGATAAAGATAAAAAAATAAAATAAGATATAAACAATAGTAAAGAAAATAGATTGATTCCATTGCTTTTTCAAAATAGATTCCTCATCGGTTATCTAAAGATTATTGCTCAATTAACTATTGTTATAGATTTACAAATTAATCAATGTAAAGTCTCAATTAATTTGTTGGCGTTCTCACTTTTAACCAAAGTACAGTCTCAATTAAAAGTGAGAACTTTTAGATTATCCAGAGTAAATTCAACCAAAGTACAGTCTCAATCAAATTTACTATGCCTAATCATGTCTATTCTTTTATCTCCTTACCAAATAAAAAGCTTAATTAATCAAAGTAAAGTCTCAATTAATTGTAGTTAGAGTAAATACCTTTAACCAAAGTAAAGTCTCAATTATTGGTAAAAACTCATTTAATCATATGAAAGTTTCTAAATAAAATAAATGTAAAGTCTCAATTCAATTTAAAAACCCTTGAACTCATATGATCAACATGCATATAGATTTTAAATCATTACTTTTTACGTGATTCAAAGATAAAAGACATAGATGAATTAAAACCTCAACAATAATAAAAAGAACAAAGAAATTAATTCATTCTAACCTCAAAATCCATAATGAAATTACAATGGAATCAACCCAAGAAGTTTAGAACTTCATGAATGCAAAATAAAGAGAGAAGAATAGAGAGAAAGAAATTAGGTCCCCCTAAGGGTTCCTAAATTCCGAAGTGCCCTTCTAGGGTTCTTTCAACTCTTCACATTCACACCAAAATTCAAAATGGCAAAAATAAAGTTTAATTTAGGTTTTCTAAGACATGAACCCATAACCATGCAATGCCAAACCAATGCCAAACCATCATACCAAATTCCTATTTCATGCTAAGTAATATAATTCAAATATCATATTATTCCACAACATGACTAACATATATTTAAAAAAAATAACAAATAATAACACAAAATTGGCACACATAGGACTCGAACCCAAGTCTTTTCACACAATCAAGTACTCTCAACCATTTGAGCTAGTACTTTTCCACGTCATACCAATCAAAATTTAATGCCCTAAAGGCTTCTACTACCTGCATTTATTAATTAATTATTTATTTAATTAATTAAATTTTTGTGGGTCTTACAATATATGTCTACCAAACATGTTATGAATTTTCAGACAATACACTAAGACTCAGACACGACTCATCTGGATACATATAATTAGTCGGATTCAACGGATGCTTGCACTTGTGGTGGACTTCCCTACTCTACCGAGCTAAATTGTTACAATGTCTCATCCCCACACACAAGGTTAGCCCTTAATGGGTTTCAGGCCTCCTACTACTCTCACCACTAGAGTCAGTACGCTCTATGTGAGACTAACTGATTCTTTAGAGTGTCAGGATGCAAATTTACCTTGAATCCTTACTAAGTTATATAGATGGGGAACCACCATGACTCCCACTAATAGAGGTCATGGAATTATGTCCCGACCAATTGAGGCACCACCATGAGGTCTCACCTGGAGGCTCATGGAATTACGCCCTAACCAATGAGGCACCACCACGAAACTATCGTGGAATTACTTCCTAACTGTATACAAATCATGCTTCACCAACCAAATAGGTACTTATCATGCATACCAATCTCATGCCAAACTTTATAACCAACCTTCATTCATATTCCATATCAAAACCATACCAAACTCATCATATTCGATCCATGAACCAATTCCATACATGCACATCATTCATCCCCTGCTTTTAACATATTAATTCACCCAAACATGTGGCAAACATACTATAATAGAGAAGAAAACAGAACCTGATGCATTCTCGCCCAGCTTCTCGCTCAGGCAGAAGAGTCTCACTCAGGCGAAAGTGTTATCTCACTCAGGCGAGCTCCCTTCGCCTAAGCGAGAGCTTGAAGGGGGAACAATGGTGCTATCACGTTCTCTCGCTTAGGCGAGACCTCCTCGCCTGAGCGAGATGGCCTCTCACTCAGGACTAGAGCTCGTCGCCTGAGCGATAGCTCGCGCAACACCTGGGACGGTTTTCTGATACTCTCGCTTAGGCGAGCTCTACTCGCTTGGGCGAGATTATCAGATCTCCGGGCCAGTACATAGATTTACCCAGAACAACATGAAATATACTATCATATCATATTAAGCAACATACACACACCATACACACAAAACAGAACTGAAGAGTAAGCAAAAACACATCCAATCTCCTAGCTTCCCTTACCTGAAAAGTGCTAACAGAGGGGTTCCTGGGTACGAAAAGAGGAGTACCGCAGCTCCTAGGACAGTTTAGTGAGCTAGAGAAATAAGGAACAAAAGGGAAACGAAGTTACTAAGAGTAACCTTAGTTGGAACCAAAACAACGGTGCTATAAAAAGAACGTATTGGATGGGAGACAATTTACGTGGAAAGGAATGAGTTTAAACAAGCTTGACGAAGGCCAAAGATCAAACCCTAGTAGAGGTTTGTTGTAACTCTAAGAGAGGAAGAGAGGCTGATTCTGAAAAGTGAAGTTAAATGAAAGGGGTTAGGGCAGTTTAGGGTTCTTGGCTTCCAATGGGCCAACCCTAGGCCCAACTGACTGGGCACAACTCCTATAAAATAAGGGCAGAAAATATTGGAGCTTACAGAACCTCATCTTATTTAAAAATAAAGTTTATAAAAATTTCAATCAGAACTAAGAGTTCTATAAAAATGTAATATTATAAAAAAATTTATTACTCTTTTATTTATTCTAAGGTGTTATAAATATTGACAAAAAAACTTTTATATAATTTAGATTTGGAAAAAAATATGCTACTAATTAGGATGTAATTAAGCTTAACAATCACCACTATTTGAATTTGAATGTGACTTTCTTCGTCAAATATCACTCAATATACTTTACAACAATATCGGTTCTCAGATTAGAAAATATGTCTGATAGGGAAAAGGATAACTAGGGCAAGAAAAGTTAAAGTTAAGTGCATATTTTATTAAAAATTTAAAAATTATTATTTAATTCTCACTTGTTATACCACATTTTATCTACGACTTGACCATTAGTTTATCAGAGTCGTTATCTGCCGTCAAATTTTCGTTCGTGTTCTCAAAATACTATTTTTAAGTTGCACCATTACTTCTCTAGCACTTTTATGTTCCCAAGTGTTAGTATTTTTTTTTCCCTCAAGATGAACAGGATTCTATATAAAAGTCTCTAATATGACAACGAAAATGACAAAACCAAGCATACCGCCTAACAATCGTGACGTTTTCACACTGTATAACTACAATATTAGGGATACACTTACTTGTAATTTCAACCAATCAAACGATGTATTTGTTAATATTAATAAAATTATGAGAACGACAACAACAACAAATTTAATAATAATAATAATAATAATAATAAATATAATCATTGAAGTTAGAAAAAAATATTCCACAAACTAGATGGAAAGTCACTCTACAAACAAAATAAATAGAAAATATTAATATATTCTACTTCAATAAATCAATTAAAACATTAGAATAATAAAAATTAAATTTTATGAAGATTTATTATGACTGTTATAATTCATTTTTCATATGTCACACTAATATCATCATATTAAGTGGGAACGGTAGCATAATAAAATATTGTTTACTATTGTTTTTATTTCCTTTTATCTTTTCTATTTCTTTCTTGTTTATCTTAATCCTCCTATATTTTTATTATTTTATTTAACTAACCGTTTTGTATAGATTTTGTAATAACTAACTTGTTAAAAATCAATTTCGTGTTCGTTGGGAGACAACTTAGGGTTGACTTTACTTTTTCTATTTCCTTAACTACTATCTTAGCAATACTGAAGTTGCTATAGTTTAATAGTATTAATTTGATCGCGTCAACGACAACGTTATCACATTTCTAGGGTGGTAATAAGTCCCTTATCTCTAGAGTTTTTCGTAGCTAATTGCATTGTTTTAAGTAGGTTAAGGTGTTAATTAGGGGTTTTCAATCTAGAATTAGTTTAGTTAGGTTTCTAGTCTAGTTTTGGAAAAGTAGTTTAATTAGGTGTTTTTAATGCATTTTTTGTATAGTCCTTAGGAGTACCAATAGTTAAACTTAGTTTAATATGAAAAATAGGTTCATAATAGGTAATCACATATTAGTTTAGTCTTAGTTTAGACATAAAGGCTTAGAAGTAGAGTTGGTATAGTGTAGTCTAGTTATAGGAGCTTTTAAGTAGAGTTAGAGTTCTTAACATTCACATTTGAGGTTATTGAGTTTAATACAGAAATAAAGATCAAGGAAGGCTGCAATGATCTGGGGGAAGCCATGTGAGAAATCTGATCCATCCAATTTTCTCATAAATGGTAGAGTTGACTTTTTGGTATGATGAAGGATCGTCTTGGATTTGGGGGTGGATTTCACCTTGAATTAAAATGGGTATGAACCCTAGAACGAAAGTGGAAAAATGGAGGACATCAATTTGGGGGTTTTCGAAATAGGTGGAAATCACACCACTTGGAGGAGGTTTGTAACGTCCTAGCCGGAAATTACTTATTTAAAATAAATAAGAAATAAACTTAAATAAAACCATGTCATTATTTCTCAACAATGTCCCAAAATACAGAAAATATTTAAAACTTTTATTAATGTGCAATAAAAGCAATAATTCATAGTTTATAAAACGGAAATGATATTAAAAGGACTCATGAGAGTTTACAAATTTATTTCCTAAACGTAATAACTAAAAGACTCCTATGCTATCCTCGCTCCGTGTCTATGCACCAGCCTGCTCACCTGCATCAACATTCGCTCCCATGTAACAAGTTACATGATCATCGCCACACACACATAGATAGAGTGAGCTCGTGTAAATAAAAGCAAACAAAAATCATAAATAAATACATCAACTCAAAGTTAACCCCGGGTTAGTATTCTTCTCCCTTTTTCCTTTCTTCTCCACTTCCATCACTTGCATTAGACGTTTATCATTTCTATACCCTTTAAGTGAGATCAATGATCGATCTTCATTGCACGAGTGTCTACTCGCCCCTTCGACTACAGGCCACCACCTGATAGTCCACACGTTTGAATAACCTAGCCACAACGTCCCACCGTGACACCAAGTGGAGTTCCCCGAAACAATTATAAAGTTTGTAGTTGTTCCAAACTACCAGAACTCTATCAGAATGCTGTGAAAAGGGCAATCACCCGAATCTCGCCGTACGAGCCACCACTCGCACACTCCACTAGACTTCCTAAAGGGCACACTCCACGTGACAACATAGAGTGGTCACGTGTTACTCCAATACGGGTTACACTCGTAACTGTACCCCTAGCCAAAGCCTCGCATCATGAACATCACCTAAAGTTGTGTAGAAACCTTTCCTCACCCACCATCACTGAACCAAAACCGCCTAGTGTGCATCCCACGTCGCTAGGCGGACACTGGGTCCAAACCGCTTGGCGGGCATCACACACCGCCAAGCGCCACCTACCTGTAGCATCATCACTGCACCGTCACCATCGGGCGGACTTCACCATGCCGCCAGGCGCCACTCTTCGCCACCGCCCGGCGCACCCTTCCCGCGCCGCCAAGCACCACCGCATCGTCAGGGTCTCTGCTGCACCATTCCGCTTGGCGGAACCCTTCTTACCGCTAGGCGCCCTACTCGCGTTGTGACCACTATCACTGATTTGCGTTCTGTCTGCCTGGCAGATCGCTCGCTCCGCCACGCACCTTACCAGTAGTGCAATGCTTATGGTTTCTTGGCACTTAAACAAATCCCCAAAGGATCCCAATCACACCACACACAAACTTGAAACACAATTATTGCACTCCAGTCACAATTCCATATTAAATTACAAGACACCCAACCCATCATATTATAGCACACTTAGGGCACTCCAGATATAATTCTATAACTAGATTACCAATTCCACAAAAAGTCAAGCAAACAATAATTTTCAATGTATCTCATACACCTTAGATAACTCAACAATGAAGAATGCAATATAGCCCATCTCCCAGTATCAATCTTACACCTCCAAACATATTTACCACACCCAATTTGCACATTCAACTTCCTACCCCTCATGTTAATAATTTAACTAGCACAAGATCAATTAATTGGTAACACGTAATATTCTCATTCCTGTTTACAAATATATATACGGTCTCTATCATGTTCAACATATACCTTTATTTAGTTTAATGCCTATACCTCATTCTCACCTCCCTGTGCACAACTCACTCCCTAACTTCTAGCACCCAAAGTTCATCATCTCACGTGTAAGATTTTATTCTCACACTTTCGGGTGTTTTACATAATTTTTACATACCAAAGTTCACTTAATTCCACTCCAGAAACCATCAAGAGACAAATCAATGTCTCTTCCTGCGCCTGCTTTGTCGCTTGGTGGAAATCCTAGTGCTGTCAGGCAATATACAACAATTCTGGGTTTTTCCCCAGTTTGCCCTCGCACCAGCCATGACTCAACCATATCACTTACAGCGTACCATCATATTAACATAAAATTCTAGTGCACACATAATACAAAATCAAACATCATTCGTATTACCCTCAAACCTGTAAATATCAGTGTACTAATCATTGGAAATAGACTTTGATTATTATCCCAAATCCCCACATAAACCTTATCCCCTCAATCCCATTCGCGAGTACTTGCAATTTCCATCAATTTAGGAACTGTAAACCATAATTCATCATACAAAACATATATGTGCAATAAGAATACAACCCAATACCACAACATCATTGACAACTCATCGAAACGAGAGAAAAAAATGGAAACAACAATACAGCGCCTGACGGGTCACTCCCGACCGCCAGGCGGATCATCCGCAAACCCAGCAAACTAGCGCAACCACATGTGCCGCCTGGTGGCAGTTCATGCGCCGCTAGGCGGTTTCTGGAAAAATCCAGAAATGCGAACAAAAATCGATATTTACAGAGATACAGGCTTTACTAATTTCATACATTACATGTTTACACAAGATCATAATTTAACAACGAAGGAACTCCCCTAACCTGGTTTTTCCTTCGCTTAAAGCTTTGCCAATTTAGAAGTTCTCCCTACACCAAGTGCCTCCTTAGCCTCTTCTCAATTTAGCCCCCAAAACTCACTCAAGCCTCACCACACTCAGAATTCGTGCTTGGTTTCTGAGTATAATTTCAGCCTTGGCAAAACCTTTCCTAATACTCTCATTTTACCTTTTAAATTGTGCTTTAAAATTAGGTCAATAATGCAAAACGAAAATGCAACTTAGTTGGTGGTTAATTGCCCTTCATTGTTCCATTATGGCTGTTTTACAGCCACCCTTGGATGCTAGTTCAGTTAGGGTTTTCCTTTAACCCTTCCCATTCCATCCAAATCTAACATTAGCAAAAATGAAGTTTAATTCAGGTTCCCCAAGGCTTGAACCCACAACCATGCAATTACTAAGTCAATACCAAACCATCATGCCAATTCATATTTCATGCCAACTAATATAATTCAAATATTATATTCTTGATTAACACGCACAATCATGTTATTAAAACAATAATAATGAAATAACACATAATTGGCATACATAGGACTCAAACCCAAGTCCTCTCACAGATTTGAGTACTCTCAACCATTTGAGCTAGTACTTCTCCACGTCACATCAACCACTATTAAATGCCATAAAGGCTTCCACGACCCGCATTTATTAATTAATTAATTATTTAATTAATTAAATTTCACGGGTCTTACAAGGTTCCAAGATAAGTGAGGAAGATCCGCCACTTTGAATCGGAGATTCAAAGATAAGGATTGGTGGTTTTAAGGAGAACCTCAAGACTTGAGAAAAAACTCAAATTTTCATATAACTCAAATATAAATACAAATGTGTCTCACAAGGGCTTATATACTATGGTCCAAAACACCAAAAAGCCCAGCACAACTAAAGGTCCCATAAAGCCCAAAAAAAAACATTACAAAAATTACAAAAAAAGTTCTTATTCCACTATCTCTAATTTGAGATCTCTTTGAAGATCTTGTGCATGATTCCATCATCTGTTTTCTAATCACTTGACGGTCTCGAACCACACCTTTTCGGGTTGGAGAAAATTTGACCTCGAATTTTAGCGCTTCATTTCCTACAAACAAACACACAAAAATAAGTGCTAAAAGCATGCAAACACCTAACAGTCTGAAAAGAAACAAAACAAAAACAATGATATCTAAATTGAGATTGGGATTTTGGGGGAGGCCAATCTCTTATTATCAAGGTGCTTAAAGAGTGTCCTCTAGGTCAAAGACCAACCTACAGAACACATCAATTAGTTTCAACATGTTTGGCCTATGAATAATGAAACAACAAAGAAGAACACTCATATAAACCACAAAAGAAAAAGAGGTTCTCTGAAAAGGTTCACTACATGACAAATAACCAAGACTAGTATCAGAAATATGTTCATGTGGTTTTAGTCTTGTTTCCTCTTTTTCTATCCTCTTTTCTTCACCCCATCGCTTATGCCATTGCTCCTAATGTATAAGTGATGTGATCCCAATAAGGCTTATAGCATTGGGCCAACACCTAAGCCCTTTCTTTTAATTTCTTTATTTTTAATTAAATAAATTTGTTCTAATTGTTTTTTTTGTTTAATGCAGCCAATTATTGAAATATTTGGCATTGGGCCTGCGACCCAATTCGTTTCCATGCCTCCACACTACTCATAGATGTTGATATTCTGCCTTCATGTATTGGGCTTCCAGCCCAATTCCTTCAGCGTCTTCGAGCCCATTTCTCTCTAAGTCTTGCTTTTTGCACACCACGTGGTCATCCATCTGTTGCCAACATTAAAGTGAATCCCATGAATACATCCTTCTTCACGCGTACACTTAGGCCTGCTTTAATTGGAAGTGACATCAGGGCTTCTCCTATATTCTAGTTGCGCGTGCGAGAAGCATCATTAAGTGTTATGTTATCTCTATTAGGCCAATCCATGCGTGCAACCCATTCCAGCACACCAATCAAACTACAGCAACCTACAAACAACTGCAATGTAAAATGTTAGTGACTTCTTTTGCCGTGTGAAGTAGCCCATGTTGCTTGTGCGGCCCACTCTATTACGCGTTCAACTAGGAATGTTTCCTTTTCATTCACAAAGTCAGCCCAACACTTTAAACACGTTGCTAGGGTTCTTTCACTACCGCTAGGAGCTCTTTCACGCATTGCGTTATCTGGTCACGCAAACCTTCCCTAGCTGTTAGGGTTCATCACGTGTTGTTTCAACCACTCAAACATAGTTCACCCTTAGTGTGTAGGGTTCATAGTAGTTGACACACAACCAACTTTCTTCTCTCTCGCCGTTAGGAACTTGTTAGACGATGTTCCTCTCTTCCTTTTGTTTTTCGGTTGCCTCTCTTCTATAAAGGGCAAGCCATTTCGTTGTAAAGTTCAGCTTTCATAAATGTTAGTTCAGTTGAGATCACTCCTACCGTTCGTCTTAGCTCCCCTTTCCTTTTAGATGAGGGTTTCTCCTCCTAGGGTTACCAAACTAGTGAGATATAAGAGCAATCCGAGTGTTAAACACCATTCTCAAGTCTTCCGCTATGTCTTCCCTCGCCTTTCGTGAGATCCAATCGGTGGAACGCTGATTGGAGAGCTTTTCCGGCGAGTACCGCGACGAGGATCCACATCAAATAAGTCTTTTCTAGGCATTAAGACAAAAAGAGATGGGTTAGTAGGTGTCCCCAATGAAAATGCAAAATCATGAGGTGAATGGGAATGATGGAGGTCGTACCCCACCAAATTAAATCAGATAAAATGCAGTATGCGAAAGTTGAACCAGGTCGTCTCCCAATGACCAATGTTCTTGTTCAAAGCTTCAATTTCCAGATTCAACCACAGGGGGGGTTTGGCAGATTCAGTTTCAACACAAAATTTAGTTCACAAAACAGAGTAATCTAACAGTTGTATAAAAACGCAATGATTCCTTGATTCAATCGAAAGTCCACCAATCACAGATTACCAAATTAATTGTTTTATTCGTATTTGCTCTTATGAACCCTAAGCAATCAACTAAGTGAAAATTACCATGGATTCAATATCTCATTGAGCACAACAGATTTGAGGCAATTAACACCCACATTTTAAAACAAGTTGTAACAAAACCCATAAACATTAAGCATGAATACGAGCCATTAATGTGCACACATGAATTTGAGATTATGCATGCATCAAAAACATATTTATCATTAAAACGCAACCTGAAACAAAGGCAATTCCGAATACAACCCAAAAACAACCAACAATCTCATGGTTTCATTTCAATTTTGTGAAGAAATCAATGCAAAAAGCTTAGCTAGACATGGGAAATGGAGCACACAAGCTCTTCAAAACTGGAATCACGAAAACAAAATCAAAAACCCTAACTTCAAACTCTCCAAACGTGATTTCAACATCAAAAGACAAATTTAAGAGCTTCAATTGAATGAAAAACGCTGCAATGGCATAAAAACAGAAAACCCCATCAATGGGTGTTATTCCATGTCAATAAAATCCACAAAATGAGATGCCCAATCTACCAAAAGCATTCAAAACATAAATCCCACATTGGGTGCTGTCAAATGTGCATAGAAATGGCAAAAACGTAAAACCCTTGTCTAAAGTGATCTCCAAGTTGGTCTCTTTTTGTGAGACACATGCTCTTGCCACATGTCATGCTTGTAATGGAGAGGATTTCTCCTCAGTGGTATCCACGTGTCATAATCCTAATGTAAAGGATTTCTCCTTATTAATGGCCACATGTCATCCTCGTAATGGAGAGGATTTTGCCTTGTTCTCTAAGGAATAGAATTAGAGTTTTCTTCTACAATTTGGAGACATTTTTAGGGTTATCTATGCTTATAAATGTAAGTGTCTCCCTCCATGTAAATCACCTTTGAATTTGAGTATTGTTATGCTGCCATTTTTGTGCCATACTACTAAACTTATATCACCAAGGCTAAAACACCTTTCTAGGTTTCTTCTAGCCACCTTTCCTTAAGAGTTGATCTAGTTTCTCTTGTGATCACACAAACACCACCATAGCCTCTCCCCATTCCTCGAGTCATACAGCTTGTTAGAGGAGCCATCATCTCATCACATCACAACCACTTTATGTTCACCATATTTCCACCACCATCAAGTAGGGATGGCAATGGGGCGCGAAGGGAACGGGTTTCGGTATCTCATACCCATCCCCATCGAAAAAATTCATCCCATGCCCATACCCAAACACAACAGGTATCAAACTTTTGCCTCATCCCCATCCTCATCGAATAATGGATATATACTCGTACCCATGCCCATACCTGCTTTCATACTATTTCAATATTAATTAATTAACTTTTATGAAATAATAAAATATTATGTTAAAGAAAACATAATATTATCAAATATTCAATATTAAGAAGAAGTTTGTTTCTTCGATATCAAATATTTATAAAGAAATTATATTATAATTGTATACATTTCAAACTAGAATACCAAATAAAACTTCATGAGAACCATAACATCTATAAATATTTGAAAACATTAATGAATTGTAGTTGATAAAATTTAATTTTAAAAAAAAAATATAAAAGGAAAACAAATATTCAAATTAAAATATATGTAAAATGTATGTTTACTTTATATCTTAAAATGCTAATAAATCTCTTTTTTATATACTAATAAAAGTTATAATACATCACTTGATCCAAATAACGCAAAGAACAAATATTAAACCAATAATAATAAAATTTTAACATAAATATTGTATCTTTTGAACTTCAATATATGTTGGATGGTGATAAAAAGAAATTTATGGCAATTAAAAAATTTATATTATAGTAAATAAAATTTATTTATACAATTATATTGACAAAATCACAATATGATAATGATTTAAAAAATAAAAATTAATTATATACAATATATGAAAATAGTATTTTACATTATAAAAATAAAAACAAATAAAAATATTAAAAATTATCAAATGTCTTAGAAATAATTTGAGAGACCATTGAATGAAGTTGCACAAAGGAAACAAATATATAATTAAGAATATGATAAAGTGAAAAATACTTTAAAGATCTAAGTAAACTTTTCAAATATCAACATAGTTAATGGTTGAAAAATAACGAAAATTATTTTAGTGAAACAAAATAGTTCTACAAATGGTTGGAAGACTTAAATTAGGAGTGTTAAACGTTCTCCTATGAAAAGAAAATGTACAATAAATAAAAATATTAAAATAAATAGAAATATTCAAATGTGAGACATAAAAAATATTTAATTGACATAAATCATTTAAATATAATTATATAAAGGTTATGACAAAATTTAAAATATATTGTAGATGCAAATGAACTTTATGGAAAACCAAAGAATTAAAAGAAATAAAAAGTAGAAATATATATATATATATATATATATATATATATATATATATATATATATATATATATATATATATATATATATATATATATAAGTTTACTTAATTGACTATGAATATTTTAATAATTTAAACGGGGAAAAGGATATGGCAGGGATGGGTATTTGGGCGGGTATGGGGACGGGGACGGGGTGAATATGTACATCCCCATACCCATCCTCAATCCCTTTGAGAAGTTTAGTGTAAGAGGGCTTAAGGTAAACTTTAGTTAGAAAAGACTTGGTTATTAAGTAATCCTTTGTAACTCACCTATGTTTTCTGGAAGTGAACTTGATCTCCTTTCACCTCCTTAAGTCTCTTAATCTACAATCCAAACAATAGGATGCATAAACATGTCTAGGGATCCTTTATACCAAAGTTTAATAAAGCAAGAGGCTATACAAAAAGAAAACGAGAAAATTAAAAGAGAGACCCAACTTGTCATTCTAGAGGAGGAACTTAGAATTTTAAAACAAAAAGATGGGGGATACAAGAGAAGATTAAGAGAAGAAGAGAAGAAAACAAGAGAAGAAAGGTAAAACAAATAGGGAAAGATGACCATGAAAGAAAAGTGAAAAAGGAGGAGGAAAAAAGAGATCATGAAGAGAAAAGGAAAATAGAAAGGGATGAGAAAGCAATGAGAGAAAAAGAAGAGATTGAGAAAAGAGAAAAAGAGAAAGTGCTATTAAAGGTGCATACCACTACCTCTATAATAGTTAAAAACAAAGATGATAAAGTGAGTTTTCCAATCTTTGAACTTTTCTCAATTTATCATTAAATCATCTTTCATAATTCCAACCTATACTCTTGAAATTTTTTCAACTTCATTTTCAGTTCCCATTATTTTAAACTCTTTTAAGTTTTCAAAATCATACTTTAAGTTAATGTTGCCTCCTAGGTTATAATTAACTCAATCTAGACAAAAACACATTGGGAAGTAGGCCTTGAAAACTCTCAAGTAAAGTCCTTCAAAATTAACATAAGGCCTTCTTCTAGTCTTTCATTAAGATATATTTTGCATGTGAAACAAAAATTGAAAGAAATTTTGTTTGGTGATTACAGATGATCTTTGATCCTAGAGGAATGATATACAAGTTGACAAATACTAAGAAAAGGGTCTTGTCATGAAGAAACCTAAAGATTTGAGGACAAATCCTTTTCAAGAGGAAGGGGATGATGACATACCCCTTAGCCCTGGCCAAGAAATTTCAATATAAGTTGGATCATTTATGGAAGGTGTGTCGAAGATCTTACTATCATTGGCCATTAGTGAGTTCTTAGAACATTAGGTTTATTTTGGGCCTTATACAATGGGCCAAGTAGTCTAGGGTTTCTTTGGTGCTTTGGGTTGCAGTGTAGAGTTTTAAGCATATGAGATGGGCCCTAAGGAGACACATGGATTTAGGGTAAAAGCCTAGCTTGGAGAGAAAACCATCTAGAAGTTTGTTGGCCTTTGTCTAGAGTGGTCTCCCAGTTTCCTTCTTTTGTGAGACACATGCTCTTACTATGTGCCATGCTTTTAGTGGAGAGGATTTTCTGATGTGATCCCAATAAGGCTTATAGCATTAGGCCAATGCCTAGGCCTATTCATTTTAATTTCTTTAATTTCTTTTATTTTTAAAACTTGTTTTAATTCAATATTTTTGTTAAATGCAGCCCATTTTCAAAGTTGTCAATCGATATTGGGCCTGCAGCCCAATTATCACCATACAACATCCGTGAATGGTGGGCTGAATCCGTGAATGGTGGGCTGAATCCTTGCTCCAGCGGCCCAAAGATGGCATCACACAATCACGCTTGTTCAAATTGTTTCATCCGCACACCAACATTGATCTCGAGCAACCAATTCTCATGCTCAGCGTCATTGGGCCTAAGCCCAATTTGCACCATCTCAATTCCTTCAAGCGTCTAGCAGATCACGTCACTTTTGCACCACCTGATTCAGCGTGTATAATGAAATTGGGCCAACAAATTATCTAGTTGCAGCCCAAGTCATTCTTTCCACCAACACGACGATGCGCGGACCAACCCTTCTGCAATCCTACTAGGGTTCTAGATTTCCGTATCTTCCATTTCTGCGTCACGCGTCTGAAACACTCAACCGCTAGAGTAGTTCCTTCAACCATCACGCATACATCCGTTTCTGTCTTCTTCTTTGGGAGCGCTACTGGGTTCATTTCACCCTACCTACCCAAGCCTTTTTCACGCGAGTCCAAATCCTTCCAACCAGCCTTTTTTCACGAGAGAAGGGCGTGCTGCTCGGGTTCACGAGAGTCTTCCCCACAAACTGAGAAGTGCGTCCTCTGTTAGGGTTAGGGGAAACTGTTAGAGTTTGTTTAGGGTTTGCTTTTTCTCCCACACGCGTTCCTCCCGTTTCATTTAACGACCTGTTGTTAGTCGTTTCTGTTTGTTACTTTCTTTTCTGGTTGCCTTCATCTATAAAAGGTAAGCCATCCATTTGTACCAAACAGCTTTGATGAATGAGAATATTCGGTAGAGATCACTCACGCCGTTCATTAGCTCATATAAACCCTAGGTTAGGTCGTTATCTACTCGGGTTGCCCCAAACCAGTGAGAAACCGGATCTAACCGAGCATAATCTTCATTATGCTGCGTTTCCCTCGCTCTCTACGAGATTCAATCGGTAGAACACCGATTGGGAGAGGTTTTCCGGCGACTACCGCGACGGAGGAGCCTCATCAAGTGGTATTCAAAGCCACTCCTGCTGGACCGCGAGGAGATAAGCTTCTTCTTTATCACTGGATTTTTTTTCTTATCTGTTTGATTCCGTATTGTTCCTGTTCTGTTGTGTCTTTTCTGATTTTCGAAGTTTTCCTTGCTTCTCTGTTTGAATCAGTGTTACTGATGTGTTTACTGTTGAAATTGATTCACAATGCTTGTTCTCATTTTTCTAAATCAATACCATGATGATTTCATGTTTAGCTCTCTGAATCTGCCGCTTAATGCATGTCTTTTAGGTTTTAATTTCAGTTTTGATTACCTAGCTTTAAATTTTATAATCTCGTGTTTTTGCCTTAGGTTTTGTTAGTTCATTTTCTATGTCAATGATTCCATAGATGTGTGCCTAATTTTTGTTGTGTTCAGTGTTGCTTCTCTGTCAGTCATTGTTTCATTCGTGTAAGTAGATTCATGTCGTATGTTTTATTCTGAATTTGCTATTAGATCATTAGCCAATTGCTTGCAGTACCAATTGATACTATTCTTGTTCACTTCTGCGTAAACTGCTTTTGGTTTTCTTATTCTGTTTGAATCTGTTAATGTTTCTGTGATTAAAATTTGCTCGCCAATGATTGTGTTGACCACACTATAATGTTTCCACTACTTTGCTGATACATCTGACTCTGTTCAGATTGTTTAAGTGGAAGTCTAATTGGTTTTGGTCTATCCATAGGCTGAATCTTTGTTGTTTCATTGGCATCAATCCAATGCTTCTTCTTTCCACTGTTGTTTTGTGCTTCAGCTGTGTAATGCCTTGAATTTTACATCTACTTTTCATTTTTAATTGACATCCTGCAATTTGGATATGCTTTGACCGTGTCTTTTGTTTGCTATATCACACTTTTGTTGCTTTGTGATTAGCCTAGATATCTTTGCCTAAAGTTTCATTCACGGTCTTTGTTGTAGTGGCTGCTAGTTCAGATTTTTTTTCCAACATGTTGTGCAACTTTGAATATTGCATAGTCTGTTTTTTGCTGCATCTTTTCTGGCCTTCAGTATTGAGTGCAGTTGTTTGGCCAAATCTGTTTCCTTAATCCACCTCAGGTTGTATCTGTAATGCAACACTATTATGTTATTCATGTGCATCTATGTTTGCTGAAAGCACTTTATTCCTGCTGATTTCAGAATCATATATGTGTTGCTTTGACTCCTTGATTCCAATGCACTTTCTGTTATGCTTTATTTGTGTACACATTTTTGCTATGCATTTTTCACTCCTTGTGATAATGTCCGAGTTGACAATGAATTTCCTACTGTTCTGTTGGCAAATTGTCTGAGTGAAAGCTGTTGCATGAATCTGCCATTTCTTTGCACTGCCCAACTATTTTTTTGTCTTGTCTCTGTTTTCACATTGTTTTTGAGTTGAATCATTTAATGTCATATGCGTTTGCTTACTTTTATGGAAGTAGCACATTGATACTATTGTGAGCTGTTGTTAATATCTTTGAGAGTTAAAAGGAAGAAAGAAGTCCAATGAAAATGAAATATGATAAAAAAAAGTACATATAAAGCAATTCTGATCTGCAATGTGCAATTTTGATCCACTGATTTAAGTAAACAGTGTACAATTCCATCACCTATTTGCTACTTTCCTCTTCAATTTCAGTTGCATATGCTCTTGATTCAACTTAATTTGAGTCTTTGTTTGAGTTTGGTTTTATTCATCTTATTCTAGACACATTCCTTAGGATCCTTTTGTGTGCCTCCTTTCTTTAATAACTTGTTTATTGCTTGTCTTTATTGGATATGCTTGAGTTTGTCTATTAAATCTTTCAATTGATGTTGTCCCATTCTTTCTTTTGAGCTTTTATTGTTTTTCTGAAGTTTTTTCCTCTCACGCAGCTCGATTTGCTCTTGATTCTGTGTTGGATCATGCATACTCACTATTTTGGAAATCCTTGTAGGTAAAACCTCCTCTTGAAGGTGGAGTGGTGAGTGACTCAACTGTCAGAGTACACTACCAAGAGACTTGAGGAGTGAGTTGGGACTTCAAAGGAGTGCACCACGAGAGAGTCATAGGTGTGAGCTGGGACAAAGTCCAACATTGGCCGAGAGTTTGAGAGCAAATTGCATCATCCTTTTCTTTTGTGATTTCTGTTTTGGATGTCACGGTGTTTGAGTTGTTATTTTTTTTTCAGTTTTTCCTTTTATTTGGCTTAGGTGGGAAAATGCTTTAGAGCAATCCCATCCTTAGCAAGTTTGTAATAGTTTTTAAGCGTGTAGTGTGATGTTCAAGGGGTTCCAAAGGTCACTTGTATTTTCACTTAGGATTTTCGTCTAGTTTATGTTTTTCGCCTTTATGTTTTCTGTTTTATGCTTTAGTTGTCCAGGTTTTGTGTGCTTTGTATGCTTGTATTTCTGTTTTAGGTCCCGTGATATCTAGGTGCCATCTGTTTAACACCTAGTTGACCTACTTTTGATCTTTAAGTTTTCACTCTTTTCACACACTTTGTCAATTTGTTTTTGACACAATCTCTTTCATTTGTATTTTTATTGAGAAATTTTGTGAAAGCATTTTAGAGTTCTCTGGCTAGGAAAGGCTTGGTTCCTAAGCTTGTCCATGTGACTCACCTCCCTTTCCTGGGAGTAGCTCTAGAACTCTTTTTCACTACTTTCTCTTTAGAAATTCATCAACTTTGTAAACAATTGTTTTGTCAAAAGTGTTTCAAAATGAGTTTTTCTTCTTCTAGCTGTATGCATGTAGATAGGTATAATAATGTGCATTTAGGTAGGCATAACGGTAGTCATGAGTTGCATCATACCATACATAGTGACATTCCATTCTTTGGGGAAGATATAGGATCAATATCATTTAAAGATTGGATGTGGGATACTGAGAAGTTGGTGCAACCAATGTTTAGTAAATATAGTCATATAGACATTCTTAGGCATGTTACATCTAGGTTTGTAGGACGTGCATTTGATTGGTGGCAAGAGAGGCAATATAATGTGAAAAAGGGGAGAACATCATGCATCAATACATTTTATGAATTAAAAACATGCATGTGGAAACATTTCATTCTGTACCGTACCTTGCCAAATTCAACCAAGTAAACAGTGTGCATATCGAAACCGCCTAGTACCCGGACATCACCAACGTTAGCCATATAGGCAAGTAGCCGGTCGAGACCGACTACTCGAATGAACTTAAGCTATCATCGATGCCCCCGCATTCAATAGGTCTCAAGGGCCTGGTTTGGGGCCCAGGCCCATTCATGGCCCAAGTTACAGCCCATGTCAAAACCCAGCCCATGAAATGGTCAAACGTCATTAATGCCCTATAAATACACGTGGACCCCATCATTTAAAGAGACGCATTCATTAATCACTGATTTGACTCTCTGAGAGCTTTGACTTACTTGAGCTTCGGAGATTCTTCTGCAGGTAACCCCTCCTGGGTTCAAGTTGACATGTATCAACCGGGAAGAGGCCAACTGAAGAGATAGCGGACTACACGGTAAGGTGACGCTTGTGTCTAATCTCTTATTTGTTCTCTGCCGGAACAATTGGTGCCCACCGTGGGGCACGAGACGAGCACCTTCAGTACCCGTTTTTCTTCGAAGATGGTTTCTACCCGCAACAAAGCTGAAGCTAACAAGCAAGCGGACGCTGGTCCCTCTGGACCTCCCGGCATCGCCCCTGACTTGGCCGCCATCCTAGACGGCCAGGTAAAGATGCAACAAGAACTCGCAGACCTGAAGAAGCGCAGCGCTAAGGAAATGGAAGCGCTAAAACAAGAAAACTCTCGCCTCAGGAGAAGGATCGAGGCAGACGCCACCCTGAAGGGAAAAGCCAAAGAAACCTCTGAAGCTGTGAAGTCTCCGGCCTTCCAACCTACAGAGGAAGAAAGCGAATACAATCCCACCCCCCACACCTTCACCACCACCCAACAGACACCCCTTACCTCCACCCATCCCCATCACTTTCCACCCGGTCAACCAGGGCTCACAGCACCCTCAACCACCCACGCACCCCACAACATACCCCCCACTCTCCACACCACATATATTCCACCCTACAACCCACAGTATCTTCCCACAACCCACATCCCTCCTTATAACATCACCTCCACCTTTCCTGCTATGATCAACCTTCCACCCCCACCCCACATTCCCCCCTCACCAGCCCAGACGCCGCCACCCATTCACAGATTTTATCGCTAACACCCCTCTCCCGGCCCAGTGGGAACCCTTCAACCTGGATCGCTACACCGGCGAAACCGACCCCGACGAACACCTAAAAGTCTACATTACCCACGTCGCCCTATGCACATACCAAGACGCAGTCTTTTGCAAAGCTTTCCCCACTACCCTCAAAGGCCCTGCCCTATAATGGTTCACCACCCTCCCACCTTACTCAATTGATAGCTTCGACACCCTTTCACACATGTTTTCCACACATTTCGCTGGAAGCCGCCCACATCAAACCCCCACCATATCCCTACTGGGTATCAGACAGGAACCCAATGAACCACTCAGAACATTCATCGACCGCTTCAATAAAGCCGCACTTCGTACACCACACCTCAACCAGGAAATGATACTTCAATGTATGCCCCTCACCCTACAACCCGGCCCCTTCGCCAACAACGTCTACCTCCATCCACCCACCTCCATGCACGAACTCAAGCTGCGCGCAGCTGACTACGTTCGCATGGAGGAAATGCAAACTCTTCACACCAAATTCTGTAACGACTACGCAGCCAACACGTCCAACCCTACCTCCAATCCCACCCCACAGCCTCACCCGCGCCCTGACACCCGCCCACGCGAACCCCGCCAACCTCGCTTCACCAGATATGCCCCACTCACGGTAGCCCGCTCCCGCATCCTAGACGAGGCCCTCCAAGCTGACCTCCTCCCCCCACCACGAAAGACAACCACACCTCCTAACGCCAACATGACCAAGTATTGTCGGTACCATCGCAACCACGGTCATACTACGGAAGAATGCAAAGCGCTCCAGGATAAAATCGAAGAACTAGTACGGGCCGGCCACTTTCGCCGCTTCATCCGTAGGGATGACCACTCCTCCTCCTCCCGATCCCGCCACCCTCCACGGCATGACCACAGACGACAACCAAGCAACACCCACCAAAATAGCCACCCCACCCAACCCAACAACCAACAACCAGAGCCTGCCCACACCAACATTACCCCTGCCAACCCCCCCTTACGAGGCACCATTAACACCATCTCTGGTGGTTTCGCAAGTGGAGGCTCCACCTCGTCCGCCAGAAAGAAACACCTCCGCCATATACAATCCATCAACCATATCACTCAATCCCATCACAGACGACGTATGCCCCCCATCGTATTCACAGACGACGACTTCCACGGCCTCGACCACCAGCAGGACAACCCCATGGTCATCACCATCGAAATCGAAAACTATGTTGTTAAGAAAGTACTTGTGGATCAAGGCAGCTCAGTTGACATCCTCTACTGGGCCACCTACCAAAAGTTACAACTTCCTGACACCGCCATGATACCATATGATGAGCCCATATACGGCTTTTCCGGTGAACAGGTATCCACCCGAGGCTACATAGACCTCTATACCGTCTTTCGGGAAGGAACCCAAACCAAAACCATCCCAATCCGCTTCCTTATAGTCGACGCGCCAACATCCTACAACATACTCCTGGGCCGTCCTTCCCTCAATACGCTTGGTGCAGTCGTCTCTACCCCTCACTTGGCTATGAAGTTTCCAGCCCCATCTGGCGATATCCTGACCATCCACTATGACCAGCGCCTGGCACGCGAGTGCTACATGGCAAGCTTAAGACCGCAACTCCCAATCCAACAAACAAACCACATCGAACGACCACCTAATTCCCGCATAGCCCTATCCGGCGAGGACCTTGACCCCAAAATAGGCCGGGATGCCCGCCTCGAGCCTGTCGAGGACACTACTCCCCTGGAACTCCCCAACGGCCATTCCATCAACTTGGGCACTAGTTTGAACTCTCATGAGCGTGCCACAATCACACCCATCCTCACCAATAACACGGATCTTTTTGCCTGGTCAGTCGCCGACCTCCCTGGAGTAGACCCCAAGGTGGCATCCCACAAGCTCTCGATATATAAAGAAGCCCACTAAGTATCCCAGAAAAAGCGCAAACTTGGGGAAGAACGCAGACAAGCAGCCAAAGTAGAGGCCGACAAGTTACTGAACGCAGGGTTTATAGAAGAAGCACAATACACCACTTGGCTTTCTAACGTTGTCTTGGTAAAGAAAGCCAATGGCAAATGGCAGATGTGCGTGGACTACACAGACCTGAATAAGGCATGCCCTCGCGATGCCTACCCCTTACCCAACATCGATCGACTCGTAGACGGCGCGGCAGGAAACAAGGTGCTTAGCTTTTTAGATGCATATTCAGGTTATAACCAAATACCCATGGCCACAGCAGATATGCACAAGACCGCCTTCATCACAGACGACGCCAACTACTTCTATAGGGTTATGCCCTTTGGCCTCAAAAACGCTGGGGCAACTTACCAGCGACTAATGGACAAAGTCTTCAGCCATCTGACAGGACACTGTGTCGAAGTCTACGTCGATGACATGGTCGTCAAGTCCCCGAGCCATTGTCAACACGCTAAAGATTTAGAGGTAGTATTCTCCGCCCTGCGCCAGTACAATCTCTGCCTAAATCCCGATAAATGTGTATTCGGCGTCGACCGGGGTAAATTCCTTGGTTTCATGTTAACCCAACGCGGCATAAAGGTTAACCCCGAAAAATGCAGGGCCATCATCGAAATGCGCAGCCCCACTACTGTCAAAGAAGTCCAATGGCTAATCGGCCGCCTCACGGCCATCTCTCGCTTCCTACCAAAACTAGCGGAACAAACTCAACCCATAATCCAGCTCCTGAAGAAATCCGCCCGGTTCACGTGGACTGATGATTGTGAACAGATCTTCCTAAAACTCAAAACATCCCTAACCTCACCCCCCATCCTCCACAAACCAGACATCAGCCAACCCCTGCTAGTATACATCACGGCCACCGATCACACCATCAGCGCTGCCCTTGTCCAAGAAGCAGAAGGCACGCAACATCCTGTGTATTTCGTGAGCAGAACACTACAAGACCCTGAAACCAGATACCAAATGGTGGAAAAACTAGCCCTATCCTTGGTCCATGCCGCACGCCGCTTGCGCCCGTATTTTCAAAACCACATCATAACCGTCAAAACCGATTACCCAATCCAAAAAATACTATAAAAGCCGGATCTGGCTGGACGCATGTCATCATGGGCCATGGAGCTGTCCGAATTCAACATTCGCTATGAACCCCACGACCCCATCAAAGCCCAATGTCTCTTAGACTTCGTCAATGACCTACAACAAACACTTGTTGAGGACCAATGGACGCTTCATGTAGATGGCTCCTCGAACCCAAGGGGTGCCGGCGCCGGCATCGTGTAAGAAGGCCCCAACGACATCCTCATTAAGAAGTCTCTTCATTTTGCTTTCAAAACGTCGAATAACCAAGCCGAATACGAAGTTATCCTCGCCAGCCTCTCCCTAGCCCGAGAAGTCAGCGTCAAAAAGTTAACATGCAAGACCGACTCCAAACTTACCGTAGGCCATCTGAACGACGAATTCCAAATCAAAGACCCCATCCTTCAACAATACTACCATCTGGTCCGCGCAATTATTCAATCCGCCTTTGAACAGGTCTGCGTCGAACATATCCCCAGAACCGACAACGTCAGAGCCGACATCCTTTCCAAATTAGCCAGTACCAAACTCAAAAACCATAATCGATCCCTACTACAGCAAACACTATCCACACCTTCTGTCACACACACTTGCCAAACGTTAACCCACACCCCATCAAACAGCATCACCCCCACTCAAAACCCAAACTGGACCACCCCTTACATTCAGTACCTCAAAACTGGCAACCCCCCCCCCCCCCCCCGACGCGGACAAAACTTGGCTGGCCAAGGCCGCCAGGTACACTATGATAGGCGAGGACCTCTACAAACGCGGATATGGCCAACCCTTACTTAAGTGTGTCACGCCAGAACAAGCCCAGTATATCATTAAGGAACTACACGAAGGAATCTGTGGTTATCATTCAGGCGCACGCACCATGGCCACAAGAGTTCTCAGAGCCGGATACTTCTGGCCCACGATAGAGGCGGACTGCCAGGATCACGTCAGGAAATGCAAACCATGCCAGAAGCACGGCAACCTTATACATCAGAAACAAGAACAACTACACCACATACTATCCCCCTAGCCATTCGCTAAGTGGGGAATGGACATCCTAGGACCCTTCACACCCGACAAGGGGCAAGTCAAGTTCCTAATCGTAGCCGTTGACTACTTTACCAAATGGATCGAAGCCAAGCCATTGACCACCATCACGGCCCAACAAGTCCAGCAGTTTGTGTGGAAGGACGTTATATGTAGATATGGTGTACCACATACCATCATAACAGACAATGGCCGACAATTTATCGACAAGGAGTTAGCCAAATTCTACATTGGCTTAGGCATCAAACACATCACAAGTTCTGTAGAACATCCACAGACCAATGGGCAAGCGGAAGCGGCAAACAAAGTTATTCTCGTAGAACTACGTAAAAGGTTGGATACCGCCAGAGGCCGATGGCCTAAAGAGTTAATCGAAGTACTATGGGCCTACAGATGCACCCCTCAATCATCAACAAACGAATCCCCATTCAGCCTAGTCTACGGCGCAGATGCCATGATACCAGTAGAAATTGGCGAACCATCCCTGCGCCGAGAACTATACGACCCAACTCATAACCACCAAAACATGGCCTTACATCTCGACCTCCTTCCCGAACTCAGAGAAAAAGCCCAAATACGCAATCTAGCCGCCAAACAACGAGCTGCCAGGAAATATAACGCAAACCTACACCCAATATCGTTTGTCGTCGGAGACCTAGTATGGAGAATGACCAGCAGTGCTAGAAAGAAGGATGGCAAGTTCTCCGCCAATTGGGACGTGCCATACCGCATACGAGAAGACACAGGAGGAGGGGCTTATCGCCTAGAACAATTATCTGGGGAAGAGATTCCCAACACATGGAATGTATCCCACCTCAAGTTCTACTTCAGCTGAACATGTATCATAGTCGAATCAATACTTGTAACCATGGGTGTACTCTTTTTCCTCACTTGGTCTTTTTTCCCTAAGGAGGGTTTTGGCCAAGGAGGTTTTAACGAGGCACCCTTATTTGAATAAATAAAAAGAATGGTTCCCTACTTTATGACTCTATCCCTTTAACTTTGATTCATTCGTTTAAGTTCCCCACCCTTACCCCAAGTAAGCGGCCTGGGTCGAACACCCTCTATCTTTGTTCATTCGTTTAAGTTCCCCACCCTTACCCCAAGTAAGCGGCCTGGGTCGAACAACCTCTATCTTTGTTCATTCGTTTAAGTTCCCCACCCTTACCCCAAGTAAGCGACCTGGGTCGAACACCCTCTAACTTTGTTCATTCGTTTAAGTTCCCCAGCCTTACCCCAAGTAAGCGGCCTAGGTCGAACAACCTCTATCTTGATTCATTCGTTTAAGTTCCCTACCCTTACCCCAAGTAAACGGCCTGGGTCGAACAACCTCTAATCTTGATTCATTCGTTTAAGTTCCCCACCCTTACCCCAAGTAAGCGGCCTGGGTCGAACACCCTCTATCTTGATTCATTCGTTTAAGTTCCCCACCCTTACCCCAAGTAAGCGGCCTGGGTCGAACACCCTCTATCTTTGTTCATTCGTTTAAGTTCCCCACCCTTACCCCAAGTAAGCGGCCTGGGTCGAGCAACCTCTATCTTTGTTCATTCGTTTAAGTTCCCCACCCTTACCCCAAGTTAGCGGCCTAGGTCGAACACCCTCTATCTTTGTTCATTCGTTTAAGTTCCCCACCCTTACCCCAAGTAAGCGGCCTGGGTCGAACAACCTCTATCTTTGTTCATTTGTTTAAGTTCCCCACCCTTACCCCAAGTAAGCGCCTTGGGTCGAACACCCTCTAATCTTGATTCATTCGCTTAAGTTCCCCACCCTTACCCCAAGTAAGCGGCCTGGGTCGAACACCCTTTAACTTTGTTCATTCGTTTAAAGTTCAAATAAAACGGTCAAAATCCAACACCCCTTCACACTTATCCATACCGCTAACGCAACACAATCATACATAGTAACAACATCTAACATAGCATACACAAGGCATTCATCATATTAAAGGCAAAGTAAAATAATGTACGGATTATTACAAACAAAGTTCAAGTTTCAAGAAAAAATGAATTAACTACACCCCCTCGTTCTCCTCACCCACCACAACAGCTCCCGAATCCTTCTCCTCCTCTGTCGTCTTCTCCTCCACCTCCTCCGCAACCCCCTCATCCTCCCTCACCAACTTCCCACCAACTACATCCTTGTCTACGTCAAATCTCGAATCCAAGGCATCCACAACCTGATAGAAGAAGGTCGCCTGCCGCAACCCCTTCTCGAAACCATTTATATGCTCTTGGATAACGTTGTTCTTCAAATCATCCAACTCCCCAACAGCCCTGTCGTACTTATCCTTCAAATCCTCGTAGTCTTCTTCCAACTCCCCTATACGCTTGTTTAGTTTCTCCTCAGAGTCCAAACAACGCACTCTCCATGATGCCAGCCTCTTCCTCTCCACTTCCCAGCCTTCTTTCTCCTTTTCTAGAGTCGCTTTCTCCTCCTCAAGCTTGTCCACTTTACCCTGCAACTCCCCCACCTCCTTTACTTCCCTTCTATAAAGAGACCCTACACGCCGACCCAAGACTAAGGACTTGCTTCCAAACTCTACCATTGTTCTCACGATATCATCAACCTCCATGTTATCAATAAAGTTAACAACAGTGTCTGGAAGGTTGATCGAGATATCCTTCCTCACGGATATTTCCAGCAACTCGATCAACCCGGCCTCAGGCAACTTCTCTCCACTAGCCGATCCCGCCCCGCTAGCCGACCCAAGAATAGCCGCCCTTATTTTCTTCACGTCTTTGCCCTTCCCAAGTCGAGGCGGAAGCTCAGCTTTCCTTTTCGTCCCGCCGTGTACATGCACCTCCACAACCGATTCCTGCAAGTTGGGAACATCAGCTTTCCCAGCCGCCTTGGCCTTAGCGGCCATCTCCTTCCTCAGCGATTGAAAGAGCGCCAAATTCTTCTTACCAGACTGCGCCATATGCCCTACAATAACATATTACGACTCGGATCAAAACAACTTAGCATCATTAACACAGCTTAAGTAATAAACATATACCTTCAATATCTATTATCGGATGCACTGAATTATAAACCCTAACTAGGCCCTTAGTGGGCAACTTATCCACAAATCTCAACAACATCCCCACCACCTCCTTGTCACCAGCCGACAACTCCTCCACTCCCATGTCTTTATAATGAGAAGGATTATTGGTCCAGTTGAAGGGAAACTTGGTACTCCCATCCGCATTCAAAAAATGCGATTTACCCCCTTCCTTCACAACCACCTTGAAGTACCCGTCTTTGAAGTGTTTGAAAGACTGGGAGAAAGCATCCAACCTGCTGATGCTGGGACGACTGATTAAAGAAAGCCAAGTAGCCGACCTTCGGGGTCTGGTGTCATAAAAATACAAGAAGGCATAGGGAGTAGGCTCCAAGTACAACGACTCGCACAGAATGCGGAAGGCCTGCAAGTAGGCCCAGCTATTAGGATGTAGCTGGGTAGGTGCCACATTCAACGCCCGCAGCACACCCATAGTGAAGTCGTCAAAGGGTAGTCGCACATGAAGCTGAGAAAAGTGGCACATATACATGTAAAAGAATTTCTCGGTAGCCCCCTCCTGCCCGTGGCATACCCGGTCGACGGCACTCACCCTCTCCAGCGAAACAATGTCTCCGCTGACACCCCTAGACATAACGGGTGTACAGTTTAGCCAAGAGTTTAACAGACGAGACCACCTAAATAAAGATGATTGGTCACGAACATCAGCAGCGACCCATCCATAGCCGCCTTTGGCCGGCCAGTTACTCTCCTTCAACTCTTCAGGAGGATCCTCTCGAACTTCCCTCACCACCTCCATCGGCATTCCGCTTGTAACAACTCCAGAACTTGTACCCTCTCCGCTAAGTCGTCTATCCTTACTCCTATCTGACTCAGTACTTTCACTACTACTAGACGTAGACACACTACTACTACTGGACATACCTGATTTCGTTTTTTACGAAGATGTCGGTCGAAATAGAGGACTAGTCGGACACTTTTACGCGCACAAGGTCTTTAAATTCAGAAATCATGAATGAAACAAGTAACCTCTTATCTGTTTGCAAACACACATTTATAGCCTGCGATCCCAAACGACGAACCTCTTCCCACCAAAACCATATCACAGACCAATCAACACCATCATTGCGAAAAATCCCACTCCAAAATGGCGGCGCCAAAACTTTTGCGATGTGACCAACTGACACCCTTTCACCTACCTTCTGACAGTTACAAATCCTAAGCCTTAACACTGTTCACCACACTTAAAGGCTGGGGGACTGGTGTATCACACCTAGCCGGTTCTGCTAGCTTACCAACACATATCATCCTTGACCGACAACCCATATCGGACAAGGCTGGGGGACTGGTGTATCACACCTAGCCGGTTCTGCTAGCTTACCAACACATATCATCCTTGACCGACAACCCATATCGGACAAGGCTGGGGGATTGGTGTACCGTACCTAGCCAAATTCAACCAAGTAAACAGTGTGCATATCGAAACCGCCTAGTACCCGAACATCACCAACGTTAGCCATATAGGCAAGTAGCCGGTCGAGACCGACTACTCGAATGAACTTAAGCTATCATCGATGCCCCCGCATTCAATAGGTCTCAAGGGCCTGGTTTGGGGCCCAGGCCCATTCATGGCCCAAGTTACAGCCCATGTCAAAACCCAGCCCATGAAATGGTCAAACGTCATTAATGCCCTATAAATACACGTGGACCCCATCATCTAAAGAGACACATTCATTAATCACTGATTTGACTCTCTGAGAGCTTTGACTTACTTGAGCTTCGGAGATTCTTCTGCAGGTAACCCCTCCTGGGTTCAAGTTGACATGTATCAACCGGGAAGAGGCCAACTGAAGAGATAGCGGACTACACGGTAAGGTGACGCTTGTGTCTAATCTCTTATTTGTTCTCTGCAGGAACACATTCCCCCTTCATTTAGGATCACTAAAGCACAACAAGCTAGGATAGAAGACTTCATTGACATTGGGGATGCATTCATCCAAAACATTGCTAAGTTTTCTAGACTTGAAAAAGATTTTAAGCACAATTTAGACTTGCTCTTGAGTGAACAAAGAAAGAGAGAAAAATACAAGAGAGAGCAAGCTAAATATCAAAACCTTCGAGAGTTTCAAAAGAAGCGAGAAAAGGAAGCGTTTGAGAAGCTTTGTGCTTAAAGAGAACAAGAGGAAAAAAAGCTAAAAGAGAAGAAAAAAAGAGAGGAAGAAGAAAAGGCTAAAGAGGAGAGTCTAAGAAAAACAACAGAAGAGAATGAGAGAAAAGAATTACAGGAAAGAGAGAAAATAAAACAAGAGAGTAATCTTGAAATACAATCACCAGTGGTAGAGTTAAAGATCATTTCAAATGCAAAAAGGGAACTAATTGTTAAGGATTTGGTGTTAAATTTTTCAATAATTCCTTCCATTCAGTTCCAATTGTCAAAGGAAGTTCTTACATCTTTAACTTCTATTCACTTTGTCCGTAAATCTTTTGCTTTGTTTTCCACTCAAACATTTTGTTCTCAATTTCATTCCCTTATTTCACCCTCCTCAACATCTTGTGTAAAAACACACTTTGGATCTAAAATTCTTTTCAAAAATTATCTTAGTCAAAGTGTAAAACATTCTTTTTGTGAAGTGGGTCCAATACCAACTTTTTCAAAATTTATAAGCCCATTTTCACATAGTCCCCATTCAATTTTACTGTATGGTCACTATGATTTTAATTCACTTTTATTTGATGACTATTGCAAATTTGTTTTTGATCCTGGTGGTACTATTATTTTGGTTGTTGTGAGCCTTTAATAACCCTCTAGATCTGAGGACAGATCCTCTTTAAGGGGGAGGGGATGATGTGATCCCAATAAGGCTTATAGCATTGGGCCAATGCCTAGGCCTATTCATTTTAATTTCTTTTATTTCTTTTATTTTTAAAACTTGTTTTAATTCAATATTTTTGTTAAATGCAGCTCATTTTCAAAGTTGTCAATCGATATTGGGCCTGCAACCCAATTCTCACCATACAACATCCGTGAATGGTGGGCTGAATCCGTGAATGGTAGGTTGAATCCTTGCTCCAGCGGCCCAAAGATGGCATCACACAATCACGCTTGTTCAAATTGTTTCATCCGCACACCAACATTGATTTGGAGCAACCAATTCTCATGCTCAGCGTCATTGGGCCTAAGCCCAATCTGCACCATCTCAATTCCTTCAAGCGTCTAGCAGATCACGTCACTTTTGCACCACCTGATTCAGCGTGTATAATGAAATTGGGCCAACAAATTATCTAGCTGCAGCCCAAGTCATCCTTTCCACCAACATGACAACGTGCGGACCAACCCTTCAGCAATACTACTAGGGTTCACGAGAGTCTTTCCCACAAACTGAGAAGTGCGTCCTCTATTACGGTTAGGGGAAACTGTTAGTGTTTGTTTAGGGTTTGCTTCTTCTCCCACACGCGTTCCTCCCGTTTCATTTAACGACATGTTGTTAGTCGTTTCCGTTTGTTGCTTTCTTTTCTGAATGCCTTCATCTATAAAAGGCAAGCCAACCATTTGTACCAAACAGCTTTGATGAATGAGAATATTTGGTAGAGATCACTCCCGCCATTCATCAGCTCACCATAAACCCTAGGTTAGGTCGTTATCTACTCGGATTGCCCCAAACCAGTGAGAAACCGGATCTAACCGAGCATAATCTTCGTTCCGCTGCGTTTCCCTCGCTCTTTGCGAGATTCAATCGGTAGATCACCGATTGGGAGAGGTTTTCCGGCGACTACCGCGACGGAGGAGCCTCATCATTTTCCTTTTGGCCATGTCTCATGCTTCTAATGGAGAGAGTTTCTTCTTAGTAGTCTCCATGTGTCATCCTCCTAATGGAGGGGATTTTTCGTTGTCCTCCAAGGAGTAGAATTCATGTTTTGTTTCTATAATTTTGAGACAACTTCAGGGTTACCTAAGCTTATAGAGGTGTCTTCCCCCATGTAAATCACCTTTGAATTCGAGTATTGTTATGCTGCCAATTTTCTGCCATACTACTCAACTTAGGTCACCAAGACTAGAGCACTCTAGGTTTCCTTTAGTCACCCTTCCTTAAGAATTGGCCCAACCTCTCTTTGGAGCACTAAAATACGACCATAACCTCTCCCCATTTCTTAAGTCATATAGCTTGAAGAAGGAGACATCATCTCATCACATCAAAACTGCCATATGCGCAACCTATTTCTACCACCACCAAGCTTCCAGAAACCACCACCCATTTGTGAGTCTTCCCTTGGCTTGAATGATATAGCTGGAAGAAGCATATCCCATCACATATAGATCCAAAATCTCTTTTACTGACTTGAGGGTCAAAGAGTCTTTTACAAGTATATCTTCCCTCTTCAAACAATGAGGGATTTCATTTGAACCAAAAGGAGCATTCAAGCCACAATTAGGATCTTGCGACTTGTACAAAGGTCCACACACCAGATCCTAGAAAGAACAGAACCAAATGAACCCATACCTCAATTCATGATGAAAATAGAGTTTTTGAAACTTTAAGTAATAACTAAAAAGTATGGTCAAAAGTTACAAAAGTGTGGCCAAACATTTGGGCAACAGTTTTGTAGGCATGGAAGATATGGTTGTGGGCTTAGGTTATAAGTAACATTTTCTTTTACTAAGGTAACACAATTTACAAAACTACTGTCTTATAGTGTTAGAATGAGTCACCTATTTTAAATGATTCTTATTGTGTATAGACAACATATTTTAAATGTTGTTTGTTGTTTATAGGAAACACATTTTAAATGTTGCTTATTATTTAGACAACATGTTTCGAAATGTAGTTATATGTAAAGGCCATACCTCTAATATGCTAAAAAATAAATATTATACATAACACTTTTGACAACATTGTTAAATTGATTTAGAAGACAAATGTACATTCAGATCGATAGTTTTAAAATTATAATTATTCATTTAACCAATTCTTATATTATTTATGTTAGTGATTTACGTAACATATTGATTATAACTTTAAAATGTGACTAAATCTTATTATATTAAAAACATAATTACTACAAAGCATGTAATATACATAATAATTGAATAAAACTGATAAGGGTTTGATGAAGGCTTGACCACACAAGATGCAATGGAAGCTCTTCTAAGAAGGATCACAAGCAGCATGACTAAAGGGGAGACTTTTATTTCTTCTTCCTTGACTCTATTTAGTATTTATTTATGTTAAATTCCCTAAAGTTGGCTTGTTAGATAAACCTTAGTTGACTTATTGACCTTGACTAGGTTTGACGAGTTGACTAGAGTTGACTTGGCTCAAGTCAACATGTTCACTTGTTTGTCTTGTTTTCTTTGTAGGTTAACCATGATTACGATAAGATGATCACTAATGGAGATGGATTAAAGCACTCTCACATGGTAAAGCATTACTGGACCACATGTAAAGGTGATGAGAGAGAAAAGGCAAAAGCATAAAGTAACTTCTACCTTAGTGGTACAAGTGGTCCATGGAGCTGCCTTCCTTTCTCTAGGTCGAGAATCCACATTGAAGTGCACATTCCATTCCATTTGTTGGTTCATTTTAACCTACCTTCTACAATGTGTTTTTGTAATTGCAAAGACACCATTTTGTACTTATTATTATTTCTTAGAGACCCCTAAAACTCTATATTTAAGGGGTGCTCCTAGACATGTGCAAGGGTTTATCAATTTGAGTAAAATACTATCATATTTTTGTGACTTTCTCCTCTAAGGAGTGGAGACTCTCCTTTGGCCTTTGATGAGTTCATATTTATGCCCTCATTTAATGTTTAATTCTGGTTTTTTATTGAATTTTGTTCTTAAAAGATTGATTTAATTAGGATTTCTTATAATTGGGTTTATTGAGCATGAGATACAAAAACATGATAAACATAACTTTTTAGTTGCATAAATATTTTTTTTGGATATTTTGAGGTGTATTAGTGTAGTTGCAACTAAGTTGAGCTCATGGTATGGAAATAAATTGATTAAAGCTTCATGACACCTAAAAGATAAATCCAAGAATAAAAATTATCAAAATAAAAAAAAAATCCAAGCCAAGCAATGCATGAAGAAGGCAAGAAAAGCTTTAAAAAGTGAAGAAGTTTGGCTAAGCCAAGAAGAGGGAACAGACAACAAAAATTGGACCTTGCGATTTTCTCTATCTTTTACCAAAAAAAAAGGGTTTGATGATCCATAAATATTTATGATAAAAGATAATTTGGCAAAATATATCTTATTAAATATATCATAAATATCAAAAGATAATAATTACCAAATCTTTTTGAATATTGCAAGATCTTCTTAAATCTCTTTAGATATCCATAACAAAGAGGTATATCTTGAAGCTATTGGATTATTTAAAACATAATTGGAGGAGATTGCAAATTGTTGATTTTGAAAATTAATTGAAATATTAGTTGGTGATAATTTATCATATATCTTTAAGTAATTAATTTATTTAATTTTATCATATATTGATATATATTATCAATCAACTATATGTGTCAAATAGTTTATATCTCTCTAAATATTTTGAAATATTCATAATCTCTATAACGATAAACAATATTTATCTTTTTCTTTATTTTAAAAGATATTTGAGAGATTTTAGCAACAGAAAAACCCAATCTAATTCTTGTATATAAAGAGACAAAGGGGAATTAGAAAAATGAAGCTCGAAACTTTGGAGTTTAGGAACCCTTAGGGGGGCTTAATTTTGTTCTATCTCCACCTTCTCTTCTTTTATTTTATTTTGATTTCATGAAGTTCTACACTTCTTGAGTTGCTTCCATTGTAATTTCATTATGGATTATGAGGTTCAAATGACATAATTTCTTTGTTCTTTTTATTATTGTTGTGGTTTTCATTCATCCATGTCTTTTGTCTTTGAATCACGTAAAAAGTAATGATTTTTACATTATAGCAAGTTAGCAGGTGTTAAATCTATATGCATGCTAATCACATGAGTTGAAGAGTTTTAAAATCTAATTGAGACTTTACTTTGATTTTATTTAGAAGCTTTCATTTGATTAAATGAGTTTTTACCAATAATTGAAACTTTACTTTGGTTAAAGGTATTTACTCTAACTAAAATTAATCGAGACTTTACTTTGATTAATTAAGCTTTTTATCTGGTGAGGAGACAAAACAATGTACATGATTAGGCATAGTAAAATTTGATTCAGAATGTACTTTGGTTCAATTTACTATGGATAATCTAAAAGTTCTCACTTTTAATTAAGAGTGTACTTTGGTTAAAAGTGAGAACGTCAACAAATTAATTGAAGCTTTACATGGATTAATTTGCAAATCTACAACAATAAAAATGTCATAATTAAAAAAATTGGAAAAGTTGACTTGTAGTTAAAACAATTAAAGAAAATAAATTTTGACATATGGCTAGATTGATCCAACAATCACAAAATTTTTCGTCTCCTCCCCAAAATAGGTTCATCAAGGCCAAATAATCCCACCTTGATATTAGTTCATTGGTAGCCCTTTGAGCTTTAAACCTTTTTTTTTCTTGTTTTAAGCCCATTGTAATTCCTTATAATGAAAAGACCATGTTTTTCTTACCTAGGAAGAAAGAAGGAGCTGGAGGATTATGTTAGGATTGGGTGAGGAATAAAGCGTGAGGGTGAGCTCACCCACAAATTAATAAAAATGGTAAAAAGGTAGAAATTAAAATGTAGAAAAATGAAAAATTATCTCCTTTCTTAAAAAGACCAAGAAACGAAAAAAATAGTTTTTTTGAAATATAACAATATACAATTTTCAAATAAAAGAATTTTATTGACGTACTTTATCCAATAATATTATCCAAAAAAGACTTACTCTATCAAATTATATATACATAAAGAATGCTACTTTATAATTTATTCATACATTCTAAAAAAGACTAAACATTGTACATAATCTCACTATGAACCAACTATCTAGTGGGACTCCAAGATCTCCCCCTATGCCCATGGGAACAAGAAAATCACAACAACCAAAAAATTAATGGCTTCTTTTTCAAGTTCTTCCCGGTGTCTAAAGTCCATTGCCGTAATAGTCTGCAAAGCAATGAAAAAAAGTCCAATGGGAAATTTCATTAGTCTATCAAAGGATCCTTCCAAACACTAATCAATTCCAAATTTATTTCATTTTGAAAACCTATATTTCCAAAATCCTACTGCATCCAAAATCTCTTTATACGTTAATTTTCTGCACCAATTAAAATGCAGGGCCAAAGCTATATAAAGGAACCATTTTACTAAAGATTATAGATTATGTATTACACATGATCAAACTCTTAATTACATGATTAAAATATCCACCTAAACCTTCTTTCTAGAATTTTGTTGGTCCTTCTCAATGCTTGGTATATAACATGCTAAACAATAAATACATTAAGGTGCATGTTGAATGGTTCAGGGAGCCGTAATTGAAATTCATAATCCATAAGTGGCTACTTTTATGTTGTTCTTTCAAGATTTTATGACAAACATACCACTAGCCAATAAAGAATTTTAATTTAATTGAAAACTCTATAAGATGTAAGGGACATACCTTCTTTATATACATGAGAATCTAAGGACTTGAAGTAACTAAAATACATCCCCGGTTTGTGTGAGACCCACTAAATTTAAATAATTAAATAAATGATTATTTAATAAATGCAGGTAAGAGAAGCCTTTATGGCATTAAATGCTAACCTTAATGATGTGGAAAAGTACTAGCTCATATGGTTGAGAGTACTTTATTTGTGTGAGAGTACTTGGGTTCGAGTCCTATGTATTCCATTTGTGTAGGATTTAATTTTTTTTATTTTTTACTAATATGTATGTGCGTGTAAGTAAGAAGATAGCAATTGGGTTATACTAGTTGGAATGAAATGGGGATTGGCATGATGGTTTGGTATTGACTTGGCAATTGCATGGTGGTGAGTTCAAACCTTGGGGAAAACCTAAATTAAACTTTATATTTTTTTGCTAATGCTAGATTTGGGTGGAATGGGAAGGGTTAAAGGAAACCCTAACTGATCTAGCAGCCAAGGGAGGCTGAAAAACAGCCATAAAGGGACCATGAATGGCCATTAACCATTAATTAAGTGGGAATCCCGTTTTTGCATTATTGACCTAAATTTAAGCACTGTTTAAAAGGTAAAAGTTGAGTATTACGAAAGGTTTTGGCAAGGCTGAGACTATACCAGAAATAGAGCACAAAAGGAGAGTATTTGTGAGTGTTGGGTGAGGTTCTGGGTTTGAATTGGTAGAAGAGCAAGAAGGAGATTGACAAATAAGAAGGAAGTAGCACATTTAGCAAATTGAGCAAGGAAATCCAGGTTAGGGGAGTTCCTCTTGATTGCTTTAGTTTTTAATGAATGAATTGTGGTATGTGAGAGATTGGAATTGTATTTTATGTGTATGTCAAAGCTGGAATCGGGTTTCTGGAATTTTTCCAAAAACCATCTGGCGGTCACGCGTGACCCGCCAGGTGACACAAGCGTCAGAACCATTTTCTGGGTTTCTTCCTTGAATCGCCTGGCGGCAGAGGATGAACCGCTAGGCGGCACGAACACAATTACAATGTTTTTGGCCATTTTTGGTATTTTTGGGGCACCTGTGATGTGGTCGTGATGTTTGTATGCTCGAATGTGAATTTTGATGTTTTCATAGACTATGCATATGCTGATTATGTTGGAAGGCATGACTTTTGATCTGAAATTGGGGGTTAGGGTTTATGATGGAATCAGTGATAAATAACATAAATTATGTCAATGATTGGTGGGTTGGTTTTGCAGAAATGAGATTCATATGTATGATGTATGAATTCTGGATGATGCTTTGATATAAAATTATGTCAGTATGAAGGGGGGAAACTGGGATAGGAAGGTTTGGGTGTGTTTCGGTGCAGGAAAAATCTGGAGATTTCTAGATATGTATGCACCGCCTAGCGGTGCATGAATTGTCGCTAGGCGGTCTGACAATGCAGTGGGTGTTGTGCAGTTCTGTTTGGGCTTCATGTCATTGGGTGTTTAATAGGCAAGCTATACGTGTATGATTCAAAGAAAATGTAATAGATAAGGAGAATTTGAATTAAATGAGACTAAGGGAGATTGAAATAAACGAAAGTGTGAGGTATGATATAGATAATATTTATTTTTGAACGTTTGGGTGTATGTGGTAAGTCAGATTCAGGAAGTATGTTAATTCGATAGTAAGAGTGAGATGGATGTATATGGAATGGCATGGTTGGTGTAATCTTTCCTTAGACATATTTTGTGGTTGTGAATTGTTGTTATGGTACTGATGAAGGATTATCTTGTTTCTTTTTAAGATTATTGAATATGGTGTGAGTTGATTAAGAAAGCTAAGTGAAATCCCCACTGGACATTAAGATAGCAAGCTATCTAGATGTGAAGGTTCCTTTCACAAAGCTCAAGAGAAGAAGATGATGGATTGATTCAAAACAAAAAGGAAATGGAAAGCACATAAACCATAGAAAACCAAGAACAATTAAAGGAAGAAGAAAACATAAAATGGAAAGGAAAGAAATGGTAAAAATGTGAGAAGCAAGCCACTACAAGGCTAGGCTAGAAGCCATGAAAACCTTGAAGATGAGTGAATGTGTGCCGCCACTTGCTATGCAAGATAAGGCTTAAAAGTATTCACTCCCAAGGGAGGAAACTCTCACAAATGGTTGAGACACAAGAGTGTTTTTACTTCAAAATGTTCAACCCTTTTACATGTCTAGGAGCACCCCTTATATAGAAGAGTTTAGGGGCCTCTAAGCAAATAAAAGATACCTAAGGATGTCTCTACAAAAACCTAATCCAAGCTTCTAGAAACTAGGTCAAATAAGGTTACAAAAATGAGAGACAAAAGAGCCAACTATTGTGTGTGCAAGGCTAATTTCGTTCTAGCACAAAAGGAGACAAAGAATGTGTCTCATATGTCTCCAAAAAGTGGCCAAAGTGTGCCAAAAACAAAGGAGACCAAAGGTACATAGGTACACTTGTTTTATGGCTTTTACTTTATGCTTTATGCCTTTGCTTTACTCTCTCCTCCACATCATTTATGCTCCCCAATCATCATGCGCCACCTAGCATTGCTTTCTTACTCCTAATTAACCTACAAAGAAAATAAACATAGATTAGCATATTGGCTTAAGTCAAGTCAACTATAGTCAACAAGTCAAACCTAGTCAAAGGTCAACAAGTCAACTAAAGTTGATTCAACTAAGTCAACTTAGGGAATCAAAAATAACAAACACAAATGAAAGGGATGAAGGATTAGTGAACTTCCTTTCTAAACATGCTTAGTCTTCTTAAGCATGTGCCTCCATCCTTGGTTGGGGTCAATCCTTCATCAGGTACATATGCAATATTGATCAAAGTGTGGTGTCATGATTTATATAAATATCAGAATGTATGATGATAAGACTGGGGGTATGTGGAATGTATGAGGCATATTTAAAAGGGGTAAACGAAGGTGAGCATGGATGCATGACAATACTTGATTTGTTGGCATGTCTAAATGAGTGTGATGTAATTTTGTTATAGATGTATGACTGGAATCTCATATTTGCGCTATAATTGGGTGAGTGGTATGTTTTGGAGATCCTTTGGGATCTGTTTAAGTGCCCAAAAACCAGTAGCATTGTGCTACTAGTATAGCGCCTGGCGGCGTGAGCGAGCCGTCAGGCGGATTGGAAATAAATCAGTGATAGTGGTCACAGTGCGAGCAGGGCGCCTGGCGGCGTGTGATGGCTGCGCCAGGCGGTGACGACGAAGCAGGGCGCCTAGCGGCGAGGTGGTGTCTGCCAGGCGGTGGTGGTGTAGTGAGGATATTGTAGGCGCGTGGCGCCTAGCGGCGTGTGCCGCCCGCCAGGCGGTCTGGAGCGAATTCCGCCTAGAGGCATGAGATGCGCGCCAGGCGGTTTTGGTCCAATGATAGTGCACGAGGAAAGTTTTCTACATCGCTTTAGGGGATGTTCATGATGTGATGCTTTGGCTGGGGGCCCAGTTACGAGTGAATCTTATATTGGGGTAACACGTTACCACTCTAAGTTGTAGCTTGGTGGTTTAGGAAGTCTAGTGGAGTGTACGGGTTATGGCTCATACGGTGAGGTTTCGGATGATTGCCCTCTTCAGTGGATTCTGATAGAGATTTGGTAGTCTGAAAACAACTACAAACTTAGGTTTGTTTTGGGGAACTCCACTTGGTGTCACAGTGAGATGTTGTGGCAAGGTTATTCCCACGTGTGGACTATCAGGTGGTGGCCTGTAGTTGGAGGGGCGAGTAGACACTCGTGCAGCGAGGATCGATCATTGTTCTTACCTAAAGGGTATAAAGATAATAAACGTCTAAAGGCAAGTGTTGAAAATGAAGGAGTAAAAGAAAAGGGGAAAATGTACTAACCCGGGTTTAAATTTGTTGATGTAGTCTTTAATATTATATTGTTGGTTTTATTTAAATGAGCTCACCCTATCTATGTGTGTGGTGATGATCATGTAACTTGTTACATGGCAGCAGATGTTGATGCAGGTGAGTAGACAGATACATAGAGACGAAGTGGGGACCTCTCAGGGATTTTATCATTAGTTATTATGTCGAACTATGGTTTTATTGTAATAATTTTATGGACAGTTTTATTTGTAATACGTATTGATACGACTTATTTTATTTGTGTTGGCGCGTTGGATGTTCAGTTTTAAATTTTCCCGCGATTTTTGGGAAATTGATGATTAATAAATGAGGTTGTTATTTTATTTATTTTCTTATTTATTTTAATAAGTAATTTTCGACAAGGACGTTACAATTTGTTTCAATGGTTGCAAGGAATGAGTGTGGAACAATAATAACTATCAATTTAAATTCAAAATATTTCTAAGATTTCTCATAGAAATCAAAATTCAGTGATTCTTGAATAATTCAATGACAAATTAATGAAATTAGAAATTACAATCCATAACAATAAATGGAAAATAATTCAGTTGATTAGAAAACTACTTTAGTTTTAGGAAGAAAGCAAATAAGATTCTCTTCACATTGGTTCAGGAAGACAAAGACATCTCAAAGCAATTTACACACTCTCTCCACCTTTTGAAGAAAATCTCAGCGAATACATAATGGTTTCCACAAATCTGAGCCAATTGCACATGCTCGAAGATGAAAAAACAAAAGGTGGTATATAGTTAGAAATAAAATGCAAATCCCTCCAATTTGAATGCAAAGAGGGTCAAGTATTCAAAGAGTGAATTTAAACTAAAGAAGATGAAGGCGAAGAGGGTCACGACACCACAACGTCAGAGTCATGTTGCAAACAACAACGTGTGTGGATCTCTAATGCCAGCGCTCCACTGAGAAATTTGATTGCACCCATTAGTGTTCTTCTAGGGTTTTTGATGAACCCAGGCCAAATAGTTTCTTCTAAGATAAGATTCAAATTACAAGCTTGCCCTTCTCGCCTTTATGATGGAAGAAATGCTGAGCTTAAGTGAACATAGCACTACAAAAAAAAATTGAAATTATCGATAGATATATTTTTGTCAGTAAATTCGAATTACCGACAAATATATTTTTGTCGGTAAATTTGAATTACCGACGAATTCTCACATTTTAATTATCGTTAGAAAAATCCGTCGGTAACAGATTTTATTTATTGACAGAAAAATCCGTCGGTAAAATCTGTCGGTAATTCAAATTTTTTTATCCATAGATTTTTTGGTCGATAATTACCAACAAATTTTTCTATCAGTAATTACTGACATATTTACCGATGGATTTTTCTGTCGATAATTACTGACAGAACATGATTTCAGTCGGTAAAATTTTATCGACAAACATTTTGCTGACAAATTTTTGACTGTCGATAGTCTGTCAGTAATGTTGATTAAGCGATGTATTTGACCATTACCGACGGATTTTGACCGTTGATAATATTAATTTTTCTTGTAGTATCTTGTAATTATTACATATTATGAGAATTATGCATATATTTGAGAATTTTTATTTAACTCCACCGTATACAAAAATTATTTTATAACGCAAATAAAATTTGTAAAAAAGTACCCGGTAAAACTAAATGACACAAAAAAAAAGTTAAATATATTATTTCTCTAAAAGCTTATGTTTCTTCTTTAAACTAAATTATGTTTCTTTTTCAATAAACAGTAAATTGTATGGAGTTATTTTTCTTGTGATAAAACAATTCTATAGTAAGTTTATTTGTTGGAAAAAATGTTATATATGACTTTAATGAAATATTACTACAAAATATTTTATAATTTAAGAAAATAATTTTTTTTATAATAATATTAAAAAGATATTTAAGAAAGAGAAAATTATTAAAGTAATATAATGATAATAATGATGGTTTTGTTCAGCGTGGAATGGTCACCATACATGGCAAATGACTCATATAATACAGGTCTGTGTCATTTATGATTCAACCCACGAAATAGGAGCAATTATTGGCAGCTTCTATGACAAACAGAAGAAAAGTATTTGAAGGGAAGAGATCCATTCTATGCATTAAATAATTTTTCAATTATTTAAGAATATTTATAAGTCTTAAATGGTGACTTTAAATTAAACAATAGAACGAGTCTCCACCAAAACATCATGAGGGCACAAGTCAGAGCTCATGACTTGACCTGCATGAAAAACCTCTTCATTTATCCTTAGACTCTCTTCACACTATAATAATGGAAAGAAGGTTCTCCACTTCATTGAAATTGTTTCACCATTTCTTTCTCTCTCTCTCCCCCTTTTATTCAGCCAAAAGCAAGACAAACTCACACACACGGAAATATATATTTATACACAGAGAGAGAGATAAGATGGGTGTGAGCGAAAGTTTCAACAAGGATAATCATCATGAGTGTGTGGATGACGATGAAATTCCACTTCCTGGATTTCGATTCCACCCCACAGATGAAGAGCTTGTTAGTTTCTATCTACGAAGGAAGCTTGATAAGAAACCCATCAGCATCGAGCTCATCAAACAGATTGACATTTACAAATACGATCCTTGGGATCTTCCAAGTATGTTTTCTGCTCTATCTTCTTCTGTTTCTAGATCTTCTTCTGTTTATCTTAAACTTCAAAGTTCTAGAAAGTTTTTTTGCAAAATGAAATCAATATCATGGAATCAAGAATAGGGCTTTCATCTAAAACACACCCCAACAAGAAATAATGATTATTCTTTTTCATTATTGTTAATTTTAATTGTCTGTAATCAGAAAGCAGTGGCAGTGGAGGAGAGAAGGAGGGTTACTTCTTCTGCAGAAGAGGGAGGAAGTATAGGAATAGCATAAGGCCTAATAGAGTGACTGGGTCTGGGTTTTGGAAAGCAACCGGCATAGACAAACCAGTGTACTCACAAGGTGGAGAAGGCAATGACTGCATTGGACTAAAAAAAACACTAGTCTATTACCGTGGCAGTGCAGGCAAAGGCACCAAAACCGATTGGATGATGCACGAGTTTCGTCTTCCTTCTAACACAGACACCAACACAAGCTTTCCGAACTCCAGGAATTATGTAGATGTTCCCCAAGAAGCTGTAAGAAATTATATATATTATAAACAAGACTAAACCCTTGTTTTCAATACATTATTTCTCACCTCACCATAAATAAACATATAGTATGGGAATTAACATAAGGGTGACTTTTTCACTACATTATTTATTGGTCACTTAACCTTAGTTTTTCACAACTTACTAATTTTTCACTTAGCATTAGGAGAAATTCCTCAAATGTTTTCATACAATTTGCAGGAAATTTGGACGTTGTGTAGAATTTTCAAGAGAAACGTGTCACAGAGGAAGCACGTGCCGGACTTGAAACAAGTATCTGCTAAGCGCCATGCATTTTATGACAAGAGCTCAAGAGAGAGCAATATGGAGTTTGACGGTGGTAACAAAGAATCGTATATAAATTTTGGTGGCCACTATCACAACGAGCAGAAGCCCGCCATCAACTATACAAACAGTGATAAAAGGAATCAGTTTAATGTGGTTAGTCAGTTGTGCTCTACAGTGGCACAGCAGCAACCTCAACTTACTGCACCAGCTCCTAACCTTTGGACCAACCTACCTGGGAACGATTTTTTCACATTCGATAACTGGGATGAACTTGGATCGGTAGTGAAGTTTGCTGTTGATTCGCCTAGCTTGTAGATCAAGATGTGGAATTCATGTTGAGTTGATCGTAGTTAGTTAGATGTTAGAATGAAATCTATATCATAAGAGTGCGTTTGCTTGTATTAGAGATTATTCATTCTGTTGATCATGATGACTTGTAGTGACAGACTTGTTGACATATGATATGAATATGTTGCTTCTTATAATCCATCTATTTCTGGTTTCGTGTATAAATATTAATTTTACATAACTTAATTTGATTCATAGAGTTAATCGTTGGTGATGTAGTTATAGAAAGAGGATGAGTAGAATTTGTAAGCAAATTTAAACAACGGAGACAAATAATTAAAGTCAAAAAGTAGGAAGAGAAATACAACTAATAAATTATTTTTTCACCTCGCGGTCTTCGCCAAGTATTTGTCATAAGTTACTTTGTGCAAGTCATGAAACTAGGGGTTCTTGCATAAATGGGCTTCCACGATAAGTTGACAAAAATTCTCAAAGTCAAATATTATATTAGGACGCTAATGAATTGTATATCTCTAATTACCTGAGTTCATCTATATATATAGAGATTTAATTGTTCTTATGTTTCTTTAATCGTTTCCTTGTGAGTCCAAACTTTGGGTTTTGATTACATTTAATTGGGTTTGACCAAGTTTAATTGGCCTTTTCCGAGTTTGATTGGGTTTAACAAGGCTTAATTGGGACTACGTTATAGGCCCAATTCCCTTTGGACATATGCGCTTTGGTTTTTCTTTTTGTCTAAGTTAGTAGGGGTTGGTGAATATACCAACATACTATTTTTCCTTTCATTATGCACTTAATTGTCCTCCACTGGTGTATTCAACTGGACATCCGTATTTCCTTCCTGTTGGCTGACCAGATTCTTCATGACGTAGGCGACCTTTAATGACGTATATGGAATATTCAATTAGTGTTCTTCCATTTTAACAATCTGGGAAGTATCCGACCTTCCTAATGTCCTGTTATTACACCACTATGTATTCAGTCGTATTATTTTGGTGAGTCTTTGGTTGGAAGTATCCGACCTTCCTAATGTCATGTTATTACACCAGTATGTATTCGGTCGTATTATTTTGGTGAGTCTTTGGTTGGCAGCTTGTCCGACTCCAATAGTAAACCAACCCCCAAATCTTTTGCGTGTACTTTATGGTAAAGGTTGTCTAAATGCATGTCCAGTATTATAGTACATTAACTACCATTTTTAATAAATATGAATTTTTAATTTTTCTTAATTCCCACTTATTTTTTAATAAATCATTATGATGGCATATCATGTACCAATAATGATCAAGCACACTTAAGAAAAGTTGGAGTCATCTATGAAAAGTGGACCCAAGCTCTTACCATCATGGGCCATCAATGACTTATCTGTGGAAGGTGGACTCAAGAAGGTGGAAAATATTGCTCATTCTTAGAGTGTCATCTAGCCACGAAGAGAACACTCTACAATGAGAGCATGAAACATGGCCACTCTCTCCTATAGGTGATAAATCTCTTCCCTCGTCTAAAACTCTACACTATATGGCCTAAGATACAAGGCCCAAAGGTCTACTATGTTAACACAAATAGCCTTGATGATTTGGTGCTTGAAGATTTGATGAAATACATGAAGCCATTGTCTTGGAACATGTTTGAACCATGCTTAAATTGATGAAGATGTGAAAATTTGATGTTTCATGTGTTGATTAAGCCTTGTGTGTGTGCTCTATATCTGGTTTACTCGTGAAGAAAACAAGCTTGAAGATTGGAGTTCATATTGTAGACCATTTAGCATTCTATAGATGTATAAGATCTTATTTGTGTCTTTTAATCCGTTGAATTGTTTTCCAACATATTAAATGGTGTATTTTAATTTGTTGAATGGCTTTTAAATAGATTAATTGTAATACTTTTAATTGTTACATATTCAATCAGCTGATTTATTTTGGAATCGACTGATTTCACTTAAGTTAAGTGAAATCAACAAATTGATTTGAAAATTAACCTGTTTAATTTTGTAACAGTTTGATTATAAAGTTTGTTTTTTCTCGAAAGAGAGGGAAGAACTACCATTTTGAGCATGAAAACTTTCTAGAATCAGTGGAATACTCTCTCTTTTTTATCATACAGATGTGCAGTTGTTGAAGATTGATCTTAAATCATTCTTGGAGCTTTTTGATTGTTTTTAAAGGTTAGAGGAAAAGGTTTGGTAGGCTAGGTTGTACCACCACTCAGGTTTGGTCTTTCTTAAGCTTGTAGGTTGTGCCTGGTGGTTTTCCAAGTCTGCTAGGGAAGTCTTGTTGTGCTTGTGTTGATTCTTTTGTGACTCAAGAGTCCTTGGTTATAGTTTTTGCATATTTGAAAGTGTAATTTTGTAAACATTGTAAATCTTTTGAAATTGTGCAAAGTCAGGCTTGAGTTACCTTGACTAACTAGATATAGCTTAGATTTGAGTGAACTAGTATAAAAATCTTATGCATTGTAACCACACACTTATCCTTTTGCACTCCTGGGCAAAATTGAGCAATTTCAAAACTTGTTCTGAGGTATTTTATTTCACATCAACAATGGATCAAAGGAATGAACCTTACTTGAGACAAATCAATATTCTAGAAATCAAGTTACCATGCATAAACAAACAAAAAGATTCTATTTTTCACACATGAGTTAATCTTTTGAATTCACAAGACAATCAATTATGAAAGAAAGCACTGAAGTTAAATGTGTATTTTCTCACCAAAATTCTCTCAACTGTTTTGGCTTGTGTTTTCACTCAAAATACTCATGCAAGTAAACACTCATAATACTTAACAAGACTTTGATATTCACAAACTTTCAGAAAACTTTCCTTTCGCCATTTTTATTAATTTGTGGGTGAGGTACTCACCCACACACTTTATTCCTCAACCAATCCTAACATAATCCTACCAATGGATTAATATCAAGGTGGGCTTATTTGGCTAAGTAGCTAAAAACAAGAAATGCCTCAGTCATATCAAATCATGCATATTCACCTAAGATGCAAAACAAAAGAACCAAGCTAAATATTTGAGTATAAACAAACATGAGCAAGTCACTCAAGAAAAAATAGGAATGACACATGGCGGTCCATCCTTTGCATTAAGGCTCAAGACTCACAAGGTCAAAACTCTTTCACAAAAGATTTATTCAAGAAATTCTCAAATCAACTCAATTAGCAAATCATAGAAACAATCCACTCATATCAACATGACTTTTATTTTTCCAGAATTATGATCATCCCAATTACTGAATCAAATCTCAAAATCCAATGTCAATATGTTTAATTAAAAGCAGGGAAATATTTTTTTTTGTGGATTTCTTATGAGACATATTGTTTAAAAGTTTCACTTAGTAAAAGGTTAATACTTTCACAATTTTCTCAAAAAGAAATCACAATTTTTTTTTTCTTTTTAAATGAAAAAAAAAACTAAAAATTGAAAAAAAAGAAGAAAAATCCTACCTACAATTTGTCTCGCCCAATCTGGCCATATGTCAATTTCTTTTTTAATTTTAAAAAGTACAAGTCAGCTTGTACGATTTTATTATAGAAAACAAAAACACATTTTTGAAATTTTTTTAAAATTTTTAAAATTAAAAACAGAAATAAAAAACAAACATGCATGCAAATTAACTTTTTTATCAACAATGTTTTCAAAAGAATATGAGTCTAACCTCTTTTCCTTTTGCAACAACCTTTCTTCTTTCTCTGCAACCAAGTCAACAAAAATCACCACTGAAAACTTATTTGCATCATTCACATCAACAAACTTGATGTGTGGAGTGTATGGCTTCAACTGAATTTGAGCATCATCAAATGCATTCGAATGGTTAACAAGATCATCAGTAATCCTCATAATCTCACCTTGTGAGCTAAAATCTGCACTTGAAGTAGTTGAATATGCTGCTTCATCATTAACCAAGTCAGTTGCAATAGTTGATGCTTCAACTAAATCTTCGAATATCGTTGGCTCTTCAACTGCACTTGGTTCCTCCATTGTATTGTTCTCACAACTTTTCTCCTTAAAAAGATCATCTATACTCATATCATCATCAATAGATAAAACTTTATATTTACATTGAGCATCATCAACATATCCATCAGTAGATATGTATGTGTGAGAATCTTCAATTTCTTCATCAGCAACATCTTTAGCAAAATTGATATGTCCATCAGTAGACATATTACTATGAGCATCATTATATCTATAATAGATATACTAGTGTGATGTGATTCTGGTATTGGTTGATCTGACAATTGAATCGTGTACTTATTCACATCAGTGCTCAATTGTTCCATCCTTTGACTCATGCTCCTTAACATTATCATTTCATCCATTTGCTCAACTATCGTCTTCATAAGTTTTTCTAAGGTGGCCTCCATAGCTTTGTCTTTCATTAGCTGACTTAAATCTTCTGACATTTGTTCAGCTCTAATAGCCAACTTTAGAAGCATATCTTCTATTTCTTGACGAAGTGCTCTAAATTCTGGGATTTCAGCAAATCTCGGATGACATTGGAGGGTTGTATTAACAATATAAAGTAATTCTACAAAGTTGTTGATACTTGCATCCTCCATCATGTCATACAGTACTTTATCATTTTCATACCATTTTTGCTCAATATCTTTGCATTGTTAATTAACTAGCAACCTTTCATCTATGGTGTCTAATTTCTCTCTCAGTCCATCCATTGATAACACAACTTCCTTATAGGATGGTCCATTGATTGCTGCAACTTGTTGTGATGGTGCATGTTGTTGTTGTTGAGAACCAAATTGAACATATGATGGTTGAGGTGGACACTCAGAATATGGTTGTTGCTCATGGTATATGGTTGCTCATATTCCACAAAACATGATCTAGAATATAGATCATTAAATTGTCGTAAAGTTAACCTACTTATATCAGGTGCAGAAGTAGATGTAACAATTTGCTTTTGATAATCGTATGGATAATGTGGTTGTTGTGGATTATAATTCACTTGAAAATCACACTATTGATTATTTTCATATGAAAAATGATTTTGCATTTTTGAAAGAGGTTTTCTGAAAAGAAATAAGTTGAAAGCTTGTTTAGTAGACTTCCAGAAAAGACAGGTGCGTCTCAATGGACAACTTAAGTACCTTGTCTTTTCTTAGCCAAAGTGTTCCCCAACTAGTTTCACAAATTTCCCAACAAAATTCCTCAAACAAAAATTATGCTTAAAAAAGAATAAAGAAACTACAAAAAAATAAAATAACTAAAGAAAATAAAATAAATGTTAGAAAAAAAATTGAGATAAAAACATGTTAGTGATAAACAAAAAATAAAATAAAAAGAATAAAAAAAATAATAAAAAAAAGAACTAAAATGATAAAAATTCTAACCGTGTTCTCCCACAACGGCGTTAAATTTGATAACGTTGTCGTTAAGCGATCAAATTAATACTACTTATCTATAACAACTTTAGTATTGTTAAGAAAGTAGCCAAAAAATTAGCATAGGTTAAGTTAACCCTAAGTCGTCTCCCACCAAACACGGAATTGATTTTTAACAAGTTAGTTCTTATAAAATCTTGTTGGCAAAAGCAATACAAGTCTAAATGCTGAAGCAAGATTTTGAGATGATAAAAGAAGCCTGAAAGCCATGTGGAAGTCAATATGAAGAACATGTGTTGTCGTGTTTAAAGCTATCTTGTAAAATGTAATTAGAATAGTTAGAATCAATATTGTACAAGAAAATTCTGGTATTTCTCGAAAAATCAAAGTGATAATCGATTATCACCTCTGATAATCGATTATCTGGTCAAAAATTTGTTTTTCATAAACCACACTGGAATAATCAATTATCACTAAGGATAATTGATTATCCTGGTCAGTTGGGCGCGATTGTTCAGCTTTTTAACCTAATTTCTGGAACCCCTATTTAAGGAACATCAGAGTTACTTCTCACTTACCTTTTTGAGAAGCTAGAGTGCTAGTGTTGTGACTGCAAGAGAGTTCTCTGAGTGTTCTCAATATAAGCTTTGAAAAACCTAGTGTGGGTAGAGCGATAACTTTTCCTGAGAGGTGTTATAGGAGATTGAGTGCTGCTGTTGTTGCTAGAAAAGCTAAGGTCAAAGTTCTCTGTGTGATTCAGAGAAAGGTGTTCATCTCTTGTGTGTTCAAGAGAGGTGTTTTCTTTCCTTACTCTTTTACTATCTGATTGTAAATCTGTTATTTGTTAGTGATTTAGTTAATCTCGTTTTTGAGAGATTAACAACTAGACGTAGGGTCTTTTGATCCGAACCAGTATAAATACTTGTGTTCAATCATCTTCTCTATCTCTTTATTTCATCTATTATTGTGTTTAAAGGAATTAATATTTGATTTAATTGATAAATTTTGGAAAATTTTTAAAGTATTAATTTTATTACTTAAAACCAATTCAGCCCCCTCTTGGCTTTTGTCCAAACGCACAAACATTCCGCTGTGCGATACCAACACTATACAAAAGAGTTAATCAAATGAAACAAGGAATAAAGAAATACAATTTGAAAAAGATAAAAAAAACAATGATAAAGAAAAATAGATTGATTCTACTGCTTTTTCAAAATAGATCCATCTTCGGTTATCTAAAGATTATTGCTCAATTAATTATTGTTGTAGATTTACAAATTAATCAATGTAAATGCTCAATTAATTTGTTGGCGTTCTCACTTTTAACCAAAGTAAGTCTCAATTAATTTTAGTTAGAGTAAATATCTTTAATCAAAGTAAAGTCTCAATTATTGGTAAAAACTCATTCAATCACATGAAAGTTTCTAAATAAAATCAAAGTAAAGTCTCAATTAAATTTAAAAACCCTTTACTCATATGATAAACATGCATATAGATTTAAAATCATTACTTTTTATGTGATTCAAAGATAAAAGACATAGATGAAGAAAAACCTCAACAATAATAAAAAGAACAAAGAAATTATTTCATTCTAACCTCAGAATCCATAATGAAATTACAATGGAATCAATCCAAGAAGTTTAGCAATCCATAGAATCCAAAACTCCTAAGTCCCGAGCTTGCTTTCTCATTCTCCCTTGGTCTCTTTATATAGGACTTGGACTGTGCTTCTCTGTTGCTAAAATCTCTCAAATATCTTTTAAAATAAAGATAAAGATAAATATTAAAAAATATTTGGAGAGATATAGACTATTTGACAAATATAGTTGGTTGATAATATCAATATATAATATAATTAAATTAATTAATTAAAGATATATGATAAATTATCACCGATTAATATTTGTATTAATTTTCCAAATCAACCCTTTGCAATCTCCTTAAATTATCTTCTAAATAATCCAATATCTTCAAGATATATTTGTTTGTTGTGGAACTAAAAAGATTCAAAAAGATCTTGTCATATTTTAAAATATTTGGTAGTTATTATCTTTTAATATTTTGTGATATAATTAAATAAGATAATTATTTAAAAATATCAAATAAAATATCTAAGATATATTTTTCCCAAATTATCTTCTATCATAAAGATAAAGAAAACCGTAAGGTCCAATTTTTTGTTGCTCTCTTCTTGCCTTAACCAAACTTCTTCACTTTTTCAAGCTTTTCTTGTTGTCTTCATGGAATGCTTGGCTTTCATTTTTGTGATTTTGATAATTTCTTATTCTTGGATTTATCTTTAAGGTGTCATGAAGCTTTAAGAAATTTATTTCCACACCTCCATGAGTTCAACATAGCTGCAACTGCACTAACACACCTCAAAATATCCAAAGAACATTTATGCAACTAAAAAGCTATTTTTAACATGTTTTTGTATCTCATGCTTAATAAACCCAATTATAGGAAATCCCAATTAAATCAATCTTTAAGCACAAAAATTCAATTACATACCCATAATTAAACATTAAATGAGGACAAAAATACTCACTCATCAATTGTGCTTGTCTCTAACTCTTCTCACTTGTTTAACACTTTAAAGTTTAAAGAAATTTGATGTGTTCTAGAATCTAAAGCTTTGTTTATGTTCGTATTACTCATTTGAATCAATCTTGTTTGATCTTTCATGTTGTTTCTGGTTTAAATCACAAATTCTTATTTCTGCAGTTTTCTTAGTTTTCAGTCGACTATTTTTTTGATTTAATCTATTGATTAACACAGTATTGCATCTATTTAATGAAATAAATCTGTTGTCTCTTATTTTGATCAATTGAAAGTGTGCAATTCAACAAATTTTGCATCATCATTTCGTGATTGATTTGATTCAAGTTAAAATTGTTTTAGCTTTTAAAAGTCACCTTATTTTTTAATTAGCCATTTCAACCCCCCGTCTCTTGGCATTGCAACCATTTCAATACTTACATACTATTTTCAAAAATAAACAACACCTAACTCAGAGGTCTAAATATTACGTGTGTAATCAAATGAAAACCCTTTGAGTCTTGTTTCCAATGCAAAAAGGAATCATTGCAATTGGAGGTATGGGGAAAAAGGGTTAATGTTGCCGATTTTTGCTGCATTCACTAGGGACGAGTTGTGTCGTTGGGCGCCAATTTCCTCGGCACGTGTGCCATTGGACACTATATTTTAGCTTTGGGCAGTGCATGTTGACAGCCTTTTATGCTTGTTGCATTAATTTCCACTCTTGTTCATGTATCTGTATCCATGATGAAACATATTCTAATGTATGCACTTGGTCGAGGCTAAGGGGTTTCCATCATGATCTTAAGTCAACATGAGAAACCTTGTCTTCTAATGTAAAGGGTGTGAAAGTCATCTTCTTTTTGGGAGAGTAATAGCCACATGCCATGCTCCTAATGGAGATGACTTCCCCTTAGTAGTAGCCACATGGCATGCTCTTAATCTAAAGGATTTCTCCTTAGTAGTGGCCATGTGTCATCCTCATAGTGGAGAGGATTTTTACTTGTTCTCCAAGGAGACACCTCTAAGGTTATTGAATTATAAATTGGGGTGTCTCCCCCATGTAAATCATCTTTGAATTTGAGTATTGTATGCTGCAAATTTTGTGCCATACTACTCATCTTAGGTCACCAAAGGCTAGAACACCCCTTCTAAGTTTCCTTTAGCCATGCTTCCTTAAGAGTTAGCCCAACCTATTTTAGAGCCCCCAAACACCACCATAGCCTCTCCTATTTGCTTTAGTCATATAGCTTCTTGTGCTAATTTGATTCTTGTGTGATTCAAGACTCTTTTGTGTGTGTTTTTGCATATTTTGAAAGTGTAAGGGTGTAAACTTTGTAAATCTTTTGAAATAGTGCAAAGTCAGACTCAGGTTGCCTTAACAAACTAGATGTAGTTTAGGTTTGAGTGAACTAGTATAAAAATCTTGTGCTTTGTGCTTTTTTCTAACCCTTCTCTCTTGCATTACAATTTAAAGTTTAAAGCATTATGATCTAAACCATCTTTTTGACATTCTTTAGTGATTTGGTGCTATTTGCATCATTGAGCATGTTTGTATAACTCATTGGAACCTGTCTTGACTGATCTTTTACACTGATCTTGCTTTAAATCATGAATATGCATTTATGCATTTTTCCTAGTATTTTAGTCGACTATTTTTGTGATACAATCGATTGATTATATAAATACTGCATTTGTTTAATAAAATCAATCAACTGACTCTGTTTTTGATCGGTTAAAAGTGTTTAATCCAGAAGTTTTTGCATCCTTACTTGTTGGTTGGGTTGATTCAATTAAAGAAAATTTTAAGCCTTGAAAAGTTACCTAAATTTTTAACTAGCCAATTCAACCCCACCCCCTTCTTGGCATTTCAATCATTTCAAAACTTACAAAAACCACTTCTAGACTCATCGCATGCCACTGCACCTGTTCTTGACCATGTGCCACCACCTGTAACACCCCAAATTTAGGATGTCATGAGAAGCTATCATTGCTTTTTTAATTTAAAAGTAAAACGATTATATCACAAAAAGGCACTTAAAACACCTTATAATTTAAATGTAAATAGGAAGCCCAAAACTTCCATTGATAATAGTAATATTAAAGAAAAAACAAAGTTCCAATTAAATACTAGAAAACAAAAGAAATTTTCATAGTTTTCACTGTTTGATTGAAATCAACTAAAGAAATAATAAACCCTAGAGTCCATTCCATTCTCTCCACAATCTACTTCGTGTTATAAACATCTGCATTACCATCTGCTCCCGTATAACACACATGTTATACGATCATCACACATACAACAAACACACAAACAAACAAATAGGGGTAAACTAATCATAAACAATGATAATTATAAAAGAAATTTGTAAATCATGGTTAAAATCTACACTACAACCACACCTATGTGAACGAGAAAAGTCATGTGGTAAGAAACGAATATATAATAATGAAAGACCAAGGGCAAAAATCCCATCAAACTAAAATTGGTTCTGCACACCCAAAACTTTACGTGTTGCACCTTCATATATCATAATGCAACTTAATAACTTAAAGAGGAAGTAAACATGTGAACCCCATGGCCAAGAAAAAAATCAAAGAAACTTTGCACTTAATGAGGGTCTGCACCAAAAATATAAGGCAAGGGAACCAACTATTGAAAATTGATACCCCATCCCCCTTACACGTTAGCACACTAAAACCCCATGTCTGAAAAAGTGGTCCAACGAATCATGCAGCAACAAAACAGATCCATGCATAAAGCCAAAAGAAAGAATGGAAACACCATGCATGTGATAAAAAAAAGAAACCCAAGTTGCCCATGTATTCTAAATAATTCAAAGCCCTTACGTTCACGTGATTAAGGGAAAAGAAGCAAAAGATGGGAGATGGAAATAAGAGAAAGAAACAAAACTATTGAGGCTCTCGGAAGAACTCATGCAACCTCATGCATGATATTAGAAACAATATTTAAATAAGTATATGTGCATCTCAGCCCTTAGCCGCTAGCCTACGAAAATGACCCTTCCCCTACATCATCATACATGTACCGAACATCCACAAAATTTCATACTGAATGCAGACTTTGCACTCCTAACTACCATCAACACATGCCAGTCAAATATCAAAGATAGATGCAGAAAACAAACCAGTTTCCTCTACACTACACATGCATGTTTTTCAAATTTCTCTACTTTTGTTTCTCTCCCTCTCCTCTTTCCAAAACCCTAACTTTTAACTTATATAAGCCTCTCACTCCAAATCTTTTTTGTTAATATCCTTTGCTTTAAAATTTAATTTTTCTTGGCTATTATAATATTTTAAATCCCAATTCAAAAGATAGAGGAAAAAAAAAAGATAACACCATTTGGGTGCAGCGTGAATCACATATCTATATACTAAGCTGATGCAACACCCCAATAACTATTTATGGATATAGATATACACCAAGCACACTACATTCCCGTGATTGAAGGAAGAGAAAATAATTTCATATTTCGTGGGCCGCATTCATTAAAGGAGAAAAATGAATTTAAAAACAACATACAAAGCTGTTATGAATTAATCATTGTCCATTGATTTAATACATTTACTCATATGATTGATACTCATATGCTTCATTACTCTTTATGTAAATATTTGTATTAATTAAATTGATTTGTTTCCTTTATTGATTACATGTTGTATCTATAAATAGGACTCTTCCTATCAATAATAATACACATATGAGTTGCTCCCTATTCTCTATTCTCTATTGTTTCTTCTCTATTATCTATTATTCTATCTGTTTCTCGCTTTATTTTATAACACGTTATCAGCACAATGTTCTGCGTGTCTCAATCCAGGCTCTTTCTAATCCTTTCTTTATTTACCATTTTATCATATATTCTTATTCTTGGGAGAAAAATTGTTTCACTTTATCAATTTTCTTCTCTGTCTTATTATTATTATTATTATTATTATTATGGTGATTATTATTATTATGTGCTAGTTCTAAACACGCGAAACAATGCAAAATTTGGATTTGTGCCCTCTGATATTACAAGGAAGAATTACTTATATTGGATATTAAAGCATCTGAGCAACTAATTTGTTCCTACGAGAACAATCTTGTGAATAGAGATTTCACAAATATTATGAATTTATTTCGTACTTTTGTATGGCTGGACAAAGTAATAAAGTTTTTGATGAAAAGTCATGAGATTCGCCTAATCTGCTCCATTCCCAGAAGTGAATGCAGCAATAAATATTATAAATAGGCCTTTGTATGGTTGAACAAAGCAATGAGCTTTTGATAGAAAATCATGAAGCATGTCCAATTGGTTCTGCTCCATTCCTAGAAGTGAATGCAACAACATTTGATTTATATTTTCATGATCATGATTGTGATATTGATTATGGAATGGTTATAAAAAAAATTTCAAAGACACATTTTGTCACAAGAAGTGGCATAATAATGTGAAAAAAAAGAAAAAAAAGTGAAAATATTGACAAATAAGATGAAAGTTTATATTATCATTACGATAGTAAAGGCCATTTGAGTTGTACTTGTCATACACCAAAGCATCTTACAATATGGATGCTACCCATCTTGATATTTGTTATTTTCTTTGCTAAACCAAATGGATGCATTGATCACCTCATTAGTTGTGAGAGTATTAGTCAATTTATATTGATATTTACATTTATATGAAGAACGAATGTTGACATTAGTACCAATGATGAGGATAAGTGTCTTATTGATAATGCAACAACTTATACAATTCTCAAGAGTAATAAATTTTTCTCTTGTTTGGTAATGCGAGATATCAATGTTAGTATTATTTATAGTACAACAAATATATTTGAAGGCTCTAGAAGAGCTATTATACTTCTACCAAGAAGTTGAATAGAAACTTATTAAGTTTCAAGGATATTTGTCTAAATGGAAATCATATTGAGACAAACAATGAAAAAGATATTACATATCTTTATATCTCTACGATTGAGTTGAAAAAAAAGGTGTATTGGAGAAATTATCAACATTCTCTTATGATTTGTAATATATATATATATATATATATATATATATATATATATATATATATATATATATATATATATATATATTAGTAAAATTTAAATGCAAGTCATGGTAAACCAGAAGTTTATGAATCAAAATGAATGCTTTAATTAGCATGATCAGTTGGATGATTTGTGCTACACATATATTAGTACAATTAAAATGCATGTCATGGTAAACTAGAAGTTTACGAATCAAAATGAACTCCTTGTTTGGTATGATCAATTGGGTCATCCTAGATCTTTTATGATGCGAAAAAAAGGGTTGAAAAACTCGTGTGGACACCCACTTAAGAGTCAAGAAACTTCTTTAGATCAATGACTTCTCATAAAAGTTGATAACAAGACCATCACCAGAAAAATTATAAATGAGTCAATTTCATTTTCAGAACGAATACATGGTGATATTTGTGGTCCAATACACCTACCATGTGGATCATTTATATATTTCATGGTTTTAATTGATGCATCTATTAGATGGTCACATGTTTGTTTATTATCAACTTACAGTCAAGGATTTGTAAAATTATTAGTACAGTTAAGAGTTCACCTCCTAGACTATCCAATTAAGAAAATCTGTTTTGATAATACTGGTGAATTTACATCTCATGCTTTTCATGAGTATTGTATATCAATTGGAATTGAAGTTGAGCATCTAGTAACACATGTTCATACTCAAAATAGACTTGGGGAATTGATGAGTCACTATTTTCCTTCATTCCACTAGCCCTTGTGTACCCATTAGACAGTTGATTAGTGCTTAATTGTTCATGTTTAGAGTGTTTTTCATCTGTTGGGCTTTATTGGGCCACTGTTCCGAATTTGGAGTAATTTGACATTATTTGGACTAATTTTTGTTTTTAATTATTTTTAGGTATTTGGGTGAAGCAATTTTGGAGCTTGGACATCAATATTCAGTTGAAGAGAGTCGCCACATCATTTCCACATCATTTCCATGTCATTTCCACGTCAACAGAGTGAATGGACCAACATTTGAGGCCTAGAGTGGCATTTTTGTAATTCTGTAGCTCATAATGGCAGTTTTGTAAATAATAGGTGGCAAAGTGATTGGACCACGAGTTTTTAGGTTTCTTTTCCCCGCACCAGCCGCTTCTTCCCTTCTCCACTCTCTCAAACCTCCATTTTTGATGTTTTAAGATTTGGAAGGTGCCCCATGGAGGCACAAGCTAATTTTTGGCATTTTCCATTCGTTTTTCACATTTTATGAGTCTTGGACAGCACATTGAACTTGTATTCATGTTTTCTACACCTTGGGTAACATTTATATTGAAGCATTTTTGTTTTTGGTTGCTGTTTTCGTTGTTGCACATTTTCTTTCCTTGCACATTTTTGCTTAATTTGCAGAGTGGAATCATTGTGTGTTCATGCTTAGTGAACTGTAGCAGATTCATGGATGTGTGCTTTGCTTAATTGCACTTGAGTTCGAGTTAATTTGCACTTAGTAGTTGATTCGGGTTCCATCAGAGTTAATATAACCATTTTGAGTTGTAATCCATGATTGGTGGATGTTCATTTGAAGCAAGGAATCAACGTTGCTTTTACATTAATTTTACACGTCTGCATTTAAGTTTTCAACTGTGTGTTGCATCCGCAAATCTGTCTGCCAAACCCCCTCCTGTGTTATTGTGTTGTATTGGTGAGGTATGTTGATCTGGAAATTGAAGCTTTAAACAAGAACATTGGTTGTTGGGAGACGACTTGGTTCACTTTCATATACTACATTTTATCTGTTTTAATTTGGTGGGGTACGACCTCTATTAGGAATCATTACTAAAACGTCTAATGTAAGACCCGAGAAAATTAAATAGTTAATTAAATAATTATTTAATAAATGCGGGTAATAGAAGCCTTTAAGGTATTTAATGCGGAGTGCTATAATGTGGAAAAGTACTAGCTCAAATGGTTGAGAGTACTTTATGATGTTGAGAGGACTTGGGTTCGAGTCCTATGTATGCCAATTGTGTGTTATTTTAATCTTTGCATTATTTGGTGGAAATATTTGGAATGCTAGACGTGATAGTATAATCCTAAAATTATAGGAATTATCACAAATATGAATTGGTTGAATTGGTTGTGCACTTGCTTTGTGGTTAAAGGGTTGTGGGTTCAAACCTTGCTAGGAACAAAATTGCTCCCATTTTGCCAAATTTTCGTAAGATTGGGAGGAGAGATTAGGCAGAGAAAAGGTCTGGAACCGCGTGTGAACCCTTGGGCAGAAGAATTGCAGTGAATTCACACTGACTGTAGAGAAGAATTGGAGTGGGAACCAGTTTTAGGGGTGCAAGCAAAGAACAAGAGTGTTTTTGGGGTTAAAGACACATCAGATTCGTGTTTTAGCAAGGAATACAGGTAAAAGGAGTTGTCTTTAATTGTTTTGACTCATGCTTACTATACTGTGATTGTATGAAACAAATTGCATGAACCTCCTGGTTGAATTATGTTGTTTTCATAAAATTCTAGGTTTCCGCCCAAAAACTGCTTGGCGAGCATGAAGGTGCTGCCAGGCGGCACATCAGATTTTTACCCAAATTATGGGTTCTGTCACGAGTTGCCTGGCAATGGGTTGAAATCCACTAGGCAAAGCATGAGTCTGACGCTGTTTTTATTTTTTTTTTGTGAATTTATTGATATATTGATATCCCAGTTTGTCTTTATTCCAATTGTTTGATTGATTATGCTATGATATTGTTAGTATGGTGTGACTGTGATTGACAATGGGGAGAGAAACATGAAGGGTTCATGTTAAAGAAATTACAATCCCTTTAACAAGTTAATGAACCTTCAAGTTGTGATTGGAAAAGCTTGACTGTAGAATTATTGCATTGAGCAATCTGGGTTGTAGTGCTCGAGACAATAGAACCATGGGAACGGGAAGGGGTTACGCGGGTGAAGAAAATTTGGGTCTTTACCCATAATCTGGTATGCCGCCTGGCGACATCTCATGGCCGCTAGGCGATAGCGGTGTAATAGTGTTGTTTGGAAAATTGGTTAATCAGTCTTGGGGAGAAATTATATGTGAATGAGTTATGAATGAATTGGACATGAAAGTACGATTAAAATAAGAATTTTTGAATGATGATTAATAATAATTGGCTGAGGTAAGAATACATTGATTGGTTAATTATAAGAGTTAGAAATGATTATGACTTAGTGATAATAGATGTAAGAGAGGCTTTGAGGTGAGTCTGAAGTAGTCTAAGCGAGGACTGAATTCTTTTTTTTTAGCTAGAGTAAGTTCACTTGAAAGGATGGATTGGGGTTTGAGAGGTATCAATAGATGGGTATACTGAAATACTAGGATTGAATTAAGTGTATATTGTGATAAAGTGATGATAACAATGTTGTATTAGGGGATCTTAGAATGTAGGTGATGAATTGGGTGATAAGGGTTTTGAGTTAAAACAAATACTTCGAGAATGTGATATTATGTTTGCTAAATGCCAAGTCATGACTAGGGTGAATTAGGAAGTGGATCATAGGTAATGGACCATGTATGATGTGACAATATTTCACCAATTCGAGGTTGAAGAATAAGAGAACATGATTATCTTGGTCTATTTTGGTGGTATAAGTCCATATGCTCCAACATGTGTAAGAAAATCAAACAGTGAGTATGCTATTGGTGTAGCACCTAGTAGTATGGCTGTGTGTGCCAGGCTATAGGATCAGTGTCAGAGGTCCCTGCACCGCGTCGCACCTGGCAGCAGGGTACAGCCCGCCAGGCGATAGACCCTATAACAGTGGGTCTGGAAATGATTGGCGCCTGGCGGCAAGGAGTAAACCGCCAGGAGGTCTAGGCTGGTTTCGCCTGGCAGCGCTTGGGGCTGCGCCAGGCGATAAATTCTGCAGTCTATGTGTTTTGTGTGTGTTGCGTTTGAGCAATGATGTTATACTTTGATCGGGAAATGTTGTGCCATGAACGGGTAGGTTTATGGATGGTGGTGAACATGTGATTATATGAGCGGGGAGGTTCATATCCAGTTATTCTAGTGGAGGGATACGAGCGAGGTAGGTTCATATATTCCGTGCTCACAATTGAGAAATATTGCGTGCGGGGAGGTACATAGTTGGAGGATCACATGTGTTGGACTACGGCAGGGCAGGTCCGTAACGCAGGACTACGAGCGGGGAGGTTCGTAGAGTAGGACTACGAGTGGTGAGGTTCGTAGAGGTAGGACCACGAGCGGGCAAGTTCGTGTCAGCATCATATTCCTGAGTCCAAGGCTAACCATTTATGTGATTTGAAGGCTGAAAAGTCTTGGGGCTAATGTCTTGGCCAAGAACTAAGTAGAGTGAATAAGATGGGTGTATTACTTATCTTGTTTTATGATATATGTTATTTTTATTTTTATCAGCTCACCCTTTCTGTTTGTGTTTAGCGATGATCGTGTGATTCGTTACACGGGAGCAGATGATGATACAGGTGATGCTAAGGATGCTCAGGCGACGGAGTGAGGGATGGCTGGGAATAGAGCTAGCAATTTTTACTATGTTTTCTTGTTTTATTTGGAACATTGGAACTTGTAATAACTTTGGGTTTAATTTCATTTGAATTTTGTTGTATTGGATATTAAATTTTTAATTTTTCCCGCGTTTGGGAGTAATCAAATTACGACGTTTTAATTTCTTTTTCTTATTTAATTATTTTATTAGGTAATATTCCTTAGGGATGTTACATCTATAATTGGTTGCAAGACCATTACTTATGAGAGCTAATATTCCAATGGCTACTTGGGGATATGCAATTTTGCATGTTGCATTATTGATTCGCATCAAACCAACAAGTTATCACAAATACTCTATTATGCAGTTGGTTTTTGGTCAATGACCTAAAATTCTCATGTAAGAATTTTTTTGGTGCGATGTATATGTTTTCCCCACCAAAAGGGACTATGATAGGTCCTCAAAGACAATTGGGAATATATGTTGGATATGATTCTCCCTCAATAATGAAATATCTTCAAGTACCAACAAGAAACTTATTTACAGTTCGAATTTTCGACTGTCACTTTGATGAATAATTTTTTCCAACATTAGGGGGAGAAAGAAAACAATGGGAAAAAGGTATTGGTTGGAATGAATTATCATTATCTCATCTTAATCCTCGTACAAAAGAATGTGAACTTGTGAACTAAAAGTTCAAAGGATAGTTCACTTTCAAAACCAGTCAATTAATTACCTTATGTTTTACTAACAGAAAAAGGGTAACTAATACCAGCTGCTAATACTCTAAAGATAATTGATTTTGATTCATAACACGCCTGAAGCGTGGTAGACCTGTTAGTTCCAAAGACACGCTTGAAGCATGGTAGGCCTATGGGTTCCAATGATAAAATCTCTAGAATGAGAAAGGGAGCTAAAATGCAAGATGACCTAAACAAAAAGGTGGAAATCCCAAAAGAAACATTGGACGTGATTAATGATTCGGTTCCAGAAGAACCTCAGGTACCTAAAATTGTTCAAAATGATGAGATCTCACTAAATTATGTCATGAATCATATAATATGGAACCAAAACGAAGTCAACATTGACGAAACTTTTACATATAATATAGCGATGAATGCTATGAATGACAATGAGAATCAATAACCAAGGATCAATGAAGATTGTCGACAAAGAAATGATTGGCCAAAATAAAAATATGCAAAGAAGCATAATTAGATTTGCTTGCTAAACGAAAGGTTTTTAGACCTATAGTTCGCACACCTGAAGGTGCGAAACCCATTGGGTACATATGGATTTTTGTGCAAAAATCAAATTAAGAATGATGAAATTTTTAGATACAAAGCAGATTTGGTTGCTCCAAGTTGTTCACAAAACCTTGTATTGATTTGTGAAAAAAACATATTCACTAGTATTCGATGCAGCAACATTACAATATTCAATTATCCTAGTGACACAACAAGGTTTGCATTTACATCTAAATGGATTATGTTACAACCTATTTGTATGGTTCTTTTGAGAATCATAATTATATGAAAATCCCTTAAGGATTTTATTTGCCCAACAAGACAAATTCTAATGTGGTTTATTCAATAAAATTGAACATGCTCTTTTATTGATTAAAGCAATTAAGACGTGTGTGGCTAACCGTCTTATTGAGTACTTATTAAAATAAGGATATAAAAATGATCCTATTTGTTCTTGTATTTATATGAAAAGATCCAAAAATGAATTTGCCATAATTATTGTTTATGTAGATGACATAAACATTGTTGGAACTCCTAATGAGCTCACAAAGGCAATTGATTACTCAAAAAAATAATTTGAGATGAATGATCTTTGAAGGGTAAAGTCTTATTTGAAATTAGAAATTGAGTATTTAAATAAAGGTGTTTTTATACGTGAAGAGGCTTATATAATTAAGGTGCTTAAAATGTTCTAAATGGACAAGTCATGTCCATTATGCACTCCAATAGTTGTGAGGTCGTTAGATGTTGATAAAGACTCTTCTTAGACCTCAAGAAAATGATGAAGAACTTCTTGGTCCAGAAGCACCATATCTTAGTGTCATAGAAACACTAATGTATCTTGCTAATTATATTCGATCTAATATTGCATTTGCTGTAAATTTGTTAAGCAAGATATAGTTCGTCAACTACAAGAATAAAATGGTTTGGAGTAAAACATATACTACGAATGTGAGCTTATTCCATCCAAATGATTCAGATTCATACCAATGGGTTATGTATATGCATGTTATTTTACATATTCTCACAATGTCACAATGGTTGATCACAAACAAGATGTTTGTTCACATGTTGTAGCACAATGGTTTCATGAAGGTATATGAAACAAACCATAGTAGCAACATCGTCTAATCATACAGAATTATGAAGAAAGTTGTGAATGTGTTTGGTTAAGGTCTATAATTCATCATGTGCAAGAAACTTGTGACTATCCCCGACAAAGATGGAATCAACAACTATATATGAAGACAATAATGTATTGTTCAATTGAAAGGATGATATAGATATCCAAAAATTCATTTATGTATGAAGTTTTTGCCAAGAAAAACTTTTGAGCAAATGATTCACAAGTTCAGACTCTGTCACCTTAATGATGTAAGTTTACATGAGAGGGATAAATAGAATATGTGATGGACAATATTGTATTAAAGAATACAGAACATTGTACTGTATTCTCTATTGTTTCTTCTCTATTATTCTATCTGTTTCTCGCTTTATTTTATAACAAAAGCAAAATTTAATCTACCAGGTTCAAACCCGGCACCTGCACACTACTACACACAACTTTCACCACTAGGCTACTTTCACCCCAATAACTATTTATGCATATAGATATGCACCAAGGTTCAAACCCGACACCTGCACACTATTACACACAACTTTCACCACTAGGTTAATTTCACCCCAATAACTATTTATGCATATAGATATGCACCAAGCACACGGCATTCCTGTGATTGAAGGAAGAGAAAATAATTTCATATTTCGTAGGCCCCACTCCTTAAAGGAGAAAAACGAATTTAAAAACAACACATAAAGCAAAATTCAATCTACCAAGTTCGAATACCATACCTACACACTATTGCACACAACTTTAACCACTAGGCTACATGCCATGACATGATTTAACATGCATTATAAGTATTAAAACAATTATACTTCATAAACCATAATTCCTTACATCACTTAAATAATTCTTATAAATACTACAATAACTTAAATCACTCAAATAATAATTATTTCATATTTCATAATTTAATAAACTAATTAAATTAAATAAATCAACAATATTAATCAAGCCATTAATTTTTCCCATGTGTTTTCCTTTATTCTAATTTTTCCCGGGTCTTACACCAATTGTGGGAAAGGTATTATGCCAAGAAACTCACATCTTCAAGTCCAGATTTTTCCAGAGAAAATCAAGAGTATCAAAAATATTTTTTCGATTTCCTTGCTTTGATTAAAGAGGTTAGCTTTCTCCATCTCCATTTTATTTCTTTTATCAATTCCATTTTTCTTCTTTGTTCAAGGATTAAATTTTCTTCACAAAGTTTTTCCATTTCTTCTAATATGATATGTATTTAGGTATTGTATCGTTCCAATTACAACATGAGCATATCTCTTCTCTGCCTATGTTTGTCGTTTCCTGTGAGTTTGATTTCTTGTTGTTTTAGTTGTTGTTTCCTATTGTGCATCAAATATATTTGTTCATGTTTGCATGAGCCACTGCTGTCGACTAGAGACTATTGGGATAACCTTTTCCCCTGTCCTAATAAAATATTTTAGGTTGTTTGTTAAGCAAGCACTAAAAACACATTTGTAATGAATTGAACAAAGTAGTTATGCATTGGTTGTTATAGATGATTGGGTACTTACTTATGCACCAACAAGAAATAGGGCTTTCGGGCAACCTCTATCTTCACACAATAACTTAGGTTTTCTCTAAACAAAGCTTTCACGCAGTGCTAACAAGTTCAACTCAATTGTTCAAGTAATTACTCACTTTTTGGTTCTAATCTATTTTTGTTGTCATAATTGTAATGTCTTTTTACAAGATTTCATCATTGCTTCTATTTAGATTTTTTTTCCCTCTAAAAACCATTGCTCAATATCTTATTTTGAAAGTATCAATATACTAGGACATTAACTCAGAGAGTATAATATTATCATGAAGATTCTTTGTTTCACTCCTTCCAGATGTAACATCTTAGCCAGATATTACTTATTTAAGTAAAATCTAAACTATAATAAGTATAAATTGACAATTTATGAATAAACTTCTTTCCCAAACTGTGGTGATGAGTTCAAATTTATGCCCTCATTTAATGTTTAAATTTGGAGATTTAATGATGAAGGATTATCTTGTTTCCTTTTAGAGTTATGAATATGGTGAAGTGGTTTAAGAAAGCTTTTTGAAAATTCGCACTGGACATTAAGATAGCATGTTATCTAGATGTGAAGGTTCATTTCTCAAGCTCATGAAAGGAAGAGGAGAGTTGGATTCAAGCTTAAACACACACGGCAATAACAACACTTAAAGAGCAAAATGAAAGAAGAAATAATAAAAATGGAAAGAATAGAAGATGAAGAATGGAAGAAGCACGCCACTCATAGGGGGGATCTAGGCCAACTAAACCCTAGAGACGAGTGATGGTGTCGCCACTTGCAAGCAAGATAAAGCAAAGGTGAGTTCACTTCTAGGAAGGAGAGCTCACGAAAATTGGTGGTTGAATGCACAAAGTTTATAACAAAATGATCAACCCTTTTACAAGACAAGGAGCACCCTTTAAATAGGAGTTCATAGGGGTCCTTTAGCAAATACAAAAACATGAAAAAGGATTAACTAGCAAACCCTGAACCTAATGTGAGAGTGAGTCTTGGCCAAGTGAAGGGAAATGATTGGTGGAGGCATTCCCATGAGGATTCTAGGCCAAGAAAGGAAGGAGACCAAGTGAACTTCTAAGGAATAAACCGCAAAGGCAAAAGGAGACAAGGTACATGTCTACTTTTGCTTTTGCTTTATGCTTTTGGCTTTCCTCTCTCTTCCACTTCATCCAAGTGCTCAAATCACCAAGTGCCACCTAGCCATGCTCTACTTTCTCTTAATTACCTACAAAACAAGACAAACAAGAATTAACATGTTGGTTTAAGTTAATCTAATCTTGATCAAAGGTCAACTTTGGATCAAAGTCATAAAGTCAACCAAAATAAGTCAACTAAAAACCAACATAGGGAATTCAAACTAAAGTAATGCAAAACAAAGATAAAGGTGATGGAATAAAAGACTCCCCTCTAGACATGCTTCTAATGATTCTTCTTGAGGGAGCTTCTAAGGAGGTGGTCATGCCTTCATCATCCTCCCCTTCTTGGAGAGAATTCGACCACGAATTCTTAATCCCTACATCAAAAGGAGAAAGGTCACAAACATTGAATGAATTACTTATGTTGTAGCTTGGGGGTAAGTCTAACTCATAAGCATTGTTGTTAATTCTCCTAATGACTTGAAAGGGGCCATCCCCTCTAGGGAGGAGCTTAGACTTTCTTTGAGTAGGGAATCTCTCCTTTCTCAAGTGAAGCCAAACCCAATCTCCCTCTTGGAAGATGACTTCCTTTCTTCCCTTATTACCATCCTCTTGTTGTTTCTTAACTCTCCTCTCGATGGTTTCCTTGACTTGTGAATGCAAGTCTTGGATGTACTTGGCTTTGACCTCACCATCTTAGCAAGTCCATGCCTCATGAGTGGGAAGGGGAAGGAGGTCTAAGGGAGTTAGGGGATTGAACCCATACACAACCTCAAAAGGGAATGAGAAGTAGTGGAATCCACAACCCTATTGTAGGCAAACTCTATGTGGGGAAGAAGTTCCTCCCACTCTCTAATGTTTTGCATTATCATACATCTTAGCATTTGCCCTAGGGTTCTATTAACCACCTCGGTTTGGCCATCACTTTGGGGATGGCAAGTGGTGGAGAAAAGAAGCTTGGTGCCAAGTTTACCCCACACGGTTCTCCAAAAATAGCTTAGGAACTTGGAGTCCCTATCACTTACAGTGGACCTAGGTAGGCCATGTAATCTTACCACTTCCTTGAAAAAAATATTTGCAATATAAGTTGCATCATCAATCTTATGGCAAGGAATGAAATGGGCCATCTTAGAGAACCTATCCACCACTACAAAAATGGAATCCCTACCTAAGACAAAATCCATAGATATGTCAACCTAAGGCTTGGAAGGGATAGACAAGGGAGTGTAAAGACTATGGGGTTGGACTCTAGACTTGGCTTTCATGCATGCTATGCAACTTTTGCAATGCCTATCTACATGCTTCCTCATGTGAGGCTAATAGAAATGTTCATTCAAGACTTCCAAAGTCTTGTTTGGTCCAAAATGCCCCATTAATCCTCCCTCACGTGCCTCTCTAATGAGTGAGGCTCTTAAGGAACCTTGGGGAATGCAAAGTCTCTTACCTTTGAAAAGATATTGATTGAGAAGGTAAAAGTCTTTGAAGCCCCTTGGTGGCTCTCACTAAGAATGGAGGAGAAATCAACATCCCTGGGATACAATTCCTTAATATGATCAAAACTAAGAAATTTAGTTTCAAGAATTGAAGGAAAGGGAATGCCTTCTTGAAAGTGCATCCGCCACAATGTTAGCCTTTCCTTGCTTATGTTTGATCACATATGGGAATTGCTCTAAGAACTCTACCGACCTAGCATGTCTCTTGTTTAACTTGCCTTGGATTTTCAAAAAGTTGAGTGACTCATGGTCACTATGTATCACAAACTCCTTTGAAAGAAGATAGTGTTGCCAAGTTTGCAAAGTTCTCACGAGAGCATAAAGCTCTTTGTCATAGGTGGAGTAGTTGATGTGACTCCCCTTGAGTTTCTCACTAAAATAGGCTATGGGGTGCCCTTCTTGGACAAGCACGACCTCAATGCCTACATTGGATGCATCACACTCAATTTCAAAAGTTTTAGAGAAGTTAGGGAGGGCTAAAAGTGGTGCATTGATCAATTTTTGTTTTAAAGTTTCAAAAGCCTTTTTTTGATCTTTGCCCATTTATAGACCACACATTTCTTGAACAATTCATTGAAAGGGGTGGCTATGGTGCTAAAGTTTGGCACAAACCTCCTATAAAAACTAGCCAAGCCATGGAAAGACCTAAGCTCACTTACATTCTTTGGGGGAGGCCAATCCTTGATGGCCATCACTTTTTCTTGGTCCACATGGACCCCATGTTGATTTATTTTGAAACCTAGGAAGATCACATGATCCATCCCAAACACACATTTCTCCATGTTAGCATACAAGGATGCCTTCCTTAAGGTCTCTAACACACTCCTTAAATGATGCAATGGTCTCTTGAGACATACTATAAATGAGAATATCATCAAAGTACACCACAACAAACTTCCCTAAGAACTCTCTAAGAACATGGTGCATGAGTCTCATGAATGTACTAGGTGCATTAGTCAAGCCAAAAGGCATGACTAACCACTCATATAATCCAAACTTAGTCTTGAAAGAGTTTTTCCATTCATCACCTTCTTTGATTCTAATTTGATTGTACCCACTCTTCAAGTTTATTTTGGAAAATATGGTTGCACCATGTAACTCATCAATCAAATCATCTAATCTAGGAATAGGATGCCTATACTTGATGATTATGTTATTGATAGCCCAACAATATATGCACATTCTCCATGTTCCATCCTTTTTGGGGACAAGAATCACGGGCATTGCACAAGGACTCATGCTATGTTGCACCTACCCCTTTTCTAACAACTCATTCACTTGTTTTTGAATTTCCTTAGCCTCCTCGAGACTAGTCCTATAGGCTGGCGTATTAGGCAAAGATGAGACTTGTATGAAATCAATTTGGTGTTCTATACCTCTTAGGGGTGGAAGACCCTTTGGAGGTTCATGAAAAACATCTTTGAACTCATCTAAGACTAATGACAAGTCTAAGGGACATCTAGAGTGAGGGTTTTGGAAGGAGGGGGAAGATTCACTAGGATAAGCAAGGAAGATGGGTTTTTGGGCAAGCATAACCTTCTTCACCCCTTTGAGGGTGATCATGCTCTTCTTGGACTGATTGCCATGCCCTTGCGCCTTCTTTTGCGCCTTCTCTTCTTTTCTTTTCTTTAGCATTTGCAATTGGTCCTCATTGACTTCTCTTGGTGAAAGAGGTAGTAATATGATCTTTTTGCCTTGGAAGCTAAAGGTAAATTTGTTGGCATGGCCATCATGAAAAGCTTTCCTATCAAATTTCCATGGCCTTCCTAATAAAATGTGCGTTGCTTCCATGGGCACTAAGTCACATAATACCTCATCTTTGTAGTTTCCAATGGAGAAGTTAATAAGGACTTGTTTGTCCACTTTAATCTCACCTTCCTCACTAAGCCAAGAAAGCTTATAGGGCTTGGCATGAGGGATGGTTTTCAAGCCAAGCTTGTCCACAACACTTGTGCTAGCCACATTAACACAAATTCCACTATCAATTATGAGGGAACAAGTTTTGTTGTTGATTTGGCACCTTGAGTGAAAAATATTTTCTCTTTGGTTTTCAAATTATTTAGGCATTTGGCCTAGCATGCGCCTAACCACCAAGAAACCTTATTCATTAGGTTTGATTTCATCCTCACTTGAAGATTTGGAAGAAGTGTGGGAGGAAGAACTTTTAGGGGAGGGGGGAGAAGAATGTTCACTTTCAACCTCTCCTTTAGGGTTCAAGATCATGTTCCTCTTTTTTGGGCAATTTGAAGCAATGTGACCATAGCCCAAACACTTAAAACATTTGATGGAACTAGTTCTTGAACTTTGAGAAGAGTTTTCACTTTCATGGGAGGTTCTAGACGAATTAGTCCTAGTGGGTGGTCTTTGGAAGGTGGTTTCTCATCCTTTCTTTCCTTTCCTTTCCAAGTTCTAGAGTAGTATTCATTTTATGAAGTATTCCTCTTGGCCTCTTGTTTCTTTTTCAATTGACTTTCAACTCTTAAGGCCAAGTGTAAAATTTTGTCAAGAGTGGAATACTCATACAACTCAACTACATCTTGAACTTCTCTTCTAAGACCACTCACAAATCTAGCTACCTTTTCTTCTTCACTTTCAAATTGGAGTCCTACTTTGAGAAGCATGGACTCCATAATTTTAAAATATTCATTCACACACATAGACCCTTGTTGAAGCCTTTGGAGCTTCAAAAGAGTCTCCCTCCTATAGTAGGAAGGAAAAAATCTAGCGTGCATCAAAGTTTTAATGTCCATCCAAGAGGCCGCGGGTGGCTCTTGGTTAATATTGTGCATACACAATTGATGCCACCATGTCATGGCATAATCTTCAAATTCTAAAACTACTAAATATACTTGTTCTTGATCACTAACTAAATGAATATTGAAGATTTGGTCCACTTTTTGCTCCCACTCTATGTAGAGGTTTGAATCATTCTCTCCCTTGAACTTTGGAATCTTGATTGGTTGAGGTTGTTTTTGTGGGATTGGATTCTTCTTCTTCTTCCACCATGGCTAGAGTCCTCAGAAGAGGACCTCCTCCTTCTCCTCTCATCTTCCCTAAGCTCAAGTCTTTGGATGTGCTCTTGTAGGAAGATCTCACTTTGCCTCCTATCCGCCCTCAATTGGTCAAAAGTTTCTCTCCTACTCACTTCCATCTCACGTAAGATGTTGGCAAGGGTCATTTGTTCACTTTCTTGGGCCATAGGAGTCACCATGGGAGGGGAATAAGGTGAGGCCGACTCCTCCTCTTCCTCTACCTCCAAGATTGGATCCATATTCATGTTCCTACACCAAAACTCACCAAAAACCGAGACAAAGAAGAGGTTAGCTAACAAACAATTCCAAACCCGAGACCAAGTTGGTCTTCTCAAGCACCCAAGTGTTTTTTATCACACTCCCAAAGCACACAAACAAGGCAAGCACTCGAAAACCTTCCACACAAGTGAAAACACCTTTAAAGAGATGAAAACCTTTTCAAAGATCACACAAGTGGCTCGGCTACAACACTCTAGGAAGACAAGGAAAAGAAAACTACTAAGACAAAACAAAGATTACCTAAAGACAAGCAAGCAAAGCTCAAAAACAAGAAAGTTTAACTTCTAAAGAAACTTGTTTTTAAAGACAAAACTTGAACAAGACTAAAACAAAGAAAAGCACTTTTAAGGACTTTATGGAAAGCATTTGAACAAGCCAAGATTATACCTCAAATCATGCATACACCATGAAAGATCATAACCAAGTCAAAACATAATTTGCCAATATCACCCAAAATCCAAGTATAAAATTTGGTAGCATAACACCTAGTAAAAATGGCCAAATGGATTCACCAAGCATTGTAAAAGCTCTCGGCCAAACTGTTTTTGGTCTTGAAAACACTTTTTCTTTTCAAAACTAGGTACTTAAAATGATGAGAAGGATGTTTTAGAGTGTCTTGAACACTTAGTTCCTTAAAATTAGGTCAAAATCAATTTCAAGGAGCATACAACAACACAAGGCATAGATCTCATGCAATAGTTCAAAAACTTAGAAACAAGAACAAGAAAACTCAAAGAAGCATATGACAAGAGACTCAAGAAAAAGTTAGACACATTTAAAGACTCAACATGACATACACAAAGACACAAACATGTAGCTATCATGCATTTAAACTCATGGATTTGAGGCTCAAAGACTAAGCATCAAAAGACATGTTATCCAACCACATTTAGGAGCAAAAAAGTCACAAAACCGAAGCCAAAATTGCCACAACATAACCAGAAAACGTTGTTTTTTGTATTCTCGGCAACTCTGACCTTTGCTCACTCATTTGCTCATAACTCTCTCCACAGAACTCCAAATGCATTAATTATTTTTTTGTTGAAAACTAGACTCACAGAGCTTTCTTTTGATATAAAGAACGTTACTTTTGGACCACTGAGCTAGCTGCAGTATTTTTTTAAAAAACGAACACGTTGCTGCCAGCACTGTTTTTATGTGGACCATTCAAAGATAGTTACACAAGACAAGGTTAGAACATGAAAACACCATATTCAAGGACAACCAAAGCTCCAGATACCAAATGATGAAGGATTATCTTGTTTCCTTTTAGAGTTATGAATATGGTGAAGTTGTTTAAGAAAGCTTTTTGAAAATTCGCATTGGACATTAAGATAGCATGTTATCTAGATATGAAGGTTCATTTCTCAAGCTCATGAAAGAAAGAAGAGAGTTGGATTCAAGCTTAAACACACACGGCAATAACAACACTTAAAGAGCAAAATGAAAGAAGAAACAATAAAAATGGAAAGCAAAGAAGATGAAGAATGGAAGAAGCACGCCACTCATAGGGGGATCTAAGCCAACCAAACCCTAGAGATGAGTGATGGTTCCGCCACTTGCAAGCAAGATAAGGCAAAGGTGAGTTCATTTCTAGGAAGGAGAGCTCACGAAAATAGGTGGTTGAATGCACAAAGTTTATAACAAAATGATCAACCCTTTTACAAGACAAGGAGCACCCTTTAAATAGGAGTTCATAGGGTCCTTTAGCAAATACAAAAACATGAAAAAGGATTAACTAGCAAACCCTAAACCTAATGTGAGAGTGAGTCTTGGCCAGGTGAAGGGAGATGATTGGTGGAGGCATTCCCATGAGGATTCTAGGCCAAAAAAGGAAGGAGACCAAGTGACCTTCTAAGGCATAAACCACAAAGGAAAAGGAGACAAGGTACATGTCTACTTTTTCTTTTACTTTATGCTTTTTGCTTTCCTCTCTTTTCCACTTCATCAAAGTGCTCCAATCACCAAGTGCCACCTAGCCATGCTCTACTTTCTCTTAATTACCTATAAAACAAGACAAACAAGGATTAGCATGTTGGTTTAAGTTAATCTAATCTTGGTCAAAGGTCAACTTTGGATTAAAGTCAAAAAGTCAACCAAAATAAGTCAACTAGAAACCAACTTAGGGAATTCAAACTAAAGTAATGCAAAACAAAGATAAAGGTGATGGAATAGAAGACTCCCCTCTATACATGCTTCTAGTGATCCTTCTTGAGGGAGCTTCTAAGGAGGTGGTCACGCCTTTATCATTTAATAGAATTTTTGTGCTTAAGAATTGATTTAATTAGGATTTGGGATTATTGAATTTAATGAGTACGTAAGTTAAAAATGGCATAAAAATTTATTCTAGTTGCATAAAATATTATTGGATATTCTAACGTTTGTTAATGCAGCTGGAATTTATTTTTGGTCATTAAAAGTATGGATTTGAAGTATTCAAAGTTACAAAATAAGTCCAAAATCAGCAAATTCTGAAAAGCAATAGTCAGGAGCTAAATGCACCCCTAGTTTTTATTTACACACTCTTCATGCAAGTGGACCACAAAAACCTGTTATGCACCCCCAACTTTACTAAGTTGCACCCCTCCTACCACTTAAACTCCACTCAACCAAATTATGCCATGTGGCAATCCTCACCTTCTAAATCTGACCAATGATGACACGTGTCATAATCCTCCACTCACCAAATTGATCAATCAAAGCTTGCCACGTCACCATCTCCCAAAATGAAACCCTAACCCAACTTTTCATCATCACCTTCCATCACCATAGAAGCCGTCGTCCGTCCACCGTTCGTCAGCCACGTTGTTCAAAAGCGCCATTGCAACAGCCACCGCGACGCAACCACCACCTTCACGAACCAGACACACTACAACACCTTCACGCTCAACGCCGTTCCAGCCACCGCACCAGAACCTCTTCCACCATGGAAACCACCATCTTCAACCTTGCTTGGAGAACGTAGCAGACCCATGGCAGTGGAAGCACCATCACCGTGAACAAACGCGTGAGTCCCTCTAGTTGCACCACCGTCGCAACACCACCACAACTTGCACTGAATCTGCGTGATCTACGAGCCAACAACACTTCTCACGTCCACAGAGCAACGACTACAGCATGCAACAACCGGAAGATGAGAGCTCCAACAACCGCCAATCTCGCCGGAATCTGCACCCCAGCAACCGTCATCACATAGCAGTTTCGTTGGAGAAGAGTGTGAGACTGAAACCCTAATTCTGGAAAGAGAGTGCACTCTGCCACGTGTCAGCTTCTCATAGGGCAGTCAAACTGGTCAACTGGTCAAAGCAGTAGTCAACTCTGGTCAAATTCTGGTCAATATTGTAAAAATGGTGAAACAAGAGGGGCATAATTGGAAATTGGACAGAAATTAAGTTGCTAATTAATTAAATAAAGATAAAATATTTCAGCAATAAAACACATAAAACCCAAGTCCAATCAAAGCCTATATAAAGAGACCTCAAGGAGCAGAAGAGGGACAACTTAGGAACTTTATAGTTTTGGCAAGTATCGTCATCCACCACATCTCTCATTCTTCCTTTTCTTTTATGTCCTTTCCTTCATCATATTATCATGTATTCCATCAAAGCCATGAAGGGCCAAGCTTTTACGGTTGATTCCACTGTAATTTATTAACTGGATTCTAAGGTTAGATGAATTTATATATTTATTATTTTTTATTATTGTTGTGATTTTTTTTATCTATGTCCTTTGCTTCTTAATTGAATAAAAAATAATGATTTTAAATCTACATGCATGCTAATCATATGAGTTAAAAGTTTTTTAAATTGAATTGAGACTTTACTTTGATTTTATTTAGAAACTTTCATTTGATTAAATAAGTTTTTTCCAGTAATTGAGACTGTACTTTTATTAAAGTTAATCACTTTAACTAAAATTAGTCAAGACTTTACTTTGATTAATTAAGTTTTCTATTTGGTAAGGAAACAAAGGAATAGACATGATTAGGCATAGTAAAATTTAATTGAGACTGTACTTTTGTTGAATTTACTATGGATAATCTAAAAATTCTCACCTTTTAATTGAGATTGTACTTTGATTAAAAGTGAGAATGCCAACAAATGAATTGAGACTGTACATTGGTTAATTTGTAAATCAACAACAATAATTAATTTAACAATAATCTCTAGATAACTGATGAAGAATCCTATTTTGAAAAAGCAGTGGAATTGACCTATTTTCTATTACTGTGTTTACAATATTTTATTTGTGTGACAATCATTCTTTACATATCACAACCCCATATTTTTATTATTACTATTTTTAATTTCATTTATATAAGAATCAAATATTTGAAATCAATTCCGTATTCATTGAGAGACGATTGAGGGTTATCTTAACCCTAACTTGTTTGTTCACTACTAACTTGGCAATACTAAAGTTGCTAAAGTTAAGTAGTGGTAATTTGATCGCTTAACGATAGCGTTATCATGTGGGAATTTTTTTTCTTTTTAAATTTCATTAATGTGCCAAAGATTGTGAAGTCGTCATTGTGCTAGCCCCGTTGCTGCTTGGGTCCTACTGCGACGTCCACCCTACCGCTGCCACCACGTCCCTACTATCGCTTCCACCGTGTCCCTACTACGAGGATTGTTGACGCTATTGCTTAGGTTGTGCTGCCAATGCGCTGCCATCGCTGCCACTGTGCCACTACCGTTGCGACTGCGTCGCTGCTGGGAAGTTTTCCACCCCATCGTTGTTGCTACATCGTTGCCACTACCATCACATCGTTGTTGTCCTTGTGAAGTCTCCATTGCTTCCATCGCACCCTGCCACCGTACCTCCCTTGCTGCTACTAATTGCACGAGAGCAACTTAAAGCGGTGCCAAGTGCATTAGCTTCTTCTCCCTCTAAACATCATGGGTGTGGACGGCTAGGTATGTATACTTCTTTTTAATTTTTTTTAATATTATAGTTATTAGTGTTTTAAATTTTATTTATTTTTTATGTATTGTTTTTTCATGACAATATTTAGTTTTTAAATTTAAGTATTTGTTGAATTATTATGGTATATGCGTATTGTCAAACGAGTTGGAATTGAGTCTGGGGTGTCCGACCCCCAGCAATGGGTTGAGATTGAATTTGGAGGTGTCCGACCCCAGACACTTATTACTTTTATGTACTGTAAAATTCCTTGTCGTTACAAAACAATGATGGATCAGAGTTGGATTAATCTATCATGTATAAGTGATGATTATGAGAAAGGAGTCGAGGAGTTTATAGAACCTATTCAACATCATGATGGTAGTGCAAAATATAGAGGAAAGATGAGGTGTCCATGTGTCAATTTTTGAATGGGAGAATATTAGATGTGGTTGAGATTAGAGAACATCTTTTATGTTATGGATTTTTAAAGAATTATACAACATGGGTGTGGCATGGTGGATGAAGCACATCAATTTGTGGAATCGACAATGGAAGATAGATTAGAGGACATGATTCGTGATGTTGGAGTACAACCCTTTGCTAAAGTTGTGTATGAAAATATGACTACAGATGCATAGACCCCGTTATATCCTAGTTAAACTAACTTCAAACGATTATCAGTAGTGTTAAGGTTGATCAATTTGAAGGAATTAAAAGGGTGGACTGATAAAAGCTTCACATAATTGCTTCATTTGTGGAAGGAAATACTTCCTCAAAGTAATACATTTCCTAATCGAATGTATGAGGCCAAAACAATACTTTGTCCGATGGGTATGGAATATGAGAAGATTCATGCATGTCCTAATGATTGTATTTTACATAGAAAAGAGTTTACAGAGTTGTCCTAAGTGTGGGTTATCACGTTATAAAGTGAAAGATGATGATAAAGAGAATACTGATGAGGTCATAAAGCACAACCTCCGAAGGTTGTTTGGTATCTACTAATAATTCCAAGGTTTAAAAGTATCTTTGCAAATCCAACTAATGCCAAAAACCTTTGATAGCATGCTGATGAGCAGAGATGTTATGGACTAGTTTATCATTATAATTGTTGATGATAGAGTGTTGAAATGAAAAATGATTGCTTTTTGAAAAAGAGCAACAAAGGATAAAGAGAAAAAAGACAAAAGGGATTGTTTTTGAAACTATGCTCCATAATTCTTTCTACCTTACTATTTCAAAAACACTAAAATCCTAAAAAAAATTTCCTACCTTTGCCTTGGCCCCATTATAACCTATGAAAAGTCCTCATGGTTTTTGAATGCATGTTTTCTGAAAGTTGTGAATATTAGAGTCTTGCTAAGCATTGAAAATGTTTACTTGCATGGGTATTTTGAGTGGAAACACAAGCCAAAACACGTGAGCGAATTTTGGTGAGAAAATATACATTTAACTTGAGTGTTTCTCTTTCATATTTGATTATATTGTAAACTCAAAAGATTAACACATGTGTGAAAACTAGAATCTTTCCATTTGTATGTGCATGACAACATGAATTCTAGAAGACTGATTTGTTTCCATTTGTATTCATTCCTTTAATCCAGTGAAGATATGGAATAAAATACCTTAGAATAAAGTTTTAAAATTGTTCAATTTTGCCTAAGAATGCAAAAGGATAAGTGTGGGTGTGTGATGAGTTCAAATTTTTTGCCCTCATTTAATGTTTAAATTTGGGGATTTAATAGAACTTTTGTACTTAAGGATTGATTTAAATAGGATTTGTGATTATTGGATTTAATGAGTACGTAAGTAAAAAATGACGTAAAAATTGATTTTAGTTGCATAAAATATTATTGGATATTCTAACGTTCGTTAATGCAACTGAAGTTTAATTTGGGTCATTAAAAGTGTGGATTTGAAATATTCACAGTTACAAAATAAGTCCAAAATCAAGAAATTCTAGAAAAGAATAATTTAGGAGCTAAATGCACCCTCAGTTTTTTTTACACACTCTTCCTGCAAATGGACCACAAAAACTTGTTCGGCACCCCCAGTTTTTACTAAGTTTCACCCCTCCGACCACTTAAACTGTATTCAACCAGATCATGCCATGTGGTAATCCTCCACTAATTAATATGTCCAACCACAAGATGACACGTGTCATGATCCTCCACTCACTAAACATACCAACCATACACTGCCACGTCACCATCTCCCAAAATGGAACCCTAACCCTAATATTTCTCCTCTCCCACCATCACCATGCCGGCTGTCGCCGTTGTTCACGGTCAACACACCAGAGTTCTTCCACCATTAACGCGTTCATGCTCCACCACCGCGCACCTGCACAACACTGAGCCACTGCATCAAAACCTCGCACCATCGTGAGTCACGGAACAACACCTGCTTCCTCGCACACCAACCATGGCAATAGCTGCATTATACCTACACACAAGCAGCAGCCATTGCAGCCACAACGAGCTGAAGTTGTTTCCTCCTTCCTCTTTGCACCATAACTGCACCTAGTCAGACCACAATAGCCACCGCACCTGCAACGCACCTAGAGCAACTTCAATATCGCTTGCAACAACCTTCACGCATCCACTATCAAAGCTTTGGAACGAACCAGAATTGCCATGAATGGATGATGAAGGCGTGACCAACCATGATACCTCCATAGAGGCACCCTCAAGAAGGATCACTAGAAGCATGTCTAGAGGAGAGTCTTCTATTACATCACCTTTATCTTTGTTTTCCATTACTTTAGTTTGAATTCCTTAAGTTGGTTTTTAGTTGACTTATTTTGGTTGACTTGTTGACTTTGACCAAAGTTGACCTTTGACCAAGATTAGCTTAACTTAAACCAACATGCTAATATTTGTTTGTCTTGTTTTTGTAAGTAATTAAAGAAAGTAGAGCATGCTAGGTGGCGCATGGTGATTGGAGCATGTGGATGATGTGGAGGAGAGAGAGAAAAGCAAAAAGCATAAAGTAAAAGCAAAAGTAGACATGTACCTTGTCTCCTTTTGCCATTTTGGATGATTCCTTTTGAAAGCTACATGATCTCTTTCGCTTTTTGGCCTAGAATCCTCATGGAAATGCATCCACCAATCAAGGCCTCTAATTTTGGCCATGTGGCATTCCTAACCTAGGAATTAGCGTTTGCTAGTTGATCCCTTTCATGTTTGTGTTTTTGCTAAAGGACCCCTATGGACTTCTATTTAAAGGGGGCTCATTGTCTTGTAAAAGGGTTGATCATTTTGATGTTATAAACCTTGTATTTAAACCACTAAATTTTCGTGAGCTCTCCTTCCATGAAGTGAAACTCTCCACTTGCAAGCCTTATCGTGCTTGCAAGTGGCAGCACCAATCACTCATCTCTAGGGTTTGGTTGGCTTAGATCCCCCCTATGAGTGGCGCGCTTCCTCCATATCACCACCTTCTATGCTTTCCATTTTATTTGTTTCTTCTTTCATTTTTGTTCTCTAAATTTTGTTAAAACCGTGTGCTACTTGAACTTCAACCAACTCTCTTCTCCCTTTTATGAGCTTGAGAAATTAACCTTCAAATATAGATAGCTTGATATCTTAATGTCCAGTGGGAATTTTCAAAATGTTTTCTTAAACAAATTCACCATATTCGTAAATCTAAAAGTAAACAAGATAATCCTTCATCATTTGGTATCTAGAGCCTAGGTTATCTTGAATATGGTGTTTTTCTTCTGCTAAGCCTTGTTTTGGTGGCTTTCTTGGGTTGGAGACCTCTCGGTTTTGGCTTGTTCAAGTGGTGTGTACATTTTCTTCCCACTCCACAAGAGGTTATGTATCCAAAAAATCATCTCTTGATGTATGTGCTTGTTTGAAGTGAGAATATGAAGTGTATGGTTTTCCTTTCTTAAAAATCGAGAGCATTCTAGTCGTTACCATGCCAAAAAATTTTCTTCACATGTTGAAAGTCTTCTTAAAATGTTCCTTGCTACGTTTGAGTCTCTTGTCATATGCTTATTTGAGTTTTCTTGTTCTTGTTTCTAAGTATTTGAGCTATTGCATGAGATCTATGCCTTGTATTATTGTATGCTCCTTGAAATTGATCTTGACCTAATTTTAAAGGAACTAAGTGTTCAAGACACCCTAAAATATCCTTCTCATCATCTTAGGCACCTAGTTTTGAAAAAAAGTGTTTTCCATGGCAAAAACCTATTTAGCCGAGAGCTTTTATGTTGTTTGGTGATTCCATTTGGCAATTTTTACTAGGTGTTATGCTACCAAATTTTATGCTTGAGTTTTGGGTGATGTTGGCAAATTAGTTCCCCCTTTTCAAAAATGGGTGATGACCTTTCTTGGTGTATGCATAATTTGAGGTATAATCTTGGCTTGTTCAAATGCTTTCTATGGAGTCTTAAAAGTGTTTTTCCTTGCTTTAGTCTTATTCATGTTTTGTCTTTAAAACAAATTTCCTTAGAAGTTTAACTTTCTTGTTTTGAGCTTTGCTTGCTTGTCTTTACGTAATCTTTGTTTTGTCTTAGTTGTTTTCATTTTCTTGCTTTCCTAGAGTGTTGTGGCCGAGCCACTTGTCTTGCTTTTGAAAGGTTTTCATCATTTTAAGGTGTCTTTCACTTGTTTGGAAGGATTCGAGTGTTAGCCTTGCTTGTGTGCTTTGGGAGTGTGACCAAAACACTTGGGTGCATTTGAAGACCACACTTAGTCTCGGTTTTTAACTTGCTTCTCTTCCCTAACCTCTTTCTTGTCTCGGCTTTTTGAGTTTTGGTGTAGGAAACATGAATATGGAACCAATCTTGGACGTAGAAGAGGAGGAATCGACTTCACCTTATTCTCCTCCCATGGTGACTCCTATGGTCCAAGAAAATGAACAAATCACCCTTGCCAACATCCTACGTGAAATGGAAGTTAGTAGGAAATAAACTTTTGACCAATTGAGAGCGGATAGGAGACAAAGTGAGATTTTGCTTCATGAACACATTCAAAGGCTTGAACATAGAGATGATGAGAGGAGAAGGAGGAGATCTTCTTCCGAGGATTCAAGCTATGGTGGAAGAAGAAGAAGGCACAAATATGATGGTGAGGGAAGGCGCAATCAACTCCCACAAAGAAAACCTGCACAAATAAAAATTCAAAATTTCAAAGGAGAGAATGATCCAAACATCTACATTGAATGGGAGCAAAAAGTGGACCATATTTTTAACATTCATTTGGTTAGTGATCAAGAGAAAGTAGATTTCGTAGTCTTAGAATTTGAGGATTATGCCATGACATGGTGGCATCAATTATGTATGGACAATATTAACCAAGAGCCACCCACGGCCTCTTGCATCGACATTAAAAATTTGATGCGCGCTACATTTGTTCCTTCCTAATATAGGAGGGAGACTCTATTCATGCTCCAAAGGCTTCAACAAGGGTCCATGTGTGTGGATGAATATTACAAAATGATGGAGTCCATGCTTCTCAAAGTAGGACTCAAAAGGTAGCTAGATTTATGAGTGGTCTTAGAAGATAAGTTCAAGATGTAGTTGAATTGTATGAGTACTCTACTCTTGATAAAATTTTACACTTGGCCCTAAAAGTTGAAAGTTAATTAAAAAAGAAACAAGAGGCCAAGAAGAGTACTCCTTATAATGACTACTACTCTAGAACTTTGAAAGGAAAAGAAAGAAAAGATGAGAAAATATCTTCCAAAGACCACCCACCTAGGTCAAGTGCGCCTAGAGTTTCCCATGAAAATCCAAACTCTTCCCAAGGTTCAAGAACTAGTTCCATAAAATGTTTTAAATGTTTGGGATGGTCATATTGCTTCAAATTGCCCAACAAAAAGGAACATGATCTTGAACCCAAAAGGAGAGGGTGAAAGTGAGCATTTTTCTCCCCTCTCCCCTAAAAGTTCTTCCTCCCACGCTTCTTCCCAATCTTCAAGTGAGGATGAAATCAAACCCAATGAAGGAGGTTTGTTGGTGGTTAGGTGTAAGACCCGAGAAAAATTAAATAGTTAATTAAATAATTATTTAATAAATGCGGGTAAAAGGAACCTTTAAGGTAATAAATGCGGCATGTTATGACGTGGAAAAGTACTAACTCAAGTGGTTGAGAGTACTTTGATTGTGTGAGAGGACTTAGGTTTGAGTCCTATGTATGCCATTTTGTATGTTATTAAATTAGTATTATTTTATATATATATTAATCATGTTATGGAGTGTTATAATCATTGAATCATATTGGTTAGCATGAAATTTGAATTGGTTGAATGGTTTGGCATTGGTTTGGTATGTGCATGGGTGTGGGTTCAAACCTTGGAGGACCTAAATGAAACTCTATTTTTGCCATTTTTAGTTTTGATTTGAAGTTGAAGGGTTAAAGGAAACCCTAGCAGAAATAGCAGTCAAGGGTAGCTAGAAAATAATCTAATTAAGTGTGCTTGAATGGCCATTACACCATTTCTTAATGCAATTTTCGTTTTAGGGCCTTAAACCATCATTAAAACATCACTAAAAAGCTAATTGTGAGAGGGGAGAAAGGTTTCTGCAGAGGTTATTGTGAGATAGGCAGAGGAGTGCGAATTTTAGTGAGAAATTGAGAGTGTGAGTGGATTCGTGGGGGATGAATTGAGAGAAGCCAAGGAAGGCCATTTTGGAGTCAAAGGAAAGAAGTACAAGATTACTCAGGGAAAGCTTTAATCCAGGTTAGGGGATTTTATTTTGCGTGTTATATATCATGTATATGTTTTTCGTACTGTTCTGGATGTGTTGGAATGTGCAAATTGGAGATTCATTGCCTTTTGTCGTGTTTTTTAGAAATTCCCAGAAACCGCCTGGTGGCGTTGAAAGCCCGCCAGGCGGCTCATGCCTCCAGAGCCTATTTTTCTGGGTTTGTCTATGCACCGCCTGGCGGCTAGGTACTGCCCGCCAGGCGACATAAACTGTCTCGTCCAGTTTTCTCGGATTTTTGGATTCTTTTGTGATGTTGGAAAGTCTGGAGTAATTTTATGATTTCAGAATAATTGGTATGCTGAATTTGTTATCTAAAAATGCTCAATTGGTAGAAAATTGGGTGAACCCTCGCTGGAATTAGGAGTTTAGGGTTCATGTGAGATTGGGATTGAAAAACATGGATGAGTTTTGTGATTGGTGCAATGTTTTCGCGGAATCGACGTTGATATGATTAGGTTAGGAAATATGGATGTTGTGTGTACGTGAAAGTCTGTTAGTTTAAGTGTGGATTAAATTTTTAGTGTCTGTGAATCATTATTGATGGGGGAAAATGTGGCAGAACCCCAAAATGGGAATGAAACGCCTAGTGGCACCTAGAACGCTGCCAGGCGGCGCATCAGAGTAAAGGGCGATTTGTGGTGTTTTCTGCGAGTTGTGTTCTTGGGAAGTCGCAGGAGTTTTTTTGTGTGAATTTGGATTAGCAGTCGGGGTTTTCCTCTTTAGAATTGGGTGATGGTGGACACTTTAGCGTGTGTGTGCACCAAGGATCATTTTGCGGTATAATTGGGTGTAAATGATAAGTTGAGAAGGGTACTGAAAACTGTAAAAATTGTGTTGGGAGCAAATGGGCAGGGTTACAACATTGATATTGTGTGAATAGTCTAAATTAGTGGGTAAAGTAAAGAATGCTAAGGGAAGAAGTTACTTGGTTTGGGCATGAAATAATTGTATATATATATGTAGTGATGGTTGCCATATTATGTTCTAAGTGCTTTGATAGATGTGTGAATAATGCATCACAAGTTGGGGTCCTTAAGGATTGTAAAAAGGGCCAAAATCAGTAGCAGTGCGCTACTAGTATGCCGCCTGGCGGCGCGGGGCGAACCGTCGGGCGGTATGGTGTAAAATAGTGGCAATGGCCACTGTCAGCGCTAGGCGCCTGGCGGCAGGGTTGTGTCCGCCAGGCGGTGACAGAGCTGTGTAGTTTTGTTTTCTTCAGCGTCGCCTAGCGGTGGGGGTGTGACCGTCGGGTGGTTTTCTGCCAGTATTCGCCTAACGGTGTCTAGGCGGTGCCAGGCGGTTTTGGTGGTTGTGTAATTGGTTATTTCTTTGATTAGTGAACTTGAAGGACTAAGTTCACTTACTTTTGTGCTTGGACTTGATGGACTAAGTCCAATAGGGGTCTGGGATGTGCTTGGTGGTAGGACGCATGATGGGCATGGAACTAGTTAGTTCCAGTCGGCTACTAATGGGCGAGGAGTCCTTAGTATGGTGATTGCATGCGTCGGACGCACGATGGGCAAGGAATAGTTTTATTCCCATAGGTTGCTATCGGGCGAGGAGTCCATAGTATGATGATTGCGTGCGTGCCAAGGTCCAAGCTAGGTAGGCTTGGATGTTTTACCATAGACGAGGAGTCTGTGAGGTTGGACTATGAGCAAGATTGGCTCGTAGGGTTGGACCACGAAAGGGATAGTTTCATGGAAGCACAGTAAAAGCCCCAAGACCTAGTTTCATGAATATGACTTATGAAGGAATATGAGATCAGGGGTGGATAATTTGTAGTTAACCCATATCAGTAAATTTACTTCTTGGGATGGGTATCATATTTAATTTATATTTATATATGCATAGCTCACCCTATCTGTATGTGTGTGGCGATGATCGGATAATTTATTATCCAAGAGCAGATGATTTGACACGTGAGCCAGGAGACACTTGAGACTGGAGTGCGAGATCATATGGGCTTTTGAAGACTTGAGTTTTTTTGATATTTTTTTTATGTTTTGAACATTAGTCATTTTGGGCTTTTATAGTTGTAATAACTTTGAATTGCGAACATTTACAATGGATGAAACTTTGCGATTTTAATTTTCCCGCGTTTTAGGAACATGTGTTTATATATGAGGAATTACCAATATTATCGCATTTTATTTCATTTTATTTAATTGTTTATGTTATTTTCAAAGTAATATTCCTTGGGGATGTTACATTAGGCGCATGTGAGGCCAAGTGCCCAAAGAATTTGAAAACCAAAGAGAAAATATTTTTCACTCAAGGTTCCAAATCAACAACAAAACTTACTCCCTCATAATTGATAGTGGAAGTTGTGTCAATGTGGCTAGCACAAGGGTTGTGGACAAGCTTGGCTTGAAAACCATCCCTCATGCCAAGCCCTACAAGCTATCTTGGATTAGTGAGGAAGGTGAGATCAAAGTTAACAAGTAAGTTCTTATCAACTTCTCCATTGGAAATTACAAGGATGAGGTATTATGTGACTTAGTGCCCATGGAAGCAACTCATATTTTAGTAGGAAGGCCATGGCAATTTGATTAAAAAGCTTTTCATGATGGCCATTCCAACAAGTTTTCCTTTAACTTCCAAGGCAAAAAGATTACATTATTACCTCTCTCACCAAGAGAAGTCAATGAGGAACAAATTCAAATGTTAAATAAAAGAAAAGAAGAGAAGGCGCAAGGGCATGGAAAAGAGGCCAAGAACAGCATGATCTCCCTCAAAGGGGTGAAAAAGGTAATGCTTGCCCAAAAACCCATTTTCCTAACTTATTCTAGTGAATCTTCCCCCTTTTTCCAAGGCCCTCACCCTAGATGACCACCACCACCTCTTTAGAAGCTCCCTCAAGAAGGATCATTAGAAGCATGTCTAGAGGGGAGTCTTCTATTCCATCACCTTTATCTTTGTTTTGCATCACTTTAGTTTGAATTCCCTAAGTTGGTTTCTTGTCGACTTATTTTGGTTGACTTGTTGACTTTGACCCAAAGTTGACCTTTAACCAAGATTAGATTAACTTAACCCAACATGTTAATCCTTGTTTGTCTTGTTATGTAGGTAATTAAGAAGAAGTAGAGCATGGCTAGGTGGCACATGGTGATTGGAGCACATGGATGACGTGGAAGAGAGAGGAAAGCAAAACGCATAAAGCAAAAGCAAAAGTAGACAAATACCTTGTCTCCTTTTGCCTTCTGGTTTATTCCTTAGAAGGCTACTTGGTCTCCTTCCTTTTTTGGCCTAGAATCCTCATGGAAATGCATCCACCAATCATTTTCCTTCACTTGGCCGATACTTCACTCTAGCATTAGGTTTTTAGGGTTTGCTTGTTAGTCCCTTTCATGTTTTTGTATTTGCTAAAGGACCCCTATGAACTCCTATTTAAAGGGTGCTCCTTGTCTTGTAAAAGGGTTGATCATTTTGTTATAAACTTGTGCTTTCAACCATCTAATTTCTGAGAGCTCTCCTTCTTAGAAGTGAACTCACCTTTGCCTTATCTTGCTTGCAAGTGGTGGCACCATCACTCATCTCTAGGGTTTGGTTGGCTTAGATCCCCCCCTATGAGTGGCATGCTTCTTCCATTTATCATCTCCTTTGCTTTCCATTTTCATTGTTTCTTCTTTCATTTTTCTCTTTAAGTGTTGTTAATGTCGTGTGACTTTTAACTTTAAATCCAACTATCTTCTTCCTTTCATGAGCTTGCTATCTTAATGTCCAGTGGGAATTTTCAGAAAGCTTTCTTAAACAACTTCACCATATTCATAACTCTAAAAGAAAACAAGATAATCCTTCATTATTTGGTATCTAGAGCCTAGGTTATCTTGAATATGGTGTTTTTCTTGTGCTAACCTTTGTTTTGGTGGCTTATTTGGCTTGGAGACCTCTCGGCCTTTTGGTGTTCAAGATGGTGTGCACATAAATTTTCCACTTCACTTAAGGTTCAAGTATCTAAAAACCCCATCTCTTGATATATGGTTCTTAGTGAAGTGAAAACATGAAATTTTGGTGCTTATGTTTCCTTTGGCCGAGAGCTTGCTAAGATGTTACCATGCCAAAATTTTTCTTCACATGTTAAAAGTCTTCTTAAAATATTCCTAGCTACTTTTGAGTCTCTTGTCATATGCTTCTTTGAGTTTTCTTGTTCTTGTTTCTAAGTTTTGAGTTATTGCATGAGATCTATGCCTTGTGTTGTTGTGTGCTCCTTGAAATTGATTTTGACCTAATTTTTAAGGACCTAAGTGTTCAAGACACCTTAAAATTAAGTACCTAGTTTTGAAAAGAAAAATTATTTTCATGAGAAATAACCATTTGGCCGAGAGCTAAAGTGTTCATTGGTGAATCCATTTGGTCATTTTTACTAGGTGTTATGCTACCAAATTTTATACTTGGATTTTTGGGTGATATTGGCAAATTAGTTCCATGCTTTAACTTGGTTATGATCTTTCTTAGTGTATGCATAATTTGAGGTATAATCTTGGCTTGTTCAAATGTTTTCCATAGAGTCTTTAAAAGTGCTTTTCATTGCTTTAGTCTTGTTCAAGTTTTGTCTTAAAACAACTTTCCTTAGAAGTTAAACTTTCTTGTTTCTGAGCTTTGCTTGCTTGTATTTAGGTAATCTTTATTTTGTCTTAGTTGTTCTCATTTCCTTGTTTCCTAGGGTGTTGTGGCCGAGCCACTTGTTTTGCTTTTGAAAGGTTTTCATCTCTTTAAAAGTGTTTTCACTTGTTTGGAAGGATTTTGAGTGTAAGCCTTGCTTGTGTGCTTTGGGAGTGTGATCAAAAACACTTAGGTGCTTGAGAAGACCACACTTGGTCTTGGGTTTGACATTGTTTATTATCTAACCTCTTGCTTGTCTCGGTTTTTGGTGAGTTTTGGTGTAGGAACATGAATATGGATCCAATCTTGGAGGTAGAAGAGGAGGAGGAATCGGCCTCACCTTATTCCCCTCCCGTGGTGACTCCTATGGCCCAAGAAAGTGAACAAATCACCCTTGCCAACATCCTACATGAGATAGAAGTGAGTAAAAGAGAAACTTTTGATCAATTGATGGCGAATAGGAGGCAAAGTGAGATCTTCCTACAAGAGCACATCGAAAGACTTGAGCTTAGAGAAGATGAGAGGAGAAGGAGGAGGTCCTCTTCCAAGGACTCTAGCCATGGTGGAAGAAGGAGAAGGCACGACCATGATGGTGGTGGAAGGTGCAATTAACTCGCACAAAGACAACCTCCACCAATCAAGATTCCAAAGTTCAAGGGGGAGAATGATCCAAACCTCTACATTGAATGGGAGCAAAAAGTGGACCAAATATTTAATATTCATTTAGTTAGTGATCAAGAGCAAGTAGACCTTGTAGTTTTAGAATTTGAGGATTATGCCATGACATGGTGGCATCAATTGTGTATGGACAATATTAACCAAAAGCCACCCGTGGCCTCTTGGATGGACATTAAGATTTTGATGCGCACTAGATTTGTTCCTTCCTACTATAGGAGGGAGACTCTTTTGAAGCTCCAAAGGCTTTAACAAGGGTGTATGTGTGTGAATTAATATGTTAAAATGATGGAGTCCATGCTTCTTAAAGTAGGACTCCAATTTCAAAGTGAAGAAGAAAAGGTAGCTAGATTTGTGAGTGGTCTTAGAAGGGAAGTTCAAGATGTAGTTGAGTTGTATGAGTACTCCACTCTTGACAAAATTTTACACTTGGCCTTAAAAGTTGAAAGTCAATTGAAAAAGAAACAAGAGGCCAAGAAGATTACTCCTTACAATGACTACTACTCTAGGACTTGGAAAGGAAAAGAAAGAAAGGATGAAAATCCTCCTTCCAAAGACCACCCACCTAGGGCCAATTCGTATAGAACCTCCCATGAAAGTGCAAACTCTTCCCAAGGTTCAAGAACTAGTTCCATAAAATGTTTTAAGTGTTTGGGCTATGGTCACATTGCTTCAAATTGCCCAACAAAAAGGAACATGATCTTGAACTCTAAAGGAGAGGTTGAAAGTCATTTTTCTCCCCCCTCCCCAAAAAGTTCTGCCTCCCACACTTCTCCCAATCTTCAAGTGAGGATGAAATCAAACCTAATGAAGGAGGTTTGTTGGTGGTTAGGCGCATGCTAGGCCAAGTGCCTAAAGAATTTGAAAACCAAAGAGAAAATATTTTTCACTCAAGGTGCCAAATCAACAACAAAACTTGTTCCCTCATAATTGATAGTGGAAGTTGTGTTAATATGGCTAGGACAAGGGTTGTGGACATGCTTGGCTTGAAAACCATCATTCATGCCAAGCCCTATAAGCTTTCTTAGCTTAGTGAGGAAGGTGAGATCAAAGTGCACAAACAAGTCCTTATTAACTTCTCCATTGGAAAATACAAGGATGAGGTGTTATGTGACTTAGTGCTTATGAAAGTGATGAGTGCGTATTTTTGCCCTCATTGAGTGTTTAATTCTGGGTATTTAATTGAATTTATATGTTTAAAGAGTGATTTAATTGATAATTATGATAATTAGGCTGTTTAAGCTTGTGTAATAAAAATGTGTTAAAAAGTGATTTTTAGCTGCATAAATTATTTTTGGATATTTTAACATTTGTTAATGTAGCTGAAGTTAAGATTAAGCTCATTCAAGGTGGAAAAATAAATTGATTGAAGTTATAGAACACCTTTAAATAAGTATAAAATTAGCATGTTCTGGAAAAATCACTTCTACACCCCCTAAATTACATATACACTCTCGTTTTCCAAATGGGCTAAAAAAAATCTAGTTCTACACCCCTAACTTTGTCTATTTTCACCCCTCTTTTATCTCTTAAACTAGATGCACTAAGATCATGCCATGTGGCAATCTCCACTTTTTAAATCTGTCCAATTAAAACATTCCACGTCGCAACAATCCTTGCACTAACAAGTTATCCAATGGAAGGCTACCACGTCATCGTCTTCAACCCTAGCCTCTTATCCCAAAGAGAAACCCTAGGTTAGCCACCATACTTGACGGCAACGAAGCAGTCACGGCCACCACAGTCCTTGCAGCAGCCACCACAGACCAACACCGTCATGAGCGAACCAGCAACACCGTTCGTTCTCGCGCCATCCCACACCTGTCCGCGCAACAGCTGCAGGTTTCAACCTCCATCTTCTCGTCAGAAAATGCACAACATCCTTTCTGTATCTTCACCAGATTCGTGCACACCATGGTCCACGCCATTCCTCCAAAAAACAAAATAGCAACACCTTCATCCTTCACCGCTGCATATCGAACCAGAACCTCCATGCCTGAGTCAGATCGAAGCAGAACACAATTGCAACGCCATCAACGTTCCTGCACCCGCGAGCCAAATCGGAGCAGCAGCGTTTCCACACTCAACACGCACCAGATCTGCACCATCTGAACCTACAACCACCATGACAGCCTTCACAAACCAACAACGGCGTGACCCCCATTGCATCTCCATGTTCTCTACACCACACCTCTCCACCATCTTCAACCTTCTGCACCACCGCACCGTGAATGATGTAACATCCCGTCAGGATATTACGGGTTTAAATAATAAAATAAAATAAGAAAATGAAAACTCATTAATTATAAATTCATTTCCCAAAAACGCGGGAAAATTTCAAAACTTTATTTACTTCAATAATAATTTCAAAATCCTTGAATATAATTACTATTACCATTAATAAAAAGTCCAGTAATATTAATAATTACAACTGATTTGAAATCATAAAGACAATGTAAAAACTCTGAGAGAATTTCCCCAAGACTAGCCCCGCTCTGGCTCAATGCCTCACCAGATCCACCGGCAACACCATCTGCTCACGTATACCGCGTATACGATCATCGCCAAACACAAGCAGATAGGGTGAGCTAACAGAATAAACATATAAAATGGCATACACATATATACACATTTATATATAGGCAACACATCCATCCCAAATGAATTACATCCCTTTTAATTCATACCACCTGGCCACAACCAGGTTATTCGTGCTCTACATCTTCTGGTGATTACTTCGAGGTGACTTGCTGCCATACCTATCTGCCACAACCGATAGAGCACGTGTGGGAAACCATGTTACGGATCATACACCGTAACGCCAGGTGGAGTTCCCAAATACGAGTATAACTCGTAACTTCCCAAGACTACCAAACTCATCAGTCAACTACTAAGGAGGGCAATCTAAGAAAACTGCGTGAACCAGAAAATTTGGCGGGACTAAACCACCGCCCGGCGGAATTAAACTACCGCCTGGCAGTTACTGTTGCGCGAAAAGTACGAAAAACAACGTTTTTTGTGAATCAAAACACCAAGCACCTCTGGTGTGGCGCCTGGTGGCCAATTGGGTGATGTCAGGTGGTTCCTGCAATTCCAGGAACCCAGAAATTTCCTCAACACCTGCGAACATTATTCCAACCCTTACAATTCTGATTCCACTCGATTTACAATCCAATTGGCTGCCTTCAAATGTCTATATTCATTATTCCTTCATCAGACTCCTCCATATACGAAATTCCACTAACCTTACGACTTAATCTAGTGCGACTATGAAATCCCCAATTCATCAACCCACCAATTGATATTCATGCAATTTTTCACCCAATCGAACCTTCAATTTTATATCCTTCAGCGAATTCGGGCTTCCAATCATTTCCAAACAGTTGGCACTATCTTTTACCCCAAATAGAATCCACCCAAAAACCCCAAAACACTAAAATGGAGCCAAATTGACTCGCGTCGTCTGGCGGGTGTTCATCACCGCAAGGCTCGCGCCGCTAGGCGGTTCCATCTCTTGAACCCCAAAATAACCCAGAAAAGGATGAGTCGCCTGGCGGTGGTTCATCACCCACCAAGCGGTTTCTGGAAAATTCCAGAAACATGAAAAATACATGATAAAGGCAAGTTATATACATCCAATTTTTCATACATTTCATACCATTTAACAACACAAAATAAAAGTACGGTTCCAGCTCCCCTAACCTGGTTTCCTTTGCTTAAAACATGAGTAGCCATTGATTCTCTCTTACTTCCAATAGCCTTTCTTAGTTCCTCAACTTAGCTTCAATGCCTCACTGAAACACTCACCTTACTCTGATTTTCGTATTCCTCTACCCATCCAACAAAACTAGCCACAAAACCTCTCTCTTTTTCCCTTAATTGGCCAATAAGTGGTGTCTTAATGTGGGATTAATGATGCAAAACGAAAATTACAATTAAACTAAGGTTAATGTCATTCAATTTGTTGTCTTATGATGGTTTTCAGCCGCTAGAGTTTCCTTGCCCTTTCACCTTCATGCCAAAGAACATTTTGGCAAAAAAATAAAGTTTAATTTAGGTTCACCAAGATTTGAACCCCTCATCATGCCAAAGCCAAATCAATGTTCAACCATTTAACCAATTCATGTTTCATGATGATTAATATAATTTTATGATTATATTATCATTCAACATGCTCTAGCATATTATTAAAAACAATAATAATTAAATAACACACAAATGGCATACATAGGAGTTGAACCCAAGTCCTCTCACACATTTAAGTACTCTCAACCACTTGAACTAGTAATTTTCCACATCATAGCAATCCGCATTAAATCCCTCAAAGGCTCCTACTACCCGCAAATAATTATTTAATTAATTATTTAAATTTCTCGAGTCTTACATTCCCCCCACCTTAAAGGATTTTTGATCAGTGCGTTTTTTTGCCCTCATTTAATGTTTAATTGTAGGTATTTAATTGAATTTGTGTGCTTAAAGATTGATTTAATTGGGATTTCCTATAATTGGGTTTATTGAGCTTGAGATACAAAAACATGTTAAAAATAGCTTTTTAGTTGCATAAATGTTCGTTGGATATTTTGAGGTGTGTTAGTGCAGCTGCAGCTAAGTTGAGCTCATGGAGGTGTGAAAATATATTGATTAAAGCTTCATGACACCTTAAAGATAAATCCAAGAATAAGAAATTATCAAAAGCATAAAAATTCAAGCCAAGCATTGCATGAAGACGATAAGAAAAACTTGAAAAAGTGAAGAAGTTTGGCTAAACCAAGAAGAGAGGAACAAAAAAATTGGACCTTGTGGTTTTCTTTATCTTTATGATAGAAGATAATTTGGGAAAAATATATCTTTAGATATTTTATTTGATATTTTTAAATAATTATCTTATTTAATTATATCATAAAATATTAAAAGATATTAACAACCAAATCTTTTTAAATATGACAAGATCTTCTGGAATCTTTTTAGATCCACAACAAACAAATATATCTTGAAGATATTGGATTATTTAGAAGATAATTTGAGGAGATTGCAAAGGGTTGATTTGGAAAATTAATTCAAATATTAATTGGTGATAATTTATCATATATCTTTAAGTAATTAATTAATTTAATTATATTAGATATTGATATTATCAACCAACTATATTTGTCAAATAGTATATATCTCTCTAAATATTTTTAAATATTTATATTTATCTTTATTTTAAAAGATATTTGAGAGATTTTAGCACCAGAAAATCCCAGTCCAATTCCTATATAAAGAGACCAAGGGAGAAGCAGAAACAAGCTCAGGACTTCGGAGTTTTGGAACCCTTAGGGGTGCCTAATTTCGTTTCCTTTCTCTCTCTTTTCTTCTCTCTATTCTTCTTTTTATTTTGTATTCCATGAATTGCTAAACTTCTTGGGTTGATTCCATTGTAATTTCATTATGGATTCTGAGGTTAGAATGAATTAATTTCTTTGTTCTTTTTATTATTGTTGAGGTTTTAATTTATCTATGTCTTTTATCTTTGAATCACATAAAAAGTAATGATTTTAAATCTATATGCATATTGATCATATGAGTCAAGGGTTTTTAAATTTAATTGAGACTTTACTTTGATTTTATTTAGAAACTTTCATATGATTAAATGAGTTTTTACCAATAATTGAGACTTTACTTTGATTAAAGGTATTTACTCTAACGAAAATTAATTGAGACTTTACTTTGATTAATTAAGCTTTTTATTTGGTGAGGAGATAAAAGAATAGACATGATTAGGCATAGTAAAATTTGATTGAGACTATACTTTGGTTGAATTTACTGTGGATAATCTAAAAGTTCTCACTTTTAATTGAGTCTGTACTTTGGTTAAAAGTGAGAATGCCAACAAATTCATTGAGACTTTACATTGATTAATTTGTAAATCTACAACAATAATTAATTGAGCAATAATCTTTAGATAACCGATGATGAATCTATTTTGAAAAAGCAATGGAATCAATCTATTTTCTTTACTATTGTTTTTATTTCTTTTTATCTTTTAAACTTTATTTCTATCTTTGTTTATATTAATCCCCTATATTTTTTATTTTATTTGACTAACTCATTTGTATAGTTTTATAAGAACTAATTTGTTAAAAATCAATTCCGTGTTCGTTGGGAGACGACTTAGGGTTACTTTACCCTTTCTATTTTCTTGACTACTATCTTAGCAATACTGAAGTTGCTATAGTTTAGTAGTATTAACTTGATCGCGTCAACGACAGCGTTATCAAATTTGGCGCCGTTGCCGGGGAACACGGTTAGAATTTTTATCATTTTAGTTCTTATTTTTATTTTTATTCTTTTGATTTTATTTTTTATTCTTATTTTTGTTTTATTTTTATTTTTATTTTTTTGTTTATCACTAACATTTTCTTTTCTCAATTTTTATTCTAACATTTTGTTTTATTTTCTTTAGTTATTTTATTTTATTTTATTTAGTTATTTTTGTTAAGCATAATTTTTGTTTGAGGAATTTTGTTGGGAAATTTGTGAAACTAGTTGGGAAAAACTTTGGCTAAGGAAAGACAAGGTACTTAAGTTGTCCATTGAGACGCACCTCTCTTTCCTGGAAGTCTACTCAACAAGCTTTCAAAGTATTTCTTTTTCAGGAAACCTCTTTCAAAAATGCAAAATAGTTTTTCATATGAAAATAATCAACAGTATGATTTTCAAGTGAATTATGATTACTATCCACAACAACCACGTGATTCATATGATTATCAGCAACAAATTGTCACACCTACTTCTGAACCTGATATAAGTGGGTTAACTTTACGACAATTTAATTATCTATATCCTAGATCATCTTTTTTGGGATATGAGCAACAACCATATTCTGAGTGTCCACCTCAGCAACCATATGTTCCAAATAGTTTTCAGCAACAATATGTACCACCACAGCAAGTTGAAGCAACCAATGGACCATCCTACAGGGAAGTTATGATATTAATGGGTGAAGTTATAGAGAAATTAGAGTCCATGGATAAAAGGTTGCGAGTTCATCAACGATGCAGAAACATTGAGCAAGAGTGGTACGAAAATAAGCAAATATTGTCTGATATGTTGAGGGATGCAAGTAAGAACAACTTCATAGAATTACTTGTAACTATTAATACCACCCCTCAACCCCATCAGAGATTTCCTGAAAATCCAGATTTTAATACACTTCGTCATGAAATCAAAGATGTGCTTCTGAAGTTGGCCATCAGAGCTGAACAAATGTCTGAAGATTTGAGTCAGCTAATGAATGATGCAGTGAGAAAGGTCACTTTGGAAGATATGATGAAAATGATGACTGAAATGATGAAGATGAATCAGACAGATCAGAAAGAGATGATGAATGTCGCCACACAAAGCTTGCAGAGTCAGTCTGAAAAATCAATAGCGAAATCACATCACATCGATATATCTACTGATGGATATAATGATTGTCATAGTAATATGTCTACTGATGGACATATTAAGGATGTTGCTGAAGTTGATGAAGAAATTGAAGGTTCTCACACAAACATATCTACTGATGGATATGTTGATGATGCTCAATGTGAATATAAAGTTGTACCCATGGATGAGGATATGAGTACAAATGATCATTTTCAAGAGCAAAGTTGTGAGAACAATACAATGGAGGAACCAAGTGCAGTTGAAGAGCCAACAATATTCGAAGATGCAGCTGAAGCATCTACTATTGCAACTGACTTGGTTAATAATGAAGAAGCAAATTCAACTACTTCAAGTGCAGATTTTTGCTCACAAGGTGAGATTATGAGGATTACTGATGATCCTGTTAACAATCTGAATGCACTTGATGATGCTCAAGTTGAGTTGAAGCCACACAATCCACACATCAAGTTTGTTGATGTGAATGATGCAAATAAGTTTTCAGTGGTTATCTTTGTTGACATGGCTGCAGAAAAAGAAGGAAGGTTGCTGCAACAAGAAAACAGGTTAGATTCAAATTCTTTTGAAAGCATTGTTGATAAAAAATTTAAATTGCATGCATATTTGTTTTTTATTTTTGATTTTAATAAAAAATATAAAAAAATTTCAAAAATATGTTTTTTTGTTTTTAGTTTTCATAAACTTCAAAAAGTAAAAATTAAAAAAATGGTACAAGCTGACTTGTACTTTATAAAATTAAAGAAAATAAATTTTGACATATGCCCAGATTGAGCCAGAAATGAAAATTTTTTTCGTTTCCTCCCCAAAATAAGTCCATCAAGGACATTTATTTTTTTTGAAATAAGTGTGGGGGAGACAAACTGTAGGTAGGATTTTTCTTTTTTGTGTTTTTCAATTTTTTGTTTTTGTTTTCATTAAAAAAATTGTGATTTATTTTTGAGAAAATTGTGAAAGTATTAACTTTTTACTAAGTGAAACTTTTAAACAATGTCTCATAAGAAATCCACCAAAAATATTTCCCTGCTTTCAATAAAACATATTGACATTGAATTTTTAGGAGTTGATTCAATAATTGGGATGATCATAATTCTGGAAAAATGAAAGTCATGTTGATATAAGTGGTTTGTTTCTATGAATTTCTAATTGAGTTGATTTGAGAATTTCTTGATTAAATCTTTTGTGAAAGAATTTGACCTTGTGATTCTTGAGCCTTAATGTAAAGGATGAATTGCCATATGTCATTCCTATTTTTTCTTGAGTGACTTGCTCATGTTTGTTTATACTCAAATGTTTAGCTTGACTCTTTTGTTTTGCATCTTAGGTGAATATGCATGATTTGATATGATTGAGACATTTCTTGTTTTTAGCTACTTGGCCAAATATGTCCACCTTGATATTAATCCATTGGTAGCCCCTTTGAGCTTTTAAACCTTTTTTTTCTTGTTTTAAGCATATTGCATAACCTTAAAAAGAAAAAGACTATGTTTTACCTTAGGAAGAAAGAAGGAGCTAATGGATTGTGTTCAGGAATGGTTGAGGAATAAAGTGTGTGGGTGAGTACCTCACCCACAAATTAATAAAAATGGCAAAAGGAAAAATTGTTGATGAAAAAGTGTTGAAATAATTGCTTTCTAAAAAAAAAAGAGAGAGCAACAAAGCAATAAACGAAAAAGACTTATTTTTGAAATTATGCTCCATTATTCTTCCTACATTACTATTTCAAAAACCCAAGAGTCTTAAAATTTTTCCTACCTTTGCCTTGGCCCTGTTATAACCTATGAAAAGTCCTCATGATCTTTGAAAGCATGTTTTTTGAAAGTTTGTGAATATGAGAGTCTTGTTAAGCATTACGAGTGTTTACTTGCATGGGTATTTTGAGTGAAAACACAAGCCAAAACACTTGAGAGAATTTTGGTGAGAAAATACACATTTAACTTGAGTACTTTCTTTCATAATTGATTGTCTTGTGAATTCAAAAGATTAAGTCATGTGTGAAAAATAGAACCTTTCCGTTTGTATATACATGATAATTTGATCTCTAGAAGATTGATTTGTCTCAAGTAAGATTCATTCCTTTGATCCAGTGTTGATGTGAAATAAAATACCTCAGAACAAGTTTTGACATTACTCAATTTTGCCCAGGAGTGCAAAAGGATAAGTGTGTGGGTATGATGAGTGCGTATTTTTGCCCTCATTTAATGTTTAATTATAGGTATTTAATTGAATTTGTGTGCTTAAAGATTGATTTAATTGGGATTTCCTATAATTGGGTTTATTGAGCTTGAGATACAAAAACATGTTAAAAATAGCTTTTTAGTTGCATAAATGTTCGTTGGATATTTTGAGGTGTGTTAGTGCAGCTGCAGCTAAGTTGAGCTCATGGAGGTGTGGAAATATATTGATTAAAGCTTCATGACACCTTAAAGATAAATCCAAGAATAAGAAATTATCAAAAGCACAAAAATTCAAGCCAAGCATTGCATGAATACGGCAAGAAAAACTTGAAAAAGTGAAGAAGTTTGGCTAAACCAAGAAGAGAGGAACAAAAAAATTAGACCTTGCGGTTTTCTTTATCTTTATGATAGAAGATAATTTGGGAAAAATATATCTTTAGATATTTTATTTGATATTTTTAAATAATTATCTTATTTAATTATATCATAAAATATTAAAAGATATTAACAACCAAATCTTTTTAAATATGACAAGATCTTCTGGAATCTTTTTAGATCCACAACAAACAAATATATCTTGAAGATATTGGATTATTTAGAAGATAATTTGAGGAGATTGCAAAGGGTTGATTTGGAAAATTAATTCAAATATTAATTGGTGATAATTTATCATATATCTTTAAGTAATTAATTAATTTAATTATATTAGATATTGATATTATCAACCAACTATATTTGTCAAATAGTATATATCTCTCTAAATATTTTTAAATATTTATATTTATCTTTATTTTAAAAGATATTTGAGAGATTTTAGCACCAGAAAATCCCAGTCCAATTCCTATATAAAGAGACCAAGGGAGAAGTAGAAAACAAGCTCAGGACTTCGGAGTTTTGGAACCCTTAGGGGTGCCTAATTTCGTTTCCTTTCTCTCTCTTTTCTTCTCTCTATTCTTCTTTTTATTTTGTATTCCATGAATTGCTAAACTTCTTGGGTTGATTCCATTGTAATTTCATTATGGATTCTGAGGTTAGAATGAATTAATTTCTTTGTTCTTTTTATTATTGTTGAGGTTTTAATTTATCTATGTCTTTTATCTTTGAATCACATAAAAAGTAATGATTTTAAATCTATATGCATATTGATCATATGAGTCAAGGGTTTTTAAATTTAATTGAGACTTTACTTTGATTTTATTTAGAAACTTTCATATGATTAAATGAGTTTTTACCAATAATTGAGACTTTACTTTGATTAAAGGTATTTACTCTAACGAAAATTAATTGAGACTTTACTTTGATTAATTAAGCTTTTTATTTGGTGAGGAGATAAAAGAATAGACATGATTAGGCATAGTAAAATTTGATTGAGACTGTACTTTGGTTGAATTTACTGTGGATAATCTAAAAGTTCTCACTTTTAATTGAGACTGTACTTTGGTTAAAAGTGAGAACGCCAACAAATTCGTTGAGACTTTACATTGATTAATTTGTAAATCTACAACAATAATTAATTGAGCAATAATCTTTAGATAACCGATGATGAATCTATTTTGAAAAAGCAATGGAATCAATCTATTTTCTTTACTATTGTTTTTATTTCTTTTTATCTTTTAAACTTTATTTCTATCTTTGTTTATCTTAATCCTCTATATTTTTTATTTTATTTGACTAACTCATTTGTATAGTTTTATAAGAACTAATTTGTTAAAAATCAATTCCGTGTTCGTTGGGAGACGACTTAGGAATCAATCTATTTTCTTGACTACTATCTTAGCAATACTGAAGTTGCTATAGTTTAGTAGTATTAATTTGATCACGTCAACGACAGAGTTATCAATTTTCGTCCTCGAAAATTGGACTTACCCGGGAACAAGTGTGGATAGGATTGCCTCGTGAGGTCTTCCATCACTCAAGTCATCCATTGGGTTGCTTCGTCCCAAAGGACTTTCACAGTCCAGATCTCCTTCCCTTTAAGTGGCTTGACTTGAGAATCCAAGATTCTCATTGATCCAACTCCCACTATTAGATCCTCACGTACCTGAACGTCGTCCTCCTCTTACCCAAGTATAAGACTTGCAATGTACTTCCTTAACTGTAAATCCCATATACAAGTTTGCCAAGTGCGGTGGTAAAACAATCTCATAGGGTGTTGGACCTATCTTTCGTGTTATCTACTAAGGTCCAAATTAATTTTCAAGTCTACTTCCTTAGTTTGATCGTTCTTTCGTCACCAGTAATTGGAGTAATCCTGAAAATTGCCTTCTCCTCATATTTGTATACAGCTTTTGTCTACTCTATGGCGCGTTCATCTAATCTTGGATTAAACGAGATTTCTCCGTGGTCTGTTACTGCAACTCAGTCTAATAATCGCTAACTCACAATCCTAGTATTCACACATCTATATTTTGCCTCTTTTACCACCCAACGCTTCATATAGTTTGATTTTGATTTTGATTAATACTTCTCTTAAGTGGTTTAACTCACTAGCTTCTTCTTAGCGATCCACTAAAACTTTCAATCCTTCTGGTGTTTACATTGAGTTCTTAACATTATGTCTTCGAGATCTTGTTTCACCCACTTCTCTTTCTTCTCCTGTTCATTTTGTCTTGTTCAACTCTGCGCTCTTCCATGCCCAGACATACACTGGGATGGTTTAACATATCACTACCTTCCTTGCAAGATTTATTAAACTTGTTATTCTGACGATTTCACTGAGTCTACCCCGCTACCTCCCCTATAACTCCTCTACCGGCTTCTTTAATTTTACACCCTTAGTACAAACTATCTCATTAAAGACAATTTCTCTTGGTTTAGCTTCACACATCAACGTCGTAGTGAACCCCATCGCTCTTAGATAAAAATTCTAGCACCTGTTCCAGAAACGCGTTTAAGAGATCTTTCGCAACTACAATCCCTTGCCTTTATAATTCATCCATCCTTGTTAGCCGACTCAAATTGCTATGATGTTATGCCCTCTTCTTTCCTCTTGATCAACAAATAGTACTCCACGGTCGATTGATCTCCTTTGTGTCATCTACACCACTTTGTTGGTATCCCCTCGCTCAGGGAATGAAAGTAGGGAATAACTAATTTTCCCGGCATTTATGCCCCAATCTTCCAAAGGAGTCGATTCCAATTAATATCGGCTTTGAATCCTTTGATCCGCAATAGACCACCATACGAGAATACTTCTCCTTTGGCCGTAACTATAGTCAAAAAACCAACCTCTCATTACCAACTCCCTCTGCAGACTATCAGAACCCAAATCCCTTATGGCAAAACCCAAGGTATACGATCTTCATTAACACAAAATTCACATCTCAGGTACTACTTTTATACCTTGTATCCTTGAATGTGCTTGTTTGCTTTAATAAGTCCATCACCATTTATCATCATGCTTCCCTTAAGAACAACTTACGTTGAAGCTCTTCTTCTGATACGACAATTTGTTCATCTCATGTCCCAAATCAAACTTGTCTCTCTTGCGAGCCACCCCCGTTATTACGTCCCTTCTACTCTTGACCTTAATCGCGATCCTTGTTGGCAATTTCAACTACCTCCTATGAGTTACTTGGGTATAAAACCTTGAACACACTGTATTCTCACCACCAAACTAGTTTTCCCTTTTTGATTTAATAATCCGAGCTCTGCTTCAACTTACCTTTAACTTGAGATTATCCCTCTTGGTCTCTACCCTTTTTGTTTTAACCTTCGCTTCATATTTTCCACCACTTACTACCATCGACTTTAGACCTATGCTAGGAAGTAGTACCAATTTAACTTCCCAATTTCACGACACCAGTAGACGTTTGAACACCTCCCCTTATTCTAACCTTTGAATTCAATTCCTCTCGCAAAACTTATGGTATTAGTTCCAATGGTATTAGTCCCAAGAACTCATTCTTCAAGATCCTCTTACCTAACGCGTTGCTTATGGGTTCTAACGTCGCTATTAGGCTCATCAAACCAACTTAGCTTCCTTGCCTACCGAGATATCCTTATGCATAATCGCATCTTCGATAAAGAGATTTTCTCAAAGGCCCTACCCAACTCTTGCAAAACAAACAGATCAAGTTTGACCTTGATTCTATAGTCAACCACTACAGATAACACACGCATATGACAAAAAAAAATGCAAACATAACAAAAAGGTTAGAAAAGAAACTCAACCTATAACTTCTCTCTCTTTTACCAAAACCTTTAGAATTAAGAAAGGAAACTATTTCAGATATAGTCATGAGTGTGCACCCTCATCACTCGACCAAGACATTTTCTGTTCTTAATACTTCTAGTTCACAAGTTCCTTTCCGGCGCACCAATGCTTCCTGGAAAGAACCTCTCCCCTTGCGCAACAACGCATTGGTAAAGACAAGTAATACCCCTTACCTGCTCACCAAAACCCAGTAAGAGCATTACTTTCCTTAGGTCTTATAAGCAACTACCCTTGCCTGCTCACCAAAACCCAGTAAGAGCGCTGATTTTACTAAGACCCGTAAGCAACAACTCTTGCCTGCTCATCAAAACCCAGCAAGAGTATCACCCTTACCTGTTCACCAAAACCCGGTAAGAGCGTTGCCTACCCTGAGACTCACAACAACAACCCTTGCCTGCTCAATAAAACTCGGCAAGAGTCCACCCCGTACCTGCTCACCAAAACCCGGTAGGAGTTTTATTTTCCTTGAGCCTCACAAACACAACTCTTGTTTGTTCAACAAAACCCAACAAGAGCCCCACCCTTACCTGTTCACCAAAACTCGGTAAGAGCGTCACTTTTTCCTAAGCCTCACAAACAACATTCCCTGCCTGCTCAACAAAACCCGGCAAGGAAATTGTTACTAAGCTTAGACATATAGAGTTAAGCATTAGAACTTAACCACAACACACCCATTACAACCGAAACGCGTCAACCTCACTCCCCAAGGCCCAAAAATCTTTTGAAAACCATTGCTCTGATATCAAATGTAACAACCCGTCAGGATATTACGGGTTTAAATAATAAAATAAAATAAGAAAATGAAAACTCATTAATTCTAAATTCATTTCCCAAAAACGTGGGAAAATTTCAAAACTTTATTTACTTCAATAATAATTTCAAAATCCTTGAATATAATTACTATTACCATTAATAAAAAGTCCAGTAATATTAATAATTACAACTGATTTGAAATCATAAAGACAATGTAAAAACTCTGAGAGAATTTCCCCAAGACTAGCCCCGCTCCGGCTCTATGCCTCACCAGATCCACCTGCAACACCATCTGCTCACGTATACCGCTTATACGATCATCGCCAAACACAAGCAGATAGGGTGAGCTAACAGAATAAACATATAAAATGGCACACACATATATACACATTTATATATAGGCAACACATCCATCCCAAATGAATTACATCCCTTTTAATTCATACACCTGGCCACAACCAGGTTATTCGTGCTCTACATCTTCTGGTGATTACTTCAAGGTGACTTGCTGCCATACCTATCCGCCACAACCGATAGAGCACATGCGGGAAACCATGTTATGGATCATACACCGTAACGCCAGGTGGAGTTCCCAAATACGAGTATAACTCGTAACGTCCCAAGACTACCAAACTCATCAGTCAACTACTGAGAAGGGCAATCTATTTGGACCCATCTGTACTTGCCACAACCACCACACTCACACCGGCAACACCCGCCAACCCGAGCCACAACTCAAGGGTTCCTCGTGTTCATCCGCCATCCCGAGCCACAACTCAAGAGATGCTATTCCGAGCCACAACTCAAGGAATACCACGTGCTTTAACCCCTATCCCGAGCCACAACTCAAGGGATACGTTCTGAGCCACAACTCAAGGAACACCAGCAATCCCACCTTTGAAGCATCACCAAAAGCCTCGTAGATCACGCCTACAGAATCAACAACACCAATATTGCTGCAACAAAATCGCCTGGCGGGGGACACGTACCGCTAGATGCTGTCACTTCCAGATCGCTTGGCGGGGGGACACATACCGCCAGTCGCTACACCAGTACTTGCACATTACTGGTTTTAGTTGAGGTTCAAGCACACTTCACACAGGTTGCTCCCTTTTGCTCTCATTCTATAGTACCCCTAATGAAAAGCATTGTCATCTATAATGTTCTAGGCCTTCTAGCATCTCACATGTGCACTCATCCCCTAGTCATATAGACCATCCCAAGCATACTCAAACAAAATATAAGCAGCAACCCTCTAACAATTTTAAGCACATGATCTTATGCACCGATGCAATTTAATATTGACACCCACACCTTCACCAACCAATTCTCCACATGTGACTAACCCAAAGGAACATTCAAATTGATAGAGACTTACCACATAACCCAATTATGCTTCATTAGAAGTTACTTGAACTAATCAAGGGCTTATTCATGTATTTTACAAACTCCAAAATCAGCAATATTAAGTAGTGTATATCTCTAGCTACTAACCTCCAAATCCAATCTCCACCGTTTAAAGTGATGACCCACATGACCACCTGTCAAAATTTCACCTAAATCGAACGGTTAACGAATCGAGAAATGGAGTTTTGCAAAAACTGCGCGAACTAGAAAAATTGGTGTCGCCTTGCGCCCGGCGGGACTAAACTACCGCCCGGCGGTTACTGTTGCTCGAAAAGTACAAAAAAATACGTTTTTTGTGAATCAAAACACCACACACCTCTGGTGTGGCGCCTGGCGGCACCCAATTGGGCGCCGCCAAGCGGTTCCTACAGTTCTAGGAACCCAGAAATTTCCTCAACACCTGCGAACATTATTCCAACCCTTACAATTCTGATTCCACTCGATTTACAACCCAATAAGCTGCCTTCAAATGTCTATATTCATTATTCCTCCATAAGACTCCTCCATATACGAAATTCCACTAACCTTACCACTTAATCTAGTGCGACTATGAAATCCCCAATTCATCAACCCACCAATTGATATTCATGCAATTTTTCACCCAATCGAACCTTCAATTTTATATATTTCATCAAATTCGGACTTCCAATCATTTCCAAACAGTTGGCACTATCTTTTCCCCCAAATAGAATCAACCCAAAAACCCCAAAAAACTAAAATCGAGCCAAATTGACTCGCGTCGCCTGGCGGGTGTTCATCACCGCCATGCGGTTCATCAAAAACCCAGAAAACTGGGTGTGCAGTCACGTGTCGCCTGGCGGCACGAGCCTTGCCGCCAGGCGGTTCCATCTCTGGAATCCCAAAATAACCTAGAAAAGGATGAGTCGCCTGGCGATGATTCATCACCCGCCAAGCAGTTTCTGGAAAATTCTAGAAACATGAAAATTACATGATATAGGCAAGTTATATACATCCAATTTTTCATACATTTCATACCATTTAACAATACAAAATAAAAGTACGGTTCTAGCTCCCCTAACCTGGTTTCCTTTGCTTAAAACTTGAGTAGCCATTGATTCTCTCTTACTTCTAATAGCCTTTCTTAGTTCTCCTCAACTTAGCTTCAATGCCTCACTGAAACACTCACCTTACTCTGATTTTCGTATTCCTCTACCCATCCAACAAAACTAGCCACAAAACCTCTCTCTTTTTCCCTTAATTGGCCAATAATTGGTGTCTTAATGTGGGATTAATGATGCAAAACGAAAATTACAATTAAACTAAGGTTAATGCCATTCAATTTGTTGTCTTATGATGGTTTTCCAGCCCTCCCTTGGCTGCCAGAGTTTCCTTGCCCTTTCACCTTCATGCCAAAGAACATTTTGGCAAAAAAATAAAGTTTAATTTAGGTTCACCAAGATTTGAACCCCTGACCATGACAAAGCCAAGTCAATGTTCAACCATTTAACCAATTCATGTTTCATGATGATTAATATAATTTTATGATTATATTATCATTCAACATGCTCTAGCATATTATTAAAAACAATAATAATTAAATAACACACAAATGGCATACATAGGACTTGAACCCAAGTCCTCTCACACATTTAAGTACTCTCAACCACTTGAACTAGTAATTTTCCACATCATAGCAATCCGCATTAAATCCCTCAAAGGCTCCTACTACCCGCATTTATTAAATAATTATTTAATTAATTATTTAAATTTCTCGGGTCTTACAAATGAAATGACGAGCAACACCACAACAAAACTGCTTCTATTGACGCTCCAGTCACGACCACCATTGCAGCAACACCACCGCGTCGGAGCAACCCCACCGGAGCAGTCACCGTGTCGGAGCAAACCCATGCACCACATGTCATCCTGTCATTGCACAGTCAACGGGTCAAATCTGATAGGGCAATCAACTTGTCAAAACTGGTCAAATCTGGGCAAATGGTCAAAGCCATCAGTCAACTCTGGTCAAAACTACAAAATACGGTCAACTAAGAGGGGCAGATTTGGAAATTGGACAGAAATTAAGTTGCCAATTAATTAAATAAAGATAAAATATTTCAGCAACATAACAAATAAAACCCAAATCCAGTCGAAATACTATATAAAAAGACCAAGGGGGAAGCAGAGAAACAAGCTCGGCACGTCGGAATTGAGGAACCCTTAGGGGGACCTAATTTCTTTCTCTTTCTCTCTCTTTTCTTCTCTCTATTCTTTTCTCTTTATTTTGCATTCATGGAGTTCTAAACCTCTTAGTTTGATTCCATTGTAATTTCTTAATTGGATTCTGAGGTTAGATGAATTAATTTCTTTGTTCTTTTTATTATTGTTGAGGTTTTTATTCATCTATGTCTTTTATCTTTAAATCACATAAGAAGTAATGATTTTAAATCTATATGCATGTTGGTCATATGAGCACAAGGGTTTTTAAATTGAATTGAGACTTTACTTTAATTTTATTTAGAAACTTTCATATGAAATGAGTTTTTACCAATAATTGAGACTTTACTTTTGTTAAAGGTATTTACTCTAACTACAATTAATTGAGACTTTACTTTGATTAATTAAGCTTTTTATTTGGTGAGCAGATAAAAGAATAGACATGATTAGGCATTGTAAATTTGATTGAGACTGTACTTTGGTTGAATTTACTATGGATAATCTAAAAGTTCTCACTTTTAATTGAGACTGTACTTTGGTTAAAAGTGAGAACGCCAACAAATTTGTAAATCTATAACAATAATTAATTGAGCAATAATCTTTAGATAACCGATGATGAATCTATTTTGAAAAAGCAATGGAATCAATCTATTTTCTTTACTATTGTTTTTATTTCTTTTTATCTTTTAAATTTTATTTCTATCTTTGTTTATCTTAATCCCCTATATTTTTTTATTTTATTTGACTAACTCATTTGTATAGTTTTATAAGAACCAATTTGTTAAAAATCAATTCCGTGTTCGTTTGGAGACGACTTAGGGTTACTTTACCCTTTCTATTTTCTTAACTACTATCTTAGCAATATTGAAGTTGCTATAGTTTAGTACTATTAATTTGATCGCATCAACGACAGCGTTATCAGGAAGCAACTCAAATTTTATTAGGAAGGCCATGGCAATTTGATAGAAAAGCTTTTCATGATGGCCATGCCAACAAGTTTACCTTTAGCTTCCAAGGCAAAAAGATCACATTACTACCTCTTTCACCAAGAGAAGTCAATGAGGACCAAATGCAAATGCTAAAGAAAAGAAAAGAAGAGAAGGCACAAAAGAAGGCGCAAGGGCATGCCAATGAGTCCAAGAAGAGCATGATCACCCTCAAAGGGGTGAAGAAGTTAATGCTTGCCCAAAAACCCATCTTCCTAACTTATCCTAGTGAATCTTCCCCCTCCTTCCAAAACCCTCACTCTAGATGTCCCTTAGACTTGTCATTAGTCTTAGATGAGTTCAAAGATGTTTTTCAAGAACCTCCAAAGGGTCTCCCACCCCTAAGAGGTATAGAATACCAAATTGATTTCATACAAGTCTCATCTCTGCCTAATAGGCCAGCCTATAGGACTAGTCCCGAGGAAGCTAAGGAAATTCAAAAACAAGTGAATGAGTTGTTAGAAAAGGGAGGGGTGCAACATAGCATGAATCCTTGTGCAATGCATGTGATTCTTGTCCTAAAAAAGGATGGAACATGGAGAATGTGCATAAATTGTAGGGCTATTAACAACATAACCATCAAGTATAGGAATCCCATTTCTAGGATAGATGATTTGATTGATGAATTACATGGTGCAACCATATTTTCCAAAATAGACTTAAAGAGTGGATACAATCAAATTAGAATCAAAGAAGGTGATGAATGGAAAACCTCTTTCAAGACTAAGTTTGGATTATATGAGTGGTGGTTAGTCATGCCTTTTGGCTTGACCAATGCACCTAGTACATTCATGAGACTCATGCACCATGTTCTTAGAGAGTTCTTAGGGAAGTTTGTTGTGGTGTAATTTGATGACATTCTCATTTATAGTATGTCTCAAGATGACCACTTGCATCATTTAAGGAGTGTGTTAGAGACCTTGAGGAAGGCATCCTTTGTGTGCTAACATGGAGAAATGTGTGTTTGGGATGGATCATGTGATCTTCCTAGGTTTCAAAATAAATCAACATGGGGTCCATGTGGACCAAGAAAAGGTGATGCCCATCAAGGATTGGCCTCCCCCAAAAAATGTGAGTGAGCTTAGGTCCTTCCATGGGTTGGCTAGTTTTTATAGGAGATTTGTACCAAACTTTAACACCATATCCATCCCTCTCAATGAATTGGTCAAGAAAGGTGTGGTCTATAAGTGGGGCAAAGATCAAAAAAAGGCTTTTGAAACTTTAAAACAAAAATTGATCAATGCACCATTCCTAGCCCTCCCTAACTTCTCCAAAACTTTTGAAATTGAGTGTGATGCATCCAATGTAGGCATTGGGGTCGTGCTTCTCCAAGAAGGACACTCCATAGCCTATTTTAGTGAGAAACTCAAGGGGAGTCACATCAACTACTCAACCTATGACAAAGAGCTTTATGCTCTTGTGAGAACTTTGCAAACTTGGCAACACTATCTTCTTTCAAAGGAGTTTGTGATACATACTGACCATGAGTCACTCAAATTTTTGAAAAGCCAAGACAAATTAAACAAGAGACATGCTAGGTGGGTAGAGTTCTTAGAGCAATTCCCATATGTGATCAAACATAAGCAAGGAAAGACTAACATTGTGGTGGATGCACTTTCAAGAAGGCATTCCCTCCTTTCCATTCTTGAAACTAAATTTCTTAGTTTTGATCATATTAAGGAATTGTATCCAAAGGATGTTGATTTCTTCCCCATTCTTAGTGAGTGCCACCAAGGGTCTTACAAAGACTTTTACCTTCTTAATCAATATATTTTCAAAGGTAAGAGACTTTGCATTCCCCAAGGTTCCTTAAGAGCCTCACTCATTAGAGAGGCACATAAGGGAGGATTAATGGGGCATTTTGGGCCAAACAAGACTTTGGTAGTCTTAAAGGAACACTTCTATTGGTCTCACATGAGGAAGCATGCAGATAGGCATTGCAAGAATTGCATAGCATGCATGAAAACCAAGTCTAGAGTCCAACCCCATGGTCTTTATACTCCCTTGCTCGTCCCTTCCAAACCTTGGGTTGACCTATCTATGGATTTATTCTTAGGCCTCCCAAGGACAAAAAAAGGTAGGGATTCCATTTTTGTAGTGGTGGATAGGTTCTCTAAGATGGCCCATTTCATTCCTTGCCATAAGATTGATGATGCAACTTATATTGCAAATCTTTTCTTCAAGGAAGTGGTAAGACTACATGGCCTACCTAGGTCCATTGTGAGTGATAGGGACTCCAAGTTCCTAAGCCATGTTTGGAGAACTTTGTGGGGTAAACTTAACACCAAGCTTCTTTTCTCCACCACTTTTCATCCCCAAAGTGATGGCCAAAGTGAGGTGGTTAATAGAATCCTAGGGCAAATGTTGAGATGTATGATAGTGCAAAACATTAGAGAGTGGGAGGAATTTCTTCCCCACATAGAATTTGCCTATAATAGGGTTGTGCATTCTACTACTTCTCATTCCCCTTTTGAGGTTGTGTATGAGTTCAATCCCCTAACTCCTTTACACCTCATTCCCCTACCCACTCATGAGGCATGGACTTGCCAAGATGGTGAGGCCAAAGCCAAGTACATCTAAGACTTGCATTCACAAGTCAAGGAAACCTTTGAGAGGAGAGTTACGAAACAACAAGAGGATGGTAATAAGGGAAGAAAGGAAGTCATCTTCCAAGAGGGAGATTGGGTTTGGCTACACTTGAGAAAGGAGAGATTCCCTACTCAAAGGAAGTCTAAACTCCTCCCTAGAGGGGATGACCCATTTCAAGTAATTAGGAGAATTAACAATAATGCTTATGAGTTAGACTTACCCTCAAGCTCCAACATAAGTAAATCATTCAATGTTTGTGACTTTTCTCCTTTTGATGTAGGGTTTAAGAATTTGTTGTCGAATTCTCTCCAAGAAGGGGAGGATGATGAAGGCGTGACCACCACCACCTCTTTAGAAGCTCCCTCAAGAAGGATCACTAGAAGCATGTCTAGAGGGGAGTCTTCTATTCCATCACCTTTATCTTTGTTTTGCATCACTTTAGTTTGAATTCCCTAAGTTGGTTTCTAGTTGACTTATTTTGGTTGACTTGTTGACTTTGACCCAAAGTTGACCTTTGACCAAGATTAAATTAACTTAACCCAACATGCTAATCCTTGTTTGTCTTGTTTTTGTAGGTAATTAAGAAGAAGTAGAGCATGGCTAGGTTGCACATGGTGATTGGAGGACATGGATGATGTGGAAGAGAGAGGAAACCAAATGGCATAAAGCAAAAGCAAAAGTAGACATGTACCTTGTTTCCTTTTGGCTTCTGGTTTATTCCTTAGAAGGCTACTTGGTCTCCTTCCTCTTTTGGCCTAGAATCCTCATGGGAATGCATTCATCAATCATTTTCCTTCACTTGGCCGAGACTTCACTCTAGCATTAGGTTTTAGGGTTTGCTTGTTAGTCCCTTTCATGTTTTTGTATTTGCTAAAGAACCCCTATGAACTCCTATTTAAAGGGTGCTCCTTGTCTTGTAAAAGGGTTGATCATTTTGTTATAAACTTGTACTTTCAACCATCTAATTCCGTGAGCTCTCCTTCCTAGAAGTGAACTCACCTTTGCCTTATCTTGCTTGCAAGTGGCGGCACCATCACTCATCTCTAGGGTTTGGTTGGCTTAGATCCGCCCTATGAGTGGCGCGCTTCTTCCATTTATCATCTCCTTTGCTTTCCATTTTCATTATTTCTTCTTTCATTTTGCTCTTTAAGTGTTGTTAATGCCGTGTAAGTTTTAAGTTTGAATCCAACTCTCTTCTTCCTTTCATGAGCTTGAGAAATAAACCTTCACATCTAGATAGCTTGCTCTCTTAATGTCTAGTGGAAATTTTGAAAAGGCTTTCTTAAACAACTTCACCATATTCATAACTCTAAAAGAAAATAAGATAATCCTTCATCAGTATAGGCATCCCATTCTTAGGTTAGATGACTTAATTGATGAGTTACATGGTGCAACCATATTTTCCAAAATAGACTTGAAGAGTGGGTACAATCAAATTAGAATTAAAGAATGTGATGAATGGAAAACCTCTTTCAAGACTAAGTTTGGATTATATGAGTGGTTAGTCATGCCTTTTGGCTTGACCAATGCACCTAGTACATTCATGAGACTCATGCATCATGTTCTTATAGAGTTCTTAGGAAAGTTTGTTGTGGTGTACTTTGATGACATTCTCATTTATAGTTTGTCTTAAGATGACCACTTCCATCATTTAAGGAGTGTGTTAGAGACCTTAAGGAAGGCATCCTTGTATGCCAACATGGAAAAATGTGTGTTTGGGATGGATCATGTGATCTTTCAAGGCTTCAAGATAAATCAACATGGGGTCCATGTGGACCAAGAAAAGGTGGTGGCCATCAAAGATTGGCCTCACCCAAAGAATGTGAGTGAGCTTAGGTCTTTCCATGGATTTTCTAGTCTTTATAGGACATTTGTACCAAATTTTAGCACCATAGCTGCCCTTTTAAATGAATTGGTCAAGAAAGGTGTGGTCTATAAGTGGGGTAAAGATAAAGAAAAGAATTTTGAAACTTTAAAACAAAAATTGATCAATGCACCACTCTTAGCCCTTCCTAACTTCTCCAAAACTTTTGAGATTGAGTGTGGGTATTGGGGTCGTGCTTCTCGAAGAGGGACACCCCATAGCCTATTTTAGTGAGAAACTCAAAGGGAGTCACATCAACTACTCTACCAATGACAAAGAGTTTTATGCTCTTGTGAGAAATTTGCAAACTTGGCAACATTATCTTCTTTCAAAGGAATTTGTGATACATAGTGACCATGAGTCACTCAAATTTTTGAAAAGCCAAGGCAAGTTGAACAAGAGACATGCTAGGTGGGTAGAGTTCTTAGAGAAATTCCCATATGTGATCAAAAATAAGCAAGGGAAGGCTAATATTGTGGTGAATGCGCTTTCAAGAAGGCATTCACTCCTTTCCATTCTTGAAACAAAATTTCTAAGTTTTGATCATATTAAGGAGTTGTATCCAAAGGATGTTGATTTCTCCCCATTCTTAATGAATGCCACCAAGGGGCTTACAAATACTTTTACCTTCTCAATCAATATCTTTTCAAGGGTAAGAGACTTTGCATTCCCCAAGGTTCTTTAAGAGCATCACTCATTAAAGAGGCACATGAGGGAGGTTTAATGGGGCATTTTGGGCCAAACAAGACTTTGGAAATCTTAAAGGAGTATTTCTATTAGCCCCACATGAGGAAGCATGTAGATAAGCATTGCAAGAGTTGCATAGCATGCATGAAAGCCAAGTTTAGAGTCCAACCCCATGGTCTTTATACCCCCTTGCCCATCCCTTCCAAGCCTTGGGTTGAAATTTTAATGGATTTTGTCTTAGGCCTCCCAAGGACAAAAAAAGGTAGGGATTCCATTTTTGTGGTTGTGGATAGGTTTTCTAAAATGGCCCATTTCATTCCATGCCCTAAGATTGATGATGCAACTTATATTACAAATCTCTTCTTCAAGGAGGTTATGAGAATACATGGCCTACCTAGGTCCATTGTGAGTGATAGGGACACCAAGTTCCTAAGCCATTTTTGGAGAACTTTGTGGGGGTAAACTTGGCACCAAACTTCTTTTCTCCACCACTTGCCACCCCCAAAGTGATGGCCAAACCGAGGTAGTTAATAGAACCCTAGGGCAAATGTTGAGGTGCATGATAGTGCAAAATATTAGGGAGTGGGAGGAACTTATTCCCCACATAGAGTTTGTCTACAATAGGGTTGTACATTCCAGTACTTCTCATTTGCCTTTTGAGGTTGTGTATGGGTTCAATCCCCTAACTCCTTTACACCTCCTTCCCTTACCCATTCATGAGGCATGGACTTACCAAGATAGTGAGGTCAATGCCAAGTACATCCAAGATTTGCATTCGCAAGTCAAGAAAACCATTGAGAGGAGAGTTAAGAAACAACAAAAGGATGATAACAAGGGAAGAAAGGAAGTAATCTTCCAATAGGAAGATTAGGTATGGCTTCACTTGAGAAAGGAAAGGTTCCCTACTCAAAGGAAGTCTAAACTTCTCCCTAGGGGTGATGGCCCCTTTCAAGTCATTAGGAGGATTAAAAAGAATAATTATGAGTTAGACTTACCACCAAGCTATAACATAAGTAACTCATTTAATGTTTGTGATCTTTCTCCTTTTGATGTAGGGTTTAAGAATTCGTAGTCGAATTCTCTACAAGAAAGGAAGGATGATGAAGGCGTGACCAAGCATGATACTTCCATAGAAGCACCCTCAAGAAGGATCATTAGAAGCATGTCTAGAGGGGAGTCTTCTATTCCATCACCTTTATCTTTGTTTTCCATTACTTTAGTTTGAATTCCCTAAGTTGGTTTTTAGTTGACTTATTTTGGTTGACTTGTTGACTTTGACCAAAGTTGACCTTTGACCAAGATTAGCTTAACTTAAACCAACATGTTAATCTTTGTTTGTCTTGTTTTTGTAGGTAATTAAAGAAAGTAGAGCATGCTAGGTGGTGCATGGTGATTGGACCATGTGGATAATGTGGAGGAGAGAGAGAAAAACAAAAAGCATAAAGTAAAAGCAAAAGTAGACATGTACCTTCTCTCATTCTGCCATTTTGTGTGATTCCTTTGAAAGCTACTTGGTCTCCTTCCCTTTTTGGTCTAGAATCCTCATAGAAGTGCATCCACCAATCAAGGCCTCTCATTTATGCCATGTGGCATTCCTAGCCTAGGAATTAGGGTTTGCTAGTTGATCCTTTTCATGTTTGTGTTTTTGCTAAAGGACCCCTATGGACTTCTAATTAAAGAGGGCTCCTTGTCTTGTAAAAGGGTTTACCATTTTGATGTTATAAACCTTGTAAAAGGGTTTATCACATTTGCCTTATCTTGCTTGCAAGTGGCGGCACCAATCACTCATCTCTAGGGTTTGGTTGGCTTAGATCCCCCTATGAGTGGCGTGCTTCCTCCATTGCACCACCTTCTATGCTTTCCATTTTATTTGTTTCTTCTTTCATTTTTGTTATCTAAGTTTTGTTAAAACCGTGTGCTACTTGAACTTGAATCCAACTCTCTTCTCCCTTTTATGAGCTTGATAAAATCATATCACTACTTTCCCTATCTGAAATTCCTAAGATATAAGGAATAGAGGTGTTAGAAAAGCAAAGAGTGGTAGTGAGAATATAAGAATACATTGTTAGTTGCATGAAAAGGTTATACGGGTGGATAAAATACATTAGGCTGAAAAGATAAAAATCAAGGTGTGAAAGGAAAACACAAATGGGAAATTGGAAATGTAAAAAATAGATTGGGCCTAATAAAATCAAACAATACAACTTTTTTCTATTATTTTTCATTTTTCTTTTTTCTTCTTTTGAAAAGAAAATTTAAATTTCCAAAGAAAATTTGTTTCATTCTTTTTATTAAAATCTATTTTTGTATTTTACTCTAAATGATTTTTATTCGCCCGAATGAAATTGGGTGTTGACATCTACAAATTAAAATATTAAGTAATCTTTTATGACCAAAATAGTTAAGACATTTTATGCCATATTATATAATTGAGGTTAATGTATATGTACGGTGGTTCAACATCAAAAAGTGTCTTTTCATGTATATCACCATAATGTGCATAGAAAGTGAACACATTAAAAGAAGACCTATTATGAATATAACCATGTTGTCCATATATAGGTAACATATTTATAGAAAGCCAACACTTACAAAATTTCTTTATGGAGTCCTATTATGTATAGTTTTATTTTAATATGTTTCTCTTGCTAATAAACATAGATAAGCACAAAAAGGTGTTGGTATGGATGTTTATAGGATAGAAAGAGGTGCATAATCGTAATCAACCAACCAACATTGTTAAGTCCCTGTTTTAGCATCTTTTTACGAGTTAAAAAAGACTCCTTTTTTAGTCATTTTTAGTCAGTGCGTAATTCCTTGGGATCTTTAGGTGAGATTCTCATGGTCGTGCTTCAGTGGTCGGGACGTAATTCCATGGCCTCTGTTAGTGGGTGCCCATGGTGGTGCCCCATCTGTATAACTCGGTAAGGATTCAAGGTAAGGTTGCATCCTAACACTCTAAGGAGTTAGTTAGTCTCACCTAGAGCGGACTGACTCCTATAGTGAGAGTAGCATGAGGTCTGAAATTCATTAAGGGCTAACCTTGTGGTGAGGGAAAATTGATTCATTGTAACACTTGTAACACATAGCTCGGGGGTGAGCAGCTCGGGGGTGAGCAGAGGTATCCATCACAAGTGCAAGCATCCATTGAATTCAACCAGGTTATATGTATCCGGATGAGTCAAGTCGAGTTGTAGTATATTGTTTGAGAAGTCATAACATGCTTGGTTGAGATGTGTGTATTGGATTGTGAAAATGTATCTTCTTGTATAGATGAAATCCTATGGCTCTAGCTTACCCTTTTCTTGTTTGAATGCCTTGTATGTTATCCTTCTACCCTTGCGATGATCATCAATTTTATTGATGGGAGTAGAGGCGAGAGGTACTCGTGGTCAACAGAGGGGAAAGGACTCTACTGCATAGTCTACCTGGGTTGGACCTGATGTTTTATTTGTTGGGCTTTTCTTAGGGCTACGGCCCATGTATCCGTTTGACTTATGATCTCTTTATGTTCCTTTTAACTTTATAACTGGTTTTTCTGTGGCACCGTGGTGTGCCTTATGTTGTAAGGAGTTGGGTTTAAACTCCAGGACTGCGCTATTATGCTATCTCGTGTGACGTTTCAGTTAATTTTGTTTGCTAAATTAAATGGGACGTTATATTTATTGTGCAACCTTTAAAACCCAAGAAAAATTAATGGTTTGATTAAGATTGTTGATTTTATTTAAATTAATTATTTAATTGAATTATGAAATATAGAATAACAATTTAAGTGATTGTTTTATTTATTTTAATGATTTATTTACTTATGCAATATGAAATAAAACTGTTTATAAATTTTGTCGTGCGCTTTTTATAAATGAGTAAGCATCTACCTTGGTGGTTAATGTTTTTATATGGCATGAGTTTGTGTGGGGTTCGATCCTTGGCAGGATTAAAAAGTATATTTTTATTTCCTTTGCATCTTTTGATTTTCTCTCTCATCCTTTTCATTAAATTTGGTCACATGCATGGCTATTAAAAGCCATTCTCTCTCCATTCACGCTTGATATAGGTGAGGATAAGAAACCGAGATACCTTGAAGGGTTGGGAGTGGAAAGCAAGGGAGAAAACCAAAGAAAGAAGAACGGGTAACCGAGGTAGGGGAAGCTGAGTTTGATTTCTGTCGTTGTTTGAAGCTGACTTTGTTCTTTGTTTGTGTTTTAAGCTTGCCATATATGCCTTAATGCCATATATGTCTTTGCTTGTTGATGGTATTGTTTGTTTTTCTGAATTTTGAACATAACATGAATGGTAGAATATGCATTGTATTATACCTAGGTGGTTAGGACCAATATGGTTAACTACCCGGCCCCAACCGCCAACTTATAATCCTAGACTAAAAGGAATATAGGCTAACTATATAAAAAGATCATGTATGCATAGCGGCCAAGGAAACATGCGAGCAAGTATCGCCTATTCTTAACTTAGGAAATAATGGTTAAACTCTTAGAATCAAATAACAAGTCTGGTACTAGATCTTAATCAGGCCCACATAAGCCCAAAAGAGGCCCAGTAAGACCAATAAAGGCCCATCTCATGAATAAGGTAAACAATGATTAATGCTCTATAAATACAAGTGGACCCCAACAATTAAAGGTACGCAATTCATTAATTTCCTAATATGTGATTTGACTTTTGAGAGCTCTTGTTGACTTGATCGTTGGAGTCTTTTCCACATGTAAACCCAAAAACAGTCAATATGCTCACACTACGAGGAGACACATCCAAACCAAAGAATAGAGAAGTAGTCATCTTAAGGAGTCAAGGATTGGGTAAGATTTGATTTGTGCTCCCTAATATCCTGTTATTGTTTTCATAGGAACATGCATGTTTCCCTTGCCCTGCGTTTTTCGTTACTGGTGTAGGAGTGTAGTTTTGTAATGTTGGCCGAGAACTTAGCAATGGGTGGGTTTCTAGTTTCGTTTCTTATCTGGTGCAATGTTAGTGGTGGGAGGGTTTCAAGTTTGCATGGGGTGGTTCTCCTTTCAATCTTTCATGAAGCTTTGTTATTTGGGTGATTATTAGACGTGCATGAGTTCTGGGATGTTTTTGGATTAATTCACTTGGTAGCTTGGCACATTGTTTTCTCATGTTCGTTTTCCCTATCTTAGCGCCTAAGCCGTTAGTTGAGAAGATGGACAAGCAAACCAAAGCGCTCCTTGTGGCTCACGGTCCCTGATAACTTGGGTGAAGTTTCTTTGTTTTTTTAATGTCATTCATCTTACTATTATTAGGTACCGCAGCGTTGGTTTTCCTTTATGTTTCATCCACAAACCATAGTGAGTAGGTTGTGTAAGGTTAATGCTAAGTGTTTGTTTCTCTTTTTAGCACACATAAACATGTTTTACTCCTTTGAACTTTTGGGTAGCTTTTATTGTGATTTCTTTCTTCTTTTCACGTGTTGCAGTAGGTTCACCTAGGTAGTTTTGTTTCTTTATTTTCTCTCACCACATGTGTAATTGGTTTGATTGGTCATCATAGGTTTCAATGATTGGGGAGAGACACATGGATGAGCATATTTCTGAGTGTGGACAGTATGGGTTTCTCTTTTTATTCACTTTACGTTGTTAGGTGAGTGAAAATTGGTTCGTGAAAACCATGGGCCAAGTTCTTGTTTTTCTTGGCTTAATATAGTACGTGTGTGGGTGTTTCATTGGTGGAATTAGTTTGCATAGGTTTCCGCACCATTCAGTGCATGTTTTAGTGATGCATGGGGTTTGCATATTAACTTGTTTCCTCTTTCATTAGTGATGCAGATATAGGGTACTCTAGTTTCCACTTTTTTTCGCTTCACGCGATGTAGTTTACTTTTATGGGTTACTTTTATTGCTTAGTGCTAGTTAGTTTTATTGAAATCAATAGCTTGCAGATACAAGGATTATGGGATGTATTATAGTGGGGCACATGGGTATTGTACTTTGAGGGATTTACTTCTGTCTTTTCTATGTATGATATATGTATGATATCATGTTTTCTTTTGGTTGACCTAGCATCTAAGGTATTAAAAACTTGTACACTTGATGACACAAATCACTTTGGAACCTGGTGGAGTATTTCTTTCTTTATTATTGAGTGGCATATTATAGTAGAGTCGCACGTGGTGAGGAGAATAGAAGAAAAATTAAATGAGTGATTCACCCATAGTTTAGTTATTAGACTTTTTAATGGAAATGCTTTCTTGTTTTCATTGGCTTGTTATAGTAAATGCCTTGTTGCATGATAATATTAAATAATGCTATGATATTATTTGGTTATCTAGACTTATTAGTGTGACTTCGGTTAATTTGAATACCATACATGTTTTCATGAGTTGCATGGTTATGGAGTTTAAGTGGTGGTTTGAGGATATTTACTAGTGTATGTTGTTATGCCTGTGTTTGAATGAATGTCACTCGAGTTCGTTGCTTGAATGTATTGTTTGGTAAGTGATGGCTTTTTGGATGGAACTTTGATTGCTATGCATGATGTGGTGGTGTGTATTTTGCTGGCAATCTGTTAGTTCCATGTGGTACAAGATTGAAAGTGTTTGTGAACATGAGGTTTTCCACTTCACCTAGAGACCCAAGGATGACTCTTTCGCCTATAGGAAATATTGGAAAGGGGTTCTCTTCGCCTGTGTGAAACAGTGGAAGAGGATTGGTTTGAGTATTGAACTCTCTCGCCAATGTGAAGCAGTATGGAGAGAAAAGATGTTTTGCTTTACTTCCAGCTCGTTGCTGAGTGTACTGCTAGGTGTGCGATGCCTTGACATTTTTACTCATAAGTCCTTGAGGAATAAGGGAGATTTGTCTTTGCTACAATGGAGAGACTACTCAAACTTTTTATTTTAGGAAACTAGATGTGTGGTGGGGTAAAAGGTGGTGAAAAACCAAAGCTTGATTGTGATTACCATGTTTAAGTGTTTTACTTGGATGTGATGTTGAGTATTATTTGCCATGTTTTGTTTTGCTAAAATTCTATTATATATCATTGGTTATGGTTGGATTACCCCTATTTGTTTGTTTGTTTGTGTATTTTTTGTATGTGCGATGATTGTATAATGTGTGTGTTATACGGGAGCAGATGATATTGTAGATGCTTTTCGCATGAAGTAGAATGAAGAGAGGTTGGGGATGAACTAGGGATTTTTTTCCCTTATTAAGTTGTTTTACCATAATATGATGAATCCACCCCAAGGCTTATGGCTTGGGCCAATGGCCTGGGCCATTTAGTATCTTGCTTCTTAAATAAATACATGTTTTTATTATATTTTGCTTACAACCAAATTGGGCCTTTTATTATGCAGCCCATTTCTTCAACTTGTCCCATGAGTGGCCCATCAAATGGTGTCGTAGGGAGTTGCCACCAGCCTCTTTCACGTGAGTGCTTTGGGCCACATCCAGCAGCCAATCTTCTTGACGCGTGCATCTTAAGCGTCCCATTTTAATTAGAATTGGGCCTGAAATGTGTATCTTGAAGCCCAATCTAATTCATCATCCAGCAAAACCACTTAGACCTTGAAGTCAGCGAATCATTCCACTTTCGTTCAACGTTTCATCACCCGTACCAACCCACTACTAGGTTTTTTCTTGCGTGCTAGTTTAGGGTTCCCATCCTCTTCACGGCGCCTCGTCCACTAGCATCCAATGCTTCTTCCTCACCTTCTAACCGTTAGGGTTCAGCTTGCATCCCTAAACTTAGCCAGCATTTCACCTTTGCCGTTAAGAACCTTTGTTAGATGACTTTCTCTTCTTCTTTGTTTCTCAGCTGCCTTCGTCCATATTAAAGGCATATATGCTTGCTGGAAGCACTTTATTTCTACTGCTTTTGAAATCATACATGTGTTGCTTTGAATCATATATGTGCAATTTGTCGTTGGCACCATATCTGTGCAAATCTGATTAAAATGTTGATTTGTAATATTGTAGTACCTTCTATTTGGCCTTTTGTTTGATGCTGAACATAGTTTCATTATTGTATGGTTTCTGGCTAAATCACATTCTATTGCATTCGTGATTCATTTTGTTTTAACGAGAGTCAACCTTTCCTTGCTTGAGTGTCTTTCAAATTTTTTAAGTTGAATCTTTTGATTTTCCACATGTGCATATGTTAATTGACATTGGAAGCATTAAAATTGTTGTGAACTGTGACCTAAACTCACGAGTGTGCTTGATCTTTGAAAGTTGAAAAGAAAATCAATGAAAAGAAAAGGAAAAAATATGCAATGCAAAGATATTGATAACAAGCCTATCTGGAAAAAGCAAATTGCAATAGCAGTTCATCACTTCATCTTTACTTGTATTCCAATTTCATTTTGAGATGCATATGCATTGTTTTGGATTCAACTTGTTTTGTGTCTTCTTGATTTTTGTTTTGTTAATCATATTCTAGACCTATTCCTTAAGTTCTTTTTGTGTGCCATCTTCCTTGATTTGCCTTATTTTTCTTGCTTGTCATTGTTGATTACTCTTTGAGTTTGTCCACATACCCCATCACTTGATATAGTACAGTTCTCAATTGAGCTTTTATTGATTTTTTGACTTGCTATTCTTAAGTGGAAGCACTTGATTTCCTTGGCTTTCTTTACTCTGGAGACTCACTGTTGTTTGGCAGCCTTTGTAGGTGAAGCTTCAACTTAAAGGCGAAGTTGTTATCAGTGACTCTGCTATAGGAGTAAACTGCCGAGAGAAAGCAGGAGTGAGTGGGACTTAAGAGCACCACAGTGATGTTAGAAAGAGTGCAACCACGAGAGGATTCCTAGGAGTGAGTTGGGCTAGATTTTAAACAATTTACCAAGAGGGAAACCGAGAGCCTCGTTCACTTCCAACTGCACTTTATATTTTTTTTAGTTTTCTATTCTTCATACCACAAAATTTTGATGTATTTTTCTTTCAATTTTTAATTCATTTGGCTTAGGGGGGAAAATGCTTTAGAGCAATCCCATCCTTAGCATGGTTTGCAATAGTTGTAATCGTGTAGGGTAAGGTTCAAAAGGTCCACTTGCTTCTTCACTTAGGCATTTTTGTCTAGTTATATTTTCATGTTTTTTAAGTTTTCTGTCTTTCTGTTTTCAATGTCCAGGTTCTGGTTGTGATATGCATGTTTGATTCTTGTTTTAAGTCTTTGTGGTATTTAAGATGTGTTTTTAACTTGTAGATGACCTTTCTTTGCTCTTAGGAAAAACTTTCTTACACTTCTTTAAAACTGTTTTCTCTTGCTTTAATTGTTCTGAGATTTTTTACTAGACGTTTTATGAAAGCTAACTAAAGATTTCTAGCTAGGAAAGGCTTGGTTCCTAAGCTTGTCCAAAGTGACTCACCTCCCTTTCCTGGGAATATCTTTAGAAATTTTTCATTCTATTTCTTTTTAAAAATTTCATTTAACTTCTTTTAGATAATTGTTTTTCATACTTCGTTCTTTTACAATGAGTTGTTCTTTGTATGTTGGTTCTTCTAGGTTGCATAGGAATAATAGTAATGAGTTGCATTATACCATTCATACTGACATTCCATTCTTTGGGGAGGATATAGGACCAATATAATTCAGAGATTGGATGTGGGATATAGAGAAGTTGGTGCAACCAATGTTTCGTAAATATAGTCAATCTGACATTCTTAGGTATATTATTTCTAGGTTTGTAGGACCACTAGTGCAGATTTGACATTTTACTTCGCATTATAGGCCTCAGTTGCAGCTGAACCGAAGCCTATAAGGAGGCGGTGGCATTTTTGCAATTCCGTCCAACTATATTGCCTCGGGTCTCTATAAACCGGTGCACCAAATGGACTTTTGGCCCCGATTACAACTGAACCGAAGCATATAAGGCAGCATCAGCTTTCAAATTTTCAAAAATGGGTTTTGGCCTCGGGTCTTTAAGGACCGAGGCAATAAATGAGCTTTTGGCCTCGGTTATTAACTGAATCGAGGCCATAAAGGCAGCATCAGCTTTCAAATTTTCAAAAATGCCACCAGCATCAGGCTTTTGGCCTTGGGTCTTTAAGGACCGAGGCAATAAATGGGCTTTTGGCCTCGGTTATTAACTGAACCGAGGCCATTAAGTATGTTAAAATTCCCAATTTGTGAGCCCTAATTACTATTTATCGTCTCCTCAACTCACTTTTCTCCGCGCGAATTTCTCGCTCTTTCTCTCGAGGGCGACGACCTTTCCTTCTGCGAACTCCTCTGCGGCCATTGCTTCGGTTCGTGACCTCCCTCTTCTTCGTTCATGGCAGCAGCTTCAGCGAGGGTGGTGACCGGCGACGTCTGCTTTGCAATATGGTGGTTCGTCTGGGCGACCTGGTTTCGCAACGCAGACAACCTTTGGTTTGGGTTTTGCAAGTCTCGCTTCGTGTTACAGTTTCTAATTCTGGTTTCATCTTCAGGTAAAGGATTCGTAGCGGTGGTTGCGTCTTCTCGTGACGGTGGAGGCGACAGTCACTCAGGCGCGATGTGTAGTGTTCTTCACACAAGGATTTCGCACCTACATTTCACTGGTTTTGTTTTTCTGCAGGTGGTGCACACTATTCCTGGTGATTTTGGTTATGTGTTTACGGTGGTCGCCAATATGGTTGTCGCTAATTTCGACGATGGTGTCACAATGATGGAAGGAACAGGTGGGACTATGTTGCTCTATGGCTTCGGCTCTAGAGACTCGAGGCAGAAAAATGAATCTATGGCTTCGGTTCTAAAGACCCGAGGCCAAAAGTCTCCCCTTTTGACCTCGCCTCAATATGCCTCAGTTCTGGAACCAAGGTAAAATACAAAAAACAACCGGAGCCAAACACCCTTCCTGCACTAGTGGACGTGCATATAAGTGGTGGCAAAAGAGACAATTTAGAGTACAAAAGGGAAGAGAATCATGCATTAATACATTTTATGAATTGAAAGCATGCATGTGGAAACAACTTATTCCCTCTTCATTTAGGATAAATTGAGAGCGACATTCTAAGATACAAAACTTCATTGACATATGTGATGCATTCATCCAATTTTTCTCGTCAAGAAAAAGATTTCAAGAACAACCTTGACTAGCTCTTGAGTAAGCAAAGAGAGGGAGAGAGAGAGAGAGAGAGCACAACATAAGAGAGAAAAAAGAAAAGCTTGAGAAGCTTCGTGCTAAGCAAAGGAAAAGAGAGCAAGAGAAAAAGGAGAAAAATGAGAAGAAAAGAATATAAAGAAGAAAAGGCAAAAGAGGAGAGGTTAAGAAAAGCCAAAGAAGAGAATGAGAGAAAAGAATATGAAGAAAGAGAGAAAATAAGACAAGAGAAAGAGTTTGAACGAAAATCTCAAGTGGTAGAGTTTAAGAGAAATGCACTAGTACAAAGGGAAATCGTGGTTAAGGAAGTAGTTTTCCATCCTTCTACACTTCCTTCCATGAATACCCAATTTCCAAAGGGAGTAATCCCATCTGTAAACTCTTCCTCCTTTTCCATAAATTCATTTGTCTTGTTTTCTTCTCAACCGTTTTATTCTCTATAAACCCCAATTTTTTTCATCTTGTAAAGGTTTGGGCCTGGCCTTTTCGTAGGCCCAAGACCAACCCACCAAGGAACCCCAATATCTCTTTCAGCTTACTACTTTAGTCCTTGGGTTGTGGCGCTCCTTAGTGGTGGATCTGTTTGTATTTGTTAGCATCTAAGCAAGGTAAGGGAAGCTAGGTCTCTGTTTTTCTTTTGTGTCTTGAAATATATGGTCACTTTCTGCTTTTGTTGTATGCGTAAAGTGGTTTAAAAATGCTTGTATCTATTTTGAGTGAACTGTATGGATTGTACTTGGCTGTGTTGGGTGTTGCATGCGTGAAATAGTGGGAGAGAGTTGGTATTTTCGCCCAAGCGAGCTCATCTCGCCTAGGCGAGAATAGTAGAAGCTCGCCCTGGTGTTGCTCGAGCATCCCGCTCAGGCGACCAACTCTTGTTTTGAGCGACGCATTGCCTCGCTCAGGCGAGAATGGCTCGCCCAAGCGAGCACTCGAGGAAAGCCAGTGTGCACTGCTCGCATCCTCGTCCAGGCGAGGGATTTTAGTTTTGGGCGAATGGTGATCTCGCCCAGGCAAGCTGGTCTCGCCTAAGCGAGGGCTCACAGAGTGCCAATGTTATAGGCCTCACGTAGGTGAGAATGCCTAGCTTAAGCGAGACAGTTGTTGTCGCTTAGGCGAGGGCTTCTAGCCTAAGCGAGAACAGTGCAAATTTACACTTTATGTTCCTCTTTACGTTGTGTGTGGCTATTCATCTCGAACATGCATGATTTATGTGTAATTGCATGAGTTGTATGAGTTGTATGCACTAAAATTGGTATGTTAGCATGAGTAACACATGGGATTCTGCTTGGTTGGTTGAGAACGTGCATGAGAATTTAATGTTGAGATAACAAGTGGTGGTTATGGTATGAGGATCATGAAATTGGTGTGAGATAGGCATAATTCCATGAGTCTCGTGAGGAGACTTCATGGTGGTGTGTAGTGTATATATTAAGATAAGGATTCAAGTAAGGATCGCATCCCGAAACTTTAAAGCGTCAATGAGTCTCATGTAGAGCAAACTGACCCAAGTGGTGAGAGTAGCGGGAGGCCCTAGTCTCTAGCAGGATAATGGCTTTAGACGTTTAAAGGCTAACCTTGTGTGTGGTAGGATGAAACCCATTGGCAATGGCTCTACAGATTAGTAGAGGCCACTGCAAGTGCAAGGGTCCAGTGAATTCGATCTTAGTATATGAATCTGGATAATTGAGTCATAGTTTCTTGCTTGGTTGCTATAACATGAATTGGTGCTTACTTTGCTGCATGCTTGAGGACTATCTTAAGTATTTGTTTGCTACAACATGTTAAATTTATTTTCATTAGCTTACCCTTTCGTTTTGTGTATGTTCTTGTCTTATCTTCTCGTTTGCGATGATCACATTATTGGTGGGAGCAGATGGAGGAAATGTTCAAGGTAGATTTGATGGTCGCAGTGGTGCTGTATAAGTTGAACCTGTTATATGTGGCTCTCAGGAGTAGTTTATGGCTCTAGTGCCTTTCTGTAATTCTTTGCTCTAGGAGCAACCCTTTTGCAAAACTGTTAAATTCCCTGGTTTATGTTTGCTTATGGCATGGAGGTATACCTAAGTTCCTTTCTAAATACATTTGATGGATGACTGTAACAATGAATCCTATTAAGTGACTGTTTATCTCATGTGCTCCTTATTATTATAACTATGCGATGTTTTATTTAGTAGATCATTCTATTTAAATGGGATGTCACATTCTCCACCTCATTAACTTATTTCATACTTTTCAACATATTTTGCCCCAACACACTTTGACATTAAAATTCTTTTCAAAACTTATTTAAGTCAAAGTGTGAGACACTCTTGCGAAGCGGACCGAATATCACATTTTCCCAAATATAAAAGCCCATCTTAACACCTCTTACCTTATTATCTTCTACATGGAATATGTGATTTTAATGCAATTTTGTTTGATGACTATTGCAGATATGTGTTTGATCCTGGTGGACACAAGTTTTGGTTGTTGTAAGCCTTTAAAAACCACCTTGATCTGAGGACAGATCCTTTTCAAGAGGGAGGGGATGATGAATCCACCCCAAGGCTTATAGCTTGGGCCAATGGCCTGGCCCATTTAGTATCTTTGTTCTTAAATAAATACATGTTTTTATTATATTTTTCTTACAACCTAATTGGGCCTTTTATTGTGCAGCCCATTTCTTCAATGTGTCCCATGTGTGGGCCCATCAAATGGTACCATAGGGAGTTGCCACTAGCCTCTTTCACGTGAGTGCTTTGGGCTTGAAATGTGTATCTCGAAGCCCAATCTAATTCATCATCCAGCAGAACCACTTAGACCAAGAAGCCAATGCATCATTCCACTTTCATTCAACGTTTGTTCATCACCCGTACCAACCCGCTGCTAGGGTTTCTCCTGCGTGCCAGTTTAAGGTTCCCATCCTCTTCACGACACCTCATCCGTTAGCATCCAATGCTTCTTCCTCACCTTATTATCATTAGGGTTCAGCTTGCATCCCTAAACTTAGCCAACATTTCACTTTTGTCATTAGGAACCTTTGTTAGACATCTTTCTTTTCTTCTTTGTTTCTCGGTTCCCTTCCTCCACTATAAAGACAGGCCAACCTCTTGTAACAACTTAGCTTTGATGAATATAGTGTTGTTTATACCCTTTCTCGAAGCTCAAACCCAAACCCTAAATAAGGTATTCACCTTATCGGGTTGTCCTAAAACAGTGAGAGTTCGAGAAACAATTCCCCATTAGAACTCAATCGAATAATAAAAAAACATTTAAAAATGAAAATAAAAAAAAACTTAAAAATTGAAAAACATATACTTTAAATAAATTAAAAATATTTATAATACAATGAATAATTTTTTAATTTACAATTTAAGTATTTTTAATTTAATTTGTTTTACAATTTTTCTTTTATATAATTAATAAAGAAATAAATTAAATAAAAAGGTAAAATTTATTCAACTTCAAACTAATATATATATATATATATATATATATATATATATATATATATATATATATATATATATATATATATATATATATATTGTACTGTACCTAGCCGAACTCGACCAAGTAAACAATGTGCACATCGAGACCGCCAAGTACCCAAGCTAGGCCGAGTTAGCCTAACTTGTACCGATTTTAACCTAAACTAAATATCTAAGAGGACAACCTGCACCTCATATCACCAACATGAGCCATCTAGGCAAGTAGTCAGTCTAGACCGACCACTCAAGTACATCTGGTAAGGTTAGGGCCCAGGCCGACTACTCCAATAACTTAGCAAAAATCGAAGCCCCCGCGTTCAATAGGTCTCAAGGGCCTGGGTTAGGGCCCAGGCCTACTCATGGCCCAAACTAGAGCCCAAGTCAAGGCCCAGGCTATGAAATGGTCAAACGTCATTAATGCTCTATAAATACACGTGGACCCCATCATTTAAAGGTACGCATTCATTAATCACTGATTTGACTCTTTGAGAGCTTTGACTTACTTGAGCTTCGGAGACTCTTCTGCAGGTAACCCCCCATGGGTTCAAGCCGGCATGTATCAACTGGGAAGAGACCAACTAAGGAGATAGCGAACTACGTGGTAAGGTGACGTTTGTGCCTAACCTATCTTATTTGTTCTCTGTAGGAACATATATATATATATATATATATATATATATATATATATATATATATATATATATATATATATATATATATATATATATATATATATATATATATATATATATATATATATATATATCACTCTGTTAACCATGAAGTCAAAAACTAAACAAAAAAAATATTAAAACTAAAATAACAGAATATTAAAAAAAAACACGAAACGAATATCAAAATCCGTTTCCCAAATACATGAAAAAGAATGCAAAATCCATCTCAGAAATAACAACACCAAATAACAAAACAGATCTCAAAATCCGTTTCTGGAAGTTGTGAAATAGATTGCGTAATCCGTTTCATAAAAAAAAACGCAATATTTACGAAACGGCTTTCGGAATCCGTTTCTAAAAATCATGAAACGGATTTTGTAATCTGTTTCATAACACAAAAAAATATCAAAAAATTCATTTTGGCACAGATGGAATCATGATATATATATATATATATATATATATATATATATATATATATATATATATATATATATATATATATATATAGATTTACAGGTTCATCAATCACCGTAAACATTCACGAAAAAACATTAAAAATTTGACAAAACTTAACTGGACGACGTGTGTGGATTAACTGCAGAAGGAGAAGGTTGTATGTGAATGTGAATGCTGGAAGCGTCGTCGCGAACTGCTCTTGGGTTGGTGCTTGCTGGTGCTCGATGATCTTCTCCATATAGCAACACATCAATGTCAATGAGTGAATGGAAAAATGAAGGCAAAGAAGGAGGCAGCAGCAAGCGGAAAAAAGAGAAGATGAATTTAAATGTGTGTTTAGGTCAACAAGATTCTTTGACGGTGCAGAGGCTTGCAGCAAAAGCAAATTCAGATTCGTTGGCTGGGTGCAAGGGTGTAGTGCAGTTAATATTTTTTACTATTTTTTCTCTTTCTTCATTTAACTTTAACTATGGGCAAAATTGGAAATAAGGAAAGTTTTGGGGGTACATGAGAAATGGTTTGGGGTGCATGGAGAACCCCCATTTGAAGCTGCAACCCATTCCACTAGCCTGCATCATGCATTCAACACTAGCCAGCTTTCAGCACGTGTTTATAAACCTTGCTCTTTTGGGCCAAGACCTTCAACGTTAGTAAGCCCAAAACACGAAACAACCAAAGATGCATGCATGGACCAACACATCCAGATCCTCTAATTCTTCTGAAATGCGCCTGTTTAAAGGGTAGTCTGTTAGGGTTTCCTCTTCATCCCCTTAGGCGCTCAAACTCGTAGTCGTAAGGGTTTCTTAACTCACGAGGAATGCCCACACCCTTCTAGTTGTTAGGTTTGTCATTAGCTTCCCATTTTTCGTTTAAGCTTGTCTTCTCCTTTCACGTCTGCTTTTCTTCTCCCAATAAGGCCATCTAATGTAATAAACAACTTTGATGAATGAGAAGAGGTTTTTCCCCCTTTTCAGAGCTCAAATCCTAAATCGATAGTTAAGGCTTTCTCCTCATATGTTGACTTAGTCATGAGTGCTTTAATTTCCATTACTGGAACGTGAGAGAGGTTTCGAGTATTCCACCGCGAGATCCATAGGTCGTTCAACGCGTTCGAGAGCGAATTAGTCTTCCACTACGAGGTTCACATTTCTCGTTGCATTCTTCAATCTTCTCTGATGGATCAAATGTTTAGAGGCTTCGCCATGGATTTTGTTGAGTTTCCAATGATTAAATTGAGCGTGAGGAGTTGATGGACGTCCTTAGTGGAGGAGTGGAAGGAAATCCATGGAGAATGCTTGAGATTAGTTGAAGTGCAACAGAATTTGGAAATGGAGAAGAAACTTGCTCTTGGAAATTGATGCTTTGGTGAAGTTGAAGAGTAGAAGTGGTGTTATGGTGTGGAAGATGGCTAGAGGAGATGAAGGAGAGTGTGACATGCCAGTTGTTGGGGTCACATCATCCCCTCCCTCTTGAAGAGGATTTGCCCTCAAATCTTGGTGGTCGTCCTCTTCATCAAAAGTACCTACAATAGGAACCAAATCAGTAATATTAAAAGTAGGATGCACACCATATTCCGTAGAAAGATCCAATTGATAAGCATTATTATTGATCTTCTTTATTATTTGGAATGGACCATCACCTCGGGGACTAAGTTTGGATTTTCTTAGGTGAGGAAATATTTTCTTCCTTAAGTGTAACCAAACAAAGTCTCCTTCATTAAAAGACCGAACTCTCTTGTCCTTGTTTTTAAATTGAGCAATCTTTTCAACTTGGGCTTGAATTTAGTTTTTAACCTTCTCATGAAAATCTTTTATGAATTTGGACTTAGAAACCCCTTCTTTATGAACAAAATCAAAAGAAGTCGGAAGAGGTAATAAGTCCAATGGTGTGAGAGGGTTAAAACCATAAACTACCTCAAAGGGTGAGAGTTTGGTGGTGCTATGGACCACTCTATTGTAAGAAAATTCAATGTGAGGAAGATACTCATCCCAAGATTTATTATTTCCCTTAAGCAAAACCCTGAGAGATGTGGAAAAGGATCTATTGACTACCTATGTTTGCCCATCAGTTTGTGGGTGACAAGAGGTAGAGAAAGAAAGTTTTGTTCCCGCCTGGACCACAAGGTCCTTCAAAAATGACTTAGGAATTTAGTATCCCTATTAGACACAATAATTTTGGGTAAGCCATGGAGGCGAACCACTTCTCTAAAGAACAACCTTTCTATGTTGCTAACATCATCTACTTAGTGGTATGGTATAAAATGTGCCATTTTAGAAAAATGGTCCAATACCACAAATATAGAGTCAACACTCCTAGAAGTCCTTGGAAGCCCTAGGACAAAGTCCATGCTTATATTGTTTTTGTTTTGTGGAGAATGAGGGAAAGCAAGCATGAGTGAAGAAGGTGAAAAGATGTTGGATGAAGGGAATGTGATGATATTTGTTATGCTTGAGGACAACTAGCTACCACACCTAATTCCTATTTAACATACAAAAGCAACGGTAGGATAGCTGATGCACCTCTGAACCTCTTCCAATTAACCAATAGTAGAAAGATATAGGTTTGCTAATATCAGAGACCTTAGGTCTGCTAATATCAGAGACATTAGGTTTGCTAATATTAGAGACCTTACGTTAATCTCTCGTTCTTCTATTTCTCTTCTTTTTTTTTTCATTTTTTATATACATATTTTTGAAAAAGGAATAAAACGAAATAAAATAAAAAGTAAACAAAATATAATTAAAATTAAAATTAAAAAAAATGAAATGAAATAAAATAAAAAAGATAAAATAAACAAGATAAAGAAACCAAGATTAAATAAAATAAAACAAGATAAAATTAATCTAAATTTAAAATGAGATGAAAATAAAAGTAGGAATATATTCATACTCAATTGAGTGTTGACACTTGAATTCATTCTTTTTAGTTCTTGAAGACTTATATGCACCTCATCTATTATATTTTGACTTTTTTTTCTTCTCAAAATCTAATTCTTTAAGATAATTATTAAGTAGTTTAATATTTTATTTTCCGATGTTTAAGGTGGTTATAACTTGTTTAGTATAATAATAACTTATTTATAAAACATTAAAATTATATTCCAAATATATGGTTTTATTCTTTAAGTTGGTTAACTTATTAATAATAATTTATTTATAAAACATTGAAATTATTCCAAATATATGGAATAGGTAGGTAAATTTGTATAATTGAGAATTAAGTTTATATGATTTTTTTTAAAACCCAGAGATTAATTATTACTTGAAAAATATGAAATTCATTTTTGTTTATTTATTAAGTAAAACCACCACTTTAATCAATTTCCCCGAACACAAAGAAAAGATTAAACTAAAGCAGTTAGTGGATCGTGACCTTGTGGCAATTATTTAAATTAATATTTGCGCCCATTATCACAATTCAACCTAGTATTACATCATCAAGGCATGATCTAGGCGTTCAAGGGAATTATTTTATTTCCTTATCTGGAACAAAATTAATTAATTGCAACTAAACATCATATTTGAAATGCAAAAACACCCAAACCAGTTGGTATCCACCCAGGTTATACATTTATCAAATTAAGAACATATCCATTTTGAAAAGTTTGACAAAAGCATACGTTTTGAAAATGTAAAATTTTCTTTTTTAGTTTGAGATAACAAAACTCCCAAGTTATTTATTTAAAAACGGTGAACTCGAATCTGTTTTTCTTATAACTTAATAACATTATTGTTAATTATACTAGAAATTCTAAACATTATATACTCGTTATTTCTAAATAGGGTTAAATATGTTTTTGTCCCTTAACTTTCAGTTAAAACTGGAAATGGTCCATTCTCGAAACTTTGGACTAATTTAATCCTCAACTTTAGAAATGTGTGTATTTAGTCTTTTTAACCAATTTTTTTTAGTTTATTTGATGTTTCAAACGCATTTCATGATAGTATTTGAGTTGTTTATATCGTTTAATTCATTTTTGCTTCAATGTTGGCTGAGAAACGCGTATAAAACGTCAAATAAACTTAACAAAATTTTGTTAAAAGAACTAAATTTATCCAATTTTTAAAGATGGGGGACTAAATTGGTCTAAAGTTTCAAAGAGGAACTAATTCTAATTTTGACTAAAAGTTAAGGGACTAAAAACATATTTAACCTTTCTAAATATTACTCAAATAAGTTGATAATTTTACATCAAATCATCCTATTCTTAAGACAATGTTTTAAAATTGTTAAAACATTTCATATTTATCATACAACACAAATATGAGGAATAGTTAGAGGAAATTTGTTTAAAGATTTAGAATTGTTTTTGGTACCAAAAACCTTCTTATAGTCAACATCCAATACAACTATAATTACTAGTGTGCATGTATTTTTTTTAAATAAAAATATAAGTATTGTTAAATCTTTCGAGAGAGGATTACCAGAGAGATACAACACCAATGAGACCTGAGTTCAATACATACATAAGAGTTTGACACCACTCTTAACCCGAAATCCAGGCTATGGGGGTTTATATAGGGTTAAATATCTTGTTAGTCCCTTAACTTTCAGTGAATTTTGGAAGTAGTCCATTTCGAAACTTTGGACCAAGTTAGTCCTTCATCTTTCGAAATACGTAGATTTAGTCCTTTTAATAAAATTTTGTTAGGTTTATTTGATATTTCGTACGCACTTCATAAATGTATTTAAGTTTTTTATAATGTTTGGACATTTTTGCTTTAATGTTAAGTCAAATATTATCATGAAACGCGCTTGAAATGTCAAATAAACTTAACAAAATTTGATTAAAAGGACTAAATCCACGTATTTTGAAAGATGAATGACTAAATTGGTCCAAAGTTTCGAAATGGACTAATTCAAAAATTTATTGAAAGTTAAGGGACCAAAAATGTATTTAACCCGTTTATATATGGTGCTAAACTTTTTTACTTTTACTCAATGTGCGACTTAAACTTATACTTGAATTTCCAACAAGTATAAATTTATTATTATAGTAATAATTAGAAAATATTACTAAAAGCCATATGTACATAAAAAACAATTATCGAAATAACCCTTTTTATTATTTAATACAATATTATAAATTATATGATAGAATAATTTTAATTAAATTTAAATTTAAAATTATAGTAAAATTGGTAAAGAAAAAATAATTATAAAATAATTTAATCTTTATAATTGTATAATCAAAATAATTTTAATCTTGATAGGTATTTTAAATATTGAAAACTAACAAGTTATTTAATAAATATAAAGATCATAAATTGCAAAAGAGGTAGAGAAAGTATACACTAATGTTTAAGGGCTTGCCCTATTCTAATGGGCCTAAGGCCAGCCCATAGGGGTACCCAAGACCCCTTACAACCCTTGTTTCCTTTCATTCTGCTCACTTTGCAAAACAGCTCCACTCCTCCCTCATAGAGTAGTAGCAAGCTCTGCTAGGGTTTGACCCCATTCCCTATCAAGCTAGTAAACTCTGTTTCTAATCCACATAAGTTGGTTCTCGACTCATGCTTTCTTTTCTTTCGCTTGTCTTTCGTGGTTCCAATCAGGGTTCATCGTAATAACTTAGCCTTTGTTTTGGTGTTAATATTTTTTCGAGCTCACAAGTTATTTCCGGAGCTATGGTGCTCACTATTAGGTGTTTACCATTGTCCACTAGCATCTGTCCAGGTAAGGGAAGTTAGGGTCTTCGTGTTTTCTTCATATTTGCCTGTTTTTAGCTTTGTTTCGGGTTTAAGATGCTTGTATGTTGTTGTGGTTGTTGGGAAAAATGATAAATGTTGATTTGGGTTTCAAATGTTTGGCTGATGCACGCGTGAACAGTGGTGGAACTGATATTCTGGCCCAAGCAAGCACGTCTCGCCTAGGTGAGATTAAAGTGAACTCCCCGGGTCTTCTGCTCAAGTTGTCGCTCAGGTGACGAGTCTTCGTTTTAAGTGAGGGATAATCTCGCTCAATCGAGGAGGTCTCTCCTAAGCGAGAAATCTCATGATCCACTGTTCCACTGCTCGAGCTCTCGCCTAGGCGAGAAGGGCTCGCTTGAGCGGCAGAACCTCTCTCGCCTGCACGAGGACTTCTGGCCTGAGCGAGATTGGGGCAAATTGTGTTCTAGTTCTGATATGTCCTCTGATGTGGTTGCTTGCCTACCTGATAGAGTGCTTTATTGTAAATGCAAGATGTATGATGCCATGTATGCTGTATGAAATTAAATGAGAATGAGATTTGTTATGATGAGTATGAAATGGAAAATATGAATCATGATTGGTTGAATTGTTGGATATTCACATGATATTGGTATGCATGATAAATCAATGATTGGTTGGTGAGACATGACTATGGTATGGTTAGGACGTAATTCCATGAATCTCTTGGTGAGATCTCATGGTGGTGCCTCATGGTTAGGATGTAATTCCATGAACCTCTTGGTGAGATTTCATGGTGGTGCCTCATGTAAGGATGTAATTTTATGACCCTTTTAGTGGGAGTTCATGGTGGTGCCTTATGTAAGGACGTAATTCCATGACCCTCTTAGTGAGAGCTCATGGTGGTGCCTCAGGTAATGGACGTAATTCCACGAACCTCTTAGTAAGGTTTCGTGGTGGTGCCTCAGTATATAATTAAGTAAGGGTTCAAGTAAGGATTGCATCCTGAAGCTTTAAAGAGTCAGTTAGTCTCACGTACAACGTACTAACTGAAGTGGTGAGGGTAGTAGGAGGCCCTAATCTTTGGTAGGATAATGGCCTTAGATTTTTGAAGGCTAACCTTGTGCGTGGTACGGTGAAACCCATTGGCAATGGCTCTGCAGAGCGGTAGAGGCGACCGCAAGTGCAAGCATCTAGTGAATCCGACTGATTATATGCTTGGTTGCTATCAGATGCTTGGTTGATTCATGTATTATTGACTTTTAAATTGCATGCTCAATTGTATGATAAAACATTTTTACTCTAGCTTACCCTTTCTTGTTTGTGGTCTTCTTGTGTGTGGTTTTCTCCTTTTGCTATGATCATCAATTTATTGATGTGAGCAAATGTGGGAATTCCTGGTGATCGCAGTGGCGACGGGAGTGTTGCAGCTTATTTGGGCATGGTTTGGTGTTTGGCTCACTCTTGAGCCCACGTCGAAGAGTTATTATTATGTTGTAATCCCTTGCTTATGAGCAAGCTTTTGGTTCCCCGTTGAACCTTTTAATTTTGTTCATGACATCTTGGTGTGCCTAGTCTTTATTTTAGATTACTCATGGACAACTGTAATACTTGACGCTTAAACTCCTTGTCGTTGTTGTTATAGTATATTTTATGTGATGTTCCATTTAATTAAGCTTATTTATCAAATGGGACGAGACATTATTAATTTTTATATATATTTATTAACATTTCATGTCTTACTTTATGATATGTTTAACTAAATTTATTTATAAAAGCTTTAAAAAGAATTAAACTTCATTTATGCATATGTAAAAGTTTTTCAAATTTTACTCTTTTATTTCCTGACTTAATTAATTTAACTTATAAGCATTATTTATTTATTTTAAAGTTATTATAGAAAAGCTTTTCAAAGGTACTCTTTTATTGTTGCTGTCATTTTCATGGCAAAATAAGGGATCACTCTGCCATCCTTGCATTTTACAGCTCACCGAACTTTTGTACATTTTTTAATTTGTTGAAAATATAATTAAATTAAGATGTTTCTCTTTAACAAAAAGAAAAGAAAAAGAAGTCGAAGAATACATAATTTGGACAGTCAGAGACAATTTTAAAAATATTGAATTTATTTGAATAGTCATAAAAAAAATATGCCTGAGAAAATAGTGATTTCAATATTCTGAGTAATTAATTTTTCAGTCTAGATTAAAAAAATATCGTGAATTATATACTCTAAAAAAATTAATGATATTTTAACAAATTTCTTTATTTATTTTTAATTTATTATTTCAATCAGTTTTAATTTATTACATCATACGAAAAAAATTCAAAATTAAAATAAATTATTAATAAATTATAAATGAATAAAAAAAATAGGTCAAAATAAATTATACAGAAACAAACAAAATACTCGTCATGATCGTAACGTATGATTATTTATCTTTTTCTATCACTACGTCTTTATTATATGAGATAAAAGAAAATTAATGGATTATCATTGTACAGTGAAATGAAGGTTGTGAACTAAGTACTAACTCTTTTCATGTTTATAAAAGGTCAGAGAGCCCAACACACAGCATAAACAAACACAGTGACTCAAACCTCCCACCGAAGAGTAGTTGGAGTTACCATTTGGGTGGATTCCAGCAACATAATGGCCGTAGTTCATGGCAGTTGGGTCAAGGTTTGTTATCATCTTTATTATTACATTTCTAAAGACATATACAATTATCTTAATTTTCTCTCTCTTTAATTCCTTTTCTGCTTCATACTCTGTCATTCAAAGTTATAATTGGCTAATTATGAAATCATATGTCCAGAATCCCTTTTATTCCATCTTGCATTTCCTTCTCTTTGATGTTTACGATTTCAGTCTTTTTCTCTCAAAAGCAAGAGCTTTTGGAATGTGTATTTGGCGTAAATTATTCTAAAAAATACCGCTGGGGCATAAATTTCTGGCTTCAATTGTTTTCAAGGATGGAGAAGTTCATGACAGTGAAAATTTGGAAATTTAGTTAAGATTTCGGTTTTTCTTCTTTTGATAGGTCATCGAGGCTTACAACAGAGCAAGGATTTTAGGTCAAAATCAAAGTTTTCAGTGAAAATAACTTAGTTTCATCCACGTTTCACTCCAACTAAATCTCTAATAAAGTTCTCCAGTTTCTGAAAGAAACAAAAAAAAAAGTTATAATTATTTTTTCATAAATTAAGATGCTAATCTACAAAAGTAAGAAACCCTTAAATCCACTTACTTTTCTCGTGCACGTAATAAAATTTTTATAATGTGAAAAAACAGCAAATTCACACCAATTTTCTTATATTAGTTAATTCCCTTTTCAGCTTGATCAAAGAGGAGAAGGTCAAGGAGCAAGAAGCTCACACGCCATTGCCGTTGTAGCACAGAAGGTGTATGCATTCGGCGGCGAATTCGTGCCACGTGTCCCGGTGGATAACAGCCTACACGTGTTCGATCTAGAGACTTTGACGTGGTCTGTGGCTGATGCATCAGGGGATATACCACCGCCACGTGTCGGTGTCACAATGGCCGCAGTGGGAGAAACCATTTATGTGTTTGGTGGAAGGGATGGTGAACACAACGAGCTCAATGAACTCTATTCTTTTGACACAAGGGCCAACAAATGGGCCTTGATTTCACGCGGGGATATTGGGCCTCCTAACCGGAGCTACCATTCTATGACCGCCGATGACCGACACGTGTATGTATTCGGCGGCTGTGGAGTTCACGGGAGACTTAATGATTTGTGGGCTTTTGATGCTGTTGAGGGCAAGTGGGTGGAGTTTCCCTCTCCGGGTGAGAGTTGCAAGGGCAGAGGTGGGCCGGGCCTGGCCGTCGCCCTAGGGAAAATATGGGTTGTGTATGGGTTCTCCGGGGAGGAAATGGATGATGTGCATTGCTTTAATCTGGCCCATAAAACATGGACGCAGGTTGAAACAAGTGGGCTGAAGCCCACGGCCCGTAGTGTGTTTTGCACCCTTGGTAATGGGAAACATATAATTGTGTATGGTGGGGAAATTGATCCTAGTGACCAAGGTCACTTGGGCGCTGGTCAATTTTCTGGTGAGGTTTATGCATTGGACACCGATAAACTAGCATGGAGGAAGTTGGAGGACAAGGCGAACTCCGACAGCCACCCTGGGCCACGAGGGTGGTGTGCTTTCGCCGGAGCTTGGCGTGGCGGCCGGCAAGGGTTGTTGGTGTATGGTGGCAACTCTCCTAGTAATGATAGGCTTGATGACATTTTCTTCCTTGCTCTTTCTCAAGAGCTGGTGAATTAATTGGTCATGGATTTTGAATTTGTTATTTATCCTCATAGAACAATGGATGAGAAATAGGGAAACTTTTTTAGTTATTGTAGGTGGGTTATGAAGTGCTTGTGTAGTGGTGGTGCAATTTTATTAAGTGTGTGGTTGGTTATTAATTGAATTATGTGATGAATTAAAAGTATGTTTATCCTCCTGGTGGGAGGACGATGGGATTGAAACTATGGAATCTTGGATAATTAAATGTTTGTAGTTTGTAATTTTGCTCTGGGCTTTATAAGGGAATAAATTATCAAGTGTGTGATCAATTTTCTAATTGATGGTTTGGTGGTTCGTTTTATTCATATTTTAAATTGCTAGCAAGTATCAATCCTATAAATTTCTATAAATCGTGGACGCAACATTACGATAAACAAAAATAATTGAGGAATATCTTAATATGATCGTCGTAATGGAGATTGATATGTTAAACAAATAACCATTACAAAAACCATCATTTTGTTATTAACCATTATAACAGATAATCATTTTATATTTTCATTAATTAAACCACATCCAGTATCTTTATATTAGATCTATATTAAGTAATTTATACTCAAATTAAAGTAAAACATTGAAATCTACATCGACAAATGGCTTTATACCATTAATATAAAATGTGACCGAGTATAAATAATATCTTTTGAAATACTTTATTATCCTTAAAAGCAGTGGCGGAGGTTGGAAGGGCAGCGGGGCCACGGTCTCTCTCCCCAAATTTTTTTATTTTATTTTTTCATTATTTTATATTTAATTCTTTTTAAATTATATAAATTTTTAAAGTTTTTTAAATTATTTATATTTTTAAAATTAAATAATATTGTATTCAAAATTAATAAAAATTAAATTAAGTATTTTTTTATTAATTTTATAAAGTACAATAATAAATAATTAAATACAAATCAAAAGAAACAAAATTATTAAGATATTTTTTATTTTCTCTTTCAATGTCTTTTGAGTTTTTTATATGTTATATTCTTCTCTCATGTTTATTTATTTTCTTTTGTTATTAAAAAAAAGTTAGACATAAACTCAGTATTTCTATTTTTATTTTTTTATATTTTCTCTTTCATTATTAAATCAATAAATAAGGTAACTTTTTGTTGTCTCATTTGATATTGAACTATTTGTTTAACATTTAGCATTATTTTTTATATTATGACCTTTTTATATATTGATTTCTTATTAGTATAGAAGAAGAAAGAATGTACTATGTGATTTTTCATAGTCAATTTTTAATTGTAACTTGATTATCATAGTTTTTTTTAGTAATTATGTCTCTCAACTTTTGATTAGATTATGATAAATTATTTTTTAGTCTTAAACTTGTTTTTTAAATAGGTATATTAATGAAAAACAAAAAAATAAATTTATTTTTTAAAATTGATAGAGAAACTACTAGTGAAGATGAAAACATGATAATATGGTTGCTTATCGCATAAGAATGAAATGAAAGCTTGTGAATATATTTTGAATCAAATGCACATTAATAAAATGGAAGATGAATATTTTGTAGATAATATCGTTAGGCGATCAAATTACCACTACTTAACTTTAGCAACTTCAGTATTGCCAAATTAGTAGTGAACAAAATAGTTAGGGTTAATATAACCCTGAGTCGTCTCACAACGAATATGGAATTGATCTCAAATATTTGATTCTTAAAAATGCAATTAAAACTAGCAATTATAAAAATAGGAGTTTTGATATGCAAAGAAAATGACACGGAAGATTGTAAGCACAGTAATAGTAAATAGGTCAATTCCACTGCTTTTTCTAAATAAGATTCTTCATTGGTTATCTAGAGATTATTGTTAAATTAATTATTGTTGATGATTTACAAATCAATCAATGTAAAGACTCAATTCATTTGTTGGCATTCTCACTTTTAATCAAAGTAAAGTCTCAATTAAAAGTGAGAATTGTTAGATTGTCCATAGTAAATTCAATCAAAGTACAGTCTCAATTAATTTTACTATACCTAATCATGTCTATTCCTTTGTTTCTTCACCAAATAGAAAACTTAATTAATCAAAGTAAAGTCTTGACTAATTTTAGTTAAAGTAATTACCTCTAATCAAAGTAAAGTCTCAATTATTGGCAAAAACTTATTTAATCAAATGAAAGTTTCTAAATAAAATCAAAGTAAAGTCTCAATTTAATTTAAAAACCTTTTGACTCATATGATTAGCATGCACGTAGATTTAAAATCATTATTTTCTATTCGATTAAGAAGCAAATGACATAGATAAACAAAAACCACAACAATAATCAAAATAACAAACAAATAAATTCATCTAACCTCAAAATCCAGTTAAGAAATTACAGTGGAATCAACCCTAAAAGCTTAGCCCTCCATGGCTTTGATGGAATACATGATGATATGAAGGAAAGAAAATAAAAGAAAAAGAGATGTGATGGATGACGGTGTCTGCCAAAACCAGAGAGTTCTCAGTGTCTAAGTTGTCAATCCTCTACTCCCTTAAGTCTCTTTATATAGGCTTCAATTGAACTTTGGGCTTTATTTGTCAGTTGCTAAAATCTTTTATTTTTATTTAATTAATTAGCAACTTAATTTCTGTCCAATTTCCAATTCTGCCCCTCTTATTTAACCATTTTTGCAGTTTTGACCAAAGTTGACTGCTGACTTTGACCAGTTGACCAATGTTGACCAGTTTGACTGTCCTATCAGATGTTGACACGTGGCGTAGAGTCTCTTTCTCTCTCCAGACTAGGGTTTGCTGCGTTTTAGGGTTTCATGGACTCCTTTGGCTGCGCGAACAGGTGCTGCTCCGGCGGGCGTGGTGGCTGCTGTTCTGGTGCACGGTGTGCGACGGAGAAGGCACGGTGGCTGCGGTGGCGCAGGTTGGATGCGGGTTGCAGGTGCAGTGGTGGTGTTGCGGTGCTGTTTCCGGCGTGCGGAGCTGCGGTGGTTTTGATGGTGGCAGTTTCTGCTGCTGTTTGCGCGCTCGTTGCTACTGCGCGGTGGCTGACTGCTGCGATGTGAAGGTGCAGATTCGTGGCCGCTGTTGCAATTGTTCTGGCGAGAGTGGCGGCTTCTCTTCTCCTCTGGTGGTTGCTGGTGCGGACTGCGCGAGGGAGGTGCGTTGCGGAGAAGATGGAGGCGACGGTACTGCAGATTCGAATCAGGCTCGCAGGTGCTAAGATGGTGACAGGCGCAAGCTGCAATGGCTGCTACAACTTGCGTTCGTGAATGACACAGCCATGGAGGTTCTGCTCACGGTTGTGTTCGCTGGCGTGGTGGATCTGCTGGTGTTGCGTGATCGGCACGGTGCAGATCTGGCTGCAATGGTGGTGCGGTGCAACTACTGTAATGGAGGTTGCATGTGCGGTGGAGAAGGAGGTTGAAGATGGTGTAATTGTAGTAGCCAGAGGTTCGCGAGTTGCGGATGAAGATTGACGAGATGATGGAGGTGGAGAAGCGTGGTGATGATGGTGCGGTGGCCGGCGAGATTGGCGGCGGCGGCTGCCATGGTGATGGAAGGAGAGGAGAAAATTAGGGTTAGGGTTTTATTTTGGGAGATGGTGATGTGGCAAGATTTGATTGGTCAATTTGGTGAATGGAGGATTATGACACGTGTCAGCTTATGGTTGGCCTGATTTGAAAGGTGGGGATTGCCACATGGCATAATCTGGTTGAGTGGAGTTTAGTGGTAGGAGGGGTGCAACTTAGTAAAAACTAGGGGTGCAGAACAGATTTTTGTGGTCCACTTGCAGGAGGAGTGTGCAAATAAAATCTGGGGGTGCATTTAGCTCCTGATTTATTCTTTTCCAGATTTCCTGATTTTGGACTTATTTTGTAACTTTGAATATTTCAAATCCACACTATTAATGACCAAAAATAAATTCCAGCTGCATTAACAAACATTAGAATATCCAATAATATTTTATGCAACTAAAATCAATTTTTACGCCATTTTTACCAAACGTACTCAATAAATCCAATAATCACAAATCCTAATTAAATCAATCTTTAAGCACAAAAAATTCAATTAAATCCCCAAATTTAAATATTAAATGAGGGCAAATATTTGAACTCATCAGTTATGATAAATTATTTTTTAGTCTTAAACTTATTTTTTAAATAGGTATATTTATGAAAAACGAAAGAATAAATTTATTTTTTAAAATTGATAGAGAAACTATTAGTGAAGATGAAAACATGATAATATGGTTGCTTATCGCATAAGAATGAAATGAAAGCTTGTGAATATATTTTGAATCAAATGCACATTAATAAAATGGAAGATGAATATTTTGTAGATAATATGGTTATTTATATCGAAAAAAATTAACTGAAAAATTTAATTATAATTCAATTACCATGAGTTCAAAAATATGAAAAAATGATAGACATTCCATTAGATATGTGTAATTTCTTTGATAATTATAAATATACTAGATTATGTATTCAGTTTTAATGAATTAGTCACAATAATATTAAATATATAAATTTTGAGTTTATTATTTTGGCTCCTCCAAAATTTTTAGTAAAGATCCGTCATTTGTTAAAAGAAATCAATATTGATAGTATTATTAATTCTTTAATTCATGTATTTAAAATTTTAAGTTTATGATTTAAATTTATGTACAAGACTCTTTGGAATATGGAATATCATGAAGGAAAATCATACTCTGAATTCCCAATTTTTTATTCCTTCTCTTATTCCCTGACCTAGTATTACTTGTGGATTTGATTTTTTTAATTCTTTTTGTTTTGTAAAAGACATTTTGACAATTGTAGTAATGAAGCTCCATAAGTGATTTTGATGGTTGAATGAAACCTCCTTGCAGCATGATGAATATGCACCGAAGAAAGAAGATGGAATGACAGCGAAAATGATTGGAGAAGGTTCCCAAGAGGGTAAGCCAACTTAGGGAGGAGGACTAGAGGAGATATCTAGGAGAATGCTATAAATATTTGGACTCTCAAAAGTGCGTGTTATGGAGTGATCTCAACATATATTTGCAATAACAATTCAAGAGTAATCTGACAAAGAGTGTGGAGGCTTATTTATACACCCAAGGTCTCGGCCAACCACACTAATTAACCACGTGCACAATTATTCGTAATCTAGATCTAGATCTCCTTAATTGGTGGATCAAAGGACATGTGTCAAGTCAAACTTACACATTGTAGCATGTGCTAAATGTGTTTAAGTGTGAAAAACTCTCATTCCGCTAAAGTTAAGCTCAATCAGGTCGAGAGCCCATTTGCACTTAGTCTTTGGTGAATTTAGATCCATTCCATGCTAATTCACACATTATTAAAAAATGGTCCAATTACATTGGCCAAAATATTGTAATGTCCCATTTAATTATTAAGCGAAATTAAAAGAAACGTCACACAAAATAGTAATGTAGAGTGGTCCTGAGGTCCTTAACACAACCCTTACAAATTGGGCATACCACGATGCCAACCGAAACCAGATAAAAGTCTAACAAAATGAGAGTAGAATAGTAAGGCATAGAGCAATACATGGGCCATAGCCCTAAAGAAAACCCATGAAGAAAAGAAACATAAAGTCCAGCCCAAATGGCTAAGCAGCGGAATCGCTATTTCCTTGCTGACCGTGAGATCCTCGCCCATCTGCTCCCATCAATTATATTGATGATCATCGCAAGAAAGAAGAGCCACATACAAGACAACCATACAACAAACAGGGTAAGCTAGAGCCAACAACATTTTCATCATACAGTCAAATATACTTTCATCATCCAATATCCATACGACAACCAAGCATGTTATTACTTTTCAATCAATACACTACGACTCGACTCGACTCATCCGGATACGTATAACCTGGTCAGATTCAGTGAATGCTTGCACTTGTGGTGGATACCTCTGCTCACCCCCGAGCTGTGTGTTACAAGTGTTGCAATAAATCAATTTCCCACACCACAAGGTTAGCCCTTAATGAATTTCAGGCCTCCTGCTACTCTCATCACAGGAGTCAGTCCGCTCTAGGTGAGACTAACTAACTCCTTAGAGTGTCAGAATGCAACCTTACCTTGAATCCTTACCTAGTTATACAGATGGGGCACCACCATGGACACCCACTAAAGGGGCCATGAAATTACGTCCCGACCACTGAAGCACGATCCTGGGAATCCCACCTAGAGAATCCCAAGGAATTACGCATTGACACGGACCAAACTTCCTTAATCAACCAAACAGATTCAGCATGCATACACACGAATATATACATACATCTCATACAGTTTCTCATGATTCATCGCCTTCGTATTCTCAACCAAGCCATACCAACTCCTTATTCTCGAACCCAGAATATGGAACTCCGTTTCATATCGTTACCATGCCACGTTGATACCAAACCTTTCATGTCTCATGTCGAATTCATACCAAACTTATCATTTCAATTTCATGAATCATCTCATACAATTTTCATGCTAAGTTTGTACCAACCCATTATTCACAATTCATTATTTACCTCACACATGCATACTCATTTATCTCATATTCTCATCACAATACTTAAATTCAAGCCATACATTCACTAACCAAGTCAAGAAAACAATCACACTGCGCCTTGCCTCACCCAGCACTTCGCTCAGGCCGAAGGATCTCGCTCAGGCGACGAGGACCCTCGCTCAGGCGAGCTCCCTTCGCCTAGGCGAGAGCTCGACTTCCAGCATAAGGACTTTGCGCGCGTTCTCGCTTAGGCGAGACCCTCCTTGCCTAAGCGCTCGCCTAAGCGAGACGTTCGCTCGCTCAAAAGTGCAGTGGGTCGCCTGGATGACCATTCGTGGAGAAATGCTTAGGCGAGCCCATGTTACCCTCGCCTAGGCGAGACAGACTTGCTTAGGCGAGTTTATCAGACCTCGCCACTGTTCCTCTCTGCCATCAACACATATCCATGCCCAAACAGTAATACAATTCATACCATACACTCACAGTGACATATAAGCACGCAAATCATGAACACACCATCAAAACAACCATCATTGTACCAAAACAATAGGGTTCTAGCTTCTCTTACCTGGAAGGTTTAACAAAGACCCCAACGGCACGACCACGAGCACAACAGCTCTAAGGATGAACTATGGGTTGAAATAGGGCGGAACGGAACCAGAAAAATGAAGTTAACGGAGGCTTTTAATCGAAAATACGAAAAGATGGTAAAAGGGAACCAGCACGACTGCAAGAGACACTTACATGGAGCACAAGTTCCTTTAGCTTAACGTGACAGCGGAAGCAAACCCTAGCGGAGGGGGTTGACGGCTGCAGTCTTAGGTTTTCTGAAAATGAGTGAAAAGTGAGACTTAGGGCAACGAAGGGTGGTTTTATCTACTAAGCCAGCTCTTAGGCCCACTCGCAAGGGCAACCCCTTACATTTTGGGCAAGAAAGAATGAAACATTTTTAATGGGCCTTACAAATACAAACTAATCAAAATTAGCAATCTAAATCTTGATGTATTTCTTAGCCCATTTGAATAACAACCGAATGATTTTGGACTCTAAAAGATTTTGAGATTCACCTACTTTTTGAATTTTCTTAAACATTTCTCCAGTAATTAGGCTAATTGAACTTGGTTCTTGAATTAGGCATGATGGGCTTGGGTCTTGAGTCGGGCTTGATGGACTTGGACAAGTCATCATGTAGGGGGGCTTCTCCCTCCACCTCCAATAGCTTCTCCTGTACCTCCAAAATCCTTTTTAATTTCAGTTTTGTCCTCGCAGTAAAAAGTAAATATTAAACAGTAAATTTTATCTCTTTATACTTGTTCCAGCAGCCCACCTCCCACACCTCCAATATTTTGAAACCATTACTTCTCTCTTTTGTTTGCTCGTGCAGTGCACCACCAATATTTTGAAACCATTTGACCTGGCTCATTCTCTCTTCTTTCTTGTTTCTTGTTTCTTCGACATTCGCAACTCATTTATATAAAACGGATGTTGACATCTGTAGTGTTTAAAATCAACCACAGACCAAAATAGCAGAAAAAAAAATTGGAAACAGATTAAATAGGAGATTGAATATAAATTTAACAAAATATTATAATCATCAAAGTATCACTAATTCATATATCTACAACCACTACAGACTTTACGCATAAATGCTATTAAACATGTATGTTCTTGCGGAGAACAAATAAGAGATGTCAAGCACAAACGTTACCTTACATCAATCCCCAATCTCCTCAGTAGGCTTCCTCCCGCCTGGCATATGCTATCTGTTGGTATCTCGGTTTGGACCGGTTTGGACCCGAGAGGGGTTACCTGCGGAGAAGACTCTGACGCTCAAGTCAACAAAGAATTCTCAAAAAGTCAAATCTTGTGATTAAGGGATTAATGAATGTGTACCTTTAATTTGTGGGATCCATGCACATTTATAGTTATTAATTATGTCTGGCCACATCATGGGTTGAGCCTCTTTTTGGGTCGTAGGTGGGCCTTAGCTTAATCATTGTGAGCCCTAGGGGCTTTGCTAGTAATGCTCTAAATCTGTCAGGTTCTTGCTTAATTTCCTTAAGTTAGCGGCCTAGGCCGGTTATTCTTTATTCGCTTAGCATATATGGTGATCATTTGCGTTCTTGAGGGTATTGTAGGCGGATTTTATGGTTATAGTCAGGCTAAGCCGCCTAGGTGTAGTACACCAGTCCCCCAACCTTTGTCGGTGTATCTATAGCGGCAAAGGATGAGAAGTGTTGGTGTGTTTCGTTGAACCGCCTAGGCATAGTACAATGTCCATTCTTCTAAAACTTTGATAAAAAATATTCAACACAATCTACAACGGAGACTATATACATAATTATTCATCCTTGATCACACTTAAATCTAAACAAAATTCGCAACTCAACACGATTCACAAGGTGGCTTCAAGATCTATTTGGATAAACCTTTTCATCTAAAAACAAAAACAGAATTTCACCTATGCACAAATTTTGAACCCATTAGATTATGGGTCACCATTGAAATGCTTTTCCCATATGAAACACTGCCCCAATTTATTTCAACCCGTACTAAACCACCAAAGCTCGGCGAGGCCAAACCACAAAATTCAAGAAGAATTATAGAAAAATGCAGTACCCCACAAGCGTAATGGCAAAGAGTAACTATTTATCGCATATAAAAAAACATCAATAGATTTTAATAGCAATTCATGACAGACAGTGCATCCAGACACAACAACTTGCTATACGCAATAGGAAAGGTACCTCAACAAGTTGTTCAAAGTTTTATTTGAGTAGGTTGATTTTTCGCTCGCAGTAATCTTTTCCTTCATCCATAGTTTTCTGCCCCGCATAACACGCATAACAATCACAGTCAATGAACAAGCAAGTAACAAACTGAACAATGCTCTCTCGATAAATCCAATACATAAAACATAAATGTGTTACATACAACCTAAATTGAATACATAAAACCTAAGTGTCACAAATAAAACCTAAATGTGAGACATAAAACCTAAAAGCGAGAAATGTAGAAGCGCAAGGTTTGACCTCAATCAAGTATCCGGTGCCGACGTCGATCAAAACATAGGTGGAGTCTTGGAGAGTGGCAGGGACGTAGAGGGAGGCGGTGAGTGGGACGAGGATTTCGCTGGCGGGAGGATGGATGACGAGGTCGTTGAGGGTAGAGGAAGCAATCTCGAGGCGAGTGGTGGTGCTGCGAATATTGTTGACGACAATCGTGATTGCAGTCTCTACGATGGTGCTGCTCTAAAGCCCGCCGAAAGATGCAGGTCCATGGTGTAGAGTTTGGAAATGGAGGTGGAGAATAACCTCCTACGCACCAATGGAGTAGAAGAAGAATAATAAGAGATGTTGCACATAACTTGGCGCCAGTGACGACTCCGGTGAACCAGAGCGGTGCAGTGGTGTTAGCTAGTCACCGGAGGTGCCATGGTTACAGGTTCAGGAAGCCAATTACAAACCATTATAATAAGGAACCATATGTCGACATCCATAGTTCAATATTTAGAATCAGATGTCGACATCCGTTGTGCGCTAAACTGTGTTATGGATTTCTTAGTTCAATACCACTTGGGGATTTGGCGACAGTAGGAGGTTCTAAGTTGAGGAAATATGCAGGAGACAAGGGAGGTGCGACGAAGGGGAATGGAATTCTAGGTGCTTGTGTTAAACCTACTGCTGCAACAGAAGGTGTGGTTACGGGAACAAGAACTGAATGCGTAAAGCGCTTTTGGTTTCTACGGTGTCCAAAACACCAATATATGCTCAGCCAAGTTCCCTAGGTTTTCTTCTACAAGCAACAAAACTTGAGTTAATTTGTAGTCATAGAAGACATCACAGGTAGGCTCAACTAGAGCTTAAGAATGAATGACTACAGTACACAAAAAACCAAAAAAAAGAGAGAAACGGATGTCGACATCTATTGTTGAATTTCCAGAACCGGATGTCGACATTCGTGGTACACAAAAAACCAAAAAAAAAAAAATAACGAAATGGATGTCGACATCCGTTTCACAACTTCCTGAAATGGATTTCGACATCCGTTTCACAAATTCCTAAAGCAGATTTCGACATCCGTTTCACAAAAAAACAAAAAAAAATAACGAAACGAATGTCGACATCCGTTTCACAGAAAAAGAAAACAAATGATGAAACGGATGTTGACATCCGTTTCACAAATTCTTGAAGCGGATTTCGACATTCGTTTTACAAAAAAGAAAAGAAAAATAAATAACAAAACGGATGTCGACTTCCGCAACACATTTTTTGAAGCGGATGTCGACATCCGCAACAGTCACAAAAGTAAATTTCAATGTCTTAACAAATAACATTCCAACATTCAAATAAATTCAAACATTCAATATGATTATGATTAAAATGGAAGGCATACTAACCTGTAAAAGAAGAGAATAGGAGAGCTTTGAAAAGAAAAGCTAATGAAAAGGCACGTATGGAAGCTTTACCAACTTCAAGGACAACTGCTGGTAGCTTGAACCAGAGACAGGACCACTACGAGCTTGAATCACAAAGAGGCAAGGACCATTGCAAGGTTGAAGCATAGGAAAAGGACCACACACTACAGGACGAGAGGTCAAAAAGCACTATGGAAGAAACAAAACAAATATTTGGGGTGCAACAGAGATAAAAAGAAAGCAAAAATGAAAGGATCTTGGCTGCAATAAATACCATTTACTATTATTTCACCCACTTGCCAGGTAAAAATTTTAGTAGGAGATTGCTTTCGAAATTCAGCAAGTTTCTGAATGGCGACGAGCGCGAACATCGACAATAGTGATTGTGGCGGTGGCTACAAACTGTATCGTCACTTATAAATGCTAACAGGCCACGAAAACGTCGTGTCGTGTGTGAAGTTTTCGGATGACGAAACGCTATTAGCCTCGGTAAAACCCTAATCATTTGGTCATCTGTCACGCTCTCCATCCTTCACTACCTCGTCGGCCACTCCAAAGGCATCTCCGACCTAGCTTTCAGACTCTCATTATACGTGCTTTGCCTCTGACGACTGCACCATCCGCATCTGGGACACCACCAGGGGTGATTGTGTGAAGATCCTCAGCGGCCACTCTGATGCGGTCTTCTACGTGAATTTCAATCCCAAATCACGTTATATCGTGTCCGGGTCCTTGGACGAGAGCATTAGGATTTGGGATGTGAAGACCGACAAATGTGTCCAAGTCATCAATGACCACACCATGCCCGTCACCTCCGTCCACTACAACCGCGAGGGCACCCTCATCCTCTCTTCCAGCCATGACGACTCTTGCAAAGTTTGGGACACCAAAACCTTTGCTCCATTGAAGACCCTCATCGACGATAAAGTTCTTGCTGTCTGGCAAGCATATATCCCTTCAACAAATGGGAGTTGCTAAGAGTGATGAAGTCATTCCTAGTGCCAATCTTAGTTGTACACATTTATGTTTTCATAGTAGAGTTCCACTTGGGTAATGTATCAAATCTTTCTCTCTTTGTCTCTTTTTTCTATAAATTGTGTGTTTAGACTTGTACTAATTGATTTGAAGTCGTGTTTAGACCACATCAGATGTGTTCCTTCTCGATCCAATGCCACTACCAAGCTTCAACTACTTCCATTGACTGATGGCATAATTGTTTTGGACACTCTGCAAATTGATGTCGAGGAGGAAGGTATAGACTTGTTGTACTTTTGGAATGTGTAAAGGGATGAATTAAAATTATAGATTGACATTGTATAAGGCAGAGCTTCCTGATGGAAAGGTATGATTTTTGCATCTTAATTGCATTGATGTCTATGGAATGTAATGAAAAGTCGTAGACACTGGCTTTTTGTGTGTTTTCTCTGTTTTCTTCATCTTTATTGTTATGGCTTATGATTTATCTTCCTAAACTTTAATCACCGTAAGGTAGCTGCTATTGTCTTATATGGATAGGTGATATTTGTTTTAGTGCATGTTTTTTATCCTTTTTAGTTTTCATTTCAGAAATATAACAATGGTAATAAGTAAATACTTGTTCTTAAGTTATATATATTGAATTGACAGGGTGCATCATTATGGAAGAATTGGCCCACATAAGAAGAGCTCCAAGATATGATAAACGAGGTTGATGCAGATGGCAATGGAACCATATAATTTGCTGCGTTTCTCAACTTAATGACCAAGAAAATGAAAGTAAGTATATCATTATATGCTCTTATTTATGTATATAGTTACAAAGGATGCATTTTTTTGCAAAGATTAACAATATCCATCTCATTTTTTCTGATTTAGGAAACTGATGCAGAGGAAGATCTTAAGGAGGCTTTCAAGGTGTTTTACAAAGATCAAAATGGTTACATTTCATAAAAGTGAGGTATATTATATGAACTTTTGATTCTTTTTTATTCACTTTTTATAGCAATTTTCTTTTGTCGACGGTAATGAGAAATCAAAGCATTATAAGGATTTCTTCAAAGTTGAACAAAAAGGAGGTAGGGTCAATATGTTGGAAAATGCAAACTAGATTCCAAGTCTTTGAGTCTCTTTCCTTTTCAATTTTTATCTATAAATGTGCGCTCACTTTTCTGGCTACGCAGCAGAAGCTGCATATGCAGCTTTTTTTTTTCCTCACAAACACTACAACAATTTATAGTTTAGACCACACTAAAATAGACAACGGCTAAATAAATGTAGCCTAAACATATAATAAACAACATTTTTATAAATGATGTATAAATATCATGAAAGTCCATGATTATATAATTGTTGCTTTAAACTATGTGGGCAAAACTAGTAAAAATGTGGTCTAAAAACATATGTAAGGTATAAAATCAACATGTAAAACTGTTGTCTATTGTGAGAATTTTAAGCAACGGTTTTAAAAATATTGTCATACTAAAAACCGTTGTCTGTTACCTATAACTACACTCACCTATACCACGCCTAAAAAATTGTGGTCTAATCTTTAGACCACGGTTTTTATAATTTATATCATAATTTTATGCCGTTGTCTAAAGTGATTTTTGTTGTAGTGAAATTTCCACGTCAAGTTTCAACCCATTTTGGTAAAAATTCCTCCAATTTTTTATATTCATGCGGTGTCACTTTTTTTTCATTCATCTAAGCATAAATATCAATAACTTCGAAAAAAAAAGAATAAAATCAATTAATAAAAGGGATAAATTTTGTATGATTATGAAAAATAAAATTAAAGTGATTGGTTTGTTATGTAGTTGTGACATGTTATGATAAATCTTGGTGAGAAATTAACTAATGAGGAGGTTGAGCGAATGATTTAAAGAAGTAGATTCTAAGCATACAATATTTTTTTTTTCATTTCAGTTTTAATTTTATAAATGTTGACATGAGAAGCCAAGGTGGTTTGCTTCTTGAAGATTTGATGAAGATTGAATGAAGCTCTTTTGAACTATCTTGAAGCCATTACCATTGGAATGAAGTCTACATTGATGAAGGAAAGGAGATTTGATGATATCCATGTTGATCAAGGCTCAAAAGTGTGCTCTCAATGTACTTACATCATATAGAAAGTGTATTTTAAGGTTGTAATTCATGTTGTAGACCTTATAGCATTAATTAGATGTTTTTGGTCTTAGGTGTATCTTTTAATATGTTGAATCGTTTTTCAACAGGTTAAAATGCATCTTTTAATCTGTTGAATGACCTTTTAACAGGTTAAAAGGTTGACTGCAGTAGTCTTAAATTGCAACAAATTCAATCAGTTGATTTAGTTTTTAATCGACTGATTTCACTTAAGTCAAGTGAAATCAACCGATTGATTTGAAAAATCAACCTGTTGAATTTTGTAACAGTTTGACTATTTAAGCTGTGATTTTCGAAAGAGAAAAAAGTTGATCATTTTAGAGCACGAATTTGTTCTGGAAACTTGTGGAAACTCTCTCCTTCGTGATCATACGTGTTGCAGCTATTGAAGATTGATCTTGGATCAATTCTTGGAGCTTTTGGCTTGGTTTGAAGCTTGGAGAAAGTGGTTTGTTGTAGGCTGGGCTGTGCTACAACTAAGGTTTGATCTTTCTCAAGCTTTGTGTGTGTGCCTGGTGGTTTTCCAAGTCTGCAAGAGGGTTCTTGCTGTGTTGGTGTGATTTTTGTGTGATTCAAGAGTCTTTTGTGGTGCTTTTGCATATTTTGGAAGTGTAAGGGTGGATACTTTGTAAATCTTTTGAAAAAGTGCAAAGTCAAGCTCAGGTTGCCTTGACAAACTGGATGTAGCTCAGGTTTGAGTGAACCAGTATAAAAATCTCGTGGTGTCCTCTCTTGTCTAACCTTTCTCTTATGCATTTTCATTTTAAAGTTTAAAGAACTTGTGCTTTAATCATCTTTTTTCATGATCTTGCATGTTTTCATGACATTTGCAGCATTGAACATGTTTGTATAATCATTTAGAGCCTGTCTTGATCATTCTTGTGCATTGTTTATGGTTTAAATCTCAAATCTGCATTTTTGTATTTTTCCCAGTATTTTAGTCGACTTTTTTCCTGTTTCAATCGATTAATTATACCAGAACAAAATCTGTTTAGTAAAATTAATCTGTTAACTCTGGTTTTGATCGACTGAAAGTATACTGTCCAACACCTTTTGCATCCTAACTTGGTGATCTATTTGATTCAATTAAAGGTGGTTTTTAGCCTCCAAAGATAGCCTAAATTTTTAACTAGCCAATTCAACCCCCCCTTCTTGGCTTTTCAACCATTTCAAAACTAACAATTGGTATCAGAGCTAGGTACTTGAAATTTGATCAAGTAAGGTCCTAAATCTATTTTGAACTACTTGAAATGGCTGAAAACAAGTTACCCTTTACTGAAGGTGCCTCAATTCATAGACCCCCTATGTTTAGTGGAATTAATTACCAGTTTTGGAAAATTATGATGAAAATCTTTATTTAATCAATAAATCAAGGGATATGGCATTCAATCATAAATGGACCATATACTCCTAAGCATACTGTTGAAAATGTGCAAGTTGATAAATGTGAGAGGTTCTTAAAGTGACTCATGAAGGAACTAATGATGTTAAGAGAGCAAGAAAGCATGCCTTGATTCAAGAGTATGAGTTATTCAAGATGAAACAAGGAGAATATGTGCAAAAGAGATTCACTCACACAGTCAAATTGTCTTATAGGATTGAGTAAAGAATTTGATAAGGAAGAGTTAAACATCAAGGTGTTAAAGTGTCTTGATAGAGCTTGGCAACCAAAGGTCACTACCATCTCAGAAACAAGACATCTATCTACTTTGACTACAGCTGCATTGTTTGGTAAGCTTAGGGAGCATGAGATTGATATGCCAAGGCTTAATGAGCTTGAGTAAAGTGAGAAAAAGGTTAAGAACATAGCCCTGAAGACTAGCACCAAGAAAAATGAGGAACTCGAGGATGAGGTGGCTGAATCAAGTGAAAGTGAGAACTTGAATCTCCTTGTCAAGAGGTTTGGTAAGTATCTCAAAAGGAAACGTGTCAAAGGTAACCCCAAGAGGTATACTTCCAAACACAATGAATCAAACTCTTCTAATTTTACATGTTATAACTGTGGAAAATAAGGACATATCAAAATTGAATGTCCAAATGCTAAAAAAGAAAAGGAGAAGAGTGTTGATAGGAAAAAATAGAAGAAGTCAAAGGAGAAACGTGCATACATTGCATGGGAGGATAATGATGATTCAACAACAAGTAGCTCCTCACAAGATGAGAGTGAAGAAGCCAACTTGTGTCTCACGACTGGTTATGATTCATCTTCCTCAAGCCAAGTAAGTTCTCTAGACTTAAATGACTATAATGAATTGTTGCATGATTTTGAAGAGTTGCATAATGAAGCAAACAAGATTTCTGCATTAAACAATCGGTTGAAAGGCTTAAACAATTGGCTGGAAAACAAAGTTAGTCAACTAGAAAAAGAAACAACTGATTTAAAAATTGATTTTGAACATTTGGAAATGATTTACAGTAATTCAACCGACTGTTTTAGAAATCAGTCAGCTGAAAAATCTTGTGAAAATTGCACAGTTTTGAAAAATCAAGTGAAATACCTTATAAAGACCTATGCAAGGTTCACAAGAGGAGAAGCAAACTTAGAGGTTGTTCTTGGTTCACAAAATTGTGTGTTTGGCAAAGCTGGACTTGGTTTCAATCCTTCTTTTCAAAAGAAAACCAAGAAGCTCTCTAGTTTCTTTTCAAAAAGTATGCCAAGTGACATGCCATTCATTTCATGAAACTACTGTATGCAAAAAGGTCATGTTATTAAGAATTGTCATGCTAGAAAATATGATGTTCCTAAAGGGATTATGAAATGGATCCCAAAAGGATCTAGAAAGGCATAACCATGATGGACCCAACCTATCAAAGGGTACCAAATAATCCAAATCTATTTTACAGGTCATGGAAGGTGATAAGAAAGAATTGTGGTACCTTGATAGTGGTTGTTCGAGACATATGACAGGAGATAAAACCAAATTTGTAAAATTGGAGTTGAAGGAGGAAGGGTTTGTAACCTATGGAGACAACAACAAAGGAAGAATCCTTGGAAATGGAGTCATAGGCAATGGATCCTCTTTCAACATCAAGAATGTGTTGCTGGTTGAAGGACTCAAACACAAGTTGATAAGTATAAGTCAACTATGTGATAAAGGCTTTAAAGTCATGTTTGAACCAAATAGTTGTTTGATATATGATGCACATGGTAGTATTGTTTTGATAGGCAAAAGAGTCAATAATATATATCTACTTGCTGCATCATGCATCATTTAGCATCCATTGTTTGCTTACAAAAGAGGATGATACTTGGTTATGGCATAGAAGACTTTGTCATATACACATGCAACATTTCAATCGGCTGAATAGAAAATAGTTGGTTGAAGGACTACCAAAACTAAAGTTTGAAAAGGATAGAGTGTGTGAAGCATGTCAAAAAGGAAAACAAACTAAGGTCTCTTTTAAATCCAAAAATGTTGTTTCAACTGAAAGACCTTTAAAGATGCTTCACATGGATCTATTTGGTCCATCACGAACCATGAGTCTTGGTGGCAATCTTTATGCATTAGTCATTGTTGATGATTTCTCTAGGTACACATGGACTTTGTTCTTAGCTGCCAAAAATGACACTTTTCATGCTTTCAAAAGACTTGCCAAGATGCTTGAAAATGAATAGAGTTCCAAGATAGTGTCTATTCGAAGTGATCATGGTGGGGAATTTCAAAATGAAAAGTTTGAACACTTTTGCAAAAAGCATGGTATTTACCATAATTTTTCTGCACCAAGAACCCCACAACAAAATGGTGTTGTTGAAAGGAAAAACAGGTCACTTGAGGAACTAGCTAGAACTATGTTGAATGAAAACCCCATAACAAAATTGCTTGCTACGTTTTAAATAGAGTGTTGATTAGGCCAATTTTGAAGAAAACTCCCTATGAGCTTTTCAAAGGGAGGAGGTCTGTTTTAAGTCACCTAAAAGTATTTGGATGTAAGTGCTTCATCTTAAATAATGGCAAAGAAAGTCTTGGCAAATTTGATGCAAAAGCGGATGAAGGTGTTTTTCTAGGCTATGCTACACAAAGTCGTGCATATAGAGTCTATAATAAGAGATTGATGACTGTTGAAGAGTCTATGCATGTTGATTTTGATGAAACTAACCCAAAGTTGCAAGATCAAGTGTCAAAGAATGTAGATGAGGAAGATCTACTACAAGAGCAGATTTCTGCTGCAAAAATGCCCACTACTGCAGGAAATCAATCGGCTGAAAAGGAAAAATAGTCGACTGAAAAAGCTGCAGACATCAACTTGCCCAAGGATTGGATCCAGCCTATCAAAGGACAACATCATAGGTGATATCAAACAGGGAGTATCTAATAGACGTAGAATTGTATTTTGTGAACATGTTGGTTTGTATCTCAAATTGAACCTAAGAATGTGAATGATGCTTTAAATGATAGTAATTAGATTGTGGCTATGCAAGATGAACTCAATCAATTCACAAGAAATGATGTGTGGTTTCTAGTACCTAAAACTGATGATATGAATATAATTGGAACCAAATGGGTTTTTAGAAACAAAATCGATGAAGATGGTAATATTGTAAGAAACAAGCTAGACTAGTTGCTAAAGGTTATAATTAAGAAGAAGGCATTGATTTTGATGAAATTTATGCACTTGTAGCTAGGCTAGAAGCTGTGAGATTACTCTTAGCATATGCTTGCATGTGTAACTTTAAATTGCATCAAATGGATGTGAAAAATGCATTCTTGAATGGTTTCCTAAATGAAGAAGTGTATGTATCACAACCTCTTGGATTTGAGGATCATCTCTAGCCTAACCATGTTTTCAAATTGAAAAAGGCCTTATATGGTTTGAAACAAGCACGAAGACACTGGTATGAAAGGCTAAGCAATTTTCTCTTATCAAAAGGTTATGTTAGAGGTGTAGTGGATAAAACACTCTTCATTAGAAAACATGATAAAGATGTTATACTTGTTCAAGTGTATGTTGATGATATCATCTTTGGTTCAAATAACAACACATTGTGTGAAGAGTTTGTTCCAACTATGCAGGGAGAATTTGAGATGTCCATGATGGGTGAGCTTACATACTTTCTAGGGCTACAAGTCAAGCAACTCAAGCATGGAACATTTTTAAACCAATCAAAATATTGTTTTGACTTGTTGAAAAAGTTCAAAATGGAGGATTGCAAGGAAGCTGCCACTCCAATTGCAACAAATTGTCTTATGGATGCAGATGAGGTTGGCTAACCAGTAGATTCAACCAAATATAGAGGGTTGATTGGGTCTTTGCTCTATCATACAGCAAGTAGGCCAGATATTCAGTTTGGAGTATGCTTATGTGCTAGATTTCAAGCAAATCCAAAGGAATCACACTTTAAGGCTGCAAAAAGGATTCTAAAGTACCTTAAAGGAACAACCAATGTTGGTTTATGGTATCCATGTGATTCTAACATATCTTTTAGTGGCTTTTCAGATTCAGACTATGTAGAGTGCAAATTAGATAGGAAAAGCATAAGTGGTACTTGCCATTTGCTTGGATCATGTCTAATCTCATGGAATAGCAAAAAGCAAGTTTGTGTGGCACTTTCCACAGCTGAAGCTGAATATAGTGCTGTTGGACATCGTTGTGCACAAATCATATGGTTGAAACATCAACTTTTGGACTATGGTGTAAGGCTAAGCAAGGTACCTTTATATTGTGATAATACTAGTGCAATCAACTTAACCAAGAATCCAATACAACATTCTAAAACCAAACATATAGAGATTAGGCATCATTTCATTCGTGATCATGTTTAAAAGGTAGATTGTGAAATCAAATTTGTTAAACTGAAAATCAATTGACGGATTTGTTTACAAAACCATTAGCTAGAGATAGGTTTAACAAGCTAAGAACTGAACTAGGCATTTTAGACATCAAGAATGTGGTCTGATGTGTTTGTAGCATGTTAATCTTATGTACTCATGCATTGGTTTCATACAAATCTACTATTGTATGCAAAAGTTGAAAACTGTCATAGTCAACCTGTTGATTTTGCATTTCAACGTGTTGATTTCACTTAAATCTGCCTCTGTTTGCATAATTCATGATCTGTCAACCTGTTGATTTTGTTTTCAATATGTTTATTTCACTTAAACTGCCACTGAATGGTGAAAAATTGATCTGCTATGATTTTTAATCTACTCTTTTCACAATTCAGTATGCTGATTTCATTAAAAATGAATATGGAAAAATGAAGTTAAATATCACGATTTTCAATTGATTGATTTTCACTTAACCCGACTCTATTTTTAATCTCTAATGCTCTGATGTTGTTTTAGTCAACTGATTCTGTTTTTCAACGTGTTGATTTTACTTAAACTGTGCATTTACTCACGAATTGAATTGTTAAGCTGACCAAATCAAAGAAAGCATTTTTTTGTCAGGTACTATCTGCTCCTAACTGGCCATTTCATCAGCTATGTGTTACTTTTACTGATTTGTTTGACCAAAAAGCATTCTAGTGTACAATTCCAATGTGCATGCAGCTCATATGATCTGAACTGATTGATTCACTCATAAAAACACATTGAAAACATCATGAATGCATGAGATACTGTTTTGGACTGCATTAAATTGATTTGGGTAACCTAAAATGAATTAATTAGAAAAATCTGCACCATTTAATCAACTGTTTCTAAAAATCAGCTTGTTGAATTATAATATTGCACTTGTATTGCTGCATTTGCATCATACATCTCTTAGAAACAGCCATACCAACACTCATCATGCCTCGTCGTTCCCAAAGAGCTATCCAATCTGATGATGAGCACTCCACTCCTCCTACCCCAAGGTCTCCAAATCATGAAAGCCATGGAAGAATTGAAGCATGGTTTGAGAATCATGAGGACAACATTCAAGTGTTCCTTATTGAGATGAATAGGAAGCAGATCAACATTCCTAAGGTGCTGAGGTTCTCATGGCTAAGGGCTGAAGGCTTTGAGAGCCTTTTCCAACAACTAAAGGATCAAAAGTTGAAGTCCTTCCTTGAACTTTCAGGGAAAATCTATCCAGACTTGGTGAAGGTGTTTTTCACCAACTTGGAGTTCAAAAATGATGTCCTACAGTCCAACATCAAGGGTGTTCAAATGGAGATCAACAAGAGAGCTTGGAAAGATGTGGTTGGACTCAAACCAATGGGTGTGCAAGTGAGAAAAGGTGAAACTAGGGCTGTTCCAGAATTCAACAAGATGCAATACTATGGCCAATGCTTGAGAAATCCTATTGTTGAAATCAAACACTTCCATGTTGTTGGTCTCAAGGTGGATCAAAGGTTACTTGGTATGATTGTCACAAAAATCCTTACCAAATGCATGAGCTCAATGTGTCCCAACATGAACATGACAACTATTGCAATGAGAGGTTCAATGCATTGGATGGCCAAATTCCTAATATCCATGATATGCTCCACTCATTCGAGACCATAAATGATCCTCAGGATGATTGAGTGTGGTGGTTGTTTAGGATCATGCATTGCATCCTTGTGTTTGTGATTTTTCAGTTTGAGTTTTGTCTGTTTCAGTTGGTTGTTTTTCATTTTAGTCGGCTAATTGTATCAGCTTTATGCATCTGTTTTATGTTTTCAGTTTTTGTTGGTTGTATTCCCTTCCAGTATTAATCAAATAATATGCAATGCTTGTTATCTTTATGCATTTGTTCTATTTGATGAATCCAAAGGGGGAGAAAAATTAGAAAAATTGGAAAATGGATAATTGATCACATTAAACTAAGCATTAAAATTGGAATCAATAATCAAATCTGAATTTGAACCCATATTATTGATAAGGGGAGCATGATCACATTTGTATACTTGCTAGCTTGTGTGTATTGCTACTGTAAAATGTTTTTCAAGTTCACAAGCTTCAAGCTAAGGTTTTACTTCATCAATTGGTATCCAACAAATGGAAGAATTTTGCAATGAGAGATAGAAGAAGATGGATGAAAGGAAATAGAGGTTGGCTTCATCAAATCAGGGGGAGATTGTTAACATGAGAAGCCAATATGGTTTGCTTCTTGAAGATTTGATGAAGATTGAATGAAGCTCTTTTGAACTATCTTGAAGCCATTACCATTGGAATGAAGCCTACATTGATGAAGGAAAGGGGATATGATGATATCCATGGTGATCAAGGCTGTAACGTGTGCTCTCCATGTAGTTACATCATTAAGAAACTGTATTTGTAGTTTGTAATTCATGTTGTAGACCTTATAGCATTAATTGGATGTAGTTTGGTCTTTATTGTGTTTTTAATCTGTTGAATGGTTTTTCAACAAGTTAAAATGTATCTTTTAATCTGTTGAATGACTTTTTAATAGGTTAAAAGGTTGACTGCAGTAGTCTTCAATTGCAACAAATTCAATCAGTTGATTTAGTTTTTATTCGACTGATTTCACTTAAGTCAAGTGAAATCAACCAGTTGAATTTCGTAACAGTTTGACTACTTAAGCGGTGATTTTCAAAAGAGAAAAAAGTTGATCATTTTAGAGCACGAATTTGTTCTGAAAACTCGTGGAAACTCTCTCCTTCGTGATCATACGTGTTGCAGCTATTGAAGATTGATCTTGGATCAATTCTTGGAGCTTTTGGCTTGGTTTGAAGCTTGGAGAAAGTGGTTTGTGGTAGGCTGGGTTGTGCTACCACTAAGGTTTGATCTTTCTCAAGCTTTGTGTGTGTGCCTGGTGGTTTTCCAAGTCTGCAAGAGGGTTCTTGCTGTGTTGGTGTGATTTTTGTGTGATTCAAGAGTCTTTTGTGGTGTTTTTGCATATTTTGGAAGTGTAAGGGTGGATACTTTGTAAAACTTTTGAAATAGTGCAAAGTCAAGCTAAGGTTGCCTTGACAAACTGGATGTAGCTCAGGTTTGAGTGAACCAGTATAAAAATCTCGTGGTGTCCTCTCTTCTCTAACCTTTCTCTCTTGCATTTTCTTTTTAAAGTTTAAAGAACTTGTGCTTTAATCATCTTTTTCATGTTCTTGCATGTTTTCATGGCATCTGCAGTAGTGAGCATGTTTGTATAATCATTTGGAACTGGTCTTGATCCTTCTTGAGCATTATTTATGGTTTAAAATTCAAATTCGCATTTCTGCATTGTTCCCAGTATTTTAGTCGACTATTTTTCTGTTTCAATCGATGGATTATACCAGAATAGAATCTGTTTAATAAAATCAATATGTTAACTCTGTTTTTGATCGATTGAAAGTGTACAATTTATTACTGTTTGCATTCTAACTTGGTGATCTATTTCATTCAATTAAAGGTGGTTTTTAGCTTGCAAAGATAGCCTAAATTTTTAACTAGCCAATTCAACCCCCCTTCTTGGCTTTTCAACGATTTCGAAACTAACACATGATTTTATTCTTGAAACTTGTGGAAACTCTCTCCTTCGTGATCATACAGTTTGCAGCAGTTGAAGATTGATCTTGGATCAATTCTTAGAGCTTTTGGCTTGGAGAAAGTGGATTGTGGTAGGCTGAGCTGTTATACCACCGAGGTTTGATCTTTCTCAAGCTTTGTGTGTGTGCCTGCTGGTTTTCCAGTTCTGCAAGAGGGTTCTTGCTGTGCTGGTGTGATTCTTCTGTGATTCAAGAGTCTTTTGTGGTGTTTTTGCATATTTTGGAAGTGTAAGGGTGGATACTTTGTAAATGTTTTGAATTAGTGCAAAGTTAAACTCAGACTCCCTTGACAAATTGGATGTAGCTCAGGTTTGAGTGAACCAGTATAAAAATCTTGTGGTGTCCTCTCTCCTCTAACCTTTCTCTCATGCATTTTCATTTTAAAGTTTAAAGAACTTGTGCTTTAATAATCTTTTTCATGATCTTGCATGTTTTCATGACATTTATAGCATTGAACATGTTTGCATAATCATTTAGAACCTGTCTTGATGATTCTTGTGCATTGTTTCTGGTTTAAATCTCAAATCTGCATTTCTGTATTTTTTCCAGTATTTTAGTTGACTGTTTTCCTATTTCAATCGATTGATTATACTAGAACAAAATCTGTTTAGTACAATCAATTTGTTAACTCTGTTTTTTATCGACTGAAAGTATATTGTCCAACACCTTTTACATCCTAACTTGGTTATCTATTTGATTCAATTAAAGGTGGTTTTTAGCTTGCAAAGATAGCCTAAATTTTTAACTAGCCAATTCAACCCCCCTTCTTGGCTTTTCAACCATTTCAAAACTAACAATAAATACCTACTATAGTTCTTTAGTAGATGAAATTAATATTTTTTAGTTGTTATTTCTATGTAATTCTAGTGTATTAGGCTTGTTTCAGTTTTAAATACTCATTTTAGGAGTGTTATAGAGTAGTTGCTTAAGCTTTATATTCACCATTTGATTCATTATTCTAATATGTGATGTTGCTATCATGTATAATCAATGGTTAACTTTCAATTGCTGTCTGTTGATAGCTCAATTGTCCAGCTGCATCATCCATTCATAAACACCATTGTAAGTTTGTTTGAATCATTTGCATAATAATTTACTGGTATCAGTATTATATTTTAAGATTGGGCTGTCATGCATCAATTCCACTTGCTGTTACTTTGCAGTTTCAACTAGTCACTTTGCAGTTTCAGCTAGTCACTTTAAGAGTTGGTCTAATTTCATTTCATGCATTACATCTATATTTTGAGTTCATCATCTCAGATTTCCATGAACCAATTTTCTACAGTAAGCAAATCCTGTCACATTAGCTCCATTTTCTATCCCATGTAAGTTGATTCTCGACCCATACTTTCTACTCTCTGGCTTATTTTTCGCGGTTCCTGCTAGGGTTCATGGTAGTAACCCGTCTTCGTTCTGGTGTAGGTATTTCCAAATTGAAAAAACTGTTTTAGGAGTTGTGGTGCATTTTCTGGTCATGCCAAAATCCCTCACAGTAGCTTTTGATAAGGTAAGGGTAGTTAGGGTTTCATATCTTTGCGATTATTTTGCTTGTTGTGGGACTGTCCTTATGTTCTGGTATGTTTAAATGTTGCTTTGATGGTATGAATGTTGTATGTTGTATGTATTTCTGGTTGAAATCTGGTTTGGCACGAATGAGAGCAGGTGGGTTCTACTTAACTCGCCCAGGCGAGCTGGGTGCTCGCCCAAAACAAATAGCTCTCGCTTAAGCGAGGAGCTCTCACCTGAGCGAGAACGACAACAATTCACTCGTCTCTCTGTCTTGAGGACTCGCCTAAGCGAAGGCCTCTCGCCTGAATGAGAGAATCTCACCTGAGCGAGATGGGCTAGCTTAAGCGAGACCTTGACGTGCCCGCTGTTTGCAATCTCGCCCAAGCGAGATCTGGTAGCTTGAACGAGGGGTTCCTTAGCTTGAGCGAGATTGACAGTGGTGTTACATATGATGCCTTATATGTATTCTATATGACACAATGAGACTGAAATTGATGAGCTTGGTGTGATTATGCGTATGAAACATAATTAGATGATTGATTGTATATTGGCATGAGATTGGTATGCATGATAATTTTATGGTTGGTTGGTGAAGCATGACTATGGTATGAGTTGGGACATAATTCCATGAATCTTTTTGTGAGATTCATGGTGGTGCCTTGCGGGATGGACATAATTCCATGAACCTCTTGGTGAGAGCTCATGGTGGTGCCTCATGTAACAAACGTAATTCCATGACCCTCCTGGTGAGAGCTCATGGTGGTGCCTCATGTAATTGACGTAATTTCACGAACCTCTTAGTAAGGTTTTGTGGTGTTGTCTCAGCGTATATAATTAAGTAAGGATTCAAGTAAGGATTGCAACATGAAGCTTTAAAGAGCCAGTTAGTCTCACTTAGAGCGTACTAACTAAAGTGGTGAGTGTAGCATGAGACCCTAGTCTTTGGCAGGATAATGACCTTAGATGTTTGAAAGCTAACCTTGTGCGTGGAAGGGTGAAACCCATCGGCAATGACTCTGTAGAGCAGTAGAGGCCACCACAAGTGCAAACATTCAATGAATCCGACTAATTATATGTATCCAGATAATTGAATAATTGAGTCTTAGAGTCTTGCTTGTTTGCTATCACATGCTTGGTTGATTTATTTGTTCTTGGCTTTTAAATTGTATGATAACACCTTTTCACTCTAGCTTACCCTTCTTGTTTGTGTTGGTCTTCTTATGCGATTTTTCCTTTTTACAAGGATCATTAATCCCTTAGTGTGGGCAAATATGGGAACTTCTGGTGATCGTAGTGGCGATGGGAATGTTGCAGCTTAGTTGGGCATGGTTTGGTGTTGGGCTCACTATTGAGCCCACATTGAAGAGTTATTATTATGTTGTAATCCTTTGCTTATGAGCAAGTTTTTGGACATCCGTTGAACCTTTTAATTTTGTTCATTGCATCTTGGTGTGCCTAGTCTTTATTTCAGTTTATTCATGGATAACTATAATGCTTGACGCTTAAACTCCATGACGTTGTTCTTTATATTATATTATATGTGATGTTTCATTTAATTAAGCTTATTTATTAAATAGGACGTTGCATTGGGAGTTAGGGAACCAAAAAAAAATAAAAAGATTTTAATTCCAGTTCACACTGTCGAACCTTCCTCTCGGTTCTTTACTGGTCAAGAGGCTTGGTTAAATGTATGGAAATCATCTTTTTAACGTACTTTTTTTTATCTTTTTTATTTTGGAGTTTATTATATTTGATTTTTTTTCGTTCAAAATTTATCTTTTATATTAAAATTATTTTTTCATAATATGATTATTGTATGTTTCAATTTTTTTTGTTTTCCTAATTTTTATACAATCATACAATCGACAAAGAAATGATTGGCCAAAATGAAAATATGCAAAAGAAGCATAATTAGATTTGCTTGCTAAACGAAAGGTTTTTGGACCTATAGTTCGCACACCTGAAGGTGCGAAACCCATTGGGTACATATGGATTTTTACGCAATTGTGACATTATTAGATACAAAGCACAATTGGTTGCTCAAGGTCTTTCACAAAACCTGATATTGATTTGTGAAAAGACATATTTACTAGTATTGGATGCAACAACATTGTAATATTTGATAATCCTAGTTGCATAATAAGGTTTGCATTTACATCTAATGAATGACGTTACAGTCTATTTGTACGGTTCTCTTGAGAATCATATTTATATGAAAATCCCTAAAGTATTTTATTTACCCAACAAGGAAAATTCTAAAGAGGGTATTCAATAAAATTGAACAAGACCTTTTATTGATTAAAACAATCAGGACGTGTGTGGTATAACCGTCTTATTGAGTACTTTTTAGAAGAAAGATTTAGAAATAATCCTTTTTGTCCTTGTATTTATATGAAAATATTAGAAAATCAATTTGCCATAATTATTGTTTATGTAAATGACATAAACATTGATGGAACTCTTGATGAGCTCACAAGGCAATTGATTGCTCCACGAAAAAATTTGAGATGAATGATCTTTGAAGGGAAAATTCTTGTTTGAAATTAGAAATTGAGTATTTAAATAAAAGTGTTTTTATAGATTAATATACTTATATGATTAAGGTTCTTAAAATGTTCTAAGTGGACAAGACACGTCCATTATGCACTCCTATAGTTGTGAGGTCGTTAGATGTTGATAAATGTTCTTCTTAGACCTCAATAAAATGATGAAGATCTTCTTGGTCTAGAAGCACCATATCTTAGTATCATAGAAACACTAATGTATCTTTCTAATTATACTCGACTTGATATTGCATTTGTTGTAAATTTTTTTAAGCAAAATATAATTCTTCAACTACAAGAAGAAAATGATTTGGAGTAAAACATATGTTTCGTTACCTTAAGGGTACTACGAATATGAGATTATTTCATCCAAATGATTCAGAATCAAACCTGATGGGTTATGTATATGCATGTTATTTTACATATTCTCACAATGGTTGATCACAAACAAGATGTTTGTTCACATGTGGCAACACAATGGTTTCATGATGGTATATGAAACAAACCATAGTAACAATATCATCTAATCATATAGAATTATGAGGAAAGTTATGGATATGTTTGGTTAAGGTCTATTATTCAACATGTACAAGAAACTTGCGGCTATCCCCAACAAAGATGACCATATATGAAGACAATAGTGTATTGAAAGGATGATATAGATATCCAAAAAATTCATTCATGTGAAAATCTGGCAGGTTTATTTATAAAGTCTTTGCCAAGAAGAATTTTTAAGCAATTGGTCCACAAGATTGGACTTCGTCATCTTAATGATGTAAGTTTACACGAGGGGGAGAAATAGAAGGTGTAAAGAACATTATGGTTTTTAGTTTTATATAAAAATATTTTTAATATATTAATGAAAAATTATATATATTTTAATATGAAAAAATATAATAATAAAAATAATTTTAATATGAAAAGATAAATTTGAATGAAAATCAAAATTCAAAATAAGATAAAAAATCCTATATTAAAATAAAAACTATATAAAATTATAAATATATATTAATAAAAAAGTGAAGTCATAAATAAATTAGATTGACAATTAATGCAAACATGATTTATGTTCACTTAAGTGGTGACATGTATTTTATATTTTGAAAACATGTGGTAGAAGTAAGTTTTAATTTTTAATGCACAATGAAGTAAAATAGTTAGAATTTTTTTATAGTTGTTTGAATTATGATATTGTTGTATTAGGACTTTAAAATTGTGTTATTTTAAATGATGAGTTTTGTTCATGTTCTCAGGGGACCAAGTTGTATTCCACAAGTCTGTTGTGTGGCTCTAGTGTTGAGTAGTCGGGTGAAATCTTCTTACTCCAATGAAGCTCTGATGATAACGTAGGTATGCTTGCAAAAGACACTCTGATTCCTAAGTCAGTGCTGGTGATGTTAGTGGATTCAGGGAATATTTAATGCATAATCAATGAATAGAACAATGTGCTATTTATACCTCTTTACCTGTGGGTCCTACTTGGAATGGGCTTTTGGGCCCAAATACCTTTTATAGTTGCCTCTGGATCCAAGGGTAAGGAGAGAAATTACTAAGAGATCCTTGAAGGGTTGATGGTAAGCGTAAGCGTTAATGGGTTGCCATTACTAGATATCGCATACTCACATGGCTGGATACTTCCTACTTGTCTTGACCACCTAGATAAACTGTAGTTGGATTTGGGCTACTTATAGTATGGGTTCTTTAATGCGAGGTAGGCGGTTTGAGGCAATTATTGACAACTATACACTGCATGAAGGGGTTTAGCATTCAGTGTTCAGCCCACTGGATTGCCAATGGCCGCACACTGCAGAGGAGAGTGTTCAATATGGTGTATGCGGCCTAGAGGATTGTTGGTGGCCGCATACTTGAGGAGGGAGTATCTAGCAAAGGGTGTGTGGCCTATGGGATTGCCTATGGCCGCATGCTGGTGATAGGGAGTGATGAGTGCGTATTTTTTCCCTCATTCAGTGTTTAATTCTGGGTATTTAATTGAATTTGTGTGTTTAAAGATTGATTTAATTGGGATTTCCTATAATTGGGTTTATTGAGCATGAGATACAAAAACATGTTAAAAATAGCTTTTTAGTTGCATAAATGTTCTTTGGATATTTTGAGGTGTGTTAATGCAGCTGCAGCTAAGTTGAGCTCATGGAGGTGTGGAAATAAATTGATTAAAGCTTCATGACACCTTAAAGATAAATCCAAGAATAAGAAATTATCAAAAGCACAAATATTCAGGCCAAGCATTGCATGAAGACGGCAAGAAAAACTTGAAAAAGTGAAGAAGTTTGGTTAAACCAAGAAGAGAGGAACAAAAAAAATTGGACCTTGCGGTTTTCTTTATCTTTATGATAGAAGATAATTTGGGAAAAATATATCTTTAGATATTTTATTTGATATTTTTAAATAATTATCTTATTTAATTATATCATAAAATATTAAAAGATATTAACTACCAAATCTTTTTAAATATGACAAGATTTTCTGGAATCTTTTTAGATCCACAACAAACAAATATATCTTGAAGATATTGGATTATTTAGAAGATAATTTGAGGAGATTGCAAATGGTTGATTGGAAAATTAATACAAATATTAATTGGTGATAATTTATCATATATCTTTAAGTAATTAATTTATTTAATTATATTAGATATTGATATTATCAACCAACTATATTTGTCAAATACTCTATATCTCTCCAAATATTTTTAAATATTTATATTTATCTTTATTTTAAAAGATATTTAAGAGATTTTAGCAACAGAAAAGCCCAGTCCAATTCCTATATAAAGAGACCAAGGGAGAAGCAGAAAACATTCTCGACACTTCGGAATTTAGGAACCCTTAGGGGGGCCTAATTTCTTTCTTCTCTCTATTCTTCTCTCTTTATTTTGCATTCATGGAGTTTTAAATTTCTTGGGTTGATTCCATTGTAATTTCATTATGGATTCTAAGGTTAGAATGAAATAATTTCTTTGTTCTTTTTATTATTGTTGAGGTTTAATTTCATCTATGCCTTTTATCTTTGAATCATGTAAAAAGTAATGATTTTAAATCTATATGCATGTTGATCATATGAGTTCAAGGGTTTTTAAATTTAATTGAGAATTTACTTTGATTTTATTTAGAAACTTTCATGTGATTAAATGAGTTTTTACCAATAATTGAGACTTTACTTTGATTAAAGGTATTTACTCTAACTACAATTAATTGAGACTTTACTTTGATTAATTAAGCTTTTTATTTGGTGAGGAGATAAAAGAATAGACATGATTAGACATAGTAAATTTGATTGAGACTGTATTCTAACTTATTTTATCTTTTAATCTTTATCCCTCATATTTTTATAATTTTATTTGACTAACTCTTGTATAGTTTTATAAGAACTAACTTGTTAAAAATCAATTCCGTGTTCGTTGGGAGATGACTTTGGGTTACTTTACCCTTACTATTTTGTTGACTACTATCTTAGCAATACTGACGTTGTTATAGTTTAGTAGTATTAATTTGATCGGGTCAACGACAGCGTTATCAGGGAGTATCTAATATAGAGGGTGTGCGACCCAGAGGGTTGCTGGTGGCCGCACACTCGGGTGTGGTTGGGACATCAGCCTCTCAGTCTAGAGGAGCGTAGTGACGTGTAAACTTTATGTGAGTGTCTTGTCGTTGGGTTTGTGTTGCACGTTTGGGGCCGTTGTATTTGTGTTGCAATTTTCATTTGTGGGACTTGGTTGTATACTCTATGGGTATACTGGCCTCCCAGTCTAGAGGAACGTAGTGACGTATAGACTTAATGTGAAAGTGTGTTGTCATTATGGTGCAGCGGGGCCGCTATCTTTCACGCTAGAGGTTGGTTGTTATCTGTTGTATTGTAGGTTGGCCGCTATGTTTTGCGATAGAGGTTGGCTGCTATCTTTCGCTATATTTGGGTCGTTATCTTTCGTGATATTTGGCCGCTAACTTTTGTTAGATTTGGGTCGTTATCTTTCATGTTAGATTAGGGCCACTATCTTTCCTTTGGTTTTTCTGACGGTTGGCACAATGTCAGGTGTATTGAAACATCGTGATTGACAATTGACAGAATGTCAGTTATATTAAAGGGACGTGACTTTTGGTTTTACTGTGTTGTCAGGGTGTGTTTTTCGAAGCATTTTTTGGCTGTTGGGCCTTAGGCTTCTAGACTCTTAGGTGAAGGTGAGGGGGCATGAGTGTGGTCTTTAAGTATAGTTTTGCTTATTTGCTCTTAGTCGCGATTTTGGTTTCTGGAATTCTGTTGGGATTCCTCTAAGTGTTGTGGTTTTTGTGCTTCCATATTTGCCGCTTACTGAGGTATGTCGACTTCTTCTAATAGTTCTAATTTTGGTGACTCCAGTGCTAGTTTTGGGGGCTTAGGTTAGAGTTTTGTAGCACGTCGTTCGAGTCTTTACACATCGAAGTTGAGAGAGAAGTTCGTGAAGATTCGGCCAGTGAGCATGTTGAATCTCTTTGGCCGAAGAGGGAAGGATATGATTGGGTGGCCGAGGGCGTTAGAGGATGTTTTTCGAAGTATCATTGTTATGAAGGATTATCTTGTTTCCTTTTAGATTTATGAACATGGTGAAGTTGTTTAAGAAAGCTTTTCAAAAATTCCCACTGGACATTAAGATAGCAAGCTATCTAGATGTGAAGGTTCATTTCTCAAACTCATAAAAGAGAGAAGAGAGTTGGATTCAAGTTCAAGTTAGAGAACAAAAATGAAAGAAGAAACAAATAAAATGGAAAGTATAGAAGGTGGTGCAATGGAGGAAGCACGCCACTCATCGGGGGGATCTAAGCCAACCAAACCCTATAAATGAGTGAATGGTGCCGCCACTTGCAAGCAAGACAAGGCAAAGGTGAGTTTCACTTCATGGAAGGAAAGCTCATGGAAATTTAGTGGTTGAAACACAAGGTTTATAACATCAAAATGATCAACCCTTTTACAAGACAAGGAGCCCCTTTAAATAGAAGTCCATAAGGGTCCTTTAGCAGAAAAAACACAAACATGAAAGGGATCAACTAGCAAACCCTAATTCCTAGGCTAGGAATGCCACACGGCCAAAATGAGAGGCATTGATTGGTGGATGCATTTCTATGAGGATTCTAGGCTAAAATGGGAAGGAGACCAAGTAGCTTTCAAAGGAATAATCCAAAATGATAAAAGGAGACAAGGTACATGTCTACTTTTGGTTTTACTTTATGCTTTTTTCTTTTCTCTCTCTTCTCCACATCATCCACATGCTCCAATCACCATGCGCCACCTAGCATGCTCTACTTTCTTTAATTACCTACAAAAATAAGACAAACAAAGATTAGCATGTTGGTTTAAGTTAAGCTAATCTTAGTCAAAGGTCAACTTTGGTCAAAGTCAACAAGTCAACCAAAATAAGTCATCCAAAGATTGGCTTGTTAGACGGGTTTAGTCATTTAAGAAGTTTAAAGATGGTTTTTTTCATGTGCATATTCTTGCGGTTGGACGATTGCTATATTATGACAATAACGGGTTTCCTAAGTTTCCGTTTTACTGGACTGAAACGCCTACTTGTTTGGACGCAATCTCTAAGGATATGTTGGACGCTGATAGTATGCGGGTGGTGGATGTGCTTAAGAGACTGCCGACCAGGATTCCTGGCAAATGGGTTGTTTGCTGTTACTTGACGGATAGTCCTGCCAAGGATTTATGTGGTATGTTTTTTGCATTTTTGGTTATTGCTGGTTTTGGACTAATCTGAAGAACTTTGTTTTGTGTATGTGTAATGGTGAATCACGTAAAGAAGGTTGGTGGTGAGGTTGATCTTTCTGCCAAGATTCGCGACAAGATGGCGAACGTGGCCAAGGCGGAGGGGCAGTCGCAAGCGTCGAACCTTGTTGGTCCAATTGTGGATACGTACCGCCCTGCGGTTGCAAAAAGGCCGGCTCCTTCCAAAATGAAGGGTTTTGGAAAAGATAGGAAGATGTTGCATGCCCTTGCGAATACCGAAGGCGTGGGGTCGAGTGGCTCGAGTAACCCGAATTTGGGTGGATTTGAGAAGAGCAAGATTCAGATGAGGAAGGGGGTGGAGATTAAGTTGAGTGATGCCAAGGTGGGCGTGGTAGAAGCAGCTGATTCTGGGTTGGTGATGAGAGCATTGAATGAGTACTTAGCTCGAGGAGTCGTGTTAGGCAGGAGGGTCACAACTATGCTACAGGAGGAGCTGGGTGCTGGGGACAAAAAGAAATTGGCTGAGGAGATCGCTTTGTTGAAGGGTTTGAGGGAGAGTGACCAAAAGTCTTGGGCTGAGGAAAAGAAGAAGTTGGAAGAGGCGAGTGAGATACACGGGCTGCAGTAAGCCATTTATTTTGAGCATGTGAACGAATTCCAGAAGGCGCTGAGGCAAGCCAACTTCTTATATAAGGAGGTGTTTGTGACCGACTACCGGTTTAACGTGAATCTTGATGTGTACGATAATCGTATGTTGGATATTGCGGAGATTAGCCGCTTAAAGGCTGAGTAGGAGGCGACGATGGTAGGGAATGAGAAGACGGTTATGACGACTCCTCTTGCCAATGCGGATGGAGTGATGCCGGAGGGGGAAGATGGTGAGGAGGAGGCTGAGGATGCAGAGGAAATGGCTGAGGAAGTTAACGACGAGGCTGCTGATGAATAGTTTGGTTATTGGGGCCGAGGTCGCCGAACTTTTGTTTTCGGTTATTGTCATTAGGGGCGAGGACGCCGAACTTGTTTTTTTAGTTAGATCTGGTTACTATAGTTGGGATGACGACTTATTGGCGGGTTGTAGGTATCTTTGTAAAGATGGATATTTTGTTGGTTTAGATGTTTAATGAAAGATATGTTTCACTTCCTTCTACTCGATCAGTTTTTACCGAATTATTATTTATTTTGTTTTTTCATCGTTTTGTGATTTCTGTTAAGTGGATGCGTGACATCTTGATAGCTTATCGTTGGACGACTAGTTGTTGTCATGTTTGGTTTTAAATCACTTCGGTGTATTCTTAGTGTTACAATGGATGGGGTGGTTTCCCATGTTTCTGGTTGCGGTGCTTCATTCATCGTCAATGGGTAGTGATTTTGGGAAATTTATTATGCGCTCAACCAGCGGCTCTTAGATTAGAGGCTAGGAGGTTGTTAGATGCACTCGACCAGCGACTCTTAGATTAGAGGCTAGGAAATACGTTTTTGTTGGAGATCGTCTAGCGGCTCTTAGATTAGAGGTTGGGCGGTCGTGAAATTAGTTAAAGATATGCTTGTAATCCCTGAACTTTCATTACTGGTAGATGCCTCGTTAAAACCTGCCTGGCCAAATCCCTCCTTAGGAAAAAATGCCAGGTTAGGAAAGAGTTCATCTTTTGATTATAGTGTCTAGCCAATACATGATTTAACTGAAATAAAACTTCAAGCGGGAGATGTTCCAGGTGTTGGGAATTGGTTCTCCCGATAGTCGTGCTAGCCGATATGCGCCATTACCTACCTCCTGCAGTACGCGGAATGGTCCCTCCCAATTTGATGACAACTTGTCGTCATGTTTCCTGGCTTTACTTACCATCCTCCAAACCAGGTTCTCTTTGTGGAAGGACCGGGGGTCAAGTTTTGAATTGTATTTTCTTGTTGCTCGAAGTTTGGTTGCCATGTCCTGGATGTGCGCCCGCTCTCTTCTTTCTACGAGTAGGTCGAGGTGTGTGTTCATACATGCTTCGTTGGGGTCGTGTTCGAAATGTGTTTGCCAAATTAACGGTTCTTTGATCTCTATTGTATCATTGCGCCGGTGCCATAAACTAGGCTGTCTGGGACCTCTTTGGTCGAGGATTGTGGGGTACACCTGTATGCCCAAAGTATTTCCGTGAGCTCCTCTGGCCATTTTCCTTTGGCGCCATCAAGTCTCTTCTTTAATTGGCCTAAGATGAGCTTGCTCGCAGCTTCTGCTTGGCCATTGGTCTGCGGGTATTCTACTGAGCTTGTAATGTGTTGGATGGGGAGGTTTCGGTAAAACTCTACCAGGCCTTTGTCAATGAATTGTCGCCCATTGTCTGTGATGATAGTGTGGGGTATGCCACACTTGCAAATGATGTTTTTCCAGACGAAACATTGGACTTGTTTGGTCGTGATGTTCGCGAGTGGCTCAACTTCAATCAACTTAGAGAAATAGTCGACTGCGACTAGGAGGAATTTAACTTGCCCTTTTCTGGGTGTGGAAGGTCCCACGATGTCCATTCCCCACTTGGAGAATGGCCAGGGTAATGATATGTGGTGGAGTTCTTCCTGATGCAGATGGGAGCAGGGCCCGTGCTTTTGGCAAGGTTGGCATTTTTTGACAAAGTTGGTGCAGTCTTGTTCCATTGTTGGCCAAAAGTACCTGGCCCGCAGGATTCATGCTGCCATTGTTTTCGGGCCGGAGTAGTATCCATAGGTGCCTTCATGTATCTCCTTCATGACGTAGGATGCTTTGTCGCTCGTGATGCACTTGAGTAGTGGTTTGCTGAAGCCTCTTCTGAAGAGTTCTTCGGCTATCAACGTGTATCTTGCCGCCATCCTGACCCATCCTTTTTCTTCGTTGGCGGGTACCATTGGACTTGTTTGGTCGTGATGTTCGCGAGTGGCTCAGCTTCAATCAACTTAGAGAAATAGTCGACTGCGACTAGGAGGAATTTAACTTGCCCTTTTCCGGGTGTGAAAGGTCCCACGATGTCCATTCCCCACTTGGAGAATGGCCAGGGTAATGATATGTGGTGGAATTCTTCCTGGTGCAGATGGGAGCAGGGCCCGTGCTTTTGGCAAGGTTGGCCTTTTTTGACAAAGTTGGTGCAGTCTTGTTCCATTGTTGGCCAAAAGTACCTGGCCTGCAGGATTCGTGCTGCCATTGTTTTCGGGCCGGAGTAGTATCCATAGGTGCCTTCATGTATCTCCTTCATGACGTAGGATGCTTTGTCGCTCGTGATGCACTTGAGTAGTGGTTTGCTGAAGCCTCTTCTGAAGAGTTCTTCGGCTAGCAACGTGTATCTTGCCGCCATCCTGACCCATCCTTTTTCTTCGTTGGCGGGTACCTCCCCTTTTTAGAGGTACGTGACGAAAGGACTCATCCACGACTCCTTAGTGGTGACCTCGAAGCACTCTGTTTGTGTTTGTATGGATGGGGTGGTGAGTACTTGCTGCAACAGGGACCTCTAGCGTCCTTTCTTTTTCGTGCTTGCGAGTTTTGACAAAAGGTCAGCTCTGACATTGTCGCTTCTGGGTACGTGTTTGATCTTGAACTCTTTTAGTTTCCCCACCAAGTTCATTACTAAATGGTAGTATTGTGACAGGAGGTCGTCTTTGACTTGGTACTCACCGGTGAGGTGTCCGAAAGTGAGTTTGGAATCAGTTTTACATAAGAGGCATCTGGCTTCCATTTCAAGGGCTAGGTGCAATCCTACGACAATGACCTCGTATTCTGCCTAGTTGTTTGAAGGTTTGTGATGAGTGCGTATTTTTTCCCTCATTCAGTGTTTAATTCTGGGTATTTAATCGAACTTTTTTGTGCTGAAGGATTGATTTAATTAGGATTTGTGATTATTGGATTTATTGAGTACGTAAGTAAAAAATAGCGTAAAAATTGATTTTAGTTGCATAAAATATTATTGGATATTCTAACGTTTGTTAATGCAGCTGGAATATAATTTAGGTCATTAAAAGTTTGGATTTGAAATATTCAAAGTTACAAAATAAGTCCAAAATCAGAAAATTTTGGAAAAGAAATAGTCAGGAGCTAAATGCAGCCCCTGTTTTTATTTACACACTCCTCCTGCAAGTGGACCACAAAAACCTGTTATGCACCCCCAGTTTTTACTAAGTTGTACCCCTTCTACCATTTAAACTCCACTCAACCAGACTATGCCATGTGGCAATCCCCAACTTTTAAATTTCTCCAATTAAAATATTCCATGTGGCATTAATCCTTGCACATGCATGTGAACCAATCAGAGTGTGCCATGTCATCATCTCCTCCATCTCACACATGAAACCCTAACCCTAATTTTCTCCTCTCCCACCAGCACCACCGGTGGCCGCCGCCTGCACCAAGTCCGGCCACCACAGTTCAGTCTTCTTCATCCTGCAGCCACGCCACCATCACAAATATGCACCACGAACTGCAACGCACCATCTTCCTCTTCCCATGACCAGATCTTCACGCGAGCAGCCTCCATAGCAGCAGCCTCTTCGTTCACGCTGCAGTAGCGCACAATCAACACCTTCATCTTCACAGATCTACGCTTGCGAGAACCTAGAAGCAACCGCGCCTGAAGTAATCCGCTTGGAACAAGTTGCAACAGCGAACTTCACACACCAGTAGCCATGGCAGCCTTCATGAATCTACAACAGCGGAGAAGAGACGCGAACCATTGCAATAGCTTCACCATGAATGCAGAACGCACCAATTATAGTGTTGTTTTCAGCCACCACCGTGCCTAAGTCTGCATATCCGCGCAACTGCCAAGGGACGGAGAAACATGGAGGCAAAAACCCTAGTTCTGGAGAGAGAGAGAGAGAGAGAGAGAGTCTCTACGCCACATGTCAGCATCTGATAGGGCAGTCAATTGGTCAACAAGTCAACTAGTCAAAACAATAGTCAACTCTAGTCAAATTCTGGTCAATATTGTAAAAATGGACAAACAAAAGGGGCAGAATTGGAAATTGGACAAAAATTAAGTTGCTAATTAATTAAATAAAGATAAAATAATTTAGCAATCGAATAGATAAAGTCCAAGTCCGATTGTAGCCTACATAAAGAGGCCAAGGGAGAAGTAGAAAAAGGGAAAAAGTCGGCACTTCGGAGCTTAAGATGTGGCTTCTTGATTTGTGTCTTCTTCTTCCAATCAATTCGTCAATGTCTGATCTTCTTCTTCCGTTCCATTATGTCGCAGGTTTAGAGCTCAAGAGGTTGCTTCTTGTTGTGTGTCTTCTTCTTCCAATCAATTCTTCAATGTCTCGCAGTGAGGGTTGTGCGTGTTCTTCGTGGGCATCGCAAAAAAATAGTGTCTCCTCCCCTACTGTTTCGTATAGGAGTGCGGGTGGAACCCCAATGTGCTATTGTGGGGAGGTTGCAGCGTTGAAAGTTGCTAAAACAGTTAAGAATTTTGGAAAACAATTTCTTGGGTGCCCTAACTACAAGGTATTAATTATTGTTTAAATTTTTGGTTTCCACAATGTTTGTTGGTGTTAAGCATTTTTGTGGGTTTCATTTCCTGTAACCAGCGAAGTGGTGCCAATGAAGAATCTAAAGGATGCAATTATTTCAAGTGGTTCAACGAAGACAATGGGGATGAAAGAGATGCAACCATACGAAGACAAAGGAGAAAAATATATGCTCTTGAAAAATCAGTTATGGTGTCTGAGAAAAGGATTAGGTTTTTAACATGGGTAATATGTTTTCTGGGACTGGTGAACGTAATATTGGTTTGTAAGTTGAGCAAAATTTTTTGATTTTGTTGTAACCTGGATGGAGTACAGTGGGTGTGGATGCAGTTTCATGGGTTAGAATGTTTGTATTTACGTTATGTTATTGTAATGGATTTTGATTATGGAATGAAAATAGCTTTGCAGTAAATTTTCCTATCACTTTATTTGAACTATATTTGGAATGATAGCATACAAACTGGAGCATCATATTCATCCAGCAATCATATATAGCCTTGTAATGAAACCACAAAAAACTATACCATGAAAGCACACAAACTGGATTACCATATTCATCCAACAATAATAAGGCAACCTATACATAATAAGCCAAAAACATTTCCATCCAGTAATAAGCCAATGTGTGCATAATTACCCAATATCATATTCATTGAATATTGTTCTGCTTACTCAAAAGATGGTAATTGATGTTCGTACCAAGTGGATGTTCAATATACATAATGCTTCTAAAAAAACAAACCAAAATACACCACCAGATTACAAAAGTTTTTTCCAATTTGATCTTCCAAACACAACAGCAAATAAAATTTAAATTCACATAGTATTGGACAATCACGGATTCAGTATTGGGCCCCTCCTGAACGACAATTTTTCTCTGTAGGTTGCTGTTGTAGTAGACTACATTTGATGGACTGCACTAGTCTAACTTGCTTGTGTTGGAAGAGTGTCATTGTGTGGCTGTGGGACTTGTGTAGTCTGACTTGGTTGAGTAGACTGAATTGGTGGAGTAGGCTGACTTGGTTGAGTATGCTCAGTTTATGGAGTTTTCTTACTTGGTTGAGTAGGGTCTGTAGGTGTGTTTTGTTGTGTTCCAAATGGAGCAGTTTCTGCTGGTGCAGGAGAAGCATGTGGGTAGCTTGTTCTTTTGTGGCCAATTTCTCTACATAAGGTACCACCTTGTCTCAGTTGAGTGTCATCCTTCCTCAATTCCCAAGCCTCCAATCTTCTTTTCTTTTTCGGTCTTCCTGGCAGGACCCTCTTTGTTGGAGGCAAAACATCATTTGCAGTAGTCATCTCCCACAGATGAGGTCCGTTGACAGGGTATATGAGTGACAAATATGTCTCTTCATAAGTAGATGCAAGAAACCAATGTGGAAGGAAATCTTCAGCATTCAGATTTAAAAATCTTATAGCAGTCAGCGCATGGCAGCATGGGATTGCTGTTATGGTCCACTTTCTACAGCTGCATTCTTGTTTGTCAATGTCAACCACAAATTGTTCTCCAATCATTGACATATGACTCACCTCAAACAATCTTTGTCCTGACCAGCTGTTATGAGTGCAAAAAAATAAAGTGAATTCACATTTCAAAATGAATTGTAACATTATCACAATAATGTATCAGTATTACCTTGGAAGCCAATATTTAGTCTTCGTTGCCTACTCTTCCATTCTCTTCTTAATTCATGGGCAGATTGTACCTTCAAATGTACTAATCTTCTTTCTATTGCTTGCCCATCTCTTCATGAGATAAATCTGAATTTCTTCCATCATACTGATTATTGGTTTGCTCCTTGCATCCAGAATTGTACTGTTAAACCCCTTAGACATATTATTCACCATAGTATCACATGTAGGTGTGGCTATAAATCTGGACCTAGACCAAAACCTATATTGAAAAAAAAAATTGACTTCAAAAACAGTTCACAATATATACAATGTACTGCAGGAATTAGTACAACATACCTTGGTGGGATGGCTAACAAGTGTTTGAATGCGTCTACATTAACTTCTTTAATTTCCCTCATGACTGCCTCCCATGCTTGAGAATGTGTGCAGTAGGCTGCTTTCCATAACAACAACTTCAGATTTTTTCCACGAAATTTCTTTCTGTAATTAGAATAGATGTGCCTCAAGCAAAACCTTTGGTCCACACCAGGTAACAATTCTTGCAATGCTGGGAGCAGTCCCTATCAAAGTAATGTAAAGTATAGCAGTATTAAAAGAATAGCAGTTGCATAAAAATTTGAAAAGTGACAGAAAAAGGTCAATAAACTTACTTTTTGTTGATCTGAAATAAATGTATAAGTGCAGCAAAGTTCAGGCCCACCAAGGTCTCCAATCAATAAATCCAAAAACTAATTCCATGTCTCCTTATTTTCAACCTCAACTACTGCGTATGCCAAAGGGAGCATCTGGTCATTTCCATCTCTTCCTACAGTTGTCAACAACTCACCACCATATTTGCCCTTCAAAAAATAGCCATCTACACCAATTATGGGCCTACAAGAGACAAAGCTGTCTTTGCAGGCCTTCAGACAGACATAAAGTCTTTTGAATATTGGGTTCCCTTCATTCTCTTCAACATGAACTTTCACAGTTGACCCCGGATTGGACCTTAAAAGTTCATTTGCATAATCATAAATGCGTTTATATTGTTCCTTAAATGATCCATCTATGTTTGTATATGCCATTGTCCTTGCCCTGAAGGTCATAGACCTAGAAACACCTATATTCCACTTCCTTCCAATCTTGTTTTTCAAGGCAGTCAATTTCACACCTGGATTCTCTCTTAATGTCTTCTCCAACCGTCCACTCAACCCTTTAGAAGTCATTAGCCTCACATTGAATTCACGACTACAAGTATGGTTGTTAATTATTTTCCTCAATTGCCAAGTGCTTTGGGCAGCCTTGTAAGCACAGTAGGCATACCACTTGCACTTACCCTTCGCACCTAAACACTTAACACAAATTCTTCTTTTGTCATTTCTAAATATTTTCAGCTTCCTCCCACTGTGCACCCCATAAGTCCTAATTACATCAGTAAAGTGTTCCTCCCAATTATAGTCCTCCATATTTTTTGGTTGAGAAAATATACTAAAACTCCCATATCTATCTCTATCTTCATCACTTGTATCACTATCTAATGTTTCAGATTGCCATTCTGTATCAGAGAATCCTCTTTGGTCCACAAGTTTAAGGTTGGGCTTTTGGGATGATGAACCTCTCACTCCACCAACCTTACCTTCTTTAATTCTGAATTCAAAAAAGTTCATCTTCAGATGCATCATCTCCTCCAATAGGTACATCAAACAGACCATCATCTCCTTCAGCAGCAGATAATTCCTCCTCATATTCATTCCAACTATGAACATCAAAATCTTCATCGCTCTCACTACTGCCCTCAGATGATTCCTCCTCGGACACCTCTGCACCACCATCCAACCCAACTTCTACAGCAGAATTATCCTCAGCTTCTACCTCAACCTCTGCACCATCATCAACCTTTGTGCCACCATCATCCTCTCCCACCTCTACAACAGCTCTAATTCCACCATCATCCTCTCCTACCTCTGCACCAGCTTCATATCCACTATCAACCTTTCCAACCTTTGCAGCAGCTCCAATTCCACCATCCTCTCCAACAGCTGCACTACCTCCTATCCCAACATCCACATTAACTACTGGAGTAGATCCAATCCCAACTCCACCATCTACCTCAGTAGAAGGTCCAACTCCAACATCTTCTCCAACCTCTGCAGCAGCTCTAACTCCACCGTCTTCTCCTACCTCTGCAGCAGCACACATCAACTCCTTCATCAACTGTAACCTCATTACCACCATACTCCAACAAATGAACTATCTGAGGTTCAAATACCATGTGTACAACAAAAAGATGCACTTGGCCATTGAGTATGGCAATATTCACCATATGGCATGCCCCTTTGTCATCACTTAGCAACTCTAACCTTCCATCCAACACCGAACCTCCGCCCACTGAATACCACATCTCTTTGACGTTCACATACCCCATTTCCTTCAGAATGGACATTATTTCGAAGTAGCTCCACCTATCTAGGTCACATGTCAGGGTATTGCTCTCACCCACGTATTTTAGTGGTCGTCCATCTGTAATCTATAAAATTGCCCAAACAATAATACCAAATTTACAGTCAATACCACATACACACCGACAAACAATTTAAAATGGGGGACCACAACTTCAACACCGTCACTTTCACACAAACGGTGGACCACAAAATCGATTAAACAAATACACACCCAACCACATTACTTAAAAAGCACATTCAACCGACAAACGCGTATAAAAACAACACACTAAAGCATACCAACACACCAATTTCAAAGCAAACGCATTCGCATAAAAAAACCCTAAAGCCATGCCCTGAAGAGAACGAAGAACAGGGGTCTCAAAAAAACATACCTTTGATCGCCTTCTCCGAACGATTTCACCTTCTTCGAACAATTTCACCTTCTCCGATCGATTCGCCCTTCGATTTTGCAGAAACCCCGATCGTTTCTTCCTCCAGTCCTTCTCACTTCTCACTCACCTTTTCGGCTTTCCAAACTTAACACATTCGAAGACTTTATTTTTTAATTCAAACGCAAATTCATTTATTAGTTATTTTGAAAATACCACGTCAGAAATAAGTGCCATACCACATGTCAAATATTTGTGTCAACAGACCCTATTCATTCGTCAACGTTAATGACTCTAACGTCGTCAATGAAAATGTACCTGATTGATGCACTTAAAATAACTTGGATATCAAATTGAAACTTTTTTTTCGCCGGATACCAAATTGACACCCTTGACCCAAATTGGGTACCTTACGAGTAATTAAACCTATTTTTTTTATTCCAAGTCAGAATTCGGTCTTCAAGGATCCGAATTCTGAACTTGGTTTTTTTTTTAAATAAATTAGAATTAATTTTTTTAATAAAATAGATATAAGATTTATTTTTTATCTTTTATTTTTTGTAAAAATTTTACATTAAAGGTTAAATATATATTTTTTTAGAAATAGATATAGTATTGTATTTTTAGTTATTTTAGGTATTATTTGAAAGAAAAAAATAATAAATAATATTTTTTTCTTTTTAAATTTGTTGATTTAAAAATAGATTTTGTATTGTGTAGTAAGTTATTTTATGTGTAATTTGAAAATATAAAAGTCAATTTAATTTATTTTTATAATTTGCGTAGTATTAGTTATTTTTAATAGATGTTTATAAATATCAAAATTACAGTTATCTTTTAATTTCTGATAATTTTAAAAAATTGTATATTATAAACTTTGAAAATTTGTTAAAAATATTTTAAAAATGATGGAAATAACTAAAATAATTTAAAAGCATTTCATTATTGTATTTTAAATAATTTTGTTATTTGTTTTTGGTTTATGTAAAATAAGTAACAATAAAAGATAATAAGAAAATATGTACCATTGAATTGAATCAAGTACAAGTTTATTGAATACAATTAAAAGTACAACATAAACTAAGTGGTTTGATGTGAATTATCTAAGTACAGGGTTATTAGGACAATGATTTCTTGTGTGTCCTTCAATTCTACAATAGGAACACTCTTTTGATTGTCTTCCTTCCTTAATATCCATCCCAGTCCTAATTCTACTTGATTTAGGACGACCCCTCTCGCTCCTTTTTGTGGTAGGATGAGGCCAAACCTTTGGCCCTTGGTATGGTGGCCAATATTCTTCATGTCTTAACTCGTCAAATAAATTGTCATATGCTTTCATGATGACATCCATTCTATAATGGGGACTTATGTACATGTTGAAGTCATGATGTGCATGCTTGCAAGTTGCAATAACATGTGAACATGGTAGATGTATTTTTTGAAACTTTCCACAATCGCACCACTTTTCATCTAATCTGACTACAAATTTTCCTGCAGGACGTACTTCTCTAGGATTGACCATCTCTTCCACTCTGAATCTTGTGGTATTTCTATCAAATTCAACGACATGGTGCGTGTTTGACTTGGAGTCCGCATCGTGTAGGAAGTTGGTCACGTATTCAGAGTACACATGACCAACACTGGCCATTGTAGTTATTTGCCTACCTCTTTTTGTGAAGTATGTGTTGCACCTGGTGTACGTGGCCAATATTATGGATGAAATTGACAAATTCCTTGTCTTCTTCAAGACAGAATTTATTACTTCAACTAGATTCGTTGTTATGTGGCCCCACCTTCTTCCTTGATCATATGCAAGACACCACTGTTCCCTTGGAATTTGGTCTACCCAAGCTGCTGCTTCTGGGTTGTCTCCTCTAATGATGTTGTAGTAGTAGTTACAACGTGGCTCCATCAATGCGTACGCTACAAATATAATTATAAGAATTTATTTTCTAATAATGGGTGTGAAAAATTAACAGCCAAAAAAATGAAAAAGACAAATTTACATGTAATAACTTACCCATGTTGACGAGGTCCTTTTTCAGAGTTGTATTCTTGAATCTTTTTGTAAAATTTTGTGCAATGTGTCGAATACAAAACACTTGCACACAGTTCCCTTCAGTCCAGCCACTACTGGGCCTGTTGAATGCTGCACTGATTGAATTGTGGCGGTCTGACATTAAGCACAAATTTTGTTGAGGCGTAACGTGTGTCCTTAGGTTTTTAAGGAAAAAAAACCAAGCTTCGGCAGTTTCACCCTCTACTATAGCAAATGCAATGGGAAAATGTTATTTCTCCCATCTTGTGCAACAGCTACTAGAAGGGTACCCTTATACCTTCCATAAACGAAGGTTCCATCCACTTGCACTATTGGTTTGCAAAATGGGAAGCCATCAATGCATGGTTTGAATGTCCAGAACACTCTTCGAAAGTGTTGTTGGTTTTCTAGGACCTCCTCCCCGTTTGTAATTGGACTAGTTTTCAACTTGTATACAATCCCAGGCAAATAAGTTTGCATGGCTTGTAGTAGGCACGACAATCGGTTGTAAGATTGTTCCCAATTTTCGTACACATCTTCAATTGTTTGTTGTTTCGCCAACCATGCCTTTCTGTAGGTTGTGTTATATCCCATAGAGGTCTGGATGAAAGAAATTATTGTTGCAATTGGTGTGGATGGGTCTGACTCCACTATTTGCCTTACATGTTGAGATATTATTCTTGAGCCCATGTGCCTATGGTCTTGCGTTATGAGTTGTGTTGCACATGTGTGCACACCTTCAACCTGTCTAATTTACCACACTTGGTCCCTTGTACGTAATATTGCCTGACATTTCCAAGGACACACGTGTTGCACACATTGCACCCTCAACCTTGTCGTGTTTGAGTGTGTGGTCTTGTAGATGCAATGGTTTGTTATGTGGTACCTATTTAAAGCATCTAGAAGTTGTTCCTTTGTTTGAAACTGTAACATCCCTAAGGAATATTACTTAAAATAAATTAAATCAAAAGTCGCATTAATAATACTCCCAACGTGGGAAAATTTAAATTCATGAAAAGCACGCGCCAAAACTCATAACATAAACATTAAAGTGTTACAAGTTTCCAAAATTCATGTTCATAATAAAATATAGTAAATACATGAGAGAAAAAAACCCTAGCTCTAATCCCAAAGCTAGCCCTCACTCCGTCGGCTGGACATCCTCAGCTCCACCTATTTCAACATCTGCTCCCGTGTAACGAATCACACGATCATCGCCACACACAAACAGAAAGGGTGAGTTGAGAAAAATAAAATAACAGGTATACAATATGCAAAATAAATCATACACGCATCTTATTCATTCTACATAGTTCTTGGCCAAGACCTTAACCCCAAGGCTTTGTAGCCTTCAGATCACACAACAGGTTAGCCTTGGACTCGAGAATATGATGCTCACACGAACATGCCCGCTCGTGGTCCTATCTCTACGAACCTCCCCGCTCGTAGTCCTGCTCTACGAACCTCCTCGCTCGTAGTCCTGCTCTACGAACCTGCCTGCCCGTAGTCCAACACATGTGATCCACCAGCCCCGTACCTCCCCGCATGTGGCATCTCTCAACCATGAGCACGGAACATGCGAACCTACCTCGGTCGTATCCCCACGTGAGAGTAACTGGATATGAACCTCCCCGCTCATATCATCACATGTTAACCACCATCTATGAGCCTACCCGCTCATGGCACAGCATCTCCCGATCCAAGCATAGTGTCATTGTCAGTTAAAAGCAACACACACAACTCATAACCTGATACGCAAGCGCCTAGCGCATCACCCAGCACCGCCTAGCGAAACAGGTTCAGGCCACCTGGCAGTTTACGTCCCACCGTCAGGCGCTATGTCCTCGAACAGAAAGCTCATTGCCTCATGTCCGCCTGGCAGATCTCACCTCACCACCAGGCGCCAACCTCTGCAGACCCCCTTTTTAGGTCTTCGACCGCCTGGCGCACCCAGTCCAACCGCCAGGCGCTGTGACAGTACCATACCAGTCATGTTTTCGTCTCTTTTTCAAATTATCCCACACTTCCTTAATCTCTCCAAGGTAGCAAAACAATATTGGTTAACCCCACTCTCATTCTGGATTTCCTAGCCAACCTCTTGACTGATTACAGTACCTATAACTCCCATTCCAAACTCCCTATCACACCTACAATGCACCAATTTCTTCCAACATTATACCGTAAGCTCTCCTATTTCCTAATAAAAGCCACATAGTATATTTTCCCATACCACATTCTCTACTCAAATTGCTTTATCACAGTACCACACTTCCTACTCAGTTAATTCATAATTCATTCTACACAAATCATAGGTATAACCTCAAATCTTAATCCAACTATCTCTTATTCCAGCTGCGACACCAATAAGTGTGTTCATTCAAATCTGAGACTTGTCACTAAAATTCTTGTTCTTACTATTTCAAATTACACTTCTTACAATCTTACCATATCATGCTCATGCCTTCATACTTAATCCAATTTCCCTAATTTTATACTACAGGTTATTTATCTCTTACAACTTTATCAATATTTGTCTAAAAACATGACTCATCCCAATTCTACTCACTTCCACCCTCTTCTCCCTCTTTTAAGCACGCAAAAGATGTACTTGCACCCACGTCGCCTGGCGGCGTGCTGCTTGCCGCCAGGCGGTACACCAGTGTTCTGCAGAATCACAGGATTCTCCATTCCTATCACGTACTCAGTCCATTTTCCAATTTCCATCCCTACCAATTTCAGTCACCAAGATGCAACCATACTTGCATTACATACTAACTTTCTACTCTCAATTTGATTCATAAAAGTGGCTTTATATTCACCCTCATGTGCAACCCAAATCAATTCACACATTATCATCCCTCAACCCTTACCATTCCTTAATTTGGTAATCCATTTCGGTCCAAAAAGGTATCCAATAGAACTCACTCACATCAACCACAGAAAACACATACGCACTTGCACGAATAGCAACAAACAACAACAAAGACCGAGAACGATGTCGCGCTACCTGGCAGGAATTCATCGCCGCCAGGCGATTCAAACCAAAACAAGAACAAGGCTCATCACTGATGTGCCGCCTGGCGGTAGGGATTGAACCGCCAGGCGGTTTCTGGAAAAAAAAACCAAAAACTTCGATGAAACAGTGCACAAACTAACAGATAACATGCAATTTCGATCATGCGACACAGTGTAATTGATATAACTAAAAGAAAACACATAGAGCAACTCCCCTTACCTGGATCTCCCGCTCTCAAACCCGAATTGGTGAGTGTGCCTCGCAGCAAAACCTCCTCCTCACTTGTTTGCACCTGTCACACTGTTTTTCCCTTCCAACTCCTCTCTGCAGTACGCCCACACGAACCGTTATCTACCCAATGTTCACACTCCAGTCCTAATACCTCTCCTCTTGCTAATTCTCTCTCTTTTCTTGAATCAATACCTCTCTAATTACCCTTTTTACCACCAAAACGAAAATTAAATATAATGAAGGTTTAATGGTTAATTAAGTCCCCTAACAAGATGTTCCCAGCCCTCTGAATTACCTATCGATTGGCTGCTAGGGTTCCTAAACCCTTTCATATTCATACTAACGAAATTTTGGCAAAAAGAAAATTGATTAGTTCTCAACAAGGTTTGAACCTACAACCCATCACTCACCAAGTCAATTTCACAACCATTCAACCAATTCATCTTTCATGATAACTCCTACAATTTTTTAGGAATTTATCATCACGCCACGCATTCAATATATAATTAAACAAAAAGGCATAAATTAAATAACATTCAATTGACACACATAAGACTCGAACCCAAGTCCTCACACACAATAAAATACTCTCAACCACTTGAGCTAGTACTTATCCACGTCATAGTTCCACACATTAATTGCTTTAAATGTTTCCATTACCCGCCATAATTAAATAATTATTTAAATAACTATTTAATTTTTCTTGGGTCTTACAGAAACCTCATTCCTTGGGTCAATGTACCAACATCGTGCTCAAAGTTGTCATGCAACATTGTGTGGTGGTCATAAGCGTTTGGGAATTCCTAGTGTGGGGTCTGGTTGTATTCTTCATATAATTGGAAGTGTTGTGGTGGGTTATAGGGGACATGTGTCTGAGGGTGAGGGTGAGGGTGTTGTTGTTGTATGGGGTGGACATCTAGGGTTTGGTCATGGTCATCATGTTGATCAAAAAGTATATTGCCCTCATCTTCACTTAACGCGTCTAAGGATGCTGTAGGTAGACCTAGGTTTTCAACTTCTATGATAGCTGGAGGAGAGGACCTTTGGGTGTTGTGATGTGTAGGAGTTTGAGAAATAATTGAGGTAGACGGACCGGTTAGTAGTTTGGTATATGATTGTATATTGAAATTAAAAGTTGCATAAACATTTGATGAAGAAGAACATCATAAATAAAAATACATACTTCAAATAAGAAAATATAAACCTCAATCTAAGTTGAGGGACATGTTGAAGTTATTAGAAAAATCAAAATAAACTTCGTCATGGATTGTGTTGTTTTGTCTTGCTGTAATAAACGCCATTATCTCAATTGAAAGATGACATGCTTTTGCCATTCCCATGTAAAAAATGGACTCAACATCGTCATCTCCACACATCGTACAAGATCGGTAGTATGTAATGTCGCCCGATATGAAGATCGATAACTTGTAACGTAAGTCTACTTCATAGTCGTCCAATGTTGCACAATTGAATTCCTTGAAGATTGCCTGCTTAAGTTGGGACAGCGTCATGGTATTTGTTATGGTCACCCATGCCGTGTTGGAGCTAATGAATTTATCGGAATAGGTATCTTCAACATAGATGTTGCCATTGAAGTACATCAACACAGTGAATGTTGTAGATGTCATTTTTGGGGTAGGAGTTTGCACTTACTTGATTAGATTGATGAATGAATTGATGAAGGACATTATTTATAGCCTGAATGGCTCAGTGTAGGTTACAACAATGACAATTTTTGTTTGTTTATGCTAATGGTTTAGATTCAAAGTAGACTAATCGAACGCACAAGATTTAGATCCATTTTGCAAAACAACCTTGGATTGTTTTTCATAGTGGTTAGTGATGTAGTGATTTTCCCTATGTGTTGCAGCTTTAATTATTTGGCATGTGATATGTCAAGTTAAAATTAAAAGCACTGAACCTGATAAGTGGTAGGCTTTAGTCAATGTCATCACGTGATACCAACATCACATGCATAGTTAATATACACACTGCACGATGAATGTCAATCAAGCTTTATCCCACTTTACTTTGTCACGTGAACCCACTTTAATGGAGGGGTCAAGATTTTTTTTGACTATCAAGTAACCAATCCGCTTATAAATTATTAGGTCGTTTAGTTCATAACCATAACTGTTTATTACCAAAACAAGGATGGTGATCCATCACGAGAATAACATTCACAATAGTTTTCTTGTTGCTATTAACTATGAAGGTCGTATTAATTGTGCTTTTTATGTGTCTACTACTATGAATTTACAGATGTTGAAAGAAGAAATTGCAAGCTATCGTTGCTGCAATCAGGGAAGAAGAGTCAAAGATGTATGGTTTCACAAGCCTGTGTTAGGAGAAGGGGACCAATATGAAACAATTAAGCTCCTCACGTTCGCAACATGGTTACCTTCTTCCTTCCACTCCCACATGATCTCCCAATGAAGCTTTCAGTGACCTTACATCCTCCTGAAAGTGACAACATGGATGCAATAAACTCAGCTACAGGCAATAAATCGATGACTAAAACTTAGTTCTTTATGTGTTTAGGGAAGTCTGAGTAGTGTGTTTAGTAATCTTTGTGATTAGTACTTAATTTCCATTAACGACTTTAGTGTGTGCAATGTAACAAAGTATTTGTGTTTACTTGAACTTTTTTTTAAGTACTAAGTACCTATTTTTTTATGACATTATGTATGGATTAATATTTGATGTCGTATCTGAACTTACGTCATTGGTTTAATAGCGTCTTCTTTGCATGGTGTACATGAAAAAAAGTCTCCAAAGTTAATCATGACTTATGTGGGCAGTTGTAATGGTAGAAATGGGGAGTTATGTTGGATATTTTGGTCATCAATTGCAGTACTTTAAAAAAAGAAAAAATTAAATGTCACCACCAAAAGTTCACCCTATTTTATTTTTTTTAAATATGCACATTTGATGGTGGATATTCAATGTTTAGGTTAGGAAAATTGTATGAAGAAAAATGTGTGTCAGTGACTACATTGTGTTATCATAAAAAGATAATTTAATTTTTGTAACCACCTGCAAGTGCAATTCATAATTTGGAACACTACTTCCCACATATTAATTCTTGACTCCCCACTTACGGATGACTTGAGGATTTAGACAATTGTTAAGTAAGACAAGCACCCACGACAGATAACGGAAATTATATGATGGAAAATTTGTTTAAGAGACTGAATTGTGTGATCACAATACCATATTTAAATTTTTTTAAATATACACTTGCAGTCCAAAATTTACAATGGTATTTCCCACATATTAATTCTTTACTCCCCACTTACGGATAAGTTGAAGATTTTGACAATTTTGAAGCACCAGAAACACGTTTGATGGTGGATATTCAGTTTTTAGGTTATGGAAATTGTATGAAGGAAAATGTGTGTCAATCCCTACAATGTGTGATGACAATACGATATTTCAAACTTTTAAAAAGATGCAGTCCAGAATCTACAACACTATTCCCCACATATTAATGCTTAACTCCTCATGTGTGGATGAGTTGAGGATTTTGACAATTTTTAAGTAAGACAAGAACCCCTGTTAGTGAATGAAAATTGTAGGATGGAAGTAAAAATTAATACTATTTTAAATATTTTAAGTTCTTTTTAAAATTTATGTTTTCTAATTTTTAATTGTTTTTTCAGTTTATTATTTATTTTTTATGTTTTCATATTTCTTAATAAAAATAAAAAATGTATTCTACTTCATTTAATTTTATTTAATATTTAAATTGATTTTAAAATAATAAAACTTTGAAATAAAAAAAAAAGAAAAAAAATATATATATATATATATATTTATATATTTTCGTTTTTTTAACATTTAAAATTTCATTATTTCATGTATATATATATATATATTATTTTAAATATGATTTTTTTTAATTCTTTTTTTATTTTTATTAAATTTTTGATAAATTATATTAAAATAAATTTAAATTTGAAAATATAAAAAAATAAAATTCAACAAATTTTAAAAATATGATTAAAATTAGATATTTAAATTTTCAATAAAATTAAAAAAAAAATCAAATAAAATAGAAAATACTATACACATTAAATATATAAATAAAATAATTATAATAATATCAACAAAATAAATAAAATTAAAAATAAAATAGAAAAATAATTAAAATTAAAATAGTAAAACTTTAACTAAAAATAATATATATATATATATATATATATATATATATATATATATATATATATATTCATTAATCCCCTAATCAAGCGATTTGACTTTCTGAGAATCTTTTCACTAACTTGACCGTCGAAGTCCTCTCTGCAGGTAACCCCTCATTGGTCCAGCCTGTGACACTAACGGATGAGATACGCAAGCTGAGGAGGAGCTAGCTCGAGAGATTACGGATTGATGTAAGGTGATATTTGTGTCTAACTTCTCTTATTTGTCTCTGCAGGAACATATATATATATATATATATATATATATATATATATATATATATATTCATTTTTTTTAATTTAAAGTTTTATTATTTTAATTTAAATTATTTTTCAATTTTTTATTTAGCATTTTTTTTACTTATTTTGTATTTTCTAAAGTAATTTTTCTTTTAATTTATATATTTTATAATTTTTAAAAAGAATTAAAATATTTAAAATAGAATTAATTTTTTGACTTCCGGCAATGTTTTTTTGACTTTCGGAGGTCGACTTCTGATAATAATTTTTGACTTCCGGAAGTTGACTTTTGGTGATACATTTTGACTTCCGGAAGTCGACTTCTGGTGATATATTTTGACTTCTGAAAGTCGAATTCCAGTGATATATTTTGACTTTCGGAAGTTGACTTCCAGCGATATAGTTTGACTTCCGGAAGTCGACTTCTGGTTATATATTTTGACTTCCGGAAGTCATATATTTTAATTTTCGGAAGTCGATATTCGGAATAAATTTTGGGGGTGTGATGTCCATGGATTTCCTTAAATGGTCAAAGGATTTTTTGAGAATTTAAAGAAATTTTGGAGGTGCAGAAGAAATACTTGGAGGTGTAGGAAGAAAGACCCAAAATAAAATAGGAAAGTGATGAAGAAAAATACAAATTGGACTGGCCCATTGGAAAAAAAGGTTTTTTCTATTTTTTATTTTTCATTTTCCATTAACAAATTCTTATTTTAAGAAAATTTCTTAAATAATTTTAATTATTATTTTTTTAATATTTTCGATGTTATTTTTAAAATTATTATTTAAAAGAATATTTTTTTTAATTTTGTAATTAATTAATTATTTTTTAAGGTTAAATACAAAATAATTAACTAATCCTTTTATTTGATTTTTTAAAAATTATTTTTCTTTTTTTTTGTTTTCCATTTTTTGGATTACTGAAACAACTAGTTTCTGAATTTATGAAAATAAATTTTGTTCACCTGGACAAAATTCAAAATTGAGTGTTGAAATCAATCTTATGCCTTTAGTCATAATTCTTATAAGTTTTTGATAGCCTTTTATTTAAGTGAATAAGTAGTATTTCATGTGATTTTATTTGAACTTGTAAAGACTAAACAATACTTCTTTCGTATATGTAGGAATGAGTATAGTGTAATAGGTTTCACTTGCATTTGTTTGATCGGGGATGAGTTTATTAATGCTAGGTTGGTTAATTCAGATTTACATACTTCTTTATTTAACTACAAATGTAAAAGGGAGTAAGATTTCACTTGCATTCATTAGAACATGTGAAGTTAAATAAAGTCTTAATTGTATATGTTACAATAGTTGAAAGTCTAAACAAATAACTTGATGCTTATGTAAGTTAATTTGAAATAATGACAACAGTCAAATTTGGTGTTATTGTCGGAGAATACGGTTTCAATTTCATCACATTACTGTTTCTTTATTTTTGTTTGCATAATCATCTTAACTTGTAAATTGTGTTGAACAAATAATTTTCGTGCAATTTCATTGTCTACATTTTAGTTAAGTCTTTATTTGTACGGTCCATTAAGAGTGGATGTAAGACAAATCCACACTCAAGTTGAGCCAATAGTTGCTGAGAAACAAAAAGATACTCAGGTTGAGCAAAGAGTAACTTATTGAAAGAACTGATTGAGTCAAGAGTGACTTATTAAAAAGGTACTCAAAAGGTTAGGTTGGATTAGCTACAAGTTCAAATAATAGTCAAGAGACTAACATGGAATGGTTACAAACTTATGAAATACTCAAATTCTACTTCATAATATTAATAAGTTTAATGACACTCAATTAATTAACTCAGAAGTAAATACAGTTTGTGTAAATGCAAGTTTAGTGACACTCAATTAATTTTTGTTGTCCAGTTCTTTTCATTTATTTATATTGTATATTATTTTTATATGCTCTGGCTTCGAAAAATAATTGTAAGAATATAATTCTAACATTAATTATCTTCTTGTAAAAAATATTCAAACTATAATTCAATCCTTGGTTTTCTATTCTCACAAATTAAATCCTTTCTAAAACTAAAATCAAAATTAAATCAATTCCACTCGAACTATAACTAAAATGTGGGTTTTTTATTTTCAAATGCAACAAGAAATAAAAAAATAATGGAAATGGTGATAGAAAGGACCACCAATAATAGGAAATCGCTGTCAGTACTTCACTTTAATTTTGTATCGCCTGTTTGTCATCTTTTGGGTTCATCCCCCAATAATAGATCTTTAAATTAAATTGTATTTTATATCATTTCAAACAAAGATTTCATTTATACATGTAATTAATTCTCAAGTTTTTAAAATTAGACCGGTGATCATTTTGAACGATAGAAATTGAATCGTTTTAGAAAATATGGTTAATAAATTGAATCGAACATTTAGAGTATTAAATTGAAAATATTTATTACTATTGTTACCTATTACAATTCGAAATTGTCACGTGATACCATAATAACCTGATACGTGATAATTTATAAATTTTTAGAAAAAAATAATTAAAAAATTAAAAAAAAAAATTAAAATTTTACAGTTTAACATGTGGTATGTATAAACACAATGTTAATTCAACTTAAAGAAAAGATAAAATTGAATTTTTTTAAATAATTGTGGAACTAAATTGAAGCAACCGATCAAGTCGAACCAAACAAAAAAATTAGGAAACTAGATAAGTAATTATAGCTTAATCTTTAATCATGTAAAAAGTGTGACACTATATTTTTGTTGTGTAACTTAATAATAAATTAGTTCTGGAAATTTATAATTTAATATTAAATTAACCTTGTAAGAATAATTCAATATTAAATTGATTTTTGGACATTAAGATGATAAAATAGACATCAAAAACTTATTAACAGGACGTAGTGGTCACATTTGAATGTTCAGACACGAAATCAGAATTTTTAATTATTGTGTGATATTAAATTGTTACAGAACTAAAATAATTATTTTGCAATTTTAATTTAGGTGCACAGTGATATGATTCAATGAGATACAAATAAAAAAGCTTATCTAGTCCACTTACTGAAGCGATGCTGCTTGAGTGATATAATTTTCCATGTCTGTAGTTTATTCAGGGAAATTTGAAATGAAGACATTTCTCTATTTCTTCTGCTCCTCCTCAATCCTTTGAACCCTTCGCAGTTACTTTCGTCACAACTTTGATACATTGATAGCTTCAAAATATGGTGGCCACAAACACAAAAGAGTTGGAGGCAGGAACAGTTCCCAGCTATGACAGAAGAAGTGAACTCAATGCATTTGATTTTTCGAAGGTGGGTGTCCAAGGACTGGTAGAAAATGGTGTGACAAAGGTTCCACCTATTTTCTATAGTTCAAGATCTAATCTCAGTGAAGACTTTACCACGGAATCAAACTCAAAATTTGCTATTCCAACCATTGATCTCACAGGCATCCATGATGACCCCACTTTGAGAGATGCTGTTGTGATGAAAGTTAGAAATGCAAGTGAGAACTGGGGCTTCTTTCAAATTACAAATCATGGAATTCCAACTCATGTTTTGAACGAGATGATCAAAGGAATTTCCAGGTTTCATGAACAAGATGCAAAGGTGAGGAAAACGTACTACACACGTGATTTGAGCAAGAAAGTTGTTTATTTTTCCAACTACAGTCTTTACCAAGACCCATCTACTGATTGGAGGGACACCATCATATTTTTCTGGACACCTAATCCACCCAAAGCTGAAGAGTTGCCCCAAGTTTGTAGGTTTGTGGTGATATTTTCTTTAACATCGGTCTTTCGACTCGTGACTTCAACTTTTGAATAATTTCTTAGGATAGTCTCATATCGGTGATGATATCTACACAACAATTCTAGTTTGGTGACGGAAATATGATAAATTCACTAGTTTATTCCTTAATCATCCTGTCCTTGCCTTAGTAAGTGTCTTGCTGCTTTCCAATTTATTGCAGAAAATCTTAGATCAGACTTTTAAGCAAAATTACGGTATATATAGCCGGTGTAAACATGACTTTACAAACTGATTTTGTAACTTTAGGTTAGATTTAAAATTCACTTCTTGATACAGTATCAAAGTTATTTATAGTTCATTTTAGTAAAATTTATTGTTTATTGGACCTATCATGTCATCTGTCATATTATTGGAGTACCCATAAATATTTAATCCATGTTGTAGAGATAAGGTCAAATTAAACTTAAAATCTACTTTTTAAAAAAGATAAAAAGAGAAAAAGTCAAATGAATCAAACTTCTTTGGTATATTAAAACAACTAATGTTCTTCAATTGCAGAGATATTGTACCTGAGTACTCAACAAAAGTAATGGCACTTGCTTCTACTTTGTTTGAGTTAGTTTCAGAGGCTCTTGGGCTTGATCGTTTGCACCTTAAAGAAATGAAATGTGAAGAAGGACTTGTTCTTCTGGGTAACTATTACCCAGCGTGCCCTGAGCCAGAGTTAGCTATGGGAACTAGTAAGCACACAGATGGTGACTTCATGACAATACTTTTGCAAGATCAAATGGGTGGTCTTCAAATTCTTCACGAAAATAAATGGATTGATGTACCTGCAATACATGGAGCTCTTGTAGTGAACATCGGAGATCTTATGCAGGTGCGCTGATCATGCATGAACAACATTGCCATTCAACATTTTAAATACTTTTCTTTAGCTATGGTGTATTTTACAGCAAAGAATGTTAGTTTGAAATGTAATGCAAAATACTAACATATTGTTTCTGTTTGTATTAATATAAACACAAGTGTTAATGCACAAGGTCATTAATATAATCGGCTGATAACTTTAATTGAATTGGAAAACAAAACAAGTAAATGAAATCAGGAATTTCAATTGGATTCAAAATAATCCCATGCTTTAAATGAGTTTCTATATAATTAAATATGAAATAAGTTTAAGGATTACTTAAAGTTTTGTGATATTTTTGTGTGTGCAGTTAGTGAGTAATGACAAATTTATCAGTGTTCAACACAGAGTTTTAGCAAACAATCTTGGCCCAAGAACATCAATCGCATCCTTTTTTGGAATTGGTGATCAGTCAGCAGAGGGTGTCTCAAAAGTCTTTGGTCCAATCAAAGAACTGTTATCTGAAAACAATCCACCAGTGTACAGAGAAACTTCTTTAAAAGACTACCTGGCGCATCAATACTCAAAACGCCTTGGAGCTTCTTCAATATCATTCTTGAAGTTGTGATTTTGTGCAAATTCATGCAACACTTGATATTTTAAGAATGACTTGTGCTTTATCTCATTCTACTACTAGACTTTGGTACAAGACCATGTGGCTTCAAGAACTAAAAACGAAGTTATATTGCATGCTTTGAAAAAACGTATATGTTCATATTACAGAAATAAACTATGTACTTTGGTTTTATAATATAAGCTCATGTGGGATGCCATGTGCACTTGAGTCTGATTTTGGTATTTCTAATGTTGGACAATTTCACAAGCCCGTCTACCTCAGTCGTTAGAGTACAAGCTCTTAACCGTTCCTTCTTGCACACACATAATTGGATTACAACTGAGATAAGATACCTTCCCATTGCGACCTTACGTGTAAAACCACTAAAGATTGATAAACGTGTGTCAAACTTTTTTCTGTCCTCTTTCTTTAGTACACACATTCAAACTTCATTGGTCACAGACTAAAACAATAATTATGCATGTTTGAAACACCCACAAAGCTAATTGAATGAACTTATCATATATGACTTATGAGTAAAGAAGGTACTAAAATAAGTTTATAATCAAAATTAAAGCAAAATAATTCCTCATAACAATGATTCTTGTTAAGATATTGAACAGCCTTTGTTCAATAATTTAGTTATCCTTTGTGGACGGGATTTTGGAAATCAACAAGGATGCCACTAATTTATTCACCTTTTACGGAAAATTCCAAAGAAAACATTCTTCATCATCTATTCCATATACAGACTTTTCAATCCTGATGTTATGAACTCTTGATAGTTACATTCATTACTCATATTTGAGGCATTGCAAAATGGTAGTAACAGGCACGCGTGAGTCGGAGGCAGAAACAGTTCAAGTTATGACAGGAAAAGTGAACTCATGGCATTTGATGATTCAAAGGCTGGTGTTCAAGGAGTGTAGAAAACGGTGTATAAAAAGTTCCACGTATGTTATATTGCGAGCACTCTAATGATCTCTCTTGTGGCTTAGTAAGTGCATCGAATTCAAAGATCAGTATCCCCATAATTGACCTCACTGGCATCCATGATGATCCTAATTTGAGAGATGGTGTTGTGGGAAAAGTTAGATATGCATGTGAGAAGTGGGGTTTTTTTCGGGTCATAAATCATGGAATTCCAACTCCAGTTTTGGATGAAATGACCAAAGGAAATCGCATGTTTCACCAGCAAGATGCAGAGGTTAGGAAAGAGTACTACACTCGTGATTCCTGCAGTTTGTAGGTTTGTGATAATTGTAATAGCACTTTTAAAATTATTCATACTTGCAAGTATTACAATTTCCTGACACAGTATTCAAATTGTTATATAATATCATTACACTTGCAGAGGTATTGTGGTTGAATACTCAAAATAATGGTTCTTGGTTATGCTTTATTTGAGTTACTGTCAAAGGCTCTTGGGCTTGATCATTTTGACCTAAAAGAAGGGTTGTGCTGAAGGGCTACTTGTTCTGTGCAACTATTACCCTCAATGTCCTGAGCGTGCATTAACTATGGAAAACAGAGAGCACTCAGAACAAAATTTGTTCAGTGTTGGCCAATTGATTGAAAAAGGTTTCAAAGTTGCTTTTGAAGACAATTTTTGCTTGATTAGAGATGCAACGAATTAGAATATTTTAATGTAAAAAAATTAAAGAGAAAATTACATTGGAGGAGGAGCAATGTGTTTTTCCAGCAAGGAGAACATTACATTAGTTTGCCACAAGAGGCTAAGGCATTATCACCACCAAGGGATACTGCAAATGAAGTCCAAGAAAATGACATGTAAGGCTTATTTGTTTGGAAAGCACTTCCAATCAATAGGTTTGAGCTTCTAAGACAACATATTGGTGTTTGCAGATCCTGAGTGTTAGTGAAATACTTCAGGATTGAAACATGTCTACATTCAAAATTTGTTATTTCTAGAATCACAATGGTAGTGGGAAGTTATTCTTAAGTTTTATAAATTGAAATGTTTTTATTTTAAATTAACATGATCAGATATTCATTTGTTCTTCATCAAGCAAATTTTGTTTTTTCTTTTTCAAATTTCCAACCGTAAGTCTGTAAATTATATTGTTAATTGTAGGAATAACAAAATATCGACGGGAAGTGGATCAACTTTTTTCACAAGAGAGTTTGTTGTCTACGGTATGGACAAGGACGACCTCCAAAAGGAAATCGAGAAACCAATATATCAAAATCTAATTTCGTGTAAACTAGGTTTCCTAAGAACAGTTAAAATTTCGCAGAAGGAAGAGATAAAGAACTGTGGGTTGCAACGTAGAACATGAACGGTTATATTTCCAAACAGCAAGTTCCAAAATAACAAGACAAGTGACACTACAATATTTCAGTCCGAGAATACGATAATAATCATATTGAGCTTGATAAATGTTTGAATTTCTAATGCATCTATTGTGGTAATTCAACCACATCAATCCAACTCAAATCCTGAAGTGATGAAGAGCAGAGATCCCATCAAGGCCTTTATCCATGTAGTAGCGCACATATTCCTTAACTGTGAATTCTCTGTATTTGGGAGGATTGTCTTCTGATAATAACTCTTTTATAGGTCCGTAGAGTTTCTCTGATGATTTAATACCTTCGCTGAAAAAGCATGCAACAGATATTCTTGGACCTATGAGATTTGCCAGTACTCTGTGTTCTACACTGTTGAATCTGTCATTTGTCAAAACCTGCAGTTCAAGAAAAAAAAGTAATCATGTTACACTCATTTAAATTCAATGGACATATCATAAGAATTGTAAAGTTGTCAACTATATCTCCTAGGACTTTTCTAACAGATTTTCTATTTTAGATTGCTAGAAATAAGTCTTCTTTAGATTCTTATCTGAATTTTTAAAATTTCACGAAATATTTGCTAGAAGTATCATGAAATATGAAAAATTTTAGTGGCTTGGAAGGAAGAATGAAAGAAAAGGGTAAACTATACCAATTACTTATCTTAGTTTCTTTTATTACTGTACTAACTCCATTGATTGTTTGAAGAACATTATTACAGTGACAGTCCTCATGCATTACTATAATCTACTTAATTATTTGAAAAATATTATTCTTAGTTCCCCAATAATGTAACAGAAATAGGAAAAGTTTGTAATTTCAAAAAACTGGGGAGTAATTAGTGTAATTTACTGTAAGAATAAAGCACTTGCCTGGAGAAAATCACCAATATTAACTACAAGAGCCCCAGGTTCTGGGGCTACATCAATCCATGTGTTCTGAAAAAGAACCTGAAGACCACCAATATGATCTTGCAGAAGTACTGTGAGGAAACAATTATCAGAATGCTTGGTGGTTCCCAAAGTTAATTCTGGTTCGGGGCAAGCAGGGTAGTAGTGGCAGAGTGAAAGAAGCCCCTCAGCACAACCCATGTCTTTTAAATGGTTTTTATCCAGCCCTAGAGCTTCTGATAGTAATTCAAACAGTGCAATTCCAAGTTTCATCACATGTGTTCCATATTCCAGAAGTATATCCCTACAAGAATATGCACACAATATGCACACAGTATGAGCTAAACTTTCATCCAATAAATTATCTTAAGAACTATACTTTTTAAGTAATAATTACAAAAAGTATGTAATATTGTACGAAAACCTTTATGGTATCAATGCATTACTTAGATGCTTTATCTAAAGTGGCATAAAACTTAGGACACTGTACATAAAAAAACTTACCTGCATACTTCTGGCAAGTCCTGCGGTTTGGGAGGATTAGGAGCTAGATAACACAGAAAAGTGTCCCTCCAATTGAGTGCTGGTGAAGTGTAGATATCAAAATTGCTATTATACACAAAAGGTCTCATATGGTCCCGGGTATATAGATCCTTTTTCACCTCAATATCTTGTTCATAAAACCTGCGTACCCCATCTTCCAGGTCCTCCAGAACAGTCAAAGGAATGCCATGGTTGACCACTTGAAAGAAACCCCATTTCTCAGATGCTTCCCTTATTCTGTGAATAACATCTTGGCGTAAACTTGGATCCTTGTGAACTTGTGCAAGGTCTATAACAGGGATACTTTGTGCTGTGCTGCCTGAAGTTGAGACCTTCACATGTTCATCAGGTGGATGATGAAATAATCTTGGGATTTTTGTGATCCCATGATCAACAAGGCCTTTAACACCGGCTTTTGTGTCATCAAACCTTTTGAGTTCACGCACCCTCTCAGAGTCTGAAACTTCAAACCCCATGTTCCTTCTCTCTTTGTTGTGGTGCCAATAGTGATTCTTAATATTTTGTGAAGAGAGAAAGTCTTGGATTAGGTAGGCTGCAAGTCACTTTGTGATCCAGGTACTTCCACATCCACATTATTACAACGTATAGACTAGTCAGTCAAGTATTCTTTATTTTATTTCCCACCATGATTTGCACTATTACTTTTTTATACCACCGTTTAACAATCATAAATATTATTACCACATTTTTTTAATTTTGTTTATTTCGTTTTTTATTGGTTAAATATATTTTTATTATTAAAAGAGGATGTAATAAGATGGATATGAAAAGAAGGTGGATATCAAATATTTTTTTTTATTTCTTAATAATTTAATATATATTATTATATTATTACATTGGATTATAAGGAGGGTGTCACTACAAGAAAATTGGCTATTATCTAGAAAAATTTATTTGTAGATAATTTTATTTTATCTACGAAGAGTAGTCATAGATAATGTAATAGTTCATAGGTAAAAGAAAAGTAAATTACGTACGAAAATTTCGTAGATAACCATGACTCACTCGAAACCTTTGTCAACAAAAACCTCCACACTCACCGAAAAACTCCACACTCGAAACCCGTCACTCCGTCGCAGACACAAGAACTTGGCAACAAACTACTTATGATGTTTATTCTTTTGGTGTCACAATGTATGTATTTGAAAGTGTAAAGAAGGGGAAAGCTTTTCGGTATGATAAAATTGTGTGTTTTATGACTGTAAATTTACTTTGATATTATTTGTTTGCATAATTCTGATAACTAAGCTTTGAAGACTTCTTAGAAGGAGTGTAAGTCTTCTAGGAAAGGTATTGTGGGGGATGTTACTGGGGTGGTGACTACTTGGGCTTTTGTTCTTGCTTGCTTTGTTGGTGCATAGATTTGGGTGTATTTTAAGAATGAAGAAATTTGATCACTCTATTGATTCGAAGATTATCAGAATGCCTAAGGAGTTCAGCTACAAGGAGTTGAAATTTGCCACTAAGGGGCTCAATGCTAACAAGGTCATTAGACATGGCGCTTTTGGGACTGTGTACAAGGGTGTGCTACCTGAGAATGGTGACACTATTGTGGTGAAGAGGTGTAACCATATTGGTCAAGGTAAGAATGAGTTTTTGTTTGAGTTGTTAATAATTGGGAGTCTGAGGCATCGAAATCTGGTTCACCTTCAAGGTTGGTGCCATGAGAAAGGTGAGATTTTGTGGTGTATGACTTAATGCCCAATGGGAGTTTAGATAAGGCTTTGTGTGGGGCTAGGATGCCTTTATCATGGTCTCACAGGCTCAAAATTTTGTTAGGTGTGTCATCTGTGTTGGCCTACTTGCATCACAAATGTGAAAACCAGGTAATTCATAGGGAAATTAAAACTAGTAACATTATGTTAGATGAAGGTTCAATGCTCGGTTAGGCGATTTTGGTTTAGCAAGAAAAACTGATGAGTTCAAATTTTTGCCCTCATTTAATATTTAAATTTGGGGATTTAATTGAACTTTCTGTGCTTAAAGATTGATTTAATTAGGATTTGTGATTATTGGATTTATTGAGTAAGTTTGGTAAAAGTGGCGTAAAAATTGATTTTAGTTGCATAAAATATTATTAGATATTCTAACGTTTGTTAATGCAGTTGGAATTTATTTTTGGTCAATTAATAGTGTGATTTTGAAATATTCAAAGTTACAAAATAAGTCCAAAATCAAGAAATTCTGGAAAAGAATAAATCAGGAGCTAAATGCACCCCTAGATTTTATTTGCACACTCCTCCTGCAAGTAGACCACAAAAACATGTTTTGCACCCCCAGTTTTCACTAAGTTGCACCCCTCCTACCACTTAAATTTCACTCAACCAGATCATGCATTGTGGCAATCCGCACCTTTTAAAATTAGCCAACCAGAACAAGCCACGTGTCATAATCCTCCACTCACCAAATTGACCACTCAGATCCTGTCACGTCATCATCTCCTCCATCTCACTCATGAAATCCTAACCCTAATTTTCTTCTCTCCTTCCACCACCATGGTAGCCGCTGCCGCACCTCTTCATCTCGCCGGCTACCACTGCATCACCATCACACCATTGCCGGCGACGCACCAGTCACGACAGCCGCCGTTTCCGACCACCGCGAGGCACTCCACACCACTACAGCAGCGACAGCACCACCATCTGCCTCACCATGACAACGCCATCTTCTTCCATCGTCAACCATCAGCGAGACATGCTTCATCTTCTTTGCAGTAGAACCAGATTCAAGTTCGCACCTCCACAACTTGCCGGAAATCACGAACAGCAACAACCACCCCGAAGTGCCACCCTCGCGCCGTTCGTAGCGCAACCACTTGCGCACCACCATGGCCACCGCAGACCAGGAGCAACGCGTTTCCATTACAGCAGCCACCGCAACGAGCCACCATCGCGACCATCTTCTCCGTAGTTTCGTCGTGCCTCCACACCACGACCCTCCATTACAGATCTGCGAAGCACTTCGCCGGAGCACCAACACCTCCAGCAACGTCGTCCTTTCACGCACCTGTCCTCGCCAGAAAAGAAGACCTCGCCGGAGCAGCCACCACGTTGGAGCAGCCGCGCCGTCACGAGGGAGGGACAATAGTGTGAGAGTGAAACCCTAATTCTGGATAGAGAATCTGCACTACCACGTGTCAACATATGATAGGACACTCAAACTGGTCAACTCTGGTCAACTGGTCAAAGTTAGCAGTCAACTCTGGTCAAAACTGCAAATATGGTTAAATGAGAGGGGCAGAATTGGAAATTGGACAGGAATTAAGTTGCTAATTAATTAAATAAAAATAAAATATTTTAGCAACTGACAGATAAAGCCCAAAGTCCAGTGGAAGCCTATATAAAGAGACTTAAGGGAGCAGAAGCGGGGGAACGGACAACTTACAACTTACAACTGAGACAGTTGAAAACTCTCTGGTTTTGGCAGACACCGTCATCCATCACATCTCTCATTCTCTCTTTTCTTTTATTTTCTTTCCTTCATCATATTATCATGTATTCCATCAAAGCCATGGAGGGCTAAGCTTTTAGGGTTGATTCCACTGTAATTTCTTAACTGGATTCTGAGGTTAGATGAATTTATATGTTTTGTTATTTTGATTATTGTTGTGGTTTTTGTTTATCTATGTCCTTTGCTTCTTAATCGAATAGAAAATAATGATTTTAAATCTACATGCATGCTAATCATATGAGTTAAAAGGTTTTTAAATTAAATTGAGACTTTACTTTGATTTTGTTTAGAAACTTTCATTTGATGAAATAAGTTTTTGCCAATAATTGAGACTTTAATTTGATTAGAGGTAATTACTTTAACTAAAATTATTCAAGACTTTACTTTGATTAATTAAGTTTTCTATTTGGTAAAGAAACAAGGAATAGACATGATTAGGCATAGTAAAATTAATTGAGATTGTACTTTGATTGAATTTACTATGGACAATCTAACAATTCTCACTTTTAATTGAGACTGTACTTTGATTAAAAGTGAGGATGCCAACAAATGAATTGAGTCTTTACATTGATTGATTTGTAAAACAACAACAATAATTAATTTAACAATAATCTCTAGATAACCAATGAAGAATCTTATTTAGAAAAAGCAGTGGAATTGACCTATTTACTATTATTGTGTTTACAATCTTCCGTGTCATTTTCTTTGCACATCAAAATCCTCCTATTTTTATAGTTGCTAGTTTTAATTGCATTTTTAAGAATCAAATATTTGAGATCAATTCCGTATTCGTTGTGAGACGACTCAGGGTTATCTTAACCCTAACTATTTTGTTCACTACAAACTAGCAATACTGAAGTTGCTAAAGTAGTGGTAATTTGATCACCTAACGACAGCGATATCAAAAACACAACATGATAAGTCTTCTGATGCCACTGTGGTTGCCGAAACAATGGGGTACCTTACCCTGGAGTATGTGCTTACTAGTAGAGCAACTGAGAAAACTGATGTGTTTAGCTATGGTGCGATGGTTCTTGTGGTGGCCTGTGGGAGGAGGCCTATTGAGAAAGATGTCGCTGCAAATGGTAAAGTTGGGGTTAGTAGCAATTTGGTGGTGAGTTGCTAACCGCAACTGATGCAAGGCTTGAAGGTGAGTTGCTTTTTTTCAAGTAAGTCAATGTATTATTTAGTCACACTATTTTCTTCTTTTTTTCATTATATATATACATATATATATATATATATATATATATATATATATATATATTATCGGTGTTATTATATAAATCTTTTATTTTTTTTTTGTATTTAGTAATTAGCCTGATGAGTTTAATAGTAATTAATATGGATATGTTATAAATATAAAAAATCTTGAGTAAGAAATATAGAAATATTTGCTTGTGGTACTTTGAAATTTATTATAACACATTTCTCCCTAACCAATGACATCAACTCTAAATGATCTCTAACAAGAAAACTTAAATTGTTAAGATCTATAATGTAACATCCGATCGGATATTACGAATTTAAATAATAAAATAAATAAATAATTAATAAAGCTCATTTATTAATATGACATTTCCCAAAATCACGGGAAATTTAAATCTTTTATTATCTCAACAATAAACCAAAACACATAATTATAAACACTAATATAATTGTCCAAAAATCTAGTAATATCAATGATTACAATTTATTTGAACACATAAAAACAATATAAAAACTCTGAGAAAATATCCCAAGAGTAGCCCCACTCCAGTGCTATGCCTCATCAGATCCACCTGCAACATCATCTATTTATGTATACCACGTATACGATTAGCGCCACACACAAGCAAATAGGGTGAGCTAATAGAATAAAACATATATATATATAGCACATTTATATATCACACAATCACACCAAAGGAATTCCCTCCTTTTACATGGCCATAACCATGCTAACCGTGTGCTACATCTTTTAGTGAGTACCTTAAGATGTCTTGCTACCATACCTATCGGCCACCACCGATAGAGCACATACGGAAAACCATGCGACGGATCACACACCGTAACGCCAAGTGGAGTTACCAATACGAACATAGTTCATAACGTCCCAAGACTACCAAACTCGTCAGCTAATTACTGAGGAAGGCAATCTATTTGGACCCATTCGTGCGGGCCACAACCACCACACTCACACTGGCAACACTCGCCAACCCGAGCCACAACTCAAGAGTTCCTCGTGTTCATCTGCCATCCCGAGCCACAACTCGAGGGATGCCATTCCGAGCCACAACTCAAGGAATGCCACATGCTTAACCCCTATCCCGAGCCACAACTCAAGGGTTACATTTCGAGCCACAACTCCAGGAACATCAGCAAGCCATCTTTAAAGTATCACCAAAGCATTGTAGACCATGCACCACACAGCAACCGGGATAAAACTCTGCTACAACAAAATAGCTTGGCGTTGCTCACAAGGCGCCAAGCGCTGCCCATTTCCAGACCGCCTGGCGGGTGACACGTACTGCCAGGTGCGTAGTGCCTTTGAACCACCAACATTGTAGTCATCGCCTGGCAGGACTACCCTCACCGCTAGGAGTACGCGTTCCAGGAGCCCATTGACTCTACAACTATCGCTTGGCGATTCCTACACCACCACCATGCACTACACCAGTAGTTGTGTAGTACTGGTTTTTAACTCTAGTTCAGGCACACTTGCACACGCCACTCCCACCTTGCCATTTATCCAGCTTACTATAAACTTAGTTACTGATAGGCTATAATAATTCTAGTTAGCATAAATCCTTTTATGCTTTTGCATTGCCTCACCCTCATCACATAGACCATTCCAATTATTCACACTTATTAGTATTTATTGAGTAGCATTATGCCCTCTCCCATATAATACACCATCTCAAAGATTTAATCTTTTCATAGAATGTTATATACCTTAGGTCTACCTATTCCATTCTCCATTAGAAATCTAACTCCTAATTGTACCATACTCTTCAACCCGCAGTACATTTAACTCAATCATACTCCTTGTTTCCTTAAGACAATTTATCCATTTTGCTTTACCTTCCAATTGTAACCCCAAAAGATATATTCCTTCAACCTTCAACCCATCTCATGCCTTACTATTACATCTTAAAGCATCCTAATTACAATATTTCCAATTTAGCATATTTTTCCCGTAATCTATTCCACTTAACTTCCAAGTGCACCCTTCTACTCGAACCACACTGCACCAATCACAAAAACCACGGACACCATTATCGCCTAGCAACAAGCCACAAGCCACCAGGAGGTGCATCATTTCTGGGCAATTCCAGAATTGGTCTCGCACTCTTCACGAGTTCTAACTCTAATAAACCCTCCCAGTTCATCAATTTTCCACTCAATTCACTTCCATCATTCACTTATGATTAATAATCCTATGTTAAACCACCAAATACATAGAATTACCTTATTTTTACTTACATAATTTAACCAATACGCAAAATCCCAAATTCTCGAACCCTAACATCATATTCACGAATTTTTCATCCAATTAACTCCCAATCACATGGATTTCAAGGTTATATGATGTTTAACCATTCATAAACAATTAGAACATGATTTCTCCCTGATCAGAATCCTCCCAGAACACAAAAAACATAAAAATCGAGTTAAGTCAACTCGCGTCGCCTGACAACTATGAGTAGCCTACCAGGCGGTTTCTGGAATTTTCCAGAAACACGAAAATTAACAGAGAGCAGAGGTTCATGGATAATTATCATATACATATATCATACAATTCATTCTTAGTATAAAAATTAACGCGTAAAGCTCCCCTAACTTGGAATTCGTTTGCTTAAATTTTGAATTATGAGTCTTCCCTTGAGCACCAATGTCCCCACCCCCCCTTAATGATACCTCCAATACGCTTTTCCCTTGAGCACCAGAACAACCACCAATTCTCTCTGAACTCCTTGGCCAGCTAGGGTTTCTATGCCCTTTCATCTTCATACCAAAGGAAATTTTGACAAAAAGAAAGTTTAGTTTGGGTTCACCAAAGTTTAAACCCATACCATGCCAAATGTCAAAGCAATGCATAACCATTCAACCAATTCATGTTTCATGCTAATTAATATAATTCTATGATTATATTATCACTTAACATGATCAATCATATTATAAAAAAAATAATAAATTAAATAACACACAAATGGCAAACATAGGACTCGAACCCAAGTCCTTTCACATAAAAAAAATACTCTCAACCATTTAAGCTAGTACTATTCCATGTTACATTAATCAATATTAAATGTCATAAATGCTCCCACTACCCACATTTATTAATTAATTATTTATTTGATTAATTAATTTTCACGGGTCTTACATATACCGTCTAATCCTAATAAAACTTGTTTAAAGATAATTTTGATGATAATAAAAGTACTTGATGAGTTAATAATGATATATATGTTATAATTATATGAACATTTCAAGGTGTTTTATGCAAATTTTAACATATTGTTTTCTAGAGAAGTTTACATAATTGAAGATTTGTTGAAGAAAGAGAAGACTTTAAAGGAATATAAACATGAAACATGATAAAAAAAAGATAAAAGAGACGAAATAAAAAAATTTAAATAGTGATTTGGTCATATACTTTGTTGGTTTGATTCATTTTGGTCTCCTTATTATCTTGCACTAATGCAGAATACTATTTTTAACTCGCCTTATATGCCTTGGTTGTCCAAGAACCGAAGCATATAATGTTGCAGTGGCCTTTTTGCAATTCTAGCCAACTTTTATGTCTCGGTTCACAAAACACCGGAAGCAAAAAAGTGTTTTATGCTTCGGTTATCTAAAAATCGGTGCCAAAAGCGCTCATATGCCTTGGTTATAAAGACCCGAAGCCAAAAACGTGGCTAATATTTCAAAAATGTCACTAGAAGTTTCATATTTGGCCTCGGGTGGCAGAAGACCGGTGCCAATATGTGTTTTATGCCTCGGTTATAAATTGAACCGAGGCCATAAAGTTTAATTACGAGTTCAAATTGCGAACCCATTTCCCTTTTCTTCTTCTCTGCGCTTCTCTTCTCCGCTTCAACCTCCATTTCTCTCTTCCCTCTCCCTACAACCTGCACCTCCATTTCTCTCTTCTCTCTCATTACCACCACGCTACCACTAATCCGGCCACCGTCGCCTCCGCTTTCCTACACCTCCATTTCTTTATAGTGCCTTCTTCACCACTTTCCGGCCATTGTCGTGTCGTCGTTCCTCCAAGGTAAGTTGAAAACACATTTTTTTTTGTTTTTCGTTTTATATATATTAATTTTCAATTTGGATTACTAAGTCACAAGAATTTAAGAGCATTGAGTTTGAAATTGTGTGGCATTTTTTGAGTAGTTTTGTAAGATAATTGGGTTTGAATTTAAAAGCATTGGGTCTGAATTTTAGAGCATTAGTCTGAATTTAAAAGCATTGTAACAACATTACAATTCAATAGGTAATATATTTTGTTGAGGTTTTCAGTTGTTTTTTCTATTTTTTTTGTTATTTTTTACATTCTCTTATGATTTTTATTGTCTCTTGTAGCTCTCGAAAACGTGGGTAGTGTTGCATTGCATCATCTTCCATTGTCATTCGCTTTTCACGCTGATGAGTGCGTATTTTTGCCCTCATTCAGTGTTTAATTGTGGGTATTTAAATGAATTTGTATGCTTAAAGAGTGATTTAATTGAAAGTTCTAATAATTAGACTATTTGAGCTTGTGTGATAAAAATGTCTTAAAAAGTGATTTTTAGCTGCATAAATTATTTTTGGATATTTTAACATTTATTGATGCAGTTGAAGTTAAGATTAAGCTCATTCAAGGTGGGAAAATAAATTGATTGAAGTTACAGAACACCTTTAAATAAGTCTAAAATTAGCAAGTTTTGGAAAAATCACTAATCACTACAAAAAAATTTGCATTTAACGGGGGTTATTTAGCGAATGTTAATATAACCTTAGCAATTGATTAACTTAACTTAGCAATGGATTAACTTAACTAATTACAAAGGTTTAGTGTTAAACTTCTATAAAATAGTGTAGGTTTTCAAAACATCCGTTAAATTACAAAGGTTTAACTTTAAACCTCTAAAAAATAGTATAGATTTTTAAAACCTCCCTTAAATTACAAAAGGTTTAATGTTAAACCTTCAAAATGTAGTATAGATTTTTAAAACCTTTGCTAAATTACAAAGATTTAATTTTAAACCTCTACAAAATAGTCTAGGCACTAAAAAAAATTATTTTATTAACTGTCATTTTGTAGCAATTAAAAATACCGCTACAAATATTTTCACTTTTTTTTAGTTTTTCTAAACCGTCAGAAATTTTTTTTATATAGTTTCTTTTAATATTTTTAGTTCTCTTCTCCGTAGCTTCTCCGCTCTAGTTTCTTTCTTCAGATTTTTGTATTCTTTTCCTTTCTTCTTGAACATTGATGGTCGACAGTAGAGTGGAGGTGATGCAGCAATTTAGGAACCCTAGATTCAACCTAGACATGGTGAACTCATTTCCTCTCTCTTGCAATTTCAATCTCGCACATATCCTCCACTGGCCTTCCCCTGAAAAAGCTCACCCCATTTTTCCCTGCTATAGAAGCTCGTATCACGCGATTCCCTCCATTGGCTTTCCTTCTCACTGTCTCCCTCTCTTCATCACGCGGAAAACACCGCACGCCTATCTTCATCAAGTGAAAAACACTCCACAGCTATCTTCGTTGCCTTCTCACCGATCGTCATTCGATTTCGATTGTCACCCAACTAGTTCCATCTTCTCACTATGGTCGGGCTTAGATTCGGTAGGTATCACTCTTCTCGCCATCTACCTGTTACCTACTCTTGGTTATGGCTTGCCCTAGTGCATGTTTGGATTTATTGTTTGATTTTATTACTTGTGTCTATAATCTAGGGTTTATATGTTTGATTTCGTTACATGTTGATCAGTTTCTTGCTATTGCTAATTTTTGTTTGATTTGAGAATAAAATGTTTTTTATAACTAAGGTGTTGATGTCTCTGTGTTTGCAGATAGATGCAGGAACTGATCCTAGGATCTAAAAATGTCGTGTATTTGACCCAGGTCTTTTTTGTCTCTCCAATTAATGCTTGTTTATAGTAATTAATCTAACTCCATGGTGATTTTTTTGCGATGAACTCAGAGAAGGGGATGGGGTTTTCAATGTTTGATTATACATTAGTTTAACCTGCTAGGGAGTTTGGAAAACAATTTTATTTTCTACTATTTAAGAATTGGGAGTTGTTTTGGTGCGAATTAGATGGGTTTGTTCCTTTTAGTAAACTGTAAATGATGATTATGGGCACGACTTAAAAATACTTGGGAGACTGTTTTATAAATCTGCTTCCTTCTTGATCTACAAAATGACCGTTCCACAAATTTTTTTCATGAGAAACAGGAAATGAGATGAACAAAATTATAGTTTTGGTTGTGGTGCTCTATTTGAATGTTAATCATGACCTCAATTTCTAAAGGTGGATTTCAAGTTGAATATAGGGTCTGATTTATGTGATGTAGCTTACATTTATAGGATTGTGAGCTAAAGTGGAGGCCATGTGGTTCTTCTATTGATCAAAGCTCGAGGCTTGCATCCATGTTGGAATCCATAGAATGTCTTTGTTGCGGTTGAATTGGCCGAGCCAAACCATTTTACACCATAAATTTTGATAGTTATTTTGTTTTGTTTAAGGATGATTACCTTTATTATTTATACAAAGTAATATGCACTGTTTTACTATACCTTTAGTTGAAGTTGATTATATGTAGATAACATAGTACTGTATTGTCTGCACGATAACTTGTGATATCATTTGGGATAGTAAAATCTTATATTGTGTAAATTCAGAAATATATTCGAACTCAAACATGCATTGACACTACAGTTAAATTGACTATTAATTTAGTTCACCTAAATTAATAGACCTATTAGTGTCTGATATGGTATTTCGTCTCTTGATTTTATCAAATTGCTTTATGTTGATACATTGTGTGGTAACAGTAATAGAGAAACCCAAAGGTGATATTATATCAGTCTTGAAAGCTGATAAAGAAGATTTGGAATCATCACTCAACAAGGAGAAACAACATGCTCTTCAATTCAACCAAGAGCTGACAGAAGCTGAGTCTCGTAACACTGACCTTTAAAAGGTAAACTACCTTAATTGTTGAAGATACTTTTTAGTTTGGAATTATAGGTATGGATTCAATTCAGGAATCAAGCATTAAAGTGGGTAATGATTACTAGCAAATAAAAATTTGAATTTTAAAGAACTATTCTATTGCTCTTTTTCTGTCCAGAGCTTTGACTTATAGGACAACACTCCTTCTATTTTCTTTGAACTATACTTCTTTCTTTGGTCTTTTGGTCTCTAGATCAGTCGGTTGGGTTAAAAGACCCAAGCAAAATGGGGTGTATGATTGAACTGGTTGATTCAGAGTAGTAATTTTGATTAATTTCTAAACCAATTTCCACTTTCAAATTGTTCATGAAATTGCTACAGGGGCACTATGGAATCTTGCTTTCAATGCTGGTAATGCTCTACGAATAATAGATGAAGGTGGAGTATATGCACTTGTTGACGAAGAAGATTATGAAGAAGGATGATATTAAAATATGATATATGCTTTGTTAATTGAGTTTGTAATAGTTATACTTTAGAAAGATTATGCTTCCTAACATGATATGAATTTCAACTCCATAGTATTGATTTTTACGGGTTATTTTCCTTTATACCTTGTTTGTTGTCGGGGAACTAGAGTTTTGAATAAGAAAGGAGAAAACTTTTTTTTTTGTGGGATTGTATTTGAATGACAATGAAATTTGTGTTTTTTTTTGCCTTTTGGGCGTGTTTGTTTTGTTACCTTTGATTTCTTATTGAGGTTTTATGACTGGCATGTAGGGTGGCATCAACCATTGATGTTGTCTTGCTTTCACATGCTGATACACTTCACCTTGGTGCCCTCCCATATGCCATGAAGCAGCTTGGACTCTCTGCCCCCGTTTATTCAACTGATCTTGTCTACAGATTAGGCCTTCTCACTATGTATGACCAGTACCTTTCAAGAAAGGTGAAATTACGCACTGGTTTGTTTGGTTTTGCTGTTGAGAAGAAGATTTTTTGTGCTTCTTAGTTTGTAGGATGTTGGATCTCTCATGTTCTTATATGTTCACTTGTCTTTTTAATCACTAGATAGAATTTGGAAAATGTGTGTGTTTCATAGCTGGATGGTTATATTAAAATATTTTGCTCTTTTGTAGCAAGTGTCGGAGTTCGATCTGCTCACACTGGATGATATTGATTCTGCTTTCCAGAGTGTAACAATGCTAACATATTCTTAGAATCATCATCTGTCAGGTAGGTGTTTCAACTTTTGTTACAATGTCATGCATTGAAGTGGTGGCATGTATTTTGTTTCTCTTCTTCCACCCCACCATTCTATTTGTATATAATATAGGTTAGTATCTGGACCATAATCCCATTCAAACCTTTATTTATTGCATGAAATTAAAGACCATTAGGAAATCCAAAGTTCCCTCCAAACTGGAACCCTTTGTCTTGGCAATAGGTCTCTTGAAGCTAAGGATATTTCTCACAACGGAGTCAAAGATGAAAATCGCTTTGTTTTGGGCCAAGTTAAAAAGATATATTTGCCGCATGTTGAAATATTTAGTGGGGCTAAATGGCCAAAGTTTATGTCACGTAGTATAGCCTTTTAAAGGATCAATGGTCAATGCTGAAGATGTTCACCTAGTTTTTTATGTTTGTCATGCTATACAGTGAAAATATATTTTTATGTGACTCATGGTTATTTGGCAAATTGAAGAGGCCTGAACGATAACAAGTTCACATGTTTCTTGTCTCTAGTGTCTATAATTATTTGCATGAGCAATGGAAGATTTTTGTTAACTAGAGAAATTTGATTTGAAAGTTTAGTTTATTTGTGAATACACCTTATTTTCAGAAGTTAATACTTTTTTTGTAGTAACACTTTACATATTTTCACCATGTGAAATATTTGTCCGTGCTGTAGAAGTTATGATATAAAAGTGTACATTAATTAGTGATGTGAAATTAAAGCATGCATTATCAATTCATAAAAATAAAGCTTTTGGTGTGAGACAAAAAGTTGTCCACACTTGAAAGAAATTTGTAGTCTCCCAAACCTTGCATATAACCTTCTCGACGAGTATTAATATTCCCTCATTTGGGTCGTGTCATCTTTAATGGCATTTTAATTTTTAACCACTTTTAGGCAAAGGAGAAGGAATTGTGATTGCGCCTCATGTTGCTGGCCATCTTTTGGGAGGTACTGTTTGGAAAATTACAAAGGAGAAGAAATCTTCTCTATTTATTATATTGATTTGTTTTCCTCAATATAAATAAATCACTTGTGCTGTTATAGAAACACACGGCTTCAGCTCAATGTTCATCTTTATCTTTATTGTTTAACACTTTTAATTCCCCAACTCAAATCCCCCCTCCTAGTTTGCCCCTGAATTTTAAAATGGGTTAGAGCTTGTTATCTTCTTTGGGAACCATTGCATTTCTTCTTCTGCAAACAATACTCATTACTCATCTTACAGGAATTTTTTTTTATATTGTTGCAATTTCATTGTTAAAATATTCTTCAGAGTTGAACCAGTTTCTATTCATGTTGATGTCATTATCCATTACTGTTAAATTGTTACTGATAATGTCAGCCAAATCTTATTAAGCCTTTAATGTAGATGGTCACTTTTCATTTTAAATAATATTCAGTTGATGAAGGTCTATTACTGGACACTGCCTGCGGTCAACAAATTTTGTCATGCGTAAATTTTATTGCTTTTCATTTGTTCTTACACCTTAGAAAATATAGGTATGTGCCAATAACAACAGCCTTCTGAGAGGTGAGATAACTGGGAAGGACATTCCAACTAGGAATGATCATGAGGTCACCTGACCGACCTTACCCGAGCTAAAATTATTTAGTTAAGTTGGGTTAATAGGTTGAATGAATTTCAAAATGTATCAAGTAGAAGTAACCGGTTGTGTTTGGAAATTTTGTACACAACCAACTACATTAAAATACCAATAGCAACCGGTTGTGTTTGGAAATTTTGTACCCAACCAACTACATTAAAATACCAAAAGCACTTGATAGATATAATTTATTTCTTTAACTTTATTTTTCTATTCTTTTCATGATCCAACTTTGGATATAAGATATCAATTTTCTTTCAACTTTATAATTGTTAGATTTTTTTTCCTATTCTTTGTGGGTTCTTTTTTCCAGTTTTCCTTTTTATTTATTTTTAAATATTTTCTCCAATGACAACCCAAATTGATTATTATGGGGTCTGGTTAGCATCTATCTGAATAGTCATAACTTCACCTGATCAATTTTATCAGTCTGTGTTCAATCCTGCACCGGTAATTTGTAAGACTACATAACTTCTTTTATTTTTCAGAGTTTACATTTGTAATTATGATTCACATTTATATTGTAGGTTTCTGATCAAGGAAGTGTGTCGACTAATACAACAAGTTCTGGACATGAGAAAAATCATGTGATAGTTAAAGAATATAATATAATGTGGAAGTTAATTGAATCATTTAATGTTTTGAGAACCATTGCAGTACTTCATGATAGTTTTTGCTGACTAATATTATACTTGAATTTGAATTTGAATTCGTATATTTGTTGTACTTTGATATACATTTAGTCATCTATAAATAATGTCAATTTGATGAGTTTATATCTATTTAGGTATAATTTCATTAAATATAGATTAAAAAAATAGAATAAATGTAAATAATTGTGATTGAAAAAATATATATGAATACATAAATGATAAATGAGTAAAAAAATATAATAATAATAATTTAAAAATTTATGGTACTTTACGAAGGTTTTGAAACCTATAGTATTTTACGGAGGTTTTGAAACCCATGGTATTTTATGGGGGGTTTTGAAACCTATGTTATTTTATGGAGGTTCTAAAATTCATAGTATTTTATGGAGGTTTTAAAGTTCACGATATTTTATGAAGGTTTTAAAATTCATGATAATTAACCGGGGTTTTAAATTCACAAAACTTAACTGAGGTTTTAAAACATATCTTAAATATAAGAGGATAAAAAACTTTCGTTATTGAATGGTGCTTCTTGGGGTTCATAAAAATCTCGGTTAACACGTTCTCTAGGGATGGTTTAGCGAGTGAAATCAAAACCCCGGGTAAAGAACTTAGTAGAGGTTTTAACCCTAGGTAATGTAAAAATAAACCTTCGTTAAAAATATTTTTTCTTGTAGTGAATGCACCCTTGATTTTATTTTACACACTTCTATTGCAAGTGTACCACAAAAACCTGTTCTATAGTCCGAATTTTACTAAGTTGCACCCATCCTACCACTTAAAATAAACTCAACCTGATCATGCCATGTGGCAATCCTCACCTTCTAAATCTCTCCAACCATATGATGACACGTGTCATGATCCTCTACTCACTAAACTGACCAATCACGCAACGCATCCAACCATCTTCACAGATCTACTATCGCGAGCCAGAAACGTCGGAATAGCCATGCACCTTGTGGAAACTGGTAGCAGACCTTCGTCACTCCGCGTTCACGTCAGACCAGGTCGTTGGAGAAGACGACCACCGCGCCACACGCTGTTGGAGCAACTACAAGCATCTACGAAACCCTAATTTGGGAGAGAGAAGGAGCTGCCACATGTCATCCTCTAAATGGACACTGAAATGGTCAAAGTTGGTCAAATCTGGTAAAAAAGTCAAAAACTGGTCAAAGGAAAGGGGTTTAACTGCAAATATTGATATTTTTGGATGTCTATGCAAAATTGGACTAGAGGATTGAAAATGGGTTATTTAGAAAATTAATACAAATATTATTTGGTGATAATTTATCAGATATCTTTAAATAATTAATTTTTTTAATTATATCATAAATTATTAACCAACTATATTTGTCAATAGTCTATATCTCTCCAAATATCTTTGAATACTTATCTTTATCTTTATTTTAAAAGATATTTGAGAGGTTTTAGCAACATAAAAGCTAAGTCCAATTCCTATATAAAGAGACTAAGGGAGAAATAGAAAAAAAAGGTCGAGACATCGGAGTTTTGGAACCCTTATGGTGGCCTAATTTCGTTTCCTTTCTCTCTCTATTCTTCTCTCTTTATTTTGCATTCATGGAGTTCTAAACTTCTTGCGTTGATTCCATTGTAATTTCATAATTGAATTTTGAGGTTAGATCGATTAATTTCGTTGTTCTTTTTATTATTGTTGAGGTTTTCACTCATCTATGTCTTTTATCTTTGAATCACGTAAGAAGTAATGATTTTAAATCTATATGCATGTTGGTCATATAAGTCCAATAGTTTTTAAATTGAATTGAGACTTTATTTTGATTTTATTTAGAAACTTTCATATGATTAAATGAGTTTTTACCAATAATTGAGACTTTACTTTGGTTTAAGGTATTTACTCTAATTATAATTAATTGAGACTTTACTTTGATTAATTAAGCTTTTTATTTGGTGAGGAGATAAAAGAATAGACATGATTAGGCATAGTAAAATTTGATTGAGACTGTACTTTGGTTGAATTTATTGTGGATAATCTAAAAGTTCTCACTTTTAATTGAGACTGTACTTTGGTTAAAAGTGAGAACGCCAACAAATTAATTAAGACTTTACATTGATTAATTTGTAAATCTATAACAATAATTAATCGACCAATAATCTTTAGATAACCAATGATGAATCTATTTTGAAAAAGCAATGGAATCAATCTATTTTCTTTACTATTGTTTTTATTTCATTTTATCTTTTAAATTTTATTTCTATCTTTGTTTATCTTAATCCCCTATATTTTTTATTTTATTTGACCAACTCATTTGTATAGTTTTATAAGAACTAATTTGTTAAAAATCAATTCCGTGTTCGTTGGGAGACGACTTAAGGTTACTTGACCCATTCTATTTTCTTGACTATTATCTTAGCAATACTGAAGTTGCTGTAGTTTAGTAGTATTAATTTGATTGCGTCAATGACAGCGTTATCAAATTTGGCGCCGTTTTCGGGGAACACGGTTAGAATTTTTATCATTTTAGTTCTTATTTTAATTATTTTAATTATTTTTATTTCTTTTGATTTTATTTTTTATTTTTTATCACTAACATTTTTTTGCTCTCAATTATTTTTCGTAACATTTATTTTATTTTCTTTACTTATTTTATTTTGTTCCTGTAGAGAACAAATAAGATATATCGGACACAAGCGTTACCTTACTCTGGTCCGCAATCTCCTCAGTAGGCTTCCTCCCGGCCCATACGTGTCGCCTGTGGATATCGCGGTGTGAATTGGTTGAACCCGAGGGGGGTTACCTGCAGAAGAGACTCTGAAGCTCAAGTCAGTAAAATCTCTTAGAAAGTCAAATCTCGTGATTAGAAGAGTAATGAATGCGTACCGTTAATTCGTGGGGTCCATGCATATTTACAGATTATTAATTATGTCTGGCCATGTCATGGGCTGGGCCCTTGTTTGGACCGTAAGTGGGCTTGGGCCTTAACCCAGGTCCCTTAGTTCGATCATCGTGGGCCCTATTGGTATTACCATTAATGTTCTGAATTTGCCAAGTTCTTGCTTAGTTTTCTAGAGTTACCGGCCTAGACCGGTTACTCTTTAGCGGCTTCGGCCGCTGTTGTTCTTTTAGTGTGTTCGGCCGCTGTTGCTCTTTTAGCGGCTTAGGCCAATTACTTTGATTCACTTAGCGTATGTATGGTGATTATTATTATTTACGTCCTTGGTAGTTACATAGACGGGTTTTATGGTTATTATTCGGCTAGGCCGGCCAGGTGTGGTACATATTTTATTTTGTTTAGTTTTTTTTAAGCATAATTTTGTTTGAGGAATTTTGTTGGGAAATTTGTGAAACTAGTTGGGAAACACTTTGGCTAAGGAAAGATAAGGTACTTAAGTTGTCCATTGAGACGCACCTCTCTTTCCTAGAAGCCTACTCAACAAGCTTTCAACTTATTTATTTTTAGAAAACCTCTTTCAAAAATGCAAAATAATTTTTCATATGAAAATAATCAACAATGTGATTTTCAAGTGAACTATGATTACTATCCATAACAACCACGTGATTCATATGATTATCAACAACCAATTGTCACACCTACTTCTGCACCTGATATAAGTGGGTTAACTTTACAACAATTTAATGATCTATATCCTAGATCATCTTTTTTGGGATATGAGCAACAACCATATTCTGAGTGTCCACCTCAACAACCATATGTTCCAAATAGTTTTCAACAACAATTTGTACCACCACAACAAGTTGAAGCAACGAATGGACCATCCTACAAAGAAGTTATGATACTAATGGGAGAAGTTATAGAGAAATTAGAGTCCAGGGATGAAAGATTGCGAGTTGATCACGATGCAAAAATATTGAGCAAGAGTGGTATGAAAATAAGAAAATATTGTTTGATATGTTGAGGGATGCAAGTAAAAACAACTTCATAAAATTACTTGTAACTTTTAATACCACCCTTCAACCCCATCAGAGATTTCCTGAACATCCAAATTTTAACGCACTTCGTCATAAAATCAAAGATATGCTTCTGAAGTTGGCCATCAGAGCTGAACAAATGTTTGAAGATTTGAGTCAGCTAATGAATGATACAGTTAGAAAGGTCACTTTGGAAGATATGATGAATATGATGACTGAAATGATGAAGATGAATCAGACAGATCAGAAAGAGATGATGAATGCCGCCACACAAAGCTTGCAAAATCAGTCTGAAAAATTGATAGCGGAATCACATCACACTGATATATCTACTAATAGACCTAATGATACTAATAGTAATATGCCTACTGATGGACATATCAATTTTGCGAAAGATGTTGCTGATGAAGAAATTAAAGATTCTCACATAAACATAGCTACTGATGGATATGTTGATGATGCTCAATGTGAATACAAAGTTGTACCTGTTGATGAGGATATGAGTACAAATGATCATTTTCAAGAGCAAAGTTGTGAGAACAATACAATAGAGGAACCAAATGCAGTTGAAGAGCCAACGATATTTGAAGATGCAGCTGAAGCATCTACTATTGCAACTGACTTGGTTAATGATGAAGCAGTAGAGTCAACAACACCAGGTGAAAATTTTTGCTCAGAAGATGAAATTATGAGGATTATTGATGATCTGCTTAACCATCCGAATGCACCTGATAATGCTCAAGATGAGTTGAAGCCACACACTCCACACATCAAGTTTGTTGATGTGAATGATGTAAATAAGTTTTTAGTGGTTATCTTTGTTGACATGGCTGTAGAAAAAGAATAAAGGTTGTTGCAACAGGTAAAAACCTTAGATTCAAATTCTTTTGAAATCATTGTTGATAGAAAAGTTAATATGCATGAATATTTGTTTTTTGTTTTTGATTTTAATAAAAAAATAAAAAAAATTCAAAAATATGTTTTTTTGTTTTTAGTTTTCATAAACTTTAAAAAGTAAAAATTAAAAAAATGGTACAAGCTGATTTGTACTTTGTAAAATTAAAGAAAATAAATTTTGACATATGACCAAATTGAGTCAGAAGTCATAATTTTTTTCGTTTCCTCCCAAAATAAGTCCATCAAAGACATTTTTTTTAAATAAGTGTAGGGGAGACAAACTGTAGGTAGGATTTTTTTTTGTTTTTTGTTTTTATTTTCATTTAAAAAAAATTGTGATTTCTTTTCGAGAAAATTGTGAAAGTATAAACTTTTTACTAAGTGGAACTTTTAAACAATATGTCTCTTAAGAAATCCACCAAAAATATTTCTCTGTTTTCAATAAAACATATTGACATTGGATTTTTAGGATTTGATTCAGTAATTGGGATGATCATAATTCTGGTAAAATAAAAGTCATGTTGATATGAGTGGATTGTTTTTATGATTTGCTAATTGAGTTGATTTGAGAATTTCTTGATTAAATCTTTTGTGAAAGAGTTTAACCTTGTAAGTCTTGAGTCTTAATGCAAAGGATAGACCGCCATGTGCCATTCCTATTTTTTTCTTGAGTGACTTGCTCATGTTTGTTTATACTCAAATGTTTAACTTGACTCTTTTGTTTTGCATCTTAGGTAAATATGCATGATTTGATATGATTAAGGCATTTCTTGTTTTTAGCTACTTGGCCAAATAAGCCCACCTTGATATTAATCCATTGGTAGCCCCTTTGAGCTTTTAAACCTCTTCCTTTTTTCTTATTTTAAGCCTATTGCATAACCTTGAAAAGAAAAGACCATATTCTACCTTAGGAAGAAAGAAGGAGCTAATGGTTGTGTTCAGGAATGGTTGAGGAATAAAGTGTGTGGGTGAGTCTCTCACTCACAAATTAATAAAAATGACAAAAGAAAAAATTGTTGATGAAAAAGTGTTGAAATAATTGCTTTCTAAAAAAAAAAAGAGCAACAAAGCAATTGATGAAGAAACAAAGGAATATACATGATTAGGCAGCCCTCCATGGTTTTGATGGAATACATGATAATAATATGATGAAGGAAAGAAAATAAAAGGAAGAAGGAGAGATGTGGTGGATGACGGTATTTGCTAAAACCAGAGAGTTGCTAAGTGTGTAAGTTGTTTCGCTTCTGCTCCCTTAAGTCTCTTTATATAGGCTTCAACTGGACTTTGAGCTTTATCTGTCGGTTGCTAAAATCTTTTATTTTTATTTAATTAATTAGCAACTTAATTTCTGTCCAATTTCCAATTCTGCCCCTCTTATTTAACCATTTTTGAAGTTTTGACCATAGTTGATTGCTGGCTTTAACTAGTTGACCAATGTTGACTAATTGACTGTCCAATAGCAGCCTTACACGTGGCAGAGTGCTTTCTCTCTCCAAACTAGGGTTTCTCTCACACTTTGGCTGCGAAGGTGCGGTGGTGCGAGGTTCTGGTGTTGTTCCGGCGAGCGCAGTGGCTACGCGAATCTGATGCTTGAAGCTGCCATGGTTGTTTGCTGTGTGCTCGCGTGGTGTTGTGGCAATGGTGGTAAGATTTGCGTCAATGGCTGGAGATGATGGCGCAAGGTGCAGATTCGTTCACGGTGTGCGAGAAGATGAAGCTGTCTCGCGTCTGCAATGGTGCGAGGTTGGCTCTGTTGCGAAGCTGCAGGAATGACGCGGCGGCGTAGTGTGTGATGATGGAAAACGCTGTTGTGTGCTTGCGATTTCCGGGAAGATGATGAATCGAAGGTGCAACTCTGATTCGTGATCTGGCGTTGCAGCTACGAAGTGATGCCAGTTTCGCAGCTGCAATGGTTCAGAAACTTGGTGCTTGACTCCTCTCTTCTCCGGCGAGATGGTTGCTGGCTCATGGACTGCTGCTGGAGACGCGCTGCTGCTGTGCGTTGCAGGTGCGGTGGCTATGGTGGCAGAGCTTCTCTTCTCCTCGGGTGGCTACTGTTGCGTCGTTCACTATGGCGTGATGATGTAGGTACTGCTTCGTGACTGGTGCGAAGTGAATGGTGTGTTGTTGCAGTAGCTCACGGAAGGCATCAGTGGTGTAGATTTGCGTTTCCAGCAAGGTGAAATGGTGGCCCAAGGTTGCAGATCTGGTATAGGTTGGATGCGCGAATGGTGCACGATTTCCGGCATGGTGAAGCGCAATGGAGGTGCTAGAACGTGAATGGTGGCCGGCGAGAAGAAAGATGGTGGAACTGTGGTGGCCGGAGGTTTGACGATGAGATTGGCGGCGGCGACTGCCATGGTGATGGAAAGAGATGATGAAAATTAGGGTTAGGGTTTCATGTGTGAGATGGTGACATGGCAAGATCTGATTGGTCATTTTGGTGAATGGAGGATTATGACACGTGTCAGCATATGGTTGGCCTAATTTGCAAGGTGGGGATTGCCACATGGCATAATCTGGTTAAGTGGAGTTTAAGTGGTAGGAGGGGTGCAACTTAGTAAAAACTAGGGGTGCAGAACAGGTTTTTGTGGTCCACTTGTAGGAGGAGTGTGTAAATAAAAACTGGGGATGCATTTAGCTCCTGATTTATTCCTTTCCAGAATTTCCTGATTTTGGACTTATTTTGTAACGTTGAATATTTCAAATCCACACTATTAATGACCAAAAATAAATTCCAGCTGCGTTAACAAACGTTAGAATATCCAATAATATTTTATGCAACTAAAATCAATTTTTACGCCATCTTTACCAAACTTACTCAATAAATTCAATAATCACAAATCCTAATTAAAGCAATCCTTAAGCACAAAAAATTCAATTAAATCCCCAAATTTAAATATTAAATGAGGGCAAAAATTTGAACTCATCACTCACCCACACTTATCCTTTTGCATTCTTGGGCAAAATTGAATAATTTCAAAACTTTATTCTGAGTTTTTTTTTATTTCATATTTTCACTGGATTAAAGGAATGAATACAAATGGAAACAGATCAATCTTCTAGAAATCATGTTGTCATGCACATATAAATGGAAAGATTCTGTTTTTCACACATGAGTTAATCTTTTGAGTTTACAAGATAATCAAATATGAAAGAGAAACACTCAAGTTAAATGTATATTTTCTCACCAAAATTTGCTCAAGTGTTTTGGCTTGTGTTTCCACTCAAAATACCCATGCAAGTAAACACTTTCAATGCTTAGCAAGACTCTAATATTTACAGCTTTCATAAAACATGCATTCAAAAATCATGAGGACTTTTCACAGGTTATAACAGGGCCAAGGCAAAGGTAGGAAATTTTTTTAGGATTTTAGTGTTTTTGAAATAGTAAGGTAGAAAGAATTATGGAGCATAGTTTCAAAAACAATCCTTTTTTTATGTTTTTTTTTTCTCTTTTATCCTTTGTTGCTCTTTTTTCAGACAATAATCATTTTTCATTTCAACACTCTGTCATCAACAATTATTTTCCTTTTGCCATTTTTATAACTTTGTGGGGGAAATAATCACCCCCCACACTTTATTCCTCAACCAATCTTAACATAATCCACTAGCTCCCTCTTTCTCCCTAAAGCAAGGAAAAACATGGTCTTTTTCTTTTTAAGGTTTAGCAATATGCTCAAAACAAGAAAAAAGGGGTTTAAGCTCAAGGGGCTACCAATGGATCAATGTCATGGTTAGCTTATTTGGCCAAGTATCTAAAAACAAGAAATGCCTGAGTCATATCAAATCATGCATATTCACCTAAGATGCAAAACACAAGAATCAAGCTAAACATTTGAGTATAAACAAGACATGAGCAAGTCACACAAGGAAAAATAGGAATGACACATTGTAGTCCATCCTTTACAATAAAGCTCAAAACTCACAAGGTCAAAAACTCTTTCACAAAAGATTTATTCCAGAAACTCTCAAATCAACTCAATTAGTAAATCAAAGAAACAATCCACTGATAGCACATGACTCTTATCTTCCCAGAATTATGACCGTTCCAATTAGTGAATCAAATCCAAAAATCCAATGTCAATATGTTTTATTGAAAGCAAAATTTTTTTTGTTTTTTATTTTAATTTTTTTTAAGAAAACAAACAAAAAACAAAATTAGAAAAGAGAAACAAAACAAATAGAAAACAAAATCAGAAAAGGGGGAAATCTCCCCACACCCCCACACTTTATCCATGCATTGTCCTCAATGTATTCAATATGTATATAATGCAAAGAAAAAGTATGAAGTGTACTTACCTCCTCAAGGTGGAAGGTATGCGGGAGAAGTCAAGTTCATCCCATCCATCTTCTTATTCAGCATATCTTGATTTTCATTGAATATCCGAAGATGATGCCCATTAACTTTAAAAGTTCTTGTTGAGGATTCTTCCTTGATCTCCACTGCTCCATAAGGAAAGAATTCTGTAACAATGAATGGTCCTTCCCAAGTAGAACGCAACTTACCACTCATGTGACCAAGCTTGGATTTGTATAGTAACACCTTTTGGCCTACCTTGAAATCTTTTCTAGCCACAAGCGTTTGGTCATGGAAGTTCTTCGTTTTCTCTTTGTAGAACTTTGAGTTTTCATAGGCTGCAAGCCTAATCTCCTGTAGTTCTTGCAACTGAAGTTTTCGCTCACTTCCTGCTTCTTCCAAATCCAAGTTGCATGCTTTCACAACCCAATAGGCCCGATGTTCAATCTCCACAGGTAAATGACAAGCCTTTCCAAAAACCACCCTAAAAGGCGACATACCTATAGGTGTTTTGTAGGCTGTCCTGTGTGGCCAAAGTGCATCATCCAATCTTGTGGCCCAATCCTTTCGACTAGGCTTCACTACTTTCTCTAGTATCTTTTTAATCTCCTTGTTAGAGATCTCTGCTTGCCCATTAGTTTGGGGGTGATATGGTGTAGCAATGCGATGTGTCACCCCATACTTCTTCAACATGTTCTCAAGTAGCTTATTGCAGAAATGAGTCCCCTGGTCACTGATGATGGCTCGTGGTATCCCAAACCTACAGAAAATGTTAGACATGACAAAATTCATAACAACTCGAGAATCATTAGTCCTTGTAGCTATGGCTTCCACCCATTTGGAGACATAGTCTACAGCAAGCAAAATATAAGTAAACCTAGAAGAAGGAGGAAAAGGACCCATAAAATCAATACCCCAAATATCAAATACTTCACAGTATAGCATGGGTTGTTGAGGCATTTAATCCTTTCTTAAAATGGATTTGGCTTCCCTTTGACACTGCTCACAATTTTCATATACCCTCTGTGCATCTTTAAAGATAGTAGGCCAATATAATCCACAATCCAACACTTTCCTACTTGTTCTTTGTCTGCCATAATGTCCACCAAAAGGAGACGAATGACAGAACTCAAGCACATGAGGTATCTCGATATCTGTAACACACCTCCTTATGACTTGGTCACTACCAATGCGACATAAGATTGGGTCTTCCCAGATATAGTACTTTGCCTCACTTTTTAGCTTGGTTCTTTCATATTTGGAGAAGGAAGGAGGAATAGCAAAAACAACCAAATAGTTAACAATGTCAGCAAACCAAGGTTTTGGAAACATACCTTTGACAACAGTCAATGCTAGGAGGACTTCATCAGGAAAGTCATCTTAAATAGGAATGTTATCTTCTCCATTTTCAATCCTGCTAAGATGGTCGGCTACTAAGTTATGCGCCCCACTTCTGTCTAGAATCTCAATGTCAAACTCTTGGAGCAGTAGCATCCATCTAATCAACCTTGGCTTCGAATCTGCTTCAGAAGGAATTTTAATGCTGCATGATCAGTGTAAACAATTACCTTGGAACCAAGTATATACGGTTTGAATTTGTCCAAGGCAAACGCAACTGCCAATAATTCCTTCTCAGTTGTGGTGTAGTTAGCCTACACTGTATCCAATGTTTTGGAAGCATAATATATCACATGTGGTAGCTTCCCATCTCTTTGTGCAAGTACCGCTCCTACTGCAAAGTTTGATGCATCACACATAAACTCGAATGGTAATGTCAAGTCAGGTGGCTGGATGATAGGAGTGGTGGTTAGCGCCTTTTTCAAAGTATCAAAAGCATCTTTGCACCTCTCTTGAAAGTCAAATGGTATATCCTTTTGTAGTAAGTTGGAGAGAGGGTTGGCTATCTTGCTGAAGTCCTTGATAAACCTCCTGTAAAATCCTGCATGTCGAAGAAAAGATCGAACCTCTTCCACAGAAGAGGGGTAACGCAATTGTGAAATAATATCAATTTTAGTAGGATCTACAGATATACCATTCCTAGAAATAACGTGACCTAAAACTATACCTTATTCCACCATAAAATGACATTTTTCAAAATTTAAAACAAGGTTAGTTTTTTCACATTTCTCCAAGACTCTAGCAAGATTAGACAAGAAATGATCAAAAGATGAACCATATACACTAAAATCATCCATAAAAACCTCAATACAATGCTCCAACAAATCTGTAAAAATACTCATCATACATCGCTGAAATGTTCCAGGAGCATTGCAAAGGCCAAATGACATTTTCCTATAAGCATATGTACCGAATGGACAAGTAAAGGTAGTATTATGTTGATTTTCTAGGGCAATACAAATCTGAGAATACCCAGAGAATCCATCAAGAAAACAGTATTGAGACTTACCTGCCAATCGATCTAACATCTGGTTCATGAATGGTAAAGAAAAGTGGTCATTCCTGGTGGCCTGGTTTAGTCTTCTATAATCAATACAAACCCTCCAGCTATTCTGAATACGAGTAGGAATCAACTCGTTCTTCTCATTTTTGACCACGGTGATCCCAGATTTCTTAGGGACCACATGTACAGGACTCACCCAAGTGTTGTCAGAAATAGGATATATAATACTTGCTTGTAGCAACTTGGTGACTTCTTTCTTCACAACCTCCATCAGCTGAGGATTTAGTCTCCTCTGAGGTTGCCTTACTGGCTTAGCATCCTCCTCCAAGAGTATTCTGTGCATGTAGAAAGAAGGACTAATACCAGGAATATCTGGCAAGTCCAACCTATTGCTTGCTTGTGATCTTTGATAACCTACAATAGCTTTTGTTCCTACTAGTCAGTAAGCAAGGCAGATATAATAACATGGAGTTTCCCATCCCTCTCAAGATAAGCATATTTCAAATGAGATGGTAAAGGTTTCAACTCCAAATTGGGTGGCTGTTCAACAGATGGCAACATTTTACTGCCTAAGGTAATTTCAGCCACCTTAGCATCACACTCGGACGCCACAAAGGTATCATATAGTGACACCGCGTCCTCAATATCACCTGTTTTACAATTTTCTCTTTTGTCTAAAATCGAGCTCGAAATATTCGAAAAAGAAAAATCTAAAGAAGAAGAAAAACCAGATAAAACGTCCAAAAGTCCAAAAGTATAATTGTTCACTACATTACTCAATAAATCAATACAAAACAAATAAAGGTCTTCGGTCGGGTGCTTCATGGCTTCTAGCACATTGAACTTCACCTTCTCATCTCCTATCTCCACAATTAAGGATCCTGCATGCACATCTATCTTGGTACGTGTTGTCATCATGAATGGTCTTCCCAAGATGATTGTGGTTGAACTCATTCCTTCATCATCCTTCATGTCTAAGATGTAGAAATCTGCAGGAAAAATTAACTTGTCCACACGGACAAGCACATCTTCTAGCACACCTGCAGGATTAACTGTGCTACGGTTGGCCAATTGAATGACCGCACCAGTAGACTTAAGACGTCCAAGATGAAGTGAAGTAAAAACTGATAAAGGCATTACATTAATGGAAACTCCTAAATCTAACATAGCATTATCAAATTTAGTACTTACTATAATGTAGGGAACAAAAAACATACTTGGATCCTTACATTTTTGCGGCATTCTGACTGCAGGTTTCTTAATTAAGCTAGAGACGTTTCTTCCCATGTTCACTACCTCTTTGTCCATAATACGCCTTTTATTTGTACATAATTCTTTGAGAAACTTGGCGTATTTAGGAATTTGTCTTATAGCATCCAACAAAGGGATGTTTATCTCCACTTTCTTGAAAGTATTCAAGATTTCTTTGTCTAACTCCTCCATCTTTTTAGTTTTTGGTTTCAAACGGTTTGGATAGGGAGGAGGAGGGGAATAAGGAGACAAATTTTCAGAGGAAGTATTAGGGGATACCAACCTGGAGTTATCACTAGGTGCAGGCATTTCAGATGTTGCTTGTGTTTCTTCATCTGATCTTCCGCTTTCATTATCAGGTACAACTTCATTTTCCTTATCTTCATCTTTTTGTGCATCCCCAAGGCCTTGTATTTGCTTACCCGATCTTAAAGAAATAACACTTACATTTCGCGGTTTAATTACAGTTTGGGCAGGCAAATTGCTTGAACCTTGTTGAGACTTCATCTGATTTAACTCATTTGCCATTTGTCCAATCTGGTTCTGCAAATTTTCAATTGTTGCTTCCATCGTCTATTTCAACTCATTGATTTGTTCCTTCATCATGTTAGCCATCATTTTCATCATTGCTTCCATGTTTAAATCACCAGAGGTTGCACTTGGTTGTGGTTATTGCCTCTGTTGAGGTGGAACATAGACTTGTTGGTGTTGAGGCTGTTGATTTCCCCATTTCTGGCTGGGATATTCCTTCTAATCTGAGTTGTACTTGTTGGAGGACAAATCATAGTTGTATTGCTGTTGAGGTGGTCTATTATTGCCATAAATGTTTGCAGCATATGCTTGAGGTTGTTCACCGTCTAGCGTCCTTGTCTCTTTTAACATAGAACAAGCCTCGGTAGGATGATTAGTAGAAGCACAAATTCCACATAAGGTAGAAGGGATAGGTTTTTTCTGTAAGTCTGTCAAGGTCCTTACCATGGCCGCTAAGTCATCCAAATTCCCTTCTATTTTCTTGTGATCTGCAACAGATGAAGCTTCTACTCCATGGGTTCCCTTCAATAGAGTTATAGAATTACTCCTGGTGGTAAATTGTTGATGGTTCGATGCCATATTCTCAATTAATTGTCTCGCATTTGTTGGTGTTTTGTCCACCAATGACCCTCCACTTGCAGCATCTATCATTTGTCTTTCCATGATACTCAATCCCTCATAAAAGTACTGAATGAGGAGATGCTCGTTTATTTGATGATGAGGACAAGAAGCACATAACTTTATGAATCTTTCCCAATACTCGTGAAGATTTTCTCTTTCTTGTTGCCTTATCCCATAAATATCTTTGCGAATAGTAGCAACTCTAGATGCTGGAAAAAACTTTTCCAGAAATAATCTTTTCAGAGTCTCTTAGGTATTGATGGATCCTGGAGGAAGGCAACATAACCAATTCTTAGAGGCATCCTGCAATGAGAATGGAAAAGCCTTAAGCTTAATATGTTCCTCTGTCAAGTGATGGTACGGGTCTTCTCCTGCTAATCCATGGAATTTAGGTAGAAGATGGATTAATCCAGACTTAAGCTCACATTCTCCATCTGGATATTGGATGCACATATTTTGTGTAATTGCTGCATCTGGTGAAGCCAACTCTCTTATTGTTCTTTCTTCCATTCTATCTTCTTGAATTTCTGGTTCAGGTGATGGATCAGAAGATATGTTAATCACCGTAGGTGATTCTAGTGGTACACTTTCAGTGGTAGGTTCAGATGATGGCGGTGCTCTTCAGTAGAACACTCAAGTTCAAGTCTCTTGCGTGATTTATGCAAGTTCTTTTCAAGTTCTGGAACAAGTTGATAGAATTGACCTGGGTTGGCTCGAGTCATGCACTACGCAGTCCACCTGAAAGTGTTCCTCTATTTTTTTTTTCTTCTTATTCTTGTTTTGGAGAAAGATTTCAAGAAAGAAATAAGTTAAGATGTCGTTGGGTCTACTCCCAGGAAAGAGAGGTGCGTCACAGTGGACAACTTAAATACCAAGTCTTTCCTAGAAAGAGTTTTCCTAACTAGTCTCAAACAAATTTCTTAAAAGAAATTCTTAATCAAAACAAAAATAGAATTTTGCTTGAAATATATAAAAAGAAAACTAAAGACTACAAAAAACACAAACTCTATTAAACGTATATGCGTAAAATAAATAAATGAATAAAAACAAAATCAAAATATAAGAAATACTAACCGTATTCCCCGACAACGGCGCCAAATTTGACATCGCTTTCGTTAGGCGATCAAATTACCACTACTTAACTTTAGCAACTTCAGTATTGCCAAGTTAGTAGTGAACAAAATAGTTAGGGTTAAGATAACCTCGAGCCGTCTCACAACGAATACAAAATTGATCTCAAATATTTGATTCTTAGAAACATGCAATTAAAACTAGTAACAATAAAAATATAGGGGTTTTGATACGCAAAGAATGAATGACATGCAAATAAAAGATCGTAAACACAATAATAGTAAATAGGTCAATTTCACTGCTTTTTCTAAATAGGATTCTTCATTGATTATCTAGAGATTATTGTTAAATTAATTATTGTTGTTGATTTACAAATCAATCAATGTAAAGACTCAATATATTTGTTGGCATTCTCACTTTTAATCAAAGTACAGTCTCAATTAAAAGTGAGAATTTTTAGATTATCCATAGTAAATTCAATCAAAGTACAATCTCACTTAAATTTTACTATGCCTAATCATGTCTATTCCTTTTTTCTTCATCAAATAGAAAACTCAATTAATCAAAGTAAAGTCTTGACTAATTTTAGTTAAAGTAATTACCTCTAATCAAAGTACAGTCTCAATTATTGGCAAAAACTTATTTAATCAAATGAAAGTTTCTAAATAAAATCAAAGTAAAGTATCAATTGAATTTAAAAACTTTTTCACTCATATGATTAGCATACATGTAGATTTAAAATCATTATTTTCTATTCAATTAAGAAACGAAGGACATAAATAAGCAAAAAAAAAAAACCACAACAATAATCAAAAGAACAAATAAATTAATTCATCTAACCTCAGAATCCAGTTAAGAAATTACAGTGGAATCAACACTAAAAGCTTAGCCCTCCATGGCTTTGATGGAATACATGATAATAATATGATGAAGGAAAGAAAATAAAAGGAAGAAGGAGAGATGTGGTGGATGACGGTATTTGCCAAAACCATAGAGTTGCTAAGTGTATAAGTTGTTTCACTTCTGCTCCCTAAAGTCTCTTTATATAGGCTTCAACTGGACTTTGGGCTTTATCTATCGGTTGCTAAAATAATTTATTTTTATTTAATTAATTAGCAACTTAATTTCTGTCCAATTTCCAATTCTGCCCCTCTTATTTAACCATTTTTGCAGTTTTGACCAGAGTTGACTGCTGGCTTTGACCAGTTGACCAGTGTTGACCAGTTTGACTCTCCAATAGCAACCTGACACATGGCAGAGTGCTTTCTCTCTCCAGACTAGGGTTTCTCTCACACTTTGGCTGCGAAGGTGCGGTGGTGCGAGGTTCTGGTGTTGTTCCGACGAGCGCGGTGGCTGCGCGAATCTGATGCTTGAAGCTGCCATGGTTACTGGCTGTGTGCTCGCGTGGTGTTGTGGCAATGGTGGTGCAGATCTGCGTCAATGGCTAGAGATGATGGCGCAAGGTTCAGATTCGTTCACGGTGTGTGAGAAGATGAAGCTGTCTCGAGTCTGCAATGGTGCGAGGTTGGCTCTGTTGCGGAGCTGTAGGAATGACGCGGCGGCATAGTGTGATGATGGAAAACGCTGTTGTGTGCTCGCGATTCCGATAAGATAATAAATCGAAGGTGCAGCTCTGATTCGTGATCTGGCGTTGCAGCAACGAAGTGATGCTAGTTCCGTAGTTGCAATGGTTCAGAAACTTGGTGCTTGACTCCTCTCTTCTCCAGCGAGATGGTTGTTGGCTCACGGACTGTTGTTAGAGACGCGTTGCTGTTGTGCGTTGCAGGTGCGGTGGCTATGGTGGTGGAGCTTCTCTTCTCCTCTGGTGGCTACTTATGCATCATTCACGGTGGCGTGATGATGTAGGTGCTGCTTCGTGACTGGTGCAAAGTGAATGGTGTGCTGCTGTAGTAGCTCACGGAAGGCATCACTAGTGCAAATTTGCATTTTCTGGCTAGGTGAAATGGTGGCCCAAGGTTGCAGATCTGGTAGAGGTTGGATGGGCGAATAGTGCGCGATTTCCGAGATGGTGAAGCGCAATAGAGGTGTTGGAACGTGAATGGTGGTCAGCGGGAAGGAAGATGGTGGAACTGTGGTGGCCGGAGGTTTGGCGGCGAGATTGGCGGTGGCGGCTGCCATGGTGATGGAAAGAGATGATGAAAATTAGGGATAGGGTTTCATGTGTGAGATGGTGATGTGGTAAGATCTGATTGGTTATTTTGGTGAGTGGAGGATTATGACACGTGTCAGCATATGGTTGGCCTAATTTGCAAGGTGGGGATTGCCACATGGCATAATCTGGTTGAGTGGAGTTTAAGTGGTAGGACGGGTGGAACTTAGTAAAAACTAGGGGTGCAGAACAGGTTTTTGTGGTCCACTTGTAGGAGGAGTGTGTAAATAAAAACTGGGGATGCATTTAGCACCTGATTTATTCTTTTCCAGAATTTCCTGATTTTGGACTTATTTTGTAACTTTGACTATTTCAAATCCACACTATTAATGATAAAAAATAAATTCCAGCTGCATTAACAAACGTTAGAATATCCAATAATATTTTATGCAACTAAAATCAATTTTTACGCCATTTTTACCAAACTTACTCAATAAATCCAATAATCATAAATCCTAATTAAAGCAATCCTTAAGCACAAAAAATTCAATTAAATCCCCAAATTTAAATATTAAATGAGGGCAAAAATTTGAACTCATCAGCAATAAACGAAAAAGAGTAGTTTTTCAAATTATGCTCCATTATTCTTCTTACATTACTATTTCAAAAACCCAAGAGTCCTAAAATTTTTCCTACCTTTGTCTTGGTCCTATTATAACCTGTGAAAAGTCCTCATGACTTTTGATTGCATATTTTTTGAAAGTTTGTGAATATTAGAGTCTTGTTAAGTATTAGGAGTGTTTACTTGCATGGGTATTATGAGTGAAAACACAAGCCAAAACACTTGAGAGAATTTTTGTGAGAAAATACACATTTAACTTGAGTACTTTCTTTCATAATTGATTGTCTTGTGAATTCAAAAGATTAACTCATGTGTGAAAATAGAATCTTTTTGTTTGTTTATGCATGGTAACTTGATTTCTAGAATATTGATCTGTCTCAAGTAAGGTTCATTCCTTTGATCCAGTGTTGATGTGAAATAAAATACCTCAGAACAAGTTTTGAAATTGCTCAATTTTGTCCAGGAGTGCAAAAGGATAAGTGTGTGTGTATGATGAGTGTGTATTTTTGCCCTCATTCAGTGTTTAATTCTGGGTATTTAATTGAATTTGTATGCTTAAAGAGTGATTTAATTGACAGTTCTAATAATTAGGCTATTTGAGCTTGTGTGATAGAAATGTCTTAAAGAGTGATTTTTAGCTGCATAAATTATTTTTGGATATTTTAATGTTTGTTGATGCAGCTGAAGTTAAGATTAAGCTCATTCAAGATGGGAAAATAAATTGATTGAAGTTACAGAACACCTTTAAATAAGTCTAAAATTAGCAAGTTCTGAAAAAATCACTAATGCACCCCCGGTTTTATTTTACACACTTCTCTTGCAAGTTGCACCCCTCCTACCATTTAAACTACACTGAACCAGGTCATGCCATGTGGCAATCCTCACATTCTAAATCTCTCCAACCATATCATGACACGTGTCATGATCCTCCACTCACTAAACGGACCAATCATACACTGCCACATCACCATCTCCCAAAATGAAACCCTAATCCTTAAATGAAACCCTAACCCTTATTTTCATAATCTCCATCCTTCTCGCCGGTGAAACGTAGCAGCCACCACCATCTTCTTCCACGCACCTGTACCATGCTTGAGCAAGTGCCATGAGCGAACCAGATCTACATATGTTCGTTGTCAGCCACCGTCCCACCTGCAACGAACCATAACCACGGCCAACCTCCATGGAAGCCACCGTGTCACGCTCAGCAGCACCACCTTGACAACCAATTTTTGTTTCCACACGAACCAACACATGGGCGATCCAGATCTGCACGCGTGCCTGCACCTGCAAGCATCCAACCATCTTCACAGATCTACACTCGCGAGCTAGAAATGTCGAAACAACCTTGCACCTTGCAAAAACCGGCAGCAGACCTATGTCCCTCCGCGTTTACGTCAGACCAGGTCGTTGGAGAAGACGACCACCACGCCACACACCATTGGAGCAACTACAAGCATCTGCGAAACCCTAATTTGGGAGAGAGAAGTAGCTGCCACATATCATCCTATCAATGGACACTGAAATGGTCAAAGTTGGTCAAATCTGGTGAAAAAGTCAAAGACTGGTCAAAGGAGAGGAGTTTAATTGCAAATATTGATATTTTTGGATGTCTCTGCAAAATTGGACTAAAGGATTGAAAATGGGTTATTTATAAAATTAATACAAATATTATTTGGTGATAATTTATCAGATATCTTTAAATAATTAATTTATTTAATTATATCATAAATTATTAACAACCTATATTTGTCAAATAGTGTATATCTCTCCAAATATCTTTGAATACTTATCTTTATCTTTATTTTGAAAGATATTTGAGAGGTTTTAGCAACAGAAAAGCTAAGTCCAATTCCTATATAAAGAGACCAAGGGAGAAACAGAAAAAAAAAAGCTCGGGACTTTGAAGTTTTGGAACCCTTAGGGGGGCCTAAGTTCGTTTCCTTTCTCTTTCTATTCTTCTCTCTTTATTTTGCATTCATGAAGTTCTAAACTTATTGGGTTGATTCCATTGTAATTTCTTAATTGGATTCTGAGGTTAGATCAATTAATTTCTTTGTTCTTTTTATTATTGTTGAGGTTTTCATTCATCTATTCTTTTATCTTTGAATCACGTAAGAAGTAATGATTTTAAATCTATATGCATGTTGGTCATATGAGTCCAAGGGTTTTTAAATTGAATTGAGACTTCACTTTGATTTTATTTAGAAACTTTCTTATGATTAAATGAGTTTTTACCAATAATTGAGACTTTACTTTGGTTTAAGGTATTTACTCTAATTATAATTAATTGAGACTTTACTTTGATTAACTAAGCTTTTTATTTGGTGAGGAGATAAAACAATAGACATGATTAGGCATAGTAAAATTTGATTGAGACTGTACTTTGGTTGAATTTATTGTGGATAATCTAAAAGTTCTCACTTTTAATTGAGACTGTACTTTGGTTAAAAGTGAGAATGCCAACAAATTAATTGAGACTTTACATTGATTATTTTGTAAATCTATAACAATAATTAATTGAGCAATAATCTTTAGATAACCGATGATGAATCTATTTTGAAAAAGCAATGGAATCAATCTATTTTCTTTACTATTGTTTTTATTTCTTTTTATCTTTTAAATTTTATTTCTATCTTTGTTTATCTTAATCCCCTATATTTTTTATTTTATTTGACTAACTCATTTGTATAGTTTTATAAGAACTAATTTGTTAAAAATCAATTCCGTGTTCGTTGGAAGACGACTTAGGGTTACTTTACCCTTTCTATTTTCTTGACTACTATCTTAGCAATACTGAAGTTGCTATAGTTTAGTAGTATTAATTTGATCGCGTCAACGACACCGTTATCACACGCTCTCAGGTTCCTAATTCTAATATTTTCTTATGATTTTGTAGTTTGTTATGTATTAGTTTTATATTTTATATATGTGGTTAATTATTTGTTTAAATATGTTTGATTTTCTTATAGTGTGAGTTAGCCTTAGTTTCTTGTTTGAGATTCAATACGAAAATTACGTATTGTCCCCGAGTTTTCATTTTGAAGATGATACATTACTTTTTAAAATTAATATTAAGGGATACAATACTAATAATTTAAATGTATTGAATCTTGAATTGTCCGATTGGACAATTTAAGAAGATTAATTGTTAGTTTTGAAATGGTGAATTTAGCCAAGAAGGTGGGGGGGGGGGTTGAATTGGCTTTATAAAACTTTTTCGAAAGCTTAAACCTCTTTTCAATTGAATTTAATGGACTGGAAAGTTTGGATGTAAATGCAGCAGACCAGTAAACTTTCAGTCGATTAAAAAATATAAAACAACAGACTAAATTGTTCTTGATGCTATGTAAATGAAGCAGACCAGTAAACTTTCAGTCGGCTAAAATACTGGAGAATTATGTCGAATGCAGAATTTGCGAATTCAATTCAAACAACAATCTTTTACATACAAGAGATGTTCCAATCAATAAAGCCTCAGATTACACAAGAACACATTAAATCACACCAAAGATCAAATTGCTTGATTTTCTTGAGTTTTTAAAGAGTTTCAAAGAGAGGGAGATGAGGGAAAGAAGAATGCACAACTATTTTTATACTGATTCACTCAATCACAAAGCTACATCTAGTTTACCAGGACAACCTGAGCCTGGTTTCCACTATATTCAAAAGTTTAAAAATCACACAACAAGATTACACTTTTGAACACTAAAACACATAAGATTTTTGACTCACAGAAAAATCCAGACACACAACCTACAAGAATCACACTTGCAGATCTGAAATCACATCAAGCAAGCCATCCAGAGGTACAAGAACATCCAAACCTGATAGTGGCTGTCCCTAGCCAACCATACATGTGTTCTTCAAAGCACGAGTTCTAGTTGTGTATTGTAGAGAGAGAACACTTCCCAAAGATGAATGACACAGTTTCGTTCAGAAAAACTCAGATTCGCACCTCTCCTCGCGAAAACACAACTTGTATAGTCTGGTTTAAGTGAAAACAGTCGATTGAATTTTCCGTACAGTCAACTGATTTCACCTTACTTAAGTGAAATCAGCCGATTGAAAAATAATTCAACTGACTGAATGCATTCATACCAGAAACTATATACAACAAGCCTTTTAACTTGTTAAAAATCGTTTTAACATATTAAAAGAGACACACTAAGGCACACAAGACATCTAACCTATGTCATATAGCCTATCAACAATGTATAACACTAACACATTACATTTAACATGTTATATACAAATTTAACACACTAAAACTTAATCTTCAAGAGGATCTTCATCAAACACTTAAGATCTTCATGCACATGGCTTTATCAATTCTTTGCTTTCAAGCTTGCTTGTGCCAACAATCTCCCCCTGAATTGATGAAGCCAATATCCTCGAGTTGAATTGATGAGCTAAGATCCATAGAGAAACCTAAAAAAACTTTTGCATACAAGATACAAATATTCCAAATATACAACCAAGCAAAAGCACACAAGCATACATACAAATCACATATGCATATGCTCCCCCTATCATTAATAATATGATTTAACATCAAATTTTAGATTAAGTTTGCAGTATTATATGATTCCAACATATTTATTTCAGATTTTCCAATTTTAACATAAATTTACTCATTCTAACTCATTTTTCTCCGCATTTGGATTCATCAAATGAAAGTAAATGCATAAATCAATTTGGAAAGATGAAAATTTTCATTAAAGCAAAACATAGGGGTGTATCAGGGCATATAAATCATGAAGCTAAAAACTGATATAATGATGTTTGCTAATGCGAAAACTCCGTTGTATGTCGGTTCAACTAAGTTCACGCGGTTATAAACAGTTTTAAGACTTATGAATTTAAAAGCGACCAATAGTTGGACAGGTAAAACTTTCATAGAATTGCTCGTGCTCTTGAATGAAATGCTTCCCGAGGAAAATACTCTACCCATTCGAAACTATAACGCTAAGAAAATTCTTTGTTCAATGGGTATGGTGTATAAAAGGATACATGCATATCCTAATGATTGCATATTATACAGAAAATAATTTGAAGATTTGAAAAAATGTCCAAAGTGTGGGCCATCATGGTACAAGTAGAAAATAAATAGTGAAGATAATGGTCAAATAGAAAAGGAAGGATCTACTTTGAAAGTAGTCTAGTACCTTCCAATCGTGCCCAAACTTAAGCGTTTGTTTGCAAATCCTAAATATGCTAAAAACCTTAGATGGCATGCAACTTAGAAAAGATGTGATGAACTACTTCGTCATTTAGCTCATTCAACGCAATGGAAAAATATTGATCAGGAATTTCCCAAGTTCGGTCAACAATGTAGAAATGTTCGGTTTGGCTTAGCTACCGATGGAATGAATCCATTTGGTAATTTAAGTACAAACCACAATTGTTGACCCGTTATATTATTCATTTACAACTTATCTCTTGGACTCTACATGAAGAGAAAATACATGATGTTGTCTATAATGATATGTGGTCCAAAGCAGCTTGGAAATGACATAGATGTTGTGGGTTGATGGGGTTGAAGTATTTGATGTTGTTGCTTCTTAAAATTTCATGATGCATGCAATTTTATTTTGCACAATTAATGACTTTCCAACTTATGGTAATTTGTCGGGGTATAGTGTCAAGGGTCATAAAGCATATCCTATATGTGAAGAAAACACTACATCTCATCAATTGAAAAACGAAAGGAAGATCGTGTATCTGCGCCATCAAAGGTTTTTAGAAGCTAATCATCCTTATTGAAGGTTAAAGAAAACATTCAATGGACATCAAGAGAATGACGAAGCACCAATTCCATTGACTGGCCTTTAAATTCATGAAAAAGTTAATAAAGTACATCATGTATTTGGGAAAACATCAAAGAAGTCATATGCATTGAGCCCTAGCAAGAAAAAATCAATATTCTTTGATCTTCCATATTGGTCGAAGTTACAAGTTAAGCATTGCATTGATATTGTGATAACCTAAATCGCGACGGAACAACGAACTAAAAAGAAATTGGTTTGAAAAAAGAGATTTGAAGTCACCACCATAGTTTTGTCTACAAAAACAAAACTATGGAAAACCATAAAAATAAAACAAAGTCAGCGAAAACCAAATTTAGGGTCCGGGATATGGTTACGCGTAGGGAAGGTATTAGCACCCTACAACACCAGCCAAAAGGCAATACCTTTAATTAAATTTGAAAAAGAGATGTGTCTATTTTAAATATTTATTTTTCCCATAATAAATTAAACATATATACTTTTTGAGTGAAAAGAACCAGCACAGATTAACCTTGGTCCTACGTATTCTCATTAAAAATGAGAAATCAAGGATATGTAATTATTTAATTTTTGAAAGTTGTCTTATGAAATTTTTGAAAATGAGTGTCATGCGACGCTTGCGGCCAAGTTGATACAAAAAACATTTTTATATTTTATTTTTGAAAAGGAGTGTCGTGCGACGCAAGCGGACGATTAGACATAAAAACATTTATATGATCTTTATATTTTATATTTTAAAAAGGAGTCTCGTGTGACGTGAATGGTCGATTAGACAACAAAACTATCTTTATAATTTTGGTATTTTAAAAGAGAGTGTCGTGCGACACGAACAGTCGATTAGATACTAAAACTATTTTTATAACTTTCAAATTTTAAAAAGGAAGTGTCATGTGACGCAAACGGTCAATTAGACACTAAAAGATAAAATAAATAAAATAATTTTAAATTTTATTTATTCTTATTTTTATCATTTTAAAAACTATTTTAATTTTTATTTCAATTTAAAATACTTTTATTATTTTAGAAAATGACGTGATTGAAATATGAGATTTAATTAAAAAATGGTACATTAGGAATAGAAAATGGGAGTGCATAAGTGAGTATGTGGTTGCAATGAGAAAAACTATACATATGGGAACGAGGTGCATAAAAAGAAACACGTGGTATGTAACATCTCATCCGGATATTACGATTTTAAATAAAATAAAATAGAAATAATACGTTAGTGTCATTTATTAAATCTCATTTCCTAAAATGCGGGAAATTTAAAACTTCATTACATAGTCAAATAAACTAAATCCAAATCATAAACTTGATTAAATCATAAGTATCGCAAAGTGTTTACAAAATTATTCCAAATCATAAAACAATAAAACTCTGAGAAAACTCTTTATCCCAGTCTAGCCCCGCTCCGGTGTACCGCGTACCGCACCTACAACATCATCTGCTCTCGTGTACCGCGTACATATTCATCACCAAACACAAGCAGATAGGGTGAGCTAACAAAATAAACATATATATATATATATATATATATATATATATATATATATATATATATATATGGCACAATTATACAATCACACAATCACACCGAAGGAAATCCATCCCTTGATATCCCATCACAAGGCCATCACCATGTTAATTGTGTTCTACGTCTTCTAATGAGTACCTCAAGGTGTCTTGCTGCCATACCTATCGGCCACAACCGATAGAGCACGTGCGGGAAACCATTGCTACGGATCACACACCGTAACACCAGGTGGAGTTCCCAAATATGAACAAAGTTCGCAACGTCCTAAGACTACCAAAATCGTCAATCAACTACTGAGGAAGGCAATCTATCTGGACCCATCCGTACTGGCCACAACCAGCACACTCACACCGACAACACTCTTCAACCCAAGCCACAACTCAAGAGTTCCTCGTGTTCATCCGCCATCCCGAGCCATAACTCGAGGGATGCCATTCCGAGCCACAACTCAAGGAATGCCATGTGCTTAACCCCTATCCCGAGCCACAACTCAAGGGATACGTTCCGAGCTCATCTCAAGGAACACCAGCAAACCCACATTTAAGATACCCTAGAAGCCTTGTAGATCACGCACATCATAGCAAGCATAACACCAATCTACTGCAGCAAAATCGCCTAGCAGGGGACACGTACCTCCAACAAAATATCATCCCCTAGTCATATAGACCATCCCAAGCATGCTCAAACAAAATATAAGCAGCAACACTCTAACAATTTTAAGCGCATGATGTTATGCACCAATGCAATTTAATATTGACACCCATGCCTTCACCAAACCAATTTTCCACATGTGACTAACCCAAAGGAACATTCAAAGTGATAGAGACTTACCACATAACCCAATTATGCTTCATTAGAAGTTACTTGAACTAATCAAGGGCTTATACATGTATTTTACAGACTCCAAAATTAGCAATATTAAGTAATGTATATCTCTAGCTACTAACCTCCAACTCCAATCTCCACCGTTCAAAGTGAAGAACCACATGTTATAGACCACGTGTCAAAATGTCACCTAAATCGGACGGTTCCTAGCGCCCAGAATCAGGATCCTGGCACCTGGCGGTACAAACCCAGCGTCGGGCGGTTCCTGTTCCGCAAAAATACGAAAAACAACATTTTCGTAAATCAGAACACCATGCCTCTCTAGTATGGCGCCTTGCGGCCAAAAGGGTGCCGTCAGGCGGTTCCTGCACATGCAAACCTTACCCTTTTATCAACAACTCTGATTTCCATCAATTTCTGACTCCATAGGATACGATCCCAGTTATTGGGATTACAGTCATCCCTAACACTTCCCATTCACGAATTCATTCACATTTTCCCCTTAGATTGCTGCCACTATAGAAACTCCCAATTCATCAACCCTAAGATAATATTCCTATTGTTTCATCCAATTTGGCCATCTATTAAATGACTTGCAATGATGTTTGACATCCAATCACCCCTTATCCATTAAAGTTTGCTTTCCCTCCTGTATTACGCCTGGTCGGCCCAATAAAACATGCCATCACTTATCATCCTGTGCCGCTATAGATGCACTGGCACAGGCTGGGGGACTGGTGTACTACACCTAGGCGACCTAACTTAGCCACAACCATGAGATCCGCCTACACAACCCCTCAAGGACGCGAACTATGATCATGTGTGGCAAACAATCAATAGTAAGCGACCTAAGCCGCCAACTTGAGCAAATAGAGCGAGAACTTGATAAACCTAACCCACTTCCAACCAGGATCGTAGGCCCTCAATAACCAAACTATGGGACTTGGACTTGGCCCAAGCCCAGCCATGGCCCAATCAAAAGCCCAGCCCACTACGTGGCCAAACATAATTAATAATCTCTAAATAGACATTGACTCCACGAATTAAAGGAACACATGCATTAATTCCCTAATCACGAGATTTGACTTTATGAGAATCCTTAGCTGACTTGAGCGTCGAAGTCTCTTCCGCAGGTAACCCCTCCCGGGTCCAAATCGGTCTAAATTGAGACATCAGCAGGCAGTGCATACATACCGGAAGAAAGCTTGCTAGGGAGATTGCGGATTAAGGTAAGGTGATACTCAAGTCTGAAATCTCTTATTTGTTCTTCGCAGGAACAATTTGTGCCCACCATAGGGCACAAAGTGATACTTTACGGATCAACCTGCTTTCTCTTGAAGATGGTCTCAACCCGCAGCACCTGCTAATACCCCATCGGACTTGGCCACTATCCTGGAACGCCAAGCCAAAATGCAACAAGAGCTAGCTGATTTGAAAAAGCGCAGTGCTGATGAAATGTGTCGCAACCTAAATCGCAACGGGACGACGAACTAAAAATAAATTAATTTGGAAAAAGAGATTAGAAGTCGCCACCATAGTTTATTTTGGAAAACTATGGAAAACCATAAAAATAAAATAAAGTCTGCGAAAACCAAATTTAGAGTCCGGGAGTCGGTTACGCGTAGAGAAGGTATTAGCACCCTATAGCGTCCGCCTAAAGGCGGTACCTTTAATTAAATTTGCAAAAGATATGTGTTTATTTTAAATATTTATTTTTCCCATAAATATGAAAATATTGAACAAAATTGTTATTTTTTTATTAAAAAGGACCCAACAAGGATTAACCTTGATCTTACGTATTTGAAAATGATTTGGAAAACCTTTTGATTTTTGGGAAGTGAACCTGACAAGGACTTGCCCTGCTCCTACGTATCTCCATTCACAATGAAGAATCAAGGATCACGTAGTTCTTGAGAACCTTGATTAAAATATTTAATTTTTAAAGTTGTCTTTTGACATTTTTGAAAATAAGTGTCATTTGACGGGTGCGGCCAGGTTGACACAAAAATCATTTTTTATACTTTGTATTTATGAAAGGGAGTGTCGTGCGACGCGAGCGGTCGATTAGACATCAAAAATATTTTTATAGTTTTTTATATTTGTGAGAAGGAGTGTCGTGCGACGCGAGCGGTCGATTAGACACCAAAAATAATTTTTATAAATTTTATTTAAAAAGAAGTATCGTGCGACGCGAGCAGTCGATTAGATACCAAAACTATTTTTATATTTCTTCTATTTAAAAAGAAGTATCATGCGACGCGAACGGTCGATTAGACACTAAAAGATAAAATAAATAGAATAATTTTAAATTTCATTTATTCTTATTTTTGAAAATTTTGAAAATTATTTTAATTTAAAATATTTTTTATTATTTTTGAAAATGATATGATTGAAATGTGATATTTAATAAAATAAAAAGGTAAAATTGGAAATAGAAAATGAAAATGAAAGTGCATAAATAAATATGTGGGTGCAATGAGAAAAACTACACACGTAGGAATGGGGTGCACATAGAAGAAATGCATGGGGCATAAAGTAAACGCATCCTAGTCTAAAAAGGAAATTAAAGAAGTGGGGTGTGTGCTTAGTGAAAACGCAGGTACATGAGGTAAAATAAAACTTAATGTTAATGTAAGGGGTGTGAGGTTATTACATTTGGGAGTGCATGAAAAAAAAAACAAATGGTCCAATTATGAAATAAATCTGCATAGGTGTGAGAATTAAGTTATGGGGGTTCACGAAGAATAATTAAATGAATCTTCCAAAACCTTAAACCTAAATCAAATCCAGAATGCACATCACTTAAACTCTTCTTCCCCAACTTCATCTTCTACCTCCCACACAAAGCCACCACGCAAACACCATTGCTGCTACTCACGGCCAAACCGCCGACGACACTACTCACGGCGGCACCACCCACGACGGTACCGGCAGCCATCTACGCCACCACAACATCATGTGCGTCCACCAATCACGTTCAAAACGCAACCATGCTCGCGGCAAAGCCGCCAACGGTGATGACAACCACTCTCGGAGGTTTGTAAACGTCGGCACTGCTCACCACTGCACCACTTATAGCCATGCGAAACATTACCGCACCGTCTCCTCTGCTCGCGTCTTCTTCGGGCCACCAAGACCACTGCCGCGGTTGCCATTCCGTCAAAGAGATCGTTGCCAACTACTAATGCCTCTTACATCGCCATCTTCCCTCTCTGTTTCTCGAAGCCTATTCCACCCTTCCCCCATTTCTTCACCGTGATTTATTGATTTTCTTGCTCTTTCTTGTACTGTTTTTTTGTTTTGATTTTTTTCTGTCTTTGTACGAAGAATGGTTTGGATGAAAGTGTGTGAAAAAATGGGTGCAGAGGATGGTTGATGATGGCTTAAAAATGTTAGAGAAGATGAAAGTGTTTGTACGTAAATCTCTCCAAAAATTCTCTCTCCTTTTAAAATAAAAGTTCACTAATTTAATAAAAAACTGTCCGCGCGCGGTTGTGAATTACGTGAGCGGTAGTTGAAACCGTGAGAGAAGTTGAAATCATAAGAAAAAACTGTTTTTGTGTTTTTTTAATTTTTTTAATTTTTAATTTAATTAATAAAAAAAACGAAAAGTAATTAATACTAAATAATTTTTTAACTTTTTAACTTTTTTAATTTTTTTAAATTTTTTATTAAATCTGATTTTTATTTTAATTAAAGAAAATAAAATATAATTATTAATAAATAATATTTTTTTAACTAAAAAAAAACTTTATTTTACTTAACTTAAAAATTAAAAACATAAATTAAAAAACATTTTTTTAATCCTTTTTATTATAAACAATTTTTTAAACAATTTTTTTTATTCTTTAGTTAACACTTATTTTTTGTTGTTTTTTTTTAAAAAAAAATTTTACTCACTTGGACAAAATTGAGTGTTGACAGCTATCTGTCGCAACCTAAATCTCGACGGGACGACGAACTAAAAATAAATTATTTGGAAAAAGAGATTAGAAGTCGCCACCATAGTTTATTCTAGAAAACTATGGAAAATCATAAAAATAACATAAAGTCCGCAAAAACCAAATTTAGGGTTCGAGAGTCGGTTACGCGTAGGGAAGGTATTAGCACCCTATAGCGCCCGCCCAAAGGCGGTACCTTTAATTAAATTTGCAAAAAAGATGTGTTTATTTTAAATATTTATTTTTCCCAAAAGTAAGAACATAAATTGAACAAATATATTTTTGAGTGAAAAGGACCCGACAAGGATTAACCTTGGTCCTACGTATTCTCATTAAAAATGAGAAATTAAGGCTACGTAGTTCTTTATAAAATTATTTGAAAATGATTTGGAAAACCTTTTGATTGTTGGGAAGTGATCCTGACAAGGACTTGTCCTGCTCCTACGCATCTCCATTCACAATAGAGAATCAAGGATCACGTAGTTCTTGATAAAAATTGATTAGAATATTTAATTTTTAAAGCTGTCTTTTGACATTTTTGAAAATGAGTGTCATGCGACGCGTGCGGCCGGATTGACACCAAAATCATTTTTTATATATTGTATTTTTTCGAAGTGTCGTGTGACGCGAGCAGTCAATTAGACACCAAAATATTTTTATAATTTTTATTTAAATAGAAGTATCGTGCGACGCGAGCGGTCGATTAGATACCAAAACTATTTTTATAATTTTTATTTAAAAAGAAGTGTCGTGCGATGCGAATGGTCAATTAGACATCAAACACCTCGTTATAACTTATTTATTGATAAGAAAGAGAGTGTCATGTGATGCGAACGGTCAATTAGACACCAAAAACATTTTTAATATTTTTGCATTTTAAAAGAAAGTGTCGTACGACACGAGCGGTCGATTAGACACCAAAATAATTTTTATATTTTTATATTTTTAAAAGAAGTGTACTGTGCGGCGAACGATCAATTAGACACCAAAAGCAATTTTTAATATTTTTGCATTTTAAAAGAAAGTTTCGTACGACGCGAGCGATCGATTAGACACCAAAACAAAGAATAAAGAAAATAATTTTAAATTTTTATTTATTCTTATTTTTGAAAATTATTTTAATTTTTATTTCGATTTAAAATATTTTTATTATTTTTTGAAAATGACGTGATTGAAATGTGAAATTTACTTAAAAAACGCGGAAACGTGATACATAAAGAAAAATGCGGGGTGCATAAAGTAAACGCAGGGTGCATAAAGTAAACGCGGGGTGCATTAAAGTAAAACGCGGGGTGCATAAAGTAAAGTAAACCATTATATCTAAGAAGAAAATAAAGGAAATAGGTGTGTGCTTAGTGAAAACACATGTACGTAAAGTAAACTAAAACTTAATGAAAGGGGTGTGGGGTTATTACATTGGGGAGTGCATGAAGCAAATAAATAAACAAAATCCAATATTAAAAGCAAGGGTGCATAAACTGAAATCTGGAGGTACGTGAAGAAACAACTTAAATATGCTAACCTTAATTAAAACAGAGGTGGTGCGTGAATGAATTATAGTGGTGCATGAAGTAAAAACGTAAATCTGCTAACTTTAATAAAAGAAGAGGGGGTGCGTGAATGAACTATGGTGGTGCCTGAAGTAAAAACTTAAACCTGCTAACTTTAATAAAAGAAGAGGGGGTGCGTGAATGAACTATGGTGATACAAGAAGAAAAAACTTAAACAAACCCTAAAGCCATATATAAAAAACGCAACTCTTACTTCGTCTCCTACCTCTCGCGGCCACCACCCAAACACCATGACCGTCCCTGTTCGAGACCCACAAGCGGACCACCACCGGCGGTGAAAGGCCAACAACGGCGGCAACCCCTAATGCCATCAAATGACGTTACCAACTCCAACACCTTCTCACATCGCATCACCCCAGAATCCAACACTGGTTCAACCGTGGCTCGCTATCTCTCTTGCCGTGACCACCACAGCAACGTCGGTGACCACCGCAAACCAACACTTACTAAAGCCGACACCAACATTACACTTCACAGAATGACAATGTTCACCGCTGAATTTTATTTTCCAGTGACAAATCCACTCCTTTCTACTTCTTTCTATTTCATTATTTAATTGATAAGCATTGTAAAAAAAAGAACAGAGAAGTATTTTTGTGATATGAAACTGTTTCAATTATTTTTACCGACATATAATCAATCAATCAAAAGCCTCAACTCAGAACATCATACAACAGTCAAAAGGTTTGAAGATAGAAAATGCGTACCTCTTACAATTCTGCCTTTGATTCCAAAAATTGTTGGTTTACCAATTGGTTCTCTTTTGTTGCAATTCTGAATTCAATGATTTCAATAAAAAAGTTGCATAGCCATGGTGCCAAAAATATGCAGAGAATATTTTTATGATGAAATTAACGTGTGTGTGTGGTAACCCCCTAGTTCTTGTGTTAACTTCATTAGCAGATGGGGTGGGCAGCAGTTGGAAGAAGTTGGGATAGAAGAAAAAAACTGTTCCCTCCAATCCACAATTTTAATTTTTAATTTTTAATTTCTGAATTTATTAATTAATAAAAAACGAAAATATATTTTTTAATTATATATATATATATATATATATATATATATATAAACAAAAAGATTATTTTACTTAACGTTTAAAAACATAAATTTAAAATCTTTTATTATTTAACTTTTATTTATTATTATTTTATTAACAATTTATTATTTTTTATCTTCTTTTTTTTATGTAACACTTATTTTTGAATATATATATATATATATATATATATATATATTATTTTATTTTATTTTTATTTTTATTATTGTTATTTTATTTTATATATTTTTTATTTTTAAAACAACATTATTTGCCCGGACGAAATTTGGTGTTGACAGCTGCCCCTCTTTTCTTATATCTTACTAGATGATACGAAAAATTAGTCATTTTCGTATCATCAAAGTAAAATATAAGAAAAGACAGAAACACTAATTTCATCTGGGCTCTAAAAAGAAATCACATCAATGTAAAACATTTAAGAAAAACAATGACCATTCCATCGAAAAGGGTCTTGATATGAAAGATCGATGACCAGTGCATTTGCAGAGGGCCTCGATATGAAAACATATGAAAATCAATGACCATTCCATCGAAGAGGGTCTTGATATGAAAGATCGATGACCATTGCATTTGCCGAGGGCCTCGATATGAAAGATCGATGACCAGTACCTTTGTAGAGGGCCTCGATATGAAAACATATGAAAATCAATGACCATTCCATCGAAGAGGGTCTTGATATGAAAGATCGATGACCATTGCATTTGCATAGGGCCTCGATATGAAAGATCGATGACCAGTACCTTTGTAGAGGGCCTCGATATGAAAACATATGAAAATCAATGACCATTCCATCGAAGAGGGTCTTGATATGAAAGATCGATGACCATTGCATTTGCAGAGGGCCTCGATATGAAAGATCGATGACCAGTACCTTTGTAGAGGTCCTCGATATGAAAACATATGAAAATCAATGACGATTCATCGAAGAGGGTCTTGATATGAAAGATTGATGACCATTGCATTTGCAGAGCGCCTCAATATGAAAGATCGATGACCAGTACCTTTGTAGAGGGCCTCGATATATATATATATATATATATATATATATATATATATATATATATATATATATATAAAGTAATTTGAAAGCATGATATCCTAGTTTAGAAAATATGAATGCATGTTATGCATGAATCACCTAGAACCTTTGTCTGTTCATTTTTCTTTTCTTTTCATCCCCAGTCATTCATTTTTCCTTCATTTTTTCATTTCATTCCTTATTTTTCTCTCTCTTTTTTTCCTCATTTTATCATTTCTTTAAGAAGACACATGTCTTTATAATTATTTGGTTTTGTAGCCATCAAATTCAATGCATGCTCATAATTTGTGTTTCACATTATCACCTCACACTCTATATCAGAATCACGAGGAATTAGGCAAATCTTTGCGCGGAATGAGAGCACCGTATACCTTACATTCTCTTTCTTGATGCACAATACATCTCATGTATGTTTGAACCCATGGATAGGTGTTACACAACTGATGCAATCTTGTGTCAGCAACGTGTTTCAAAAACTTGTACCGAAAAAGGATTGCCTCACTTTAAAACTTTTGACTAAATTTAAGAACTGACTGAGCTTTTTGCTCTTTTTCTTTTCTCTCTTTCCTTTTTTCAATATGTGTCATCAACCAAATTTTTTTGTTTCTAAGTTATTCCCATGAACAAAATCTGACAGACATTTTTCAATCAGTGTGGACTTTAACTAGTTTGTAACGTGGCCCGGGCTTAAGGGTGTTGAAAGAAATAGATATTAAAGGCCCAAATAAAATATTGGTGGCTTTTACATTTTGTAATAAAGATCGTTTTGCAAGATTATCGCTTCGGCTATCATCTAGGGTCTTGAACTTTTAAAGTTCTCATCATTCTTAACTTTTCCTTCTCAAGTTCTTTTTTCGCCATTACTTTATGACTTTCTTTGGATTTTCAACTTTTGGCTTTTTCCATTGAAATACTTTTTTCACTTTATTGAGTCCCTTTAATAGCCTTGCAATTCTTGACATGTTGATGATCCTTATTCAAGGGTATTTTGGGAAACAAATTATTATTTTTTGGCTCCAAGAGGGTACAATGGAAACATATTTTTAAATCATTTTTTGGATAAGAAAAAGATGGCCACATATCATTTTAAATCTTGACTGCCCTATCCTCTTCAAAGAGTTAACTGAGTGACAAAAACAAATGGCATCAGACACATATCACTGTTTATTTTTGTTTGCGTGTATAACTCTCTTTTTCTTCTCCCTCTCTCTCTCTCTCTCTCTTTCTTTTCACTTTTTTTTAACTCAGAACAGCCTTTTTAGTCAAACAGGGCTATCAAAAATGTGCCCCAGCATACTATTTATATTCTCTTTTCTTTTGGAAAATCCTTTATCTTAGGGAAATCTTCATGAATTGGGGAATTCAAACAACATGAGTGTAAAAATGCTTCAAAATAGGAAGTATTTGATCCGCCACCCTCAAAGCCACAAAACATAGACAAACCATACCTCCTCACTTTGATTAACTCTCTCTTCACTTTCTTTCACCTCTTCTAGCGATGCACTGTATTTGCAACTGCATAGTCAAACAATTTTGACTTGTGATCTTCTTTATTTATTTTGCTCACTTCCATGACACCCTTCAAGAACCATTTTGGGCTATACTGAATGACTTGTACTTCGTGATTTAAACCCATGGTATTTTATTTAAAAAAGCTCAGTGTGATGACAAAAGACACTTACAAAAGAACGTAAAACAAAATTACAAAGAAATGACAATCCAGTCTTGACTACAATAAAGCATAATACAATGAACCATAAGAACAATATCAATATTTCCCAATTATTATCAGATCATTATGCATAGAACTTCTTTACTACATCTGAGTTGACAGGTAGAGATAACTCGTCCCCATCCATTTTTGTGAGAACTAGCACACCACCTGAAAATGCCTTCTTCACTACATATGGCCCTTCATAATTTGGAGTCCATTTCCCTTTGTGGTCTTTTTGTATAGGCAAAATCTTTTTCAAGACTAGATCACCTTCATGAAACTCTCTTGGACGAACCTTTTTATCAAATGCCCTTTTCTCCATGACAAGCTGCTGTTAACCTTTTTTCTTCAATTAAGTTAAGTTGGTCAAATCTAGCCTGTACCCATTCTGCTTCTTCTAACTGAGTTTCCATTAACACCCTCAGAGATAGGATTTCTACTTCAAAAGGAAGGACTGCTTCCATCCCATATACCAAAGAGAAAGGTGTTGCACCAGTTGAGGTCCATACCGATGTACGATATCCGTGTAGGGCAAAGGGAAGCATTTCATGCCAATCTTTATATGTAATCACCATTTTCTACAAGATCTTCTTTATATTCTTATTAGCAGCTTCAACAGCCCCATTCATTTTCGGGCGATAAGGAGACGAATTGTGATGTTGAATTTTGAATTCTTCACATAGCTCTTTCATCATTTGATTATCTAGATTAGTTGCATTATCAGTGATAATTTTATCAAGCAACCCATATCGACATATCAACTCCTTTTTTATAAACTTTACTACCACCTTTCTAGTCACATTGGCGTAAGAAGTTGCTTCCACCCTTTTGGTAAAATAGTCAATTGCAACCAGAATGAAACGATGTCCATTTGACGCCTTCGGCTCTATCTATTCCCCACATCGCAAATGGCCATGGTGCAGATAGAACATTTAAGGTTGTAGGAGCTATATTAATATTATCTGCATAGGTCTGACATTTTTCACATTTTTTCACATGCATGTAACAATCATTCTCCATAGTCAACCAAAAATAACCTGCCACCAAAATCTTCTTAGCCATAGAGTGCCCATTCATATGCCAAAAGCTCCTTCATGAATTTCTTTTAATATCAACCCTGCTTCTCTTGCATCGACGCATCTGAGGAGTACCATGTCATGATTTCTTTTATACAAGACATCCCCATTCAGAATAAAACTTGAAGCTAACCTTCTCAAGGTTCTTTTATCATTCTCAGAAGTTGTTTCAGGATATTCTCGGCTTTTGAGGTAGCGCTTTATATCAAAATACCAAGGCTTACCATCTGATTCTTCTTCCACTAAATAACAGTATGTTGGTTGTTCATAACTCCTCATCTCGATCATTGGCATTTCCTCATCTTGACTAATTTCAAACATTGATGATAAGGTGGCCAAAGCATCAACTAATTGGTTATCCTCTCGTGGAATGTGATAGAACTCAATGGAATTGAAATGTTTCATCAATCCTCTAATATATGATTGGTAAGGGATTAACTTTTGGTCTCTAGTCTCCCATTACCCTTTTAACTGATGAACCACCAATGCCGAGTCACCATACACCTCCAACACCTTCACCTTCGACTCGATAGCTGCCAAAATACCCATGGCGCATGCTTCATATTCTGCAACATTGTTGGTACAACTAAAGCACAATCTTGTTGTCATCGGAATGTAATGATTCTCTGGCGAGATGAGCACTGCCCCTATTCCATGTCCAAATAGGGCAAGAATGTCCTCATCTGGGAATTCAGGTTGCATAGACTGATAATCTTCAATGGGCTATTGAGCCAGATATTCTGCTAAAGCGCTTCCCTTTACGGCTTTTTGAGTCACATAGACTATATCGTATTCTGATAACAACATTTGCCATCGAGCCAATCTACCAGTGAGAGCAGGCTTTTCAAAAATATACTTAATCGGATCCATCTTAGATATCAGCCAAGTAGTGTGACTCAACATATATTGACGTAAACGATGTGCTGCCCATGTTAATGCACAACAAGTTCGTTCCAACATAGAATATCTTTGTTCACAACCTGAAAATCTTTTACTCAAATAATAAATGGCATGCTCTTTCTTCCTTGTCTCATCATGTTGCCCTAAAACACAACCCATCGATTCATCCAACAAAGTTAAATATAAAATGAGGGGCCTCCCTGATACCGGCGGACGCAATACGGGAGGATCCTGCAAATACTGTTTGATTCTATCGAAGGCTGCCTGGCAGTCTTCATTCCATTCCACAACTTGATTCTTACGCAACAATCTAAATATTGGCTCACAGGTGGAGGTTAATTGGGAGATGAATCTAGCAACGTAGTTCTGTCTGCCTAAAAACCCTCGAACTTCTTTTTCAGTATTAGGAGCTGACATCTCCATTATTGCTCGTACCTTATCTGGGTCAACCTCAATACCTTTTTCACTGACAATAAAACCCAATAACTTTCCTGACTTTACACCAAAGGTACATTTAGCCGGATTCAATCTGAGTTTAAACTTTCTTAACCTCTCAAACAATTTTCTCAAATTAACGATGTGATCATTTTCTGATTCAGATTTAGCAATCATATCATCCACATAAACCTCGATTTCTCTATGCATTATATCATGAAAAAGAGTCACCATCGCTCTTTGATAAGTTGCCCCAGCATTTTTAAGTCCAAATGGCATTACTTTGTAACAAAATGTTCCCCAAAGCGTTATAAATGTTGTTTTCTCCATATCTTTCGGTGCCATCTTAATCTGATTATACCCGGAGAATCCATCCATGAAAAAGAACAAGGAAAATCTAGCAGTGTTATCCACCAAGATGGCAATATGTGGCAATGGGAAATTATCCTTAGGGCTAGCTCGATTCAAATCCCTATAATCAACACACAGTCGGACTTTACCATCTTTTTTCGGCACAGGGACAATATTAGCCACCCATTGAGGATATTTTGCTATAGCCAAAAACCCTGCATCAAATTGCTTCTTCACTTCTTCTTTAATCTTTAGTGACATTTCAGGTTTCATTCGTCTTAACTTTTGTTTAACTGGGGGACATTCTTCTTTAAGTGGAAGTTGATGTTGCACTATATCGGTATCCAACCCAGGCATATCCTGGTATGACCAATCAAACACATCTCTGAACTCTTTCAACAAATCACATAATTTTCCTCGTACCTCCTTGCTCATGTTGTTACCAATTTTAACCTCTTTTCTCTCATTTTCATCCCCTAGATTAAGTATTTCAATGATCTCTTGATAGGGTTTTATTTCTCGGTCTTCTTGTTTCACTAACCTTAACAACTCAGAACAAGGTTCCCAATCGTCTTCATGATCATCATCCATATTATCGATAAGGTGCTAAAAATTAGGAATATTGACATCATTATTTTCAAAACATTCATTGTCATATCTGCATTATTTGGATTTATAAAAGAAAATAAATAGAAAAATAAAGTATATAGTGAAAGAAAACATAATTGAACATCACATTAACTGAAAACAAAAAATAGAACCAGTCCATAAAGACATCATAGAATGTTTTGGGGAAAAACAAAATAAAAATAACAAGCATTACATTTGATTGAACTTAAACACCACGGGGTAAATTCACGGTCTTCCAATTATCGATCTGCATGTTGGGAGGACAAGGTTGCACCAAACTGGAACTTCCTTCCCCAGATTCATCTTCAATAACTACAACTTGATTAGCATTGATCTATCCAGCACTACGAAAGCTCTTCTTTAAGTCACGGATGGATATCTTTCCTACCCTTGGCTCACGACCCTGCAAGCGAGCTAAGCTTCGTTCTTTCTTTTCCTCCATTAATCTTCTTTTGTCCTCCTTAGTAGGCCTGTACCCCAGGCCGTATCTGTTCTTGTTCTCAACAATTTTTAGTGGAAATATTAGTCCCTGTCCAACTTTGCCTAGGCCTTTCCCATATTCATAACCTTCTCTCAACATAACCCTTGCCATCATCAAAGAGGCACATGACAAATATGGCTTTATCTGAAATGGTTCAACATATGTATTCCCCACAATTTCCAAAGCTTGAAAAGTCGTCTCAAGAGCCTCCTCTGTTGTTTCAATATATCGAGCAGATGAAGGACCACTCACCAGAAAATCTTCCTCTCCTGAAACTGTTACCATCTTATCCCCCATTACATATTTCAACTTTTGATGCAAAGTGGAAGGCCCAGCAGAATGAATCCAAGGTCTACCAAGTAAACAACTGTATGCCGGTAAGATATCCATTACTTGAAAAGTTATTTGAAATACACACGGACCAACTTGAACTGGCAACTCTACTTCTCCCATCACCTCTCTTTTGCTACCATCAAAAGCTCTCACAATCATAGTACTTGGCTTCATAGGGAATTTATCACGTGATAACTTCTCCAGCGTCACCTTAGGCATCACATTTAGGGAAGAACCATTATCAATCAACACAGGAGCTATGACATGGTCGAGACATTTAACAGATACATGAAGAGCTTTATTGTGTCCTCTTCCTTCAACTGGTATCTCATCATCCGAAAAAGTAAGTAAATCATTAATGGTAATATTATTAACAATCCCTTCAAATTTATCCAACAAAATATTTTGTTCAACATGAGCCCCACTCAGTATTTTCATTAGCAACTTTCGGTGAGTTGTCGAATGCATGAGCAGTTCCAAAAGCGAAATACGAGCTGGCATACGATTCAACTGCTCCACCACCTTGTATTCGCTCTGTTGTATGAATTTCAAAAATTCACCGGCCTCTTCATCTGATATTTCTTTTTGTTTATCTTTTTTGCATTCTTCTTCATCTTGTATCGTCTTTTCTCTTAATATCTCTTTTGCTTTTTCAATTCCATCATTTACTTTACTTTTATGGCATGCTTCCTTCCTTAGATCTGGTGGTGTAAAGAAACGGCCACTCCTTGTTATCCCACCAAGACCTGATATATTTTCAACAATTGGACCTTCATGCACAGAAGTGTTTTCAACTTGTTGTCCCTCACCTAATTCATGTACTCCATACTTCCATGGAACAGCTCTATCACTTTCATAAGGAAAATAGGAGGGCGTTTTTATCACTATGGATTGCCTTCCTTGTTCCATGAAAGAAGGGGCAGGTCTAGTGAAATGAATCACTAAAGGTTCTGGCGTGGTTAAATTGGATTGTTCATCAGTTTGGGCCAATACATCCTAATCCTTCTTTCCATGAAAAACTTGCAGGAAATGCTTATCAACTAGATTTTGCAACTCTAGCTTGAACTCCACGGAATCATTAATAGAATGTTTGGCACCCGGATGGAATGCACATGCATTACTCAAATCATATTCACCTTTTACTAGCCCCCTTTCTAATAGTGCTTCAAGAATGAATTTCATAGAGCTCCGAATTTCACTCACTTTTCTTACCAACCTTTTCTCCCTGACCTCAATAGCATTTGTTGAAGTCTTCTCATGCCCCGACAAAGGGTTATTTTCAATATTGGGTTTATCTTCTTTGAATGTCAACCACCCTGCATCAATCAAAGATTGTACCTTATATTTTAGAGGAAAACACCTTTCTGTCGAATGCCCCTTTACCCCTCCATGTTGTGGCTTCATTGGGCAAATTGCAACAAAAGATTTACGAAGAAGCATCGGTAACAACTCTGTGTATGTCATAGGAATAGGAGTAAAATGAATAAACTTCCTCTCCCTTCTTGTATTAGTACTTTGACCTGGGTTCTCACTATCACTAGCAGTCGCTTTCTGAGGTTGCAACTGATTGTTTGAAACAGGCTGTATTTGGTAATTAACAAGTGCACGGTTATCCCATGCGGATGCGGCATGAACTTCAACTTCTTTTTTCTTACTTTGATTGAAACCTGGTTTTTCGGTATTTGCAGCCGCGAGCGGGCCATATGCAATTTTACCATTTTTTATCCCAGTCTCAATCCTTTCACCAATGATGATGATGTCCGCAAAATTAGAAGATATATTCCAATTCCCAATCATATGCTCATAAAATGGCGACTGTAATGTATTCACAAATATTGTAACCATCTCCTTATCATATAGTGGTGGCTCAACCTGGGCAGCAATCTCTGTCCAACGCTGGGCATACTCTTTGAAAGTTTCATTTTTCTTCATTGTCATATTTTGCAATTGTATTCTGTCTGGTGTTGTATCCATGTTAAATTTATATTGCTTTATGAAAGCATAAGCTAGATCCACCCAAGAATGAATATGAGTTGGCTCAAGATGCATGTACCAATTCAACACTGCCCCAGCTAGGCTATCTTGGAAAAAGTGGATAAACAATTTCTCATCATGAGTATGACCAGCCATCTTTCGACAGTACATTGTTATATGGCTTTTTGGACACGTAGTCCCCCTACATTTCTCGAACTCAGGCACTTTGAACTTAGGGGGTATCACCACGTCAGGGACCAAAGATAAGCCTACAGCATCACCGAATTCATAACTTTTATTCCCTTCAATAGCCCATAGTCTTTCCTCCAATATCTCTAACTTTCCCTTGTTATTCTCAGTCGATGAAATCTCTTGAGCTAGTGTTTTTTCTTGTAAACCCACACCTACAGTCGAAACATGTGGTGGAATCGATACATTAGGATCTGTGTAGGTTGTGATTCCAACCACATTCTCTCCTGGGCGTACCTGGTTCCTAAAATCAGCCATCCCAGTTGAAACTTGGAACTGCTCATTAGGTGATGAAACAGGTATGCTTGTATTACCTCCAGAAAACGGATTCTTAACTTGCTCTACATACTCTCCCATTGGAGGTGTGTAACCCGGGGGTAAGCCATAAGGTGGAAAAGCTTGAGATGATGTCCCTTGACTCACTAGATGATGTGATGGGTAAACCGGAGGTCCACTTGATACGTGAGGATGAAAGCCTGGAGGGTAGGAAGTACCACCGTCAACTGCTGAACTTTCTCCTGAACTCTTCAGAGTCCTCAATGCCTCCAAGATCTGACCCATTTGATCCTTTAGTTGGCTGATTTCACCCTTCACTTGGCTAATTTCTTCTTTCACTTCCTCGTGTGCATTTTCCCAATCCTCCATTGTTTTGGAATTTGCCCGAGTTCTATAAGGGTGTCTCGAAAACTTTGCCGTATTCACTTACTGTCACTCTTCTGTTTAATTTCAAATGAAATGAGAAGTGCGAAAAAGGAAAAGAAAAGACAAAATGCAAATGCAAACATTCTAGCTAGAAATTATAAAGCTGTGTGAATAATACTGCGAGTAATAATGGAAATTAACGCGGAATAAAGTAGTCGATTCAAACAAAAATCCACAATGTTCAGAAGTTCATAACAATGAAAAAGAAAGAAAGCATAAACATCAACTGCGAGCTCTAGCCACTATATTCTTCATTTCCCCTACTAGCTCTCTACAGTAACCGAGGAAATCTTCGATTGCTTTTGGTGGATTGAATATAGGCATTGCAATCTCAGCATCAGTTAACATCCTGGGTACATCTTCAATTGCTCCGTTAGCTATAGCTGCTAACTTTGAAAAACATCCTCTCCAATACTCTACAGTTCCTTTTAACTCAGCACATTCAGTTATCAATCTCTGATTTCCTCCTCCGACTCTGCCCGATACCAACTCTCCTCAGCCACTTTTGCTTCATAAGCCGATACTGTATCCTTCATCTGTCTCTCAAACTCTTTGTTCTTGTACTGTATGTCATTTTCTAACTCTGCTTTATACCACTGCTCTTCTTCTAGCTTTGCATCATAAGCTGCTGTCATTTTTTCTGTCTGTTGCTCCATCTCCTTAATCCTAACCTGTGCATTTCGCAACTTGTTTAATGCCTCCCTTTTGTCTCTCGCCAATTCTTCACATAATGCAATTTTCTCACGTTCAGACAATACCACTGCTTTCTTCTCTTTGCCTCTCAAAGCTAGCTCTTTATTAGCTGCCTCGAGATCTTGTTGTACTCTAAAGTGATGGTTTCTTTCCTCTCTCTGCTTCTTTATTAATACATCACAAGTTCTGATCCTGGCTTCATTGTCATGTTTTAGATCTATATATTCATGGTGAGCTTTCTGAAGATCATTAACAAGCTTAACATTTTTCTACTTCATCTTTTCTATTTCTTCCTTAAGGGTTTTGACTTCCTCACTCTCCATATCTTGTTGTTCTGGCATGAAGGCAACTGGTTTGAACGGTAGCTTCACCACTTTAACCCTATCCATTACCCATTGCTGATAAGACGTCTTCTCATTTACTACCCATGGCCTAGAGTCTTTTTCTGCACGCACCACACTGCCCCAAGCACTTCTAATTCGCCAGAGTAAATCATTAGAGGTCCCTTCTCCATAGCAATTCCACACTACAACTAAAGATTCTGGATTTGGTGCACCCCGTATAGGATATCCAAATTGTCTTTGTGCTAATACCGGATTATAATTAACACAATATTTGGTTCCTATTAGAGGTACATTTGGGTACTCCCCATAGTGTATGATATGTGATCTCTGCTGCCAGGATACCTCTCGTTTGATCATTCCATTATGTAACTTAGCAAAAAAACACGCCCATTCTTGCGCTCCTTTAGCTGTTGGCTTGTAATTTGGACTAATATGAGAAGTAAACCATTTATATAATACTGGCAAGCAACATGACAACTTCTTCTTCTTAGATTCATAACACATATTCAAATTTCCATAAACATCAGCAAAAATTGCTGTGACTGGGTTTTTTGCATTGATCTTATATGCTATGAAAACATTGATGGCTGAGAGATCAACAAAGTTATTGATGCTTGGAAAAATCATGACGCCATAAAGAACGAGCGCCAGTACATCCATGAAGGTTTCCCCCATGTCTTTATCAGCCAATTGACGTAGATGTCCCTCTAGAAACCCTTGAGGAATGCCTTTGATGGTTCCCTTTGTAATCATTTTGCTTTCTAACTCTGCAGGGTGTATCTTCAAGATTCCTACTAGTGTTGAAACAGATGTATTTTGCGTTGCATGCTTGTAAGGAATCTTGCCTTTTAATGGTAGATCTAGAATATCCCCAAATTCCTCCACTGTCGGCACTAATTGAAAATCCTTGAAGGTGAAGCATTGGAGCAGCGGATCATAGTATTGGACCAAAGCAGTAACGGCTGGAACCTGAGTATCAATCTCTAGAAGATTCAGTAAATTCCCATATTTCCTTCGAAAATTGTTCCTCTGGATAGTCTTCATCTTCCCCACTAACTCTCGAAGATAAGTCAAGTTTCCTTCCTTTGCTCTAATTGACTGCTTCTTTTTTAGTGACTCTGAACCAAAATGCTCTCCAACTCCATATTCCCTATTAATTTCCATTTCTTCTCTAAGAAAATGACACAGCTTTATAATTTTCTACCTAGAATGGATACAATGAAAATGTAAAAGAAAAAAAGAAAAAAAAATTACAGACTACATGATGCTATGAATAATTTACATAACTTATTACAACCCAAAGAAAAGAACACAAACCAAGAAATAAAAATAAAATAAAATAAAATAAAATAAACAGAGAAGGAATTATAGGAATACACATCTCTCTTTCGTGCCTTATAGGGTTCAAGCGTATCATAGGATTAAGGTATGTATATGTGCTCACCAGGATAGTCTCCAATGTCTTAAGGATAAAATGTCACTAGAGTTATGGCCCACTTCACGACATTTCTCACAACAGTTGGTAAACAACACGATGTGAGAGTATCAAATGAAGCAAACAGACTCTAGCTAGGGTTCTCACAATGACCACTTGGGAAGTACATCCACTGTGGCACTGCTACACAATCCCCTTCTAATTCTAAGCTACTCAGACCCGGGTATAGGGCCGCGCTCATGTCATGTACAAAATATAAGGTGAGTGTGTGCTGGGAGAGAAAACACGCAAACCTAAACCCCCACCTGCAAAAGAGATCCATACAAAAACATATTTTCTACCCTAAGGTTCAATATCCACAAATATGTCATACACCAACAGGAATATATACATAAATTGAGAAAGGGAAAAACAAAACATCTAAATTTAACACATCGCTTTCGCATATTCGATTAAATAGGCCTGACTCTCTACGATCCCTAGTGAAGTCGCCATCTGTCGCAACCTAAATCACGACGGGACGACGAACTAAAAATAAATTATTTGGAAAAAGAGATTAGAAGTCGCCACCATAGTTTATTCTGGAAAACTATGGAAAATCATAAAAATAACATAAAGTCCGCGAAAACCAAATTTAGGGTTCGGGAGTCGGTTACGCATAGGGAAGGTATTAGCACCCTACAGCGCCTGCCCAAAGGCGGTACCTTTAATTAAATTTGCAAAAAAGATGTGTTTATTTTAAATATTTATTTTTCCCAAAAGTAAGAACATAAATTGAACAAATATATTTTTGAGTGAAAAGGACTCGACAAGGATTAACCTTGGTCCTACGTATTCTCATTAAAAATGAGAAATCAAGGCTACGTAGTTCTTTATAAAATTATTTGAAAATGATTTGGAAAACCTTTTGATTGTTGGGAAGGGATCCTGACAAGGACTTGTCCTGCTCCTACGTATCTCTATTCACAATAGAGAATCAAGGATCACGTAGTTCTTGATAAAACTTAATTAGAATATTTAATTTTTAAAGCTGTCTTTTGACATTTTTGAAAATGAGTGTCATGCGACGTGTGCTGCCGGATTGACACCAAAATCATTTTTTATATATTGTATTTTTTTGAAGTGTCGTGTGACGCGAGCAGTCAATTAGACACCAAAATATTTTTATAATTTTTATTTAAACAGAAGTGATAACGCTGTCGTTGACGCGATCAAATTAATACTACTTATCTATAACAACTTCAGTATTGTTAAGAAAGTAGTCAACAAAATAGTAAGGGTAAAGTAACCCAAAGTCGTCTCCCAACGAACACGGAATTGATTTTTAACAAATTAGTTCTTATAAAACTATACAAGTGTTAGTCAAATAAAATTATAAAAATAGGAGGGATAAAGATAAAAAGATAAAATAAGATATAAACAATAGTAAAGAAAATAGATTGATTCCATTACTTTTTCAAAATAGATTCATCATCGGTTATCTAAAGATTATTGCTCGATTAATTATTATTATAGATTTGCAAATTAATCAATGTAAAGTCTCAATTAATTTGTTGGCATTCTCACTTTTAACCAAAGTACAGTCTCAATTAAAAGTGAGAACTTTTAGATTATCCACAGTAAATTCAACCAAAGTACAGTCTCAATCAAATTTACTATGCCTAATCATGTCTAGTCTTTTATCTCCTCATCAAATAAAAAGCTTAATTAATCAAAGTAAAGTCTCAATTAATTTTAGTTAGAGTAAATACCTTTAATCAAAGTAAAGTCTCAATTATTGGTAAAAACTCATTCAATCACATGAAAGTTTTTAAATAAAATCAAAGTAAAGTCTTAATTAAATTTAAAAACCCTTGAACTCATATGATCAATATGTATATAGATTTAAAATCATTACTTTTTACGTGATTCAAAGATAAAAGACATAGATGAATTAAAACCTCAACAATAATAAAAAGAACAAAGAAATTATTTCATTCTAACCTCAAAATCCATAATGAAATTACAATGGAATCAACCCAAGAAGTTTAGCAATCCATGGAATACAAAATAAAAATAGAAGAATGGAGAGAAGAAAGAAATTAGGTCCCCCTAAGGGTTCCTAAATTCCGACGTGCCGAGCTTGTCTTTTCTGCTTCTCCCTTGTCTCTTTATATAGGAATTGGACTGGGCTTTTCTGTTGCTAAAATCTCTCAAATATCTTTTAAAATAAAGATAAATATAAATATTTAAAAATATTTAGAGAGATATATACTATTTGACAAATATAGTTGGTTGATAATATCAATATCTAATATAATTAAATTAATTAATTACTTAAAGATATATGATAAATTATCACCAATTAGTATTTGTATTAATTTTCCAAATTAACCCTTTGCAATCTCCTTAAATTATCTTCTAAATAATCCAATATCTTCAAGATATATTTGTTTGTTGTGGAACTAAAAAGATTCAAGAAGATCTTGTCATATTTAAAAAGATTTGGTAGTTATTATCTTTTAATATTTTATGATATAATTAAATAAGATAATTATTTAAAAATATCAAATAAAATATCTAAAGATATATTTTCCCAAATTATCTTCTATCATAAAGATAAAGAAAACCGCAAGGTCCAATTTTTCTTTCCTCTCTTCTTGGTTTAGCCAAACTTCTTCACTTTTTCAGCTTTTCTTGCCGTCTTCATGTAATGCTTGGCCTGAATTTTTGTGCTTTTGATAATTTCTTATTCTTTGATTTATCTTTAAGGTGTCATGAAGCTTTAATCAATTTATTTCCGCACCTCTAAATGAGCTTAAAACTTAACTTCAGCTGCATCAACAAACGTTAAAATATCCAAAAATAATTTATGCAGCTAAAAATAACTTTTTAAGACATTTTTATCACACAAGCTCAAACAACCTAATTATCAGAATTATCAATTAAATCACTCTTTAGGCACACAAATTCAATTAAATACCCAGAATTAAACATTAAATGAGGGCAAAAATACGTACTCATCAAGAAGTATCGTGCGACGCGAGCGGTCAATTAGATACCAAAACTATTTTTATAATTTTTATTTAAAAAGAAGTGTCGTGCGATGCGAACGGTCGATTAGACATCAAACACCTCTTTATAACTTATTTATTGACAAGAAAGAGAGTGTCATGTGATGCGAACGGTCAATTAGACACCAAAAACATTTTTAATATTTTTGCATTTTAAAAGAAAGTGTCGTACGACACGAGCGGCCGATTAGACACCAAAATAATTTTTATATTTTTATATTTTTAAAAGAAGTGTACTGTGCGGCGAACGATCAATTAGACACCAAAAGCAATTTTTAATATTTTTGCATTTTAAAAGAAAGTTTCGTACGACGCGAGCGGCTGATTAGACACCAAAACAAAGAATAAAGAAAATAATTTTAAATTTTTATTTATTCTTATTTTTGAAAATTATTTTAATTTTTATTTCAATTTAAAATATTTTTATTATTTTTTGAAAATGACGTGATTGAAATGTGAAATTTACTTAAAAAACGCAGAAACGTGATACATAAAGAAAAATGCGGGGTGCATAAAGTAAACGCGGGGTGCATTAAAGTAAAACGCGGGGTGCATAAAGTAAAGTAAACCATTATATCTAAGAAGAAAATAAAGGAAATGGGTGTGTGCTTAGTGAAAACGCATGTACGTAAAGTAAACTAAAACTTAATGAAAGGGGTGTGAGGTTATTACATTGGAGAGTGCATGAAGCAAATAAATAAACAAAATCCAATATTAAAAGCAAGGGTGCATAAACTGAAATCTGGAGGTGCGTGAAGAAACAACTTAAATATGCTAACCTTAATTAAAACAAAGGTGGTGCGTGAATGAATTATAGTGGTGCATGAAGTAAAAAACTTAAATCTGCTAACTTTAATAAAAGAAGAGGGGGTGCGTGAATGAACTATGGTGGTGCCTGAAGTAAAAACTTAAACCTGCTAACTTTAATAAAAGAAGAGCGAGTGCGTGAATGAACTATGGTGATACAAGAAGAAAAAACTTAAACAAACCCTAAAGCCATATATAAAAAACGCAACTCTTACTTCGTCTCCTACCTCCCGCGGTCACCACCCAAACACCATGACCGTCCCTGTTCGAGACCCACAAGCGGACCACCACCGACGGTGAACGGCCAACAACGACGGCGAAAGGCCAACAACGGCGGCAACCCCTAATGCCATCAAATGACGTTACCAACTCCAACACCTTCTCACATCGCATCACCCCAGAATCCAACACTGGTTCAACCATGGCTCGCTATCTCTCTTGTCGTGACCACCACAGCAACGCCGGTGACCACCGTGAACCAACACTTACTAAAACCGACACCAACATTACACTTCACAGAATGACAATGTTCACCGCTGAATTTTATTTTCCAGTGACAAATCCACTCCTTTCTACTTCTTTCTATTTCATTATTTAATTGATTTGCATTGTAAAAAAAAGAACAGAGAAGTATTTTTGTGATATGAAACTATTTCAATTATTTTTACCGGCATATAATCAATCAATCAAAAGCCTCAACTCAGAACATCATACAACATTCAAAAGGTTTGAAGATAGAAAATGCGTACCTCTTTTGCAATTCTGCCTTTGATTCCAAAAATTGTTGGTTTACCAATTGGTTCTCTTTTGTTGCAATTCTGAATTCAATGATTTCAATAAAAAAGTTGCATAGCCATGGTGCCAAAAATATGTAGAGAATATTTTTATGATGAAATTAACGTGTGTGTGTGGTAACCCCCTGGTTCTTGTGTTAACTTCATTAGTAGATGGGGTGGACAGCAGTTGGAAGAAGTTGGGATAGAAGAAAAAAAATGTTCCCTCCAATCCACAATTTTTATTTTTAATTTTTATTTTTAATTTTTAATTTATGAATTTATTAATTAATTAAAAACGAAAATATATTTTTTAATTATATATATATATATATATATATATATATATATATAAACAAAAAGATTATTTTACTTAACGTTTAAAAACATAAATTTAAAATCTTTTATTATTTAACTTTTATTTATTATTATTTTTTTAACAATTTATTATTTATTATCTTCTTTTTTTTATGTAACACTTATTTTTGAATATATATATATATATATATATATATATATATATATATATATATATATATATAATTTTATTTTTATTTTATTTTTATTATTGTTATTTTATTTTATATATATTTTATTTTTTACTTTTTTATATTTTTTTATATATTTTATTTTTAAAACAACATCATTTGCTCGAACGAAATTGAATGTTGACAAAATGGAGGCACTTAGACAGGAAAACTCACGTCTAAGGAGAAAGATTGAGGCCGATCCCACCCGAAAGGGAAAGGCCAAGGAAACATCTGACGCCGCAAAGTCCCCAGCTTTCCAGCCTACTGAAGAAGAAAACGAGTAGAATCATACTCCGCACACCTTCACCACCACTCAACAGACTCCCATCCTCTCAACCCATAATACACACTTCTAACCCACCCTCCCAAGAAACACTGCGGCACCTACCCCCGCCGCCGCCCTCCCCACCACCCACATCCCACCTTACAACTTCCCTCCCACCCTTCCCACCACCCATATCCCAGCTCAAAACTTCACATCAACCTTTCCTACCCTTATCCACCATCCCATCCCCCCTCACCCGCTACCATTCCCACAACCCAGGCGTCGCCACCCTTGTACTGATTTCATCGCCAACACCCCTCTCCCTGCCTAGTGGGAACCTTTCACACTAGACCGTTATACAGGTGAGACCGACCCCAACGAGCACCTCAAAGTCTATATCACCCATGTCACCCTCTACACTTCTCACGATGCCGTTTTCTGCAAGGCCTTTCCTACCACCCTCAAAGGCCCCGCCCCTAAATGGTTTACCACCCTACCACCATACTCCACCGACTGCTTCGACACCCTCTCCAACATGTTCACTACTCACTTCGCCGGCAGGTGCCCACATCAAACCACAACCATCCCTCTTCTTGGCGTCGAACAGGAACAAGACGAGACGCTTCTGGCTTTCATCGATCGCTTCAGTAAGGTTGCCCTCCGCACACCACACTTTAACCAGGAGATGATACTTCAGTGTATGTCACTGACACTCAAACCCAGCCCCTTCTCCAACAACGTCTACCTACACCCACCCGCCTCCATGCATGAACTGAAGCTCCGTGCCGCGGACTACATCCGCATGGAAGAGATGCAAACTCTCCACACCAAATTCTGCAACGACTACACATCCTCCATGGCCACCCCCCTAAACAACCTTCACGACTTGATCCCAGACCCAGGGAACCCCGACAACCTCGCTTCACCAAATACGCACCCGTGAATGTTCCTCGATCTCGTCTCCTTGATGAAGCTCTTCAGACCGACCTCATCCCACCACCACGAAAGACGTCCACTCCCCCCAACGCTGACATGACTAAATATTGTCGCTATCACCGTAACAATGGCCACACCACAGACGAATGCAAAGCACTACAAGACAAGATTGAAGAATTGGTTCGTGCTAGCCATTTCCGCCGCTTCATTCGTAGAGACGACCACCCTCCATGATCTGACCATTGACGTCCTCCCCGCGATTCTCGCCACGATAGATGTCCTACCCAACCCACCAGCTATGATCCCCAACCTACCTGCACTGATATCGCCCCGACCGACCCCCTACTACGCGACACCATTAACACCATCTCTGGTGGCTTTGCTATTGGGGGATCCACCTCATCAGCTAGAAAGAAACATCTCCGCCACCTTTAGTCCATCAAGCACATACTATGCCGTCAAGAAAGTTCTCTACGACCAAGGGAGTTCAGTCGACATCCTCTATTAGGCGACATACCAGAAACTCTAGGTCCCCACTACCGCCATGGTTCCCTACGATGAACCCATATATGGCTTCTCAGGGGAGAAGGTCTCCACCCGCGGCTACATCGACCTCCATACCGTCTTTCACGATGGCGCTCAAACCAAGACAATCTATATCTGTTTCCTTATCGTCGACGCGCCTACATCATACAATGTCTTTCTCGGCCGACCATCCCTTAACACTCTCGGCGTAGTCGTATCTACACCTCATCTGGCCATGAAATTTTCTTCCCCATCCGGAGACATCCTTACCATCCACGGCAATCAACGGCTCGCGCGAGAATGCTACATGGCCAGTCTAAGACCACAACTACCCATCCTTCAAACACACAACATTGAACGTCCACCTAGCTTTGACATCTCTTTATCTGGTAATGATTTCGACCCCAAAGTAGGCTGCGACGCACGCCTCAAGTCTGTTGATGAAACTCTACCCCTAGAACTCCCTAATGGACGCACCCTCAAAATGGCCACTGGCCTTCAACACGAGCAGCGTGACATACTCACCCCTACCCTCATCAGCAACGCCGACCTCTTTGCTTGGTCTGTTGTCGACTTACCCGGCGTTGACCCACAAGTCGCGGTCCACAAACTTTCCATATACAAAGACACCAGATATGTTTATTAGAAGAAACAAAAGCTTGGTTAAGAAGGTCGACTAGCAGCCAAGATCGAGGCCGAAAAATTACTCAGCGCAGGTTTTATCGAAGAAGCCCACTACACTACCTGGCTCTCCAATGTTGTTCTGGTAAAAAAAGCTAACGGTAAATGGCGAATGTGTGTTGATTACACAGATCTTAATAAGGCCTGCCCTAGGGACGCCTACCCCTTACCCAACATTGATCGGGTCGTTGGCGGTGTTGCCGACAACAAGGTCCTCAATTTCCTAGATGCATACTCCAGATATAATCAGATACCGATGGCCACAACTGACATGACCAAGACCACTTTCATCACAGACGACGCCAATTACTTTTACAAAGTTATGTCGTTTGGTCTCAAAAACGCAGGGGCAACCTACCAACGACTGATGGGTAAAGTCTTCAACCATTTAATGGGCAAATGTGTCGAAGTATACGTCGACGACATGGTTGTCAAATCCCCGAGACATCACCAACACGCTCAGGACTTATCGGCAGTATTTTCCGCATTATGACAATACAACCTTCGCCTCAACCCCGACAAATGCGTCTTTGGCATCAATCGTGGTAAATTCCTCGGCTTCATGCTAAAACAACACGACATAGAAGCTAACCCCGAAAAATGCAATGCCATCTTTGAGATGCGAAGTCCTAACAGTGTCAAAGAAGTACAACGCCTCATCGGCCTTCTAACCGCCATTTCCCGCTTCCTTCCTAAATTGGCCGAGCAAACCCAACCCATCATTAAACTACTCAAGAAATTGGCCAGGTTCTCATGGAACGACGAATGTGAACAAGTTTTTTAGAACCTCAAAAACACTCTAACATCACCATCCATCCTCCATAAGTCAGAAACTCATCAACCCCTCCTTGTCTACATCACCGTCACGGATCACATCGTTAGCGCCGTGCTAGTTCAGGATGTTGATGGCACTCAACACCCTGTATACTTCGTCGGCCGAACCTTACAGGGTCCCGAAATCAGATACCAAATGGTGGAGAAATTAGCCTTATCCCTAGTACACGCAGCGCGACGCCTACGCCCCTATTTCCAAAACCACAACATCATCGTCAAAATCGATTACCCCATCCAGAAGATATTCCAAAAGCCAGACCTTGTCGGCCGCATGTCATCCTGGGTCGTAGAATTATCCGAGTTCAACATCCATTATGAACCCCACGACCCCATCAAAGTTCAATGCCTCCTAGACTTCGTCAACGACCTGCAACAAACCCCCGAAGAAGACCAGTGGACACTTAACGTTGATGGTTCTTCAAATCAAAAGGGGGCACGTGTCGACATTGTCCTAAAAGGCCCCAACGACATCCTTATCGAAAATCCCTCCACTTTGCCTTGAGGACATCCAACAACCAAGTCGAATACGAAGCCATCCTCACCTGCCTATCCCTCGCTCGCGAAGTCGGCGTCAAAACGCTTACGTGCAAAACTGATTCTAAACTCACAATGGGCCATCTAAATGACGAATTCTAGATCAAAGACCCAACCCTCCTGCAATATTATCACCTGGTCTGAAACGTCATCCAATATGCTTTTGAACGAGTATGCATCCAACACATCTGCAGATATGAAAATGTCAGAGCCGACATATTATCTAATATGGCCAACTCTAAGCTAAAAAGCTGACACCGATCACTCCTAACACAAACACTATCCACACCTTCCACAACAAACACTTGCCTTAACCTAACCCATAACCAAGCCGACAATTGCACAACTCCCTACATCCAGTACCTCTGAATCGGTAACCCCGCACCTGATGCCAACAAGAGTTGGCTAGCTAAAGCCTCAGGTATACCATGATTGGAGATGACTTATAAAAGCGGGGATACGGCCAGCCACTCTTCAAATGTGTCACAGCCGAACAAGCCCAATACATCATAAAAGAATTACATGAAGGCATATGCATATATCATTCCGGCGCATGCACCATGGCCACCAGAATCCTCCTCGCCGGTTACTTTTGGCCAACCATGGAGGCAAATTGCGACACTTTCGTCAAAAAGTGCATACGCTGCCAAAAACATGGCAACCTCATTTACCAAAAGCAAGAACAACTTCATTCCATACTCTCCCCATGGCCTTTCACCAAATGGGGAATAGACATCCTCGACCCCTTTCCCCAGGAAAAGGCCAAGTAAAATTCCTCATAGTAGCCATCGATTACTTCACCAAGTGGATAGAAGCCAAACCATTAGCCACCATTACGACCCAACAAGTCTAGCAGTTCGTTTGGAAAGATATCATATGCCGATATGGCGTCCCACATACAATCATAACCGACAATGGCCGACAATTCATAGACAAAGAGCTCGCTAAGTTCTACGCCGGTCTCGACATCAAACATGTAACCAGCTCTGTCGAGCATCCGCAGACCAATGGGCAGGTCGAGGCAGCCAACAAAGTCATACTAGTAGAGTTACGCAAATGGTTAGATAGCGCCAAAGGACGATGGCTAGAAGAATTAGTGGAAGTACTGTGGGCCTACAGGTGTACCCCTAATCATCAACAAATGAATCCCCTTTCAGTCTAGTATACGGTGCGAAGGCCATGATACCGGTAGAAATTGGCAAACCATCTTTATGCCGAGAACTATACGATCCGGAGAAAAACCATCAAAACATGTACACCCACCTCAACCTCCTATCTAAATTGAGAGAGAAAGCTCAAATACGCAACTTAGCAGCTAAATAGAAAGCGGTTAGAAATTACAACGCAAATTTATGACCACGATCATTCACCGCAAGAGACCTAGTTTGGAGAATGGCCAGCAGCGCGAGAAAGAAGGATGGCAAATTCTCTGCCAATTGGGATGGCCCATACCGAATACGCGAGGATACCGGGGGTGGCGCTTACAAACTAGAACAACTAACATGCGAAGAAATACCAAACACAAGGAACGTGTCCCATCTCAAATTTTACTTCAGCTTGAAAACTTGTTGTACAGAATACTTGTAACCTTGGGTGTACTCTTTTTCCTCACCTGGCATTTTTCCCTAAGGAGGGTTTTGGCCAAGGAGTTTTTAACGAGGCACCCCAATAAATTATGAATAAAGTATAGGGTTCTTGATTACATGTTCATCTCTTCATCCATCTTTCACATTGTTGTTTAAGTTCCCCACCCTTACCACAAGTAAACGGCCTAGGTCGAACACCCTTAACTTAATTTCAATTTTTTTAAGTTCCCCACCCTTACCACAAGTAGGAGACTTGGTTCAAGCACCCTTAACTTAATTTCAATTCGTTTAAGTTCCCCACCCTTACTACAAGTAGGCGGCCTGGGTCGAACACCCATAACTTAATTTCAATTCGTTTAAGTTCCCCACCCTTACCACAAGTAAACAGCCTGGGTTGAACACCTTTAACTTAATTTCCTTTCATTTAAAGTTCCCCACCCTTACCACAACTAGGCAGCATGGGTCGAACACCCTTAACTTAATTTCAATTCGTTTAAGTTCTCCATCCTTACCACAAGTTGGCGGCCTGGGTAGAACACCCTTAACTTAATTTTCATTCGTTTAAGTTCCCCACCCTTACCACAAGTAAGTGGCCTGGGTCGAACACCCTTAACTTAATTTCAATTCATTTAAAGTTCCCCACCCTTACCATAAGTAGGAGGCCTAGGTTGAACACCCTTAACTTAATTTCAATTCGTTTAAGTTCCCCACCCTTACCATAAGTAAGCGGCCTGGGTCGAACACCCTTAACTTACAACTATTACAACAATCGCACCCCAAAACATTGAACTACTTCCCAAATTAAAACGAACTATAACCAATTTCGGCCTACGTCAAAACACATTTACAAAAACATCATTCCGCACGTCCCTATAACATATCCCATCGGCATCACACAACAACAAACATACCAAGAATAACCATGACATTAACGATAAAGAAGATAGTGTACGGATTAACGAAAATATAGAAAATGTACGGATCAATACAGACTTAGAATCAAAGTCAAATTGAAAATATTCAAATATGAATCCTAAGTCGCCCCTATTAAGCATCTTTCGCATCCCCAGCATCATCAGGATTTGCATCTACTTTCTCCGCCTCCGCCATCTTCCCCACATCCTCCTCAAGGCTAGACTCCACCTCATCCACAAGTATACCATCAACCACATCTTTATTTACATCAAATTTAACATCATTAACATCAAAATCCTTATAAAAGAAGGTCGCTTGCCGCAACCCCTTCTAGAATCTATTTATATGCTCCTGAATAACAGAACTCTTCAAATCTTCTCTACACAAGAATACAATCCTTCCCAAAATCTATGTACAGACAAATGTAGTATATTCATTAAAAATTGTTGGATGACTCTTCTATTCCTTGTTATGCATGTTGAAAATTTGAAATGTAAATCACAAAGCCCCTTTGGGAATTTAAAATATTCAACCTATACCACAGACATTTGTTTCCACCTCTTACGTGCTCTATTATTTTACAAACCCTTTTTACCCCAGTCATTCATTCAATTAAAATGGCAGATCACAAAACTAGAAGTGCTCATATAACATAAATGACAGTAAGACACCTTGTGCACATAATTTTAGTGGAAAAGGTTTTCAATTTACTGGCTTTGTTACTTTTTTTCATTACATTGTAAACAGGCTTAGGATAAAAGTGTTCACTAGGTATGTTGAATTTGCTCATTGATGTTTGACCTTTATTTATCTCTTTTCTAACGTACTCATGCACCATTCACATTTCTCCAATTTTCATACTCTTGTTTTATTCATATGCCATATCCCACATCGCAGATGTTGCATTAACTAGTTTCATATTAATGTCTCTAGTAAGCAAGATTTTTTACAGTTGTGACACATATTAACTAGCAGAACTGGTTTATTGAACTATATATCAATATATCAATAAATACCTTTCAAATATGCCACACGATAAAGCTCCAACAAGAAGTTTGGTGATAGCACCCTTAGCCACTTTCTCTACTATTGCAATAGCCACATCATTTGATTTAATCACTACACAACATTCATATGCACCTGCACCAATAGTATCAGAATTCAAATCCCATATTGCGTTGATATAAAATCTCCAATAGCACATTTACTATAGTTACAGTAAACAATTTATGGACCATGAAGCCTACCTTAATTAAGTTGGTGTGTTCCTCAAACACTATAATTAGAAAAGAAATGTCTACGGTATTTAAGGAACTAAGGCAAACCATGAATTAATCTTCTCGTAGATTGAATGAAACACACATCTCAATTGGCAATTAGAACTTTATATCAGACATGATTGGCTTAGCCAATAGGGTTATTATTTAGTGGAAATCTAGGTGGCAATAACATTTTATATATATATATATATATATATATATATATATATATATATATATATATATATGTATATATATTATGGAAAATGATAAACTTCAGAAAATGGTTTACCTATAATTTCCTAATTGCATAAACATGTTTACAACACTTCCTGCAATATTTTATTAATTTTCAGAAACATAACATCAAACAACATATGTTTAGTATTAGTATACTTACAAAATGGCAAGAGCTTGCTTTAAACGAATGACTTTCAGAATCTTATCGGTTAGTCTTTCCTTGAAGTGAGTTGGGAAGAAAAGTCACAATGATTCATGCATTATATACAATTCAAGGATACAAGATGACAAAAATAAATCTATTGATATGCCTTGTAGTGAGATCTGAAACTCATGTTGACTTTCTTTGCTACTTCCACAAGCACTATTGATATTCCTTGCCCACTCAAAGAATTTCCAACCACCACCACAATCTGTTGCATGAAAAAATGCCTCTGTTAAGTTTAAGACTTATAAAATATGAAAGTTTAAGAATATTTATCATATTTAAGCTAATTCACATGGGCATGTTTCAGTATGCAAAGTTCATGCTCCGATCAAATTATTGAAAATAAAGAGATTACATAAGGCACATACCTCATTATTGAATGGTTTTGGGGTCCTATATATGTGACTATGCATTTGTTTTCTTTTCCATGTATCCATTCTTGAGCATTAGATGGACAAAAACAAAGAAAAATTATGATTAAGCTTAGCATTATATGAACATAATCTAATATTTTCTTTGGCATGAAACAAATGAATGACTAGATGCATGGTGTTAGAGATAAATAGATACAGGGTGTTATTAGATATAATACATGGTATTAGAGATAAATAGATGCAGGGTGTTAGAGATATAATACATGGTATTAGAGATAAATAGATGCAGGGTGTTAGAGATAAATAGATACAGGGTGTTACAGATAAATAGATTCATAGATATTGTTATGCACCTTTAGAAAAGGCTTTCTCCCTAAATGGTCCTCTTCTTCCACATTTGCCTGATAAAGCCACTGCCCTCCAACATCATGATTCTTCTCTAACACAACCACCCTGTAACCCTCTTTTCTCAACTCCCTAGCTGCTACTAGCCCTGATGGTCCAACTCTAATCAAAACCATATCACTATTAATAGAGAAATTAAACACCATCATCATACATAAATCACTCATACATGTATAATATAAATGGATTCCTTAGTCCTTGTCTTATCTTACTAAGATTCTACCTCAAAGTTTAGAGGGAATAAAGTGCATAAAATTCAATAACGAAGTACTTCTCACCATCTAAATGAATTTTGTAAATCAAATTTTGAGTTCAAGAATAAAACAACCATTAAAACATACAATTTCAATCTGGAAAAGGGTCTATTAAGACAAGACTCACATCTGCTCTCGTAGCTTGCACTTGAGAGACAAATCCACATGCTCTAGGTGCACATTATCCTTGTTTTATATCTTGTTGCCCTTAAATTATGATGTAAGTTGTATACGTCAACTAATGGGCACTAAGGTAAACCATGATCATTAAACTGCAATAAAAAGAGCTTCACATTATATATTTATGCTTAAATTAAATCAAAGATAGTTGTATTATGAGATCAAACGAGAAAATCATAATACATAATGGAGAAAAAAAATCAAACATTGAGACTCTATTTGACCAAGTTCACACTATCCAGTAGCATTCTCTTCTGCATTATACATTTATTTTTCAGTAAGCTTAACTAGCATCATAAGACTACGTGTTCTTTGAAAATATGTAGAAACAACACAAATGGCCCCAAAATACACATTATAGACACAATAATGCATCAATCCAATATAGGTTGTAGTTGGATTCGACAACTTACTTGTGATTTGACAAAATTTCAGCTCTAGGTGTAGCGTATGGCGACGCACGTCGCATTTCTCACTACAAATCCATACTTAGCCTTGATTAGGGTTTCAGTAGCAAAATTTCTCACCGTAAACCCATGCTTATTCGTGATTAGATTTTTTGTTTCAAAATGAAAAAAAACAAATCAATAGAATTGAAAGTTACAAACAATGACACTAAATAAAAAAAAAAAAGAGTAGAGTAGAAAATTACTACTGTTTTACGAAGACAATAACAAATAGGTCAAATTGCTTTAGAGGAAGATGAGAAATTTCACATGAAATTTGAAAGAAAAAATAACAGTATCACATACCTCTTTGTATGGTTGCAGAAATTTCAGAAGCTTCTGAAAACTTTAGAAAACAAATTGAATAAACAAGCGAGAGACCATTACTTATGAGCTCAAGAAGTAAAACCAGGCAAAGAGACGAAGAAGACGATACACAAGACAAAGAACCGATTGTGAAATATTCAAATTACATCTTAAAAAAAACTTAAAAATATTTAAATAATATAAATTTGTTGCGGTTAGAATAAAATAACAGAAATAACATTCTTTTTTAGCGGTTAAGTATAACCTCAACAAAAAACACACTAATAAAAATTAGTTTTTTTTTACTGTCCTATTCCTCCCTATCCAATCAACAACCTTGAGGAAGAGAAAAGAAGAAATAGGGAAATTCTTCTATTTTTAAATCATGTCTATTATCTTGGTTTGAGGGTGATATCAAGATTGCAATTATGTCCACAATTTATTTTTCAGCTTAATTTTGAAAATGATGTAAAAATATGACTTTCAAATTATTTTTACAAAAATAATTAATCACGAAAATTTAAAAATTGTTATAAAATAAGGTTTAAAAAGTAATTTTTAATTATAATTTTTTTTATTACATTTTCTTTTAAATATTTTTTTATTAAAATATGTTACTTTCATTTATACATTTTCATATATTTTCTACGGTAAATCAAACTTATATAATGATAATTTTTAATTATTTTTAAAATAAAGTATAATTTGGTAATCTTGTTTTTTTATGATTTAAATATAAGTTTTAATCTATCACATCCATCAAATCACTCACAAACTTGAACAAACTTTACTCTTAATTCACCCAGTTTCACCTTTAATCCACTTAAAGTGAACAACACAAACTTCACACTCTAATCCACTTGATGTCATCCTCTCCCTCTCCATCCAATCAACCTTGAGGGAGAGAGGGGAAGGAAGAGGGAAATTCTTCTATTTTTAAATCATGTCTATTATGTCTTGGTTTGAAGGTGATATTAAGATTACAATGATGTCCGCAATTTATTTTTCATCTTAATTATGAAAATGATGTAAAAATATGACTTTCAAATTATTTTTACAAAAATAATTAATCACGAAAATGTGAAAATTGTTATAACATAAGGTTTAAAAATTAATTTTTAATTATAAAATTTTTTATTACATTATATTTTAAATATTTTTTTATTAAAATATGTTATTTTCATTTTTACATTTTCATATTTTTTCTACGATAAATTAAACTTATATAATAATAATTTTTAATTATTTTTAAAATAAAGTACAATTTGGTAATCTTGTTTTTTTATGATTTAAATATAAGTTTTAATCTATCACATCTATCAAATCACTCACAAACTTGAACAAACTTTACTCTTAATCCACCCAGTTTCACTTTCTTAAAGTGAACAATGAACATGATGAACTTCACACTCTAATCCACTTGATGTCATCCTCTCCCTCTCCATCCAATCAACCTTGAGGGAGAGAGAGGGGAAGGAAGAGGGAAATTCTTCTATTTTTAAATCATGTCTGTTATGTCTTGGTTTGAAGGTGATATCAAGATTACAATGATGTCCGCAATTTATTTTTCATCTTAATTATGAAAATGATCTAAAAATATGACTTTCAAATTATTTTTACAAAAATAATTAATCACGAAAATGTGAAAATTGTTATAACATAAGGTTTAAAACCTAATTTTTAATTATAAAATTTTTTATTACATTATATTTTAAATATTTTTTTATTAAAATATGTTATTTTCATTTTTATATTTTCATATTTTTTCTACGATAAATCAAACTTATATAATAATAATTTTTAATTATTTTTAAAATAAAGTACAATTTGGTAATCTTGTTTTTTTATGATTTAAATATAAGTTTTAATCTATCACATCCATCAAATCACTCACAAACTTGAACAAACTTTACTCTTAATCCACCCAGTTTCACTTTTAATCCACTTAAAGTGAACAATGAACAAGATAAACTTCACACTGTAATCCACTTGATGTCATCCTCTCCCTCTCCATCCAATCAACCTTGAGGGAGAGAGAGGGGAAGGAAGAGGAAAATTCTTCTATTTTTAAATCATGTCTGTTATGTCTTGGTTTGAAGGTGATATCAAGATTACAGTGACGTCCGCAATTTAATTTTCAGCTTAATTATGAAAATGATGTAAAAATATGACTTTCAAATTATTTTTAGAAAAATATCTAATCACGAAAATTTGAAAATTGTTATAACATAAGGTTTAAAAAGTAATTTTTAATTATAAATTTTTTCATTACATTATCTTTTAAATTTTTTTTATTAAAATATGTTATTTTCATTTTTACATTTTCATATTTTTTTCTACGATAAATCAAACTTATATAATAATAATTTTTAATTATTTTTAAAATAAAGTACTATTTGGTAATCTTGTTTTTTTATGATTTAAATATAAGTTTTAATCTAGCACATCCATCAAATCACTCTCAAACTTGAACAAACTTTACTCTTAATCCACCCTGTTTCACCTTTAATCCACTTAAAGTGAACAACACAAACTTTACACTGTAATCCACTTGATGTCATCCTCTCCCTCTCCATCCAATCAACCTTGAGGGAGAGAGGGGAAGGAAGAGTGAAATTCTTCTATTTTGAAATCATGTCTGTTATGTCTTGGTTTGAAGGTGATATCAAGATTACAATGATGTCCGCAATTTATTTTTCAGCTTAATTATGAAAATGATGTAAAAATATGACTTTCAAATTATTTTTACAAAAATAATTAATCACGAAAATGTGAAAATTGTTATAACATAAGGTTTAAAGTGAACAACACAAACTTCACACTCTACTCCCCTTGAATTCATCATCTCCCTCTCCCTCCAATCAACCTTGACGGAGGGAGAGGTTTGGGGGGAGAGGGGAAGGAAGATGGACATTCTTCTGTTTTTAAATCATCTCTATCATGTCTTGGGTTGAAGGTGATATCAAGAGTACAATTATGTCCACAATTTTTTTTTCAGCTTAATTATGATATGATGTAAAAATATGACTTTTCAAATTGTTTTTACAAAAATAATTAATAACGAAAATTTGAAAATTATTATAAAATAAAGTTTAAAAAGAAATTTTTAATCATAAATTTTTTTATTAAATTATCTTTGAAATATATTTTTTATTAAAATATGTTACTTTCATTTATACATTTTGATATTTTTTCTTCTACGATAAATCAATCTTATATAGTGATAATTTTTAATTATTTTTAAAATAAAGTAGAATTTTGTAATCTAGTTTTTTTATGACTTAAATATAATTTTTAATCGATCACATCCATCAAATCACTCACAAACTTCAACAAACTTTATTCTAAATTCACTCACTTTCACCTTTAATCCCCTTAAAGTGAACAAGACATGCTTCACACTCTAATCCACTTAATTTCATTTATCCCTCTCCCGCCAATCAACGATGAGGGAGAGAGGGGAAGGGAGACAAAAATTCCTCTATTTTTAAATCATGTTATGCTATGGTTCGGGGATGATATCAAGATTACAATTATGTCCATAATTTATTTTTTAGCATAATTATAAAAAAGATGTAAAAGTAACGAAAATTTGAAAATTGTTATAAAATAAGATTTAAAAAGTAATTTTTAATTATAATTTTTTTTTATTAAAATACGTTACTTTCATTTATACATTTTCATATTTTTTATACGATAAATCAAACTTATATAATGATAATTTTTAATTATTTTTAAAATAAAGTACAATTTGGTAATCTTGTTTTTATTTCATTTCAATATAATTTTTAATCTATCACATCCATTAAATAACTCAAAAACATTAACTAACTTTACTCTAAATCAACTCACTTTCACCTTTAATCCACTTAAAGTGAACAACACAAACTTCACACTCTACTCCAATTGAATTCATCATCTCCCTCTCCCTCCAATCAACCGTGAAGGAGAGAGGGGAAGAAAGAAGGAAATTCTTCTATTTTTAAATCATCTTTGTTATGTCTTGGTTTGAGTGTGATATCATGATTACAATTATGTACACAATTTATTTTTCAGCTTAATTATGATAATGATGTAAAAATATGATTTTTCAAATTATTTTTACAAAAATAATTAAATTCGAAAATTTGAAAATTGTTATAAAATAAGGTTACAAAAGTAATATTTAATTATCAAATTTTTTGTTACACTACCTTTTAAATATATTTTTATAAAAGTATGTTACTTTCATTTCTGTTATGTCTTGGTTTGAAGGTGATATCAAGATTACAATAATGTCCGCAATTTATTTTTCAGCTTAATTATGAAAATGATGTAAAAACAAGAATTTTCAAATTATTTTTACAACAATAATTAATCACGAAAATTCTAAAAATGTTATAAAATAAGCTTTAAAAAGTAATTTTTAATTATTAATTTTTTTGTTACACTATCTTTTAAATATTTTTTGATTAAAATAAGTTACTTTCATCTATACATTTTCATATTTTTCCTACGATAAATCAAACTTATATCATGATAATTTTTAATTATTTTTAAAATAAAGTAGAATTTGGTACTCTTGTTTTTCTTTGATTTAAATATAATTTTTAATCTATCACATCCATCAAATCACTCACAAACATTAACAAACTTTACTCTAAATCAATCCACTTTCACCTTTAATCCACTTAAAGTGAACAACACAAACTTCACACTCTACTCCAATTGAGTTCATCATCTCTCTCCCTCTAATCAACCTTGATGGAAAGAGGGGAAGGAAGAGGGAAATTCTTCTATTTTTAAATCATCTCTGTTATGTCTTGGTTTGAGTGTGATATCAAGAGTACAATTATGTCCACAATTTATTTTTCAGCTTAATTATGAAAATGATGTAAAAATATGACTTTTCAAATTATTTTTACAAAAATAATTAATAACGAAAATTTGAAAATTGTTATAAAATAAGGTTTAAAAAGTAATTTTTAATTATAAATTTTTTTATTAAATTATCTTTTAAATATTTCTTTTATTAAAATATGTTACTTTCATATATACATTTTCATATTTTTTCTACGATAAATCAAACTTATATAATGATAATTTTTAATTATTTTTAAAATAAAGTACAATTTGGTAATCTAGTTTTTTTTTGATTTAAATATAAGTTTTAATCTATCATATCCATCAAATCACTCACAAACTTCAACAAACTTTACTCTAAATTCAACCACTTTCACCTTTAATCTCCTTAAAGTGAACAAGACAAGCTTCACACTCTAATCCAATTAATTTCATCCTATCCCTCTCCCGCGAATCAACTATGAGGGAGAGAAAAATTCCTCTATTTTTAAATCATTTCTGTTATGCAATGGTTCGGGGGTGATATCAAGATTACAATTATGTCCGCAATTTATTTTTTAGCATAATTATGAAAACGATGTAAAAGTAACGAAAACTTGAAAATTGTTATAAAATAAGGTTTAAAAAGTAATTTTTAATTATAATTTTTTTGATTAAAATACGTTACTTTCATGTATACATTTTCATATTTTTTATAGGATAAATCAAACTTATATAATGATAATTTTTAATTATTTTTAAAATAAAGTATAATTTGGTAATCTTGTTTTTCTTTGATTTAAATATAATTTTTAATCTATCACATCCATCAAATCACTCACAAACATTAACAAACTTTAATCTAAATCAACCCACTTTCACCTTTCATCCACTTAAAGTGAATAACAGAAATTTCGCACTCTACTCCAATTGAATTCATCATCTCCCTCTCCCTCCAATCAACCTTGACGGAGAGAAGGGAAGGAAGAGGGAAATTATTCTATTTTTAAATCATCTCTGTTATGTCTTGGTTTGAGTGTGATATCAAGATTACAATTATGTCCACAATTTATTTTTCAGCTTAATTATGAAAAATGATGTAAAAATATGACTTTTCAAATTATTTTTACAAAAATAATTAATAACGAAAATTTGAAAATTGTTATAAAATAAGGTTTAAAAAGTAATTTTTAATTATATAATTTTTTATTACATTATCTTTTAAACATTTTGTTATTAAGATATGTTACTTTAATTTTTACATTTTTAATATTTTTTTCTACAACAAATCAAATTTATATAATGATAATTTTTCACTATTTTTAAAATAAAGTACAATTCGGTAATCGTTTTTTTCTTTGATTTCAATATAATTTTTAATCTATCACATTCATCAATTCACTCACAAACATTAACAAACTTTACTCTAAATCAACTCACTTTCACCTTTAATCCACTTAAAGTGAACAACACAAACTTCACACTCTACTCCACTTGAATTCATCATCTCCCTCTCCCTCCAATCAACCTTGACGGAGGGAGAGGGGAAGGGAGAGGGATATTCTTCTGTTTTTAAATCATCTCTATTATGTCTTGGTTTGAGGGTGATATCAAGATTACAATTATGTCCGCAATTTATTTTTCAGCTTAATTATGAAAATGATGTAAAAATATCACTTTTCAAATTATTTTTACAAAAATAATTAATAACGAAACTTGGAAAATTTTCATAAAATAAGGTTTAAAAAGTAATTTTTAATTATAAATTTTTTTATTAAATTACCTTTTAAATATTTTTTTATTAAAATATGTTATTTTCATTTATACATTCTCATATTTTTTCTACGATAAATAAAACTTATATAGTGATAATTTTTAATTATTTTTAAAATAAAGTACAAATTGGTAATCTTGTTTTTTTATGATCTAAATATAATTTTTAATCGATCACATCCATCAAATCACTCACAAACTTCAAAAAACTTTACTCTAAATTCACTCACTTTCACCTTTAATCCCCTTAAAGTGAACAAGACAAGCTTCACACTCTAATCCACTTAAATTCATATTATCCCTCTCCCGCCAATCAACAATGAGGGAGAGAGAGAGGGGAAGGAAGAGAGAAATTCTTCTATTTTTCAATCACGTCTGTTATGCAATTGTGCGGGGGTGATATCAAGCTTACAATTATGTCTGCAATTTAGTTTTTAGCATAATTATGAAAACGATGTAAAAGTAACGAAACTTGAAAATTTTTATAAAATAAGGTTTAAAAAGTAATTTTTAATTATATAATTTTTTTATTAAAATACACTACTTTCATTTATACATTTTCATATTTTTTATACGATAAATCAAACTTATATAATAATAACTTTTAATTATTTTTAAAATAAAGTACAATTTGATTATCGTGTTTTTCTTTGATTTCAATATAATTTTTAATCTATCCCATCCATCAAATCACTCACAAACATTAACAAACTTTACACTAAATCAACTCACTTTCACCTTTAATCTACTTAAAGTGAACAACACAAACTTCACACTCTACTCCAATTGAATTCATCATCTCTCTCCCTCTAATCAACCTTGATGGAAAGAGGGGAAGGAAGAGGGAAATTCTTCTATTTTTAAATCATCTCTGTTATGTCTTGGTTTGAGTGTGATATCAAGAGTACAATTATGTCCACAATTTATTTTTCAGCTTAATTATGAAAATGATGTAAAAATATGACTTTTCAAATTATTTTTACAAAAATAATTAATAACAAAAATTTGAAAACGGTTATAAAATAAGGTTTAAAAAGTAATTTTTAATTATAAAATTTTTTATTAAATTATCTTTTAAATATTTCTTTTATTAAAATATATTACTTTCATTTATACATTTTCATATTTTTTCTACGATAAATCAAACTTATATAATGATAATTTTTAATTATTTTTAAAATAAAGTAAAATTTGGTAATCTAGTTTTTTTATGATTTAAATATAAGTTTTAATCTATCACATCCATCAAATCACTCACAAACTTAAACAAACTTTACTCTAAATTCAATCATTTTCACCTTTAATCTACTTAAAGTGAACAAGACAAGCTTCACACTCTAATCCACTTAATTTCATTTTATCCCTCTCCCGCCAATTGACGATGAGAGAGAGAGGGGAAGGGAGAGAAAAACTCCTCTATTTTTAAATCATGTCGTTATGCAATGGTTCGGAGGTGATATCAAGATTACAATTATGTCCGCAATTTAATTTTTAGCATAATTATGAAAACGATGTAAAAGTAACGAAACTTGAAAATTGTTATAAAATAAGGTTTAAAAAGAAATTTTTAATTATACTTTATTTTATTAAAATACGTTACTTTCGTTTATACATTTTCATATTTTTTATACGATAAATTAAACTTATATAATGATAATTTTTAATTATTTTTAAAATAAAGTACAATTTGGTTATCTTGTTTTTCTTTGTTTTCAATATAATTTTTAATCTATCACATCCATTAAATCTCTCAAAAACATTATCAAGCTTTACTCTAAATCAAGTCACTTTCACCTTTAATCAACTTAAAGTGTACCACACAAACTTCGCACTCTACTCCAATTGAATCCATCATCTCCCTCTCCCTCCAATCCACCTTGATAGAGAGAGGAGAAGGAAGAGGGAAATTCTTCTATTTTTAAATCATCTCTGTTATGTGTTGGTTTGAGTGTGATATCAAAAGTACAATTATGTCCACAATTTATTTTTCAGCTTAATTATGAAAATGATGTAAAAATATGACTTTTCAAATTATTTTTACAAAAATAATTAATAACAAAAATTTGACAACTATCATAAAATAAGGTTTAAAAAGTAATTTTTAATTATAAAATTTTTTATTAAATTATCTTTTAAATATCTTTTTTTATTAAAATATATTACTTTCATTTATACATTTTCATATTTTTTCTACGATAAATCAAACTTTTATAGTGATAATTTTTATTATTTTTAAAATAAAGTACAATTTGGTAATCTAGTTTTTTAGAATTTTTAATCGATCACATCGATCAAATCACTCACAAACTTCAACAAACTTTACTCTAAATTCACTCACATTTACCTTTAATCCCGTTAAAGTGAACAAGAAAGCTTCACACTCTAATCCACTTAATTTCATCCTATCCCTTTCCCGCCAATCAAGGATGAGGGAGAGAGAGGGGAAAGGGAGGGAAAATTTCCTCTATTTTTAAATCATGTCTGTTATGCAATGGTTCGGGGTGATATCAATATTACAATTATTTCTGCAATTTATAGTTTAGCATAATTATGAAAATGATGTAAAAGTAACGAAAACTTGAAAATTGTTATAAAATAAGCTTTAAAAATTAACTTTTTAATTATAATTTTTTTTCATTAAAATACGTTACTTTCATTTATACATTTTCATATTTTTTATAGGATAAATCAAATTTATATAATGATAATTTTTAAAATAAAGTACAATTTGGTAATCTTGTTTTTCTTTGATTTAAATATAATTTTTAATCTATCACATCCATCAAATCACTCACAAACATTAACAAACTTTAATCTAAATCAACCCACTTTCACCTTTCATCCACTTAAAGTGAATAACACAAATTTCGCAGTCTACTCCAATTGAATTCATCATCTCCCTCTCCCTCCAATCAACCTTGACGGAGAGAAGGGAAGGAAGAGGGAAATTATTCTATTTTTAAATCATCTCTGTTATGCCTTGGTTTGAGTGTGATATCAAGATTACAATTATGTCCACAATTTATTTTTCAGCTTAATTATGAAAAATAATGTAAAAATATGACTTTTCAAATTATTTTTACAAAAATAATTAATAACAATAATTTGAAAATTGTTATAAAATAAGGTTTAAAAATTTATTTTTAATTTTTAATTTTTTTATTAAATTATCTTTTAAATAATTTTTTATTAAAATATGTTACTTTCATTTATAAAATTTCATATTTTTTTCTACGATAAATCAAACTTATATAATGATAATTTTTAATTATTTTTAAAATAAAGTACAATTTGGTAATCTTGTCTTTTTATGATTTAAATATAATTTTTAATCTATCACATCCATCAACTCACTGACAAATTGCAACAAACTTTACTCTATGTTCAGTCACTCTCACCTTTAATCCCCTTAAAGTGAACAACTATGTTCGCATTTTATTTTTTAGCATAATTATGAAAACGAGGTTAAAATAACAAAAATTTGAAAATTGTTATAAAATAAGGTTTAAAACGTAATTTTTAATTATATAATTTTTTATTACATTATCTTTTAAACATTTTGTCATTAAGGTATGTTACTTTAATTTTTACATTTTTAATATTTTTTTCTATGACAAATCAAATTTATATAATGATAATTTTTCACTATTTTTAAAATAAAGTACAATTCGGTAATCGTGTTTTTCTTTGATTTCAATATAATTTTTAATCTATCTCATTCATCAAATCACTCACAAACATTAACAAACTTTACTTTCAATCAACTCACTTTTACCTTTAATCCACTTAAAGTGAACAACACAAACTTCACACTCTACTCCACTTGAATTCATCATCTCCCTCTCCCTCCAATCAACCTTGACGGAGGGAGAGGGGAAGGGAGAGGGATATTCTTCTGTTTTTAAATCATCTCTATCATGTCTTGGTTTGAGGGTGATATCAAGATTACAATTATGTCCGCAATTTATTTTTCAACTTAATTATGAAAATGATGGAAAAATATCACTTTTCAAATTATTTTTGTTCCTGCAGAGAACAAACAAGAGGTTAGGCACAAGCGTCACCTTATCACGTAGTCCGCTATCTCTTCAGTTGGCCTCTTCCCGGTCGATACATGTCAACTTGAACCCAGGAGGGGTTACCTGCAGAAGAATCTCCGAAGCTCAAGTAAGTCAAAGCTCTCAGAGAGTCAAATCAGTGATTAATGAATGCGTACCTTTAAATGATGGGGTCCACGTGTATTTATAGGGCATTAATGACGTTTAACCATTTCATGGGCTGGGTTTTGACATGGGCTGTAGTTTGGGCCATGAATGGGCCTGGGCTCCAAACCAGGCCCTTGAGACCTATTGAACGCGGGGGCATCGATGTTAGCTTAAGTTCATTGGAGTAGTCGGTCTCGACCGGCTACTTGCCTAGATGGCTTATGTTGGTGATGTCCGGGTACTAGGCGGTTTCGATATGCACATTGTTTACTTGGTTGAGTTTGGCTAGGTACGGTACACCAGTCCCCCAGCCTTGTCCGATATGGGTTGTCGGTCAAGGATGATATGTGTTGGTAAGCTAGCAGAACCGGCTAGGTGTGATACACCAGTCCCGCAGCCTTTAAGTGTGGTGAACAGTGTTAAGGCTTAGAATTTGCAACTATCAGAAGGTAGGTGAAAGGGCGTCAGTTGGTCACATCGAAAAAGTTTTGGCGCCGCCATTTTGGAGTGGGAATTTTCGCAATGATGGTATCGATTGGTCTGTGATATGGTTTTGGCGGGAAAAGGTTCGTCGTTTGGGATCGCAGGCTATAAATGTGTGTTTGCAAACAGATAAGAGGCTACCTATTTCATTTGTGATTTCTGAATTTAAAGACCTTGTGCGCGTAAAAGTGTTCGACTAGTCCTCTATTTCGACCGACATCTTCTCGTAAAAAACGAAATCAGGTATGTCCAGTAGTAGTAGCGTGTCTACGTCTAGTAGTAGTGAAAGTACTGAGTCAGATAGGAGTAAGGATGGATGACTTGGCGGAGAGGGTACAAGTTCTGGAATTGTTACAAGCGGGATGCCGATGGAGGTGGTGAGGGAAGTTCGAGAGGATCCTCTTGAAGAGTTGGAGGAGAGTAACTGGCCGGCCAAAGGCGGCTATGGATGGGTTGCTGCTGATGTTCGTGACCAATCATCCTTATTTAGGTGGTCTCGTCTGTTAAACTCTTGGCTAAACTGTACACCCGTTATGTCTAGGGGTGTCAGCGGAGACATTGTTTCGCTAGAGAGGGTAAGTGTCGTCGACCGGGTATGCCACGGGCAGGAGGGGGCTACCGAGAAATTCTTTTACATGTATATGTGCCACTTTTCTCAGCTTCATGTACGACTACCCTTTGACGACTTCACTATGGGTGTGCTGCGGGCGTTGAATGTGGCATCTACCCAGCTACATCCTAATAGCTGGGCCTACTTGCAGGCCTTCCGCATTCTGTGCGAGTCTTTGTACTTGGAGCCTACTCCCTATGCCTTCTTGTATTTTTATGACACCAGACCCCGAAGGCCGGCTACTTGGCTTTCTTTAATCAATCGCCCCAGCATCAGCAGGTTGGATGCTTTCTCCCAGTCTTTCAAGCACTTCAAAGACGGGTACTTCAAGGTCGTTGTGAAGGAAGGGGGTAAACCGCATTTTTTGAATGCAGATGGGAGTACCAAGTTTCCCTTTAACTGGACCAACAATCCTTCTCGTTATAAAGACATGGGAGTGGAGGAGTTATCGGCTGGTGACAAGGAGGTGGTGGGGATGTTGTTGAAATTTGTGGATAAGTTGCCCACTAAGGGCCTAGTTAGGGTTTATAATTCGGTGCATCCGATAATAGATATTGAAGGTATCTATTTATTACTTAAGCTGTGTTAATGATGCTAAGTTGTTTTGATCCGAGTCGTGATATGTTATTGCAGGGCATATGGCGCAGTCTGGTAAGAAGAATTTGGCGCTCTTTCAATCACTGAGGAAGGAGATGGCCGCTAAGGCCAAGGCGGCTGGGAAAGTTGATGTTCCCAACTTGCAGGAATCGGTTGTGGAGGTACATGTACACGGCGGGACGAAAAGAAAAGCTGAGCTTCCGCCCCGTCCTGGGAAGGGCAAAGACGTGAAGAAAATAAGGGCAACTATTCTTGGGTCGGCTAGCGGGGCGGGATCGGCTAGTGGAGAGAAGTTGCCTGAGGCCAGGTTGATCGAGTTGCCGGAGATATCCGTGAGGAAGGATATCTCGATCAACCTGCCGGACATTGTTGTTAACTCTATTGATAACATGGAGGTTGATCATATCGTGAGAACAATGATAGAGTTTGGAAGCAAGGCCTTAGTCTTGAGTCGGCGTGTGGGGTCTCTTTACAGAAGGGAAGTAAAGGAGGTGGGGGAGTTGCAGGGTAAAGTGGATAAGCTTGAGGAGGAGAAGGCGGCTCTAGAAAAGGAGAAAGAAGGCTGGGAAGCGGAGAGGAAGAGGCTGGCATCATGGATAGTGCGTTGTTTGGACTCTGAGGAAAAACTAAACAAGCGTATAGGGGAGTTGGAAGAAGACTACGAGGATTTGAAGGATAAGTACGATGGGGCTGTTGGGGAGTTGGACGATTTGAAGAACAGCGTTATCCAAGAGCATATAAATGGTTTTGAGAAGGGGTTGCGGCAAGCGACCTTCTTCTATCAGGATGTGGATGCCTTGGATTCGAGATTTGACGTAGATAAGGATGTAGTTGGTAGGAAGTTGGTGAGAGAGGATGAGGGGGATGCGGAGGAGGTGGAGGAGAGGGCGGCAGAGGAGGAGAAGGATTCGGGAGCTGCTGTGGTGGGTGAGGAGAACAAGGGGGTGTAGTTAATTCAATTTTTCTTGAAACTTGAACTTTGTTTGTAATAATCCGTATATTATTTTACTTTGCCTTCAATATGATGAATGCCTTGTGTATGCTATGTTAGATGTTGTTAATATGTATGATTGTGTTGCGTTAGCGGTATGGCTAATTGTGAAGGGGTGTTGGATTTTGACCGTTTTATTTGAACTTAAACGAATGAATCAAGATTAGAGGGTGTTCGACCCAGGCCGCTTACTTGGGGTAAGGGTGGGGAACTTAAACGAATGAACCAAAGTTAGAGGGTGTTCGACCCAGGCCGCTTACTTGGGGTAAGGGTGGGGAACTTAAACGAATGAACCAAAGTTAGAGGGTGTTCGACACAGGCCGCTTACTTGGGGTAAGGGTGGGGAACTTAAACGAATGAATCAAGATTAGAGGGTGTTCGACCCAGGCCGCTTACTTGGGGTAAGGGTGGGGAACTTAAACGAATGAACCAAGATTAGAGGGTGTTCGACCCAGGCCGCTTACTTGGGGTAAGGGTGGGGAACTTAAACGAATGAACCAAAGTTAGAGGGTGTTCGACCCAGGCCGCTTACTTGGGGTAAGGGTGGGGAACTTAAACGAATGAATCAAGATTAGAGGGTGTTCGACCCAGGCCACTTACTTGGGGTAAGGGTGGGGAACTTAAACGAATGAACCAAAGTTAGAGTGTGTTCGACCCAGGCCGCTTACTTGGGGTAAGGGTGGGGAACTTAAACGAATGAATCAAGATTAGAGGGTGTTCGACCCAGGCCGCTTACTTGGGGTAAGGGTGGGGAACTTAAACGAATGAACCAAAGTTAGAGGGTGTTCGACCCAGGCCGCTTACTTAGGGTAAGGGTGGGGAACTTAAACGAATGAACCAAAGTTAGAGGGTGTTCGACCCAGGCCGCTTACTTGGGGTAAGGGTGCGGAACTTAAACGAATAAATCAAGATTAGAGGGTGTTCGACCCAGGCCGCTTACTTGGGGTAAGGGTGGGGAACTTAAACGAATGAACCAAGATTAGAGGGTGTTCGACACAGGCCGCTTACTTGGGGTAAGGGTGGGGAACTTAAACGAATGAACCAAAGTTAGAGGGTGTTCGACCCAGGCCGCTTACTTGGGGTAAGGGTGGGGAACTTAAACGAATGAATCAAGATTAGAGGGTGTTCAACCCAGGCCACTTACTTGGGGTAAGGGTGGGGAACTTAAACCAATGAACCAAAGTTAGAGGGTGTTCGACCCAGGCCGCTTACTTGGGGTAAGGGTGGGGAACTTAAACGAATGAACCAAAGTTAGAGGGTGTTCGACCCAGGCCGCTTACTTGGGGTAAGGGTGGGGAACTTAAACGAATGAATCAAGATTAGAGGGTGTTCGACCCAGGCCGCTTACTTGGGGTAAGGGTGGGGAACTTAAACGAATGAACCAAAGTTAGAGGGTGTTCGACCCAGGCCGCTTACTTGGGGTAAGGGTGGGGAACTTAAACGAATGAACCAAAGTTAGAGGGTGTTCGACCCAGGCCGCTTACTTGGGGTAAGGGTGGGGAACTTAAACGAATGAACCAAAGTTAGAGGGTGTTCGACACAGGCCGCTTACTTGGGGTAAGGGTGGGGAACTTAAACGAATGAATCAAGATTAGAGGGTGTTCGACCCAGGCCGCTTACTTGGGGTAAGGGTGGGGAACTTAAACGAATGAACCAAGATTAGAGGGTGTTCGACCCCAGGCCGCTTACTTGGGGTAAGGGTGGGGAACTTAAACGAATGAACCAAAGTTAGAGGGTGTTCGACCCAGGCCGCTTACTTGGGGTAAGGGTGGGGAACTTAAACGAATGAATCAATATTAGAGGATGTTCGACCCAGGCCACTTACTTGGGGTAAGGGTGGGGAACTTAAACGAATGAACCAAAGTTAGAGGGTGTTCGACCCAGGCCGCTTACTTGGGGTAAGGGTGGGGAACTTAAACGAATGAATCAAGATTAGAGGGTGTTCGACCCAGGCCGCTTACTTGGGGTAAGGGTGGGGAACTTAAACGAATGAACCAAGATTAGAGGGTGTTCGACCCAGGCCGCTTACTTGGGGTAAGGGTGGGGAACTTAAACGAATGAATCAAGATTAGAGGGTGTTCGACCCAGGCCGCTTACTTGGGGTAAGGGTGGGGAACTTAAACGAATGAACCAAGATTAGAGGGTGTTCGACCCAGGCCGCTTACTTGGGGTAAGGGTGGGGAACTTAAACGAATGAATCAAGATTAGAGGGTGTTCGACCCAGGCCGCTTAGTTGGGGTAAGGGTGGGGAACTTAAACGAATGAACCAAGATTAGAGGGAGTTCGACCCAGGCCGCTTACTTGGGGTAAGGGTGGGGAACTTAAACGAATGAACCAAGATTAGAGGGTGTTCGACCCAGGCCGCTTACTTGGGGTAAGGGTGGGGAACTTAAACGAATAAACCAAGATTAGAGGGTGTTCGACCTAGGCCGCTTACTTGGGGTAAGGGTGGGGAACTTAAACGAATGAACCAAGATTAGAGGGTGTTCGACCCAGGCCGCTTACTTGGGGTAAGGGTGGGGAAATTAAACGAATGAACCAAGATTAGAGGGTGTTCGACCCAGGCCGCTTACTTGAGGTAAGGGTGGGGAACTTAAACGAATGAACCAAGATTAGAGGGTGTTCGATCCAGGCCACTTACTTGGGGTAAGGGTGGGGAACTTAAACGAATGAACCAAAGTTAGAGGGTGTTCGACCCAGGCCGCTTACTTGGGGTAAGGGTGGGGAACTTAAACGAATGAATCAAGATTAGAGGGATAGAGTCATAAAGTAGGGAACCATTCTTTTTATTTATTCAAATAGGGGTGCCTCGTTAAAACCTCCTTGGCCAAAACCCTCCTTAGGGAAAAAAGACCAAGTGAGGAAAAAGAGTACACCCATGGTTACAAGTATTGATTCGACTATGATACATGTTCAGCTGAAGTAGAACTTGAGGTGGGATACATTCCATGTGTTGGGAATCTCTTCCCCAGATAATTGTTCTAGGCGATAAGCCCCTCCTCCTGTGTCTTCTCGTATGCGGTATGGGCCGTCCCAATTGGCGGAGAACTTGCCATCCTTCTTTCTAGCACTGTTGGCCATTCTCCATACTAGGTCTCCGACGACAAACGATCGTGGGTGTAGGTTTGCGTTATATTTTCTGGCAGCTCGTTGTTTGGCGGCTAGATTGCGTATTTGGGCTTTTTCTCTGAGTTCGGGAAGGAGATCGAGATGTAGGGCCATGTTTCGGTGGTTATGAGTTGGGTCGTATAGTTCTCAGCGCAGGGATGGTTCGCCAATTTCTACTGGTATCATGGCGTCTGCGCCGTAGACTAGGCTGAATGGGGATTCGTTTGTTGATGATTGAGGGGTGCATCTGTAAGCCCATAGTACTTCGATTAACTCTTCAGGCCATCGGCCTCTGGCGGTATCCAACCTTTTACGTAGCTCTACGAGAATAACTTTGTTTGCCGCTTCCGCTTGCCCATTGGTCTGTGGATGTTCTACAGAACTTGTGATATGTTTGATGCCTAAGCTGGTGTAGAATTTGGCTAACTCCTTGTCGATAAATTGTCGGCCATTGTCTGTTATGATGGTATGTGGTACACCATATCTGCATATAACGTCCTTCCACACAAACTGCTGGACTTGCTAGGCCGTGATGGTGGTTAATGGCTTGGCTTCGATCCATTTGGTAAAGTAGTCAACGGCTACGATTAGGAACTTGACCTGCCCCTTGCCGGGTGTGAAGGGTCCTAGGATGTCCATTCCCCACTTAGCGAATGGCCAGGGGGACAGTATGTGGTGTAGTTGTTCTTGTTTCTGATGTATAAGGTTGCCGTGCTTCTGGCATGGCTTGCATTTCCTGACGTGATCCTGGCAGTCCGCCTCTATCGTGGGCCAGAAGTATCCGGCTCTGAGAACTCTTGTGGCCATGGTGCGTGCGCCTGAATGATAACCACAGATTCCTTCGTGTAGTTCCTTAATGATATACTGGGCTTGCTCTGACGTGACACACTTAAGTAGGGGTTGGCCGTATCCACGTTTGTAGAGGTCCTCGCCTACCATAGTGTACCTGGCGGCCTTGGCCAGCCAAGTTTTGTCCGCGTCGGGGGGAAAGGGGGGTTGCCGGTTTTGAGGTACTGAATGTAAGGGGTGGTCCAGTTTGGGTTTTGAGTGGGGGTGATGTTGTTTGATGGGGTGTGGGTTAACGTTTGGCAAGTGTGTGACGGAAGGTGTGGATAGTGTTTGCTGTAGTAGGGATCGATTACGGTTTTTGAGTTTGGTACTGGCTAATTTGGAAAGGATGTCGGCTTTGACGTTGTCGGTTCTGGGGATATGTTCGACGCGGACCTGTTCAAAGGCGGATTGAATAATTGCGCGGACTAGATGGTAGTATTGTTGAAGGATGGGGTCTTTGATTTGGAATTCGTTGTTCAGATGACCTACGGTGAGTTTGGAGTCGGTTTTGCATGATAACTTTTTGACGCCGACTTCACGGGCTAGGGAGAGGCCGGCGAGGATAGCCTCGTATTCGGCTTGGTTATTCGACGTTTTGAAAGCAAAGTGAAGAGACTTCTCAATGAGGATGTCGTTGGGGCCTTCCAACACGATGCCGGCGCCGACACCCCTTGGGTTCGAGGAGCCATCTACATGAAGCGTCCATTGGTCCTCAACAGGTGTTTGTTGTAGGTCATTGACGAAGTCTAAAAGACACTGGGCTTTGATGGGGTCGTGGGGTTCATAGCGAATGTTGAATTCGGAGAGCTCCACGGCCCATGATGACATGCGTCTAGCTAGATCCGGCTTTTGTAGTATTTTTTGGATTGAGTAATCGGTCTTGACGGTTATGGTGTGGTTTTGAAAATACGGGCGTAGGCGGCGTGCGTCGTGGACCAAGGATAGGGCTAGTTTTTCTACCATTTGGTATCTGGTTTCAGGGTCTTGTAGTGTTCTGCTCACGAAATACACAAGATGTTGCGTGCCTTCTGCTTCTTGGACACGGGCAGCGCTGACGGTGTGATCGGTGGCCGTGATGTATACTAGCAGGGGTTGGCTGATGTCTGGTTTGTGGAGGATAGGGGGTGAGGTTAGGGATGTTTTGAGTTTCAGGAAGATCTGTTCACAGTCATCAGTCCACGTGAACCGAGCGGATTTCTTTAGGAGCTGGATTATGGGTTGAGTTTGTTCTGCTAGTTTTGGCAGGAAGCGAGAAATGGCCGTGAGGCGGCCGATTAGCCGTTGGACTTCTTTGACAGTAGTGGGGCTGCGCATTTCGATGATGGCACTGCATTTTTCGGGGTTAACCTCTATGCCGCGTTGGGTTAACATGAAACCAAGGAATTTACCCCGGTCGACGCTGAATACACATTTATCGGGATTTAGGCAGAGATTGTACTGGCGCAGGGCGGAGAATACTGCCTCCAAATCTTTAGCGTGTTGATGATGGCTTGGGGACTTGACGACCATGTCATCGACGTAGACTTCGACACAGTGTCCTGTCAGATGGCTGAAGACTTTGTCCATTAGTCGCTGGTAAGTTGCCCCAGCGTTTTTGAGGCCAAAGGGCATGACCCTATAGAAGTAGTTGGCGTCGTCTGTGATGAAGGCGGTCTTGTGCATATCTGCTGTGGCCATGGGTATTTGGTTATAACCTGAATATGCATCTAAAAAGCTAAGCACCTTGTTTCCTGCCGCGCCGTCTACGAGTCGATCGATGTTGGGTAAGGGGTAGGCGTCGCGAGGGCATGCCTTATTCAAGTCTGTGTAGTCCACGCACATCCGCCATTTGCCATTGGCTTTCTTTACCAAGACAACGTTAGAAAGCCAAGTGGTGTATTGTGCTTCTTCTATAAACCCTGCGTTCAGTAACTTGTCGGCTTCTACCTTGGCTGCTTGTCTGCGTTCTTCCCCAAGTTTGCGCTTTTTCTGGGATACGTAGCGGGCTTCTTTATATATCGAGAGCTTGTGGGACGCCACCTTGGGGTCTACTCCAAGGAGGTCGGCGGTTGACCAGGCGAAGAGATCCGTGTTATTGGTGAGGATGGGTGTGATTGTGGCACGCTCATCAGAGTTCAAACCGATGCCCAAGTTGATGGAATGGCCATTGGGGAGTTCCAGGGGAGTAGTGTCCTCGACTGGTTCGAGGCGGGCATCCCCGCCTATTCTGGGGTCAAGGTCCTCGCCGGATAGGGCTATGCGGGAATTAGGTGGTCGTTCGATGTGGTTTGTTTGTTGGATTGGGAGTTGCGGTCTTAAGCTTGCCATGTAGCACTCGCGTGTCAGGCGTTGGTCACAGTGGATGGTCAAGATATCGCCGGATGGGGCTGGGAACTTCATGGCTAAGTGAGGGGTAGAGACGACTGCATCAAGGGTATTGAGGGAAGGATGGCCCAGGAGTATGTTGTAGGATGTTGGCGCATCGACTATAAGGAAGCGGATTGGGATGGTATTGGTTTGGGTTCCTTCCCGAAAGACGGTATGGAGGTCTATGTAGCCTCGGGTGGATACTTGTTCACCGGAAAAGCCGTATATGGGCTCATCATATGGTATCATGGCGGTGTCAGGAAGTTGTAACTTTTGGTAGGTGGCCCAGTAGAGGATGTCAATGGAGCTGCCATGACCCACAAGGACTTTCTTAACAGCATAGTTTTCGATTTCGATGGTGATGACCATGGGGTCGTCCTGTTGGTGGTCGAGGCCGTGGAAGTCATCGTCTGTGAATACGATGGGGGGCATATGTCGTCTGTGATGGGATTGAGTGATATGGTTGATGGATTGTATATGGCGGAGGTGTTTCTTTCTGGCGGACGAGGTGGAGCCTCCACTTGCGAAGCCACCAGAGATGGTGTTAATGGTGCCTCGTAAGGGGGGGTCGGCAGGGGTAATGTTGGTGTGGGCGGGCTCTGGTTGTTGATTGTTGGGTTGGGTGGAGTGGCTATTTTGGTGGGCGTTGCTTGGTTGTCGTCTGTGGTCATGCCGTGGAGGGTGGCGGGATCAAGAGGAGGAGGAGTGGTCATCCCTACGGATGAAGCGGCGAAAGTGGCCGGCACGTACCAGTTCTTCGATTTTATCCTAGAGCGCTTTGCATTCTTCCGTAGTATGACCGTGGTTGCGATGGTACCGACAATACTTGGTCATGTCGGCGTTAGGAGGTGTGATTGTCTTTCGTGGTGGGGGGAGGAGGTCAGCTTGGAGGGCCTCGTCTAGGATGCGGGAGCGGGCTACCGTGAGTGGAGCATATCTGGTGAAGCGAGGTTGGCGGGGTTCGCGTGGGCGTATGTCAGGGCGCGGGTGAGGCTGTGGGGTGGGATTGGAGGTGGGGTTGGAGGTGTTGGCGACGTAGTCATTACAGAATTTGGTGTGAAGAGTTTGCATTTCCTCCATGCGAACGTAGTCAGCTGCGCGCAGCTTGAGTTCGTGCATGGAGGTGGGTGGGTGGAGGTAGACGTTGTTGGCGAAGGGGCCGGGTTGTAGGGTGAGGGTCATACATTGAAGTATCATCTCCTGGTTGAGGTGTGGTGTACGAAGTGCGGCTTTACTGAAGCGATCGATGAATGTTCTGAATGGTTCATTGGGTTCCTGTCTGATACCTAGTAGGGATATGGTGGTGGTTTGATGTGGGCGGCTTCTAGCGAAATGTGTGGAAAACATGTGTGAAAGGGTGTCGAAGCTATCAATTGAGTAGGGTGGAAGGGTGGTAAACCACTCTAGGGCAGGGCCTTTGAGGGTAGTGGGGAAAGCTTTGCAAAAGACTGCGTCTTGGGATGTGTACAGGGCAACGTGGGTGATGTAGACTTTCAGGTGTTCGTCGGGGTCGGTTTCGTCGGTGTAGCGATCCAGGTTGAAGGGTTCCCACTGGGCTGGGAGAGGAGTGTTAGCGATAAAATCTGTGAATGGGTGGCGGCGTCTGGGCTGGTGAGGGGGGGGAATGTGGGGTGGGGGTGGGTGGTTGATCATAGCAGGAAAGGTGGAGGTGATGTTATGAGGAAGGATGTGGGTTGTGGGAAGATACTGTAGGTTGTAGGGTGGAATATATGTGGTGTGGAGAGCGGGGGGTATGTTGTGGGAGCGTGGGTGGTTGAGGGTGCTGTGAGCCCTGGTTGAGTGGATGGAAAGTGATGGGGATGGGTGGAGGTAAGGGGTGTCTGTTGGGTGGTGGTGAAGGTGTGGGGCGTGGGATTGTATTCACTTTCTTCCTCTGTAGGCTGGAAGGCCGGAGATTTCACAGCTTTAGAGGTTTCTTTGGCTTTTCCCTTCAGGTTGGCGTCTGCCTCGATCCTTCTCCTGAGGCGAGAGTTTTCTTGTTTTAGCGCTTCCATTTCCTCAGCGCTGTGCTTCTTCAGGTCTGCGAGTTCTTGTTGCATCTTTACCTGGCCGTCTAGGATGGCGGCCAAGTCGGGGGTGATGCCGGGAGGTCCAGAGGGGCCGGCGTCCGCTTGCTTGTTAGCTCCAGCTTTGCTACGGGTAGAAACCATCTTCGGAGAAAAACGGGTACTAAAGGTGCTCGTTTCGTGCCCCAGGGTGGGCGCCAATTGTTCCTGCAGAGAACAAACAAGAGGTTAGGCACAAGCGTCACCTTATCACGTAGTCCGCTATCTCTTCAGTTGGCCTCTTCCCGGTCGATACATGTCAACTTGAACCCAGGAGGGGTTACCTGCAGAAGAATCTCCGAAGCTCAAGTAAGTCAAAGCTCTCAGAGAGTCAAATCAGTGATTAATGAATGCGTACCTTTAAATGATGGGGTCCACGTGTATTTATAGGGCATTAATGATGTTTGACCATTTCATGGGCTGGGTTTTGACATGGGCTGTAGTTTGGGCCATGAATGGGCCTGGGCCCCAAACCAGGCCCTTGAGACCTATTGAACGCGGGGGCATCGATGTTAGCTTAAGTTCATTGGAGTAGTCGGTCTCGACCGGCTACTTGCCTAGATGGCTTATGTTGGTGATGTTCGGGTACTAGGCGGTTTCGAAATGCACACTGTTTACTTGGTTGAGTTTGGCTAGGTACGGTACACCAGTCCCCCAGCCTTGTCCGATATGGGTTGTCGGTCAAGGATGATATGTGTTGGTAAGCTAGCAGAACCGGCTAGGTGTGATACAATTTTTACAAAAATAATTAATAACGAAACTTGGAAAATTTTTATAAAATAAGGTTTAAAAACTAATTTTTAATTATAAATTTTTTTATTAAATTATCTTTTAAATATTTTTTTATTAAAATATGTTATTTTCATTATTCATTCTCATATTTTTTCTACGATAAATAAAACTTATATAGTGATAATTTTTAATTATTTTTAAAATAAAGTACAAATTGGTAATCTTGTTTTTTTATGATCTAAATATAATTTTTAATCGATCACATCCATCAAATCACTCACAAACTTCAAAAAACTTTACTCTAAATTCACTCACTTTCACCTTTAATCCCCTTAAAGTGAACAAGACAAGCTTCACACTCTAATCCTCTTAAATTCATATTATCCCTCTCCCGCCAATCAACAATGAGGGAGAGAGAGGGGAAGGAAGAGAGAAATTCTTCTATTTTTTAATCACGTCTGTTATGCAATTGTGCGGGGGTGATATCAAGCTTACAATTATGTCTGCAATTTATTTTTTAGCATAATTATGAAAACGATGTAAAAGTAACGAAACTTGAAAATTGTTATAAAATAAGGTTTAAAAAGTAATTTTTAATTATATAATTTTTTGATTAAAATACACTACTTTCATTTATACATTTTCATATTTTTTATACGATAAATCAAACTTATATAATGATAACTTTTAATTATTTTTAAAATAAAGTACAATTTGATTATCGTGTTTTTCTTTGATTTCAATATAATTTTTAATCTATCCCATCCATCAAATCACTCACAAACATTAACAAACTTTACACTAAATCAACTCACTTTCACCTTTAATCTACTTAAAGTGAACAACACAAACTTCACACTCTACTCCACTTGAATGCATCATCTCCCTCTCCCTCAATTCAACCTTGACGGAGGGAGAGGGGAAGGAAGAGGGATATTCTTCTGTTTTTAAATCATCTTTGTTATGTCTTTGTTTGAGTGTGATATCAAGATTACAATTATGTCCACAATTTATTTTTCAGCTCAATTATGAAAAAGATGTAAAAATATGACTTTTCAAATAATTTGTACAAAAAGGTTAAATATCTTTTTGGTCCCAATTTTCGTCAATTTTTTTCAAATAAATCCTAATTTTGGTTTTGTGTTCAAATAGGTCCCAATTTTCGTCGATTTTGTTCAATTAGGTCCTTTTTTGCTAATACCATTTAAATCATTAACGGTCATGAACAGTGACTGCCACGTGTCACTTCGTGGTTTTTTTGATTTTTTTTATGATTTTTTTTTTATGAATTTTTATGAATTTTTTTTTTAATTTTTTTTAATTTTTTTTAAATGTACACTTGTTAACCCCAAGAGTGTGTCACGTGTCACTTTGTGGTTTTTTTGAATTTTTTTTGAATTTTTTTAAACATTTTTTTTGAATTTTTTTTAAATGTCCACGTGTCAACCGAATAGCGTACCATGTGTCAAAGTCAATGTTCTAAATTCAATTTGGTTCCTATATTTGTTATCTTTGTTCAATTAGGTCCCAATTTTTGTTAACATTAACCAATTTGGTCCCTCTCCAAATTAAAACCAAATTTATTTTTTATATTAAAATTCACATTTTTTATTAAATATTTTTATATAATATATTAAAATTAACATCATTATAACTTTGATATAAAAATTAAATTTGGTCACATCTTCAATGGGGACCAAATTGGTTAATGTTAACAAAAATTGGGACCTAATTGAACAAAAATAACAAATATAGGGACCAAATTGAATATAGAATATTCACTTTGACACGTGACATACTACTGGGTTGACACGTGGATATTTAAAAAAAAAATAAAAATAAAATAAAAAATTCAAAAAAACCACGAAGTGACACATGGCACGTTCTTGGGTTGACATGTGTACATTTAAAAAAAATTAAAAAAATTCAAAAAATAAAATAAAATAAAAATTCAAAAAAACCACGAAATGACACGTGGCAGTCACTGTTCATGGCCATTAATGATTTAAACGGTGTTAGCAAAAAAGGACCCAATTGAACAAAATTGACCAAATTTTGGACCTATTTGAACACAAAACCAAAATTAGGACTTATTTGAAAAAACTTGACGAAAATTGGGACTAAAAAGGTATTTTAACCTTACAAAAACAATTAATAACGAAAATTTGAAAATTGTTATAAAATAAGGTTTAAAAAGTAATTTTTAATTATACATTTTTTTTATTACATTATCTTTTAAATATTCTTTTATTAAAATATGTTACTTTCATTTATACATTTTCATATTTTTTATACGATAAATCAAACTTATATAATGATAATTTTTAATTATTTTTAAAATAAAGTACAATTTGGTAATCTTATTTTTTTTATGATTTAAATATAATTTTTAATCTATCACCATCAACTCACTAACAAACTACAACAAACTTTACTCTATGTTCAGTCACTTTCACCTTTAATCCCCTTAAAGTGAACAAGACAAGCTTCACACTCTCATCCACTTAAATTCATCCTATCCCTCTCCTTCCAATCAACCTTGAGTGAGAGAGAGGGCAAGGAAGAGGGAAATCCCTCTATTTATCAATTATGTTTGTGATGCAATGGTTCGAGGGTGATATCAAGATTACAATTATGTCCGCAATTTATTTTTTAGCATAATTATGAAAACGATGTAAAAATAATGAAATTTTGAAAATTGTTATAAAATAAGGTTTAAAAAGTAATTTTTAATTATATAATTTTTTATTACATTATCTTTTAAATATGTTTTTTATTAAAGTATGTTACTTTCATTTATACATTTTCATATTATTTCTACGATAAATCAAACTTATATAATGATAATTTTTAATTATTTTTAAAATAAAGTACAATTTGGTAATCTTGTTTTTCTTTGATTTAAATATACTTTTTAATCTATCACATCCATCAAATCACTCACAAACATAAACAAACTTTACTCTAAATCAACTCGCTTTCACCTTTAATCCACTTAAAGTGAACAACACAAACTTCACACTCTACTCCACTTAAATTCATCATCTCCTACTCCCTTCAATCAACCTTGACGGAGGGAGATGGGAAGGAAGAGGGATATTCTTATGTTTTTAAATCATCTCTATCATGTTCTGGTTTGAGGATGATATCAAGATTACAATTATGTCCGCAATTTATTTTTCAGCTTAATTATGAAAATGATGTAAAATTATCACTTTTCAAATTATTTTCACAAAAATAATTAATAACAAAACTTGGAAAATTTTTATAAAATAAGGTTTAAAAAGTAATTTCAAATTATAAATTTTTGTATTAAATTATCTTTTAAACTTTTTTTTTATTAAAATATGTTACTTTCATTTATACATTCTCATATATTTTCTATGATAAATAAAACTTATAGAGTGATAATTTTTAATTATTTTTAAAATAAAGTACAATTTGGTAATCTTGTTTTTTTATGATCTAAATATAATTTTTAATCGATCACATCCATCAAATCACTCACAAACTTCAAAAAAATTTACTCTAAATCCACTCACCTTTAATCCCCTTAAAGTGAACAAGACAAGCTTCACACTCTAATCCACTTAAATTCATATTATCCCTCTCCCGCCAATCAACGATGAGGGAGAGAGGGGAAGGAAGAGAGAAATTCCTCTATTTTTCAATCACGTCTGTTATGCAATGGTGCGGGGTGATATCAAGATTACAATTATCTCTGCAATTTATTTTTTAGCATAATTATGAAAACGATGTAAAAGTAACGAAAATTTGAAAAATGTTATGAAATAAGGTTTAAAAAGTAATTTTTAATTATATAATTTTTTGATTTAAATACACTACTTTCATTTATACATTTTCATATTTTTTATACGATAAATCAAACTTATATAATGATAATTTTTAATTATTTTTAAAATAAAGTACAATTTGATTATCGTGTTTTTCTTTGATTTCAATATAATTTTTAATCTATCACATCCATTAAATCACTCAAAAACATTAACTAACTTTACTCTAAATAAACCCACTTTCACCTTGAATCCACTTAAACTGAACAACACAAACTTCACACTTTACTCCAATTGAATTCATCATCTCCCTCTCCCTCCAATCAACCTTGACGGAGAGAGGGGATGGAAGAGGGAAATTCTTCTATTTTTAAATCATCTATGTTATGTCTTGGTTTGAGTGTGATATCAAGATTACAATTATGTACACAATTTATTTTTCAGCTTAATTATGAAAATAATCTAAAAATATGACTTTTCAAATTATTTTTACAAAAATAATTAATAACGAAAATTTGAAAATTGTTATAAAATAAGGTTTAAAAAGTAATTTTTAATTATAAATGTTTTTATTAAATTATCTTTTAAAATATTTCTTTTATTAAAATATGTTACTTTCATTTATACATTTTCTACGATAAATCAAACTTATATAATGATAATTTTTAATTATTTTTGAAATAAAGTACAATTTAGTAATCTTGTTTTTTTATGATTTAAATATAATTTTTAATCTATCACAACCATCAATCACTGACAAACTTCATCAAACTTTGCTCTAAATTCACTCACTTTCACCTTTATTCCCCTTAAAGTGAACAAGACATGTTTCACACTCTAATCCACTTAAATTCATCATATCCCTCTCCCGCCAATCAACGATGAGGGAGAGAGAGGGGAAGGGAGAGAAAAATTCCTCTATTTATGAATTATGTTTGTGATGCAGTGGTTCGAGGGTGATATCAAGATTACAATTATGTCCGCATTTTATTTTTTAGCATAATTATGAAAACGATGTAAAAATAACGAAATTTTGAAAATTGTTATAAAAAAAGGTTTAAAAAGTAATTTTTAATTATAATTTTTTTTATTAAAATACGTTACTTTCATTTATACATTTTCATATTTTTTCTACGATAAATCAAACTTATATAACGATAATTTTTAATTATTTTTAAAATAAAGTACAATTTGGTAGTCTTGTTTTTCTTTGATTTCAATATAATTTTTAATCTATCACATCCATTAAATCACTCAAAAACATTAACAAATTTTACTCTAAATCAACTCACTTTCACCTTTAATCAACTTAAAGTGTACAACACAAATTCACACTCTACTCCAATTGAATTCATCCTCTTCCTCTCTATCCAATCAACTCTGAGGGAGAGAGGGGAAGGAAGAGGGAAACTCTTCTATATTTAAATCATCTTTGTGATGTCTTGTTTGAGGGTGATATCAAGATTACAATTATGTCCGCAATTTATTTTTCAGCTTAATTATGAAAATGATGTAAAAATATGACATTTCAAATTATTTTTACAAAAATAATTAATAACGAAAATTTGAAAATTGTTATAAAATAAGGTTTAAAAAGTAATTTGTTATTATAAATTTTTTTATTACATTATCTTTTAAAAAAATTTCTATTTAAATGTGTTACTTTCATTTATAGATTTTTATTTTTTTCTACGATAAATTAAATTATATAATGATAATTTTTAATTATTTTTAAAATAAAGTACAATTTGGTAATCTTGTTTTTTTATGATTTAAATATAATTTATAATCTATCACATCCATCAAATCACCGACAAATTTCAAGAAACTTTACTCTAAATCCACTCACTTTCACCTTTAATCCCCTTAAAGTGAACAAGACAAGATTCACACTCTAATCCACTTGAATTCATCCTATCCCTCTCCCTGCAATCAACGATGAGGGAGAGAGGGGAAGGAAGAGGGAAATTCCTCTATTTTTCATTCATGGTTGTTATGCAATGGTTTGATGGTAATATCAAGATTATAATTATATCGGCAATTTACTTTTTAGCATAATTATGAAAACCATGTAAAAATAACGAAAATTTGAAAATTGTTTTGTTATTAAATTTTGTTACTTTCATTTATTCATTTTCATATTTTTTCTACGATAAATCAAACTAATATAATGGTAATTTTTAATTATTTTCAAAATAAAGTACAATTTGGTAATCTTGTTTTTTTATGATTTAAATATAATTTTTAATTTATCACATTCATCAAATCACTCACAAACATCAACAAACTTTATTCTAAATCCACTCACTTTCACCTTTAATCCACTTAAAGTGAATAACACAAACTTCACACTGTAATCTAATCCACTTGATGTCATCCTCTCCCTTTCCATCTGATCAACCTTTAGGGAGAGAGGGGAAGGAAGAGGGAAATTCTTTTATTTTTAAATCATCTCTATTATGTCTTGGTTTGAGGGTGATATCAAGATTACAATTATGCCTGCATTTTATTTTTCAGCTTAATTATGAAAATGATGTAAAAATATGACTTTTCAAATTATTTTTACAAAAATAATTAATAACAAAAATTTGAAAATTGCACTAGTGCAGGGAAGGGAAATGACAGCGGTTATTTTCAGCTTTTGGCTTCGGGTCCGCAACCGCTGCATATACGACCGAGGTAAAAAGCCAGTAGTTTATGCCTCGGTTACAACCCGAGGCATATAAAATATTTATTGCCTCGGTTTCCGCCCAACCGAGGCCTAATGCGTACCAGAAATTCAAAAAATAAAAAAAATTTAATATACTTTCTGCCTCGGGTCTGTTTTGACCGCGACAGAAAGTGCACTTTACTGCCTCGGTTCTGGTCTAACCGAGGCATATGGCCATTTAAAAAAAAAATTAAAAATTCGATGATCTTCTGCCTCGGTTTTGGTTACAACCGAGGCATAAAGCTAATTTTTTTTTTAAATTCTAGTCCTATTTCATTCAAATCTAGCACATTTAACCTGCAAATTTTGAACCAGAAATACAAACCCAGCCAGAAACAATATCATATTATAATTGATGGACTCATTACAATACTTAAATACTATTCATATTGTAGCACTCATTACAATATCATGTGCTTCCATAAACAAATATACTAAGTACTATTGTACATTTGAATAATATACTTTGCCAAAGTTATCCTTAAATATTTGATGGACTTGACGGGGATTGATGTACTGGTACCAAATCTCTGCACACAAGAGAATAATTTAAATTAGTATATAAACTAAGCCAAAATTGCATATAAGTATTTCATATAGTGAAACAATTACCGTTTCCCAACCACTTGTGATACGAGCACGTATAACATCACGAATCATGTCCTCTAATTTGTCTTCTTCATGTTGATCTTCCACGATGGAATCCACAAAATTTTCAGTTCGAGAGACAGTTGGAAAGTCTATTAATTCGCCATGCCATGTCCATATTGTATAACTTGGAAGGAAACCATCGCAAATAAGATGTTCCCTAATTGCAGTTGCATTCAACTTTCTCGCATTCAAACAATTCACACAAGGACATCTAAACTTCACTTCATCATCACTTCTACCTTCATAACGTTGCGCAAATTGTATAAATTCTTCTACTCCTTTCTCATACTCAACACTGATCCGTGGCAAGTAAATCCAGTCTCGATCCATACGTTTATATACTGAAATTGTGTGAACAATTTCAGTAATCTTTAAATGAATGATCACCTCGCTTTTGTATTTAAGGTGTGACCCTATCCCATTCAAGAAGATTCACTTCTTCTAGTTTATTGGTACATATTAATTTTAAAACACATATCTTAAATTTCACGAAATTTCGCCAGCATTTCGCATTGGTCTTCAGGTTACACGAAATGAAAGTGATTATTAACCACAGTCAAATATGCACCCAAAGATCAATACAAAACACAATTGACAAATATTCATGAATATTGAGATATGTATATTAAAATAGACATGCACTAATAAACTATTAAGAAGTGATTAATCTTCTTAAACTGTCCAACCGGACAATTCAAGATTGAATACATTTAAATTATTAGTATTGTCTCCTTTTAAAAAAAATACACATTCTTTAAAAAAAATACTTGGAGACAAGTAAATAATTTTCGTATTCAATCTCAAACGGGAAACTATGGCTAACTCCATGCAACGACAATTTGAGATCAAACAAAATAAATTGATTTACTTTAAAATATAAATAAAAAACATACTAAATAAACAATATACTAAACAATTATAAGCTCATAATAAAATTAAGAACCTAGAGTGTGAGACGTGAGTAGCAACGGAGGAGAATCAATTGTACCCACAGTCGGACAACAGGGATACTACGTCAACACTGTCAAAAGTTTAAAATAAATTCTCATGAAATTGATACATACTAACTCCTAGGATCCAAATTATCTTCTAGTACAAACAATCCAAAATTTCTTCCATATTTTTAATAATCTCAAATTCAAGATTGAAAATATAAAAACATACAAGCAATCCAAAAAAATTAAATCCAGCAGATCCAAAAATAATCCAAATCGTAAAAATAAACATACCAAGGAGCGGTGGATTGAATGGAGGCAATGGCAACGGCACCGGAAGAACCTTCTCGAGCTGCGTGCAGTGGCTGTGGAGGCAGACTGAACAGAATTGCAGTAGCCGTTGGTGATGGTTGCTCGAAGAACAAACACGCTGCGGCTCCGGTGGCAGTGCACGACTCCTCAAAGGTGCAGCGACGGTGGTGGTTGGTCGAAGAAGAAGAAGAAGCCGCGGCGGTGCGGTGCTGCGACGAAACGATGCCCTGGAACGTCGGAGGTGTGCGGGATGGTGGGAGCTCTACGTCGGAGGTGTGCGGGACGGTGGCGCAGAGCTGCGCTGGTCGTCGGAGAAGGGCGGAGCAGTGCGGTGGTGGTTGGTCGAAGAAGAAGAAGCCGCGGCGCTAGAGCGTCGGGACGGTGGCGCAGAGCTGCGCTGGAGCGTCGGAGGTGCGCCGGACGATGGGACCTGTGCGTGACGGTGGTGCTGGTCGTCGGAGAACTGAAGGTTGGCCGGAGAAGACGAACTCGCAGAACAACGGAGAAGATGAAATCGCAGAACAACGAAGGAATTTGGGTTTTTTAACCCTACGAAGGGATACTGCCTCGGTTATTCGAAACCAAGGCATATTCTACACTTACTGCCTCGGGTAGGCGCTGAACCGAGGCATATATTACACTTACTGCCTCGGTTATTACAGAACCAAGGCATATTCCTTCAGTTAAAGAAAATAAAAAATTCAAATTAGGGGTCAACGCAGTGGTCAAAATAATTAAGTGTCTCTACTGCCTCGGTTAAGAGAGAACCGAGGCATATTGCATCAGTGAAAAAAATAAATAAATTAAATTATGGTCAACGCGCTGAGTCAAATTTTTTTTAGCTCTATATGCCTCGGTTATTATGACAACCGAGGCATAAAAGTTCAATTTAATTACAAAACTGCCACCGCGTGCTTTTATGCAGCGGGTCCGCATGAACCGAGGCATATACAACGCTGTAAAAGCTCTAAAATACACTAGTGTTGTTATAAAATAACGTTTAAAAAGTAATTTTCAATTATAATTTTTTTTATTACATTATCTTTTAAATCTTTTTCTATTAAAATATGTTACTTTCATTTATACATTTTCACATTTTTTCTACCATAAATCAAACTTATATAATGATAATTTTTAATTATTTTTAAAATAAAGTACAATTTGGTAATCTTGGTTTTTTATGATTTAAATATATTTTTTAATCTATCACATCCATCAAATCTCTTTCAAACTTTATCAAACTTTACTCTAAATCCACTCACTTTCACCATTAATCCCCTTAGAGTGAACAAGATAAGCTTCACACTCTAATCCACTTGAATTCATCTTATCCCTCTACCTCCAATCAATGATGAGGGAGAGAGGGGAAGGAAGAGCGAAATTCATCTATTTTTCAATCAAGTCTGGTATGCAATGGTTTGAGGGTAATATCAAGACTACAATTATGTCCGTAATTTATTTTTTAGCACAATTATGAAAACGATGTACAAATAATGAAAATTTGAAAATTGTTATAAAATAAGGTTTAAAAAGTAATTTTTAATTATAAATTTTTTTATTACATTATCTTTTAAATATTTTTTTATTAAAATATGTTATTTTCATTTATACATTTTCATATTTTTTCTACGATAAATCAAACTTATATAAAGATAATTTTTAATTATTTTTAAAATAAAGTACAATTTGGTAATCTTGTTTTTTTATGATTTAATTATAATTTTTAATCTATCACATCCATCCAATCACTCACAAACATCAACAAACTTTACTCTAAATCCACTCACTTTCACCTTTAATCGCCTTAAAGTGAACAAGATAAGGTTCATATTGTAATCCGATTGAATTCATTCTATCTCTCTCCCTCCGATCAATGATGAAGGAGAAAGATGGGAAGGAAGAGGGAAATTCCTCTATTTTTCCATCATGTCTGTTATGCAATGGTTTGAGGGTGATATCAAAATTACAATTATGTCCATAATTTATTTTTTAGCATATTTATGAAAACGATGTAAAAATAACGAAAATTTGAAAATTGTTATAAAATAAGGTTTAAAAAGTAATTTTTAATTATAAATTTTTTTCTTTCATTATCTTTTAAATAATTTAATTTAAATGTGTTACTTTTATTTATACATTTTCATATTTTTTCTACGATAAATCAAACTTATATAATGATAATTTTTAATTATTTTTAAAATAAACTACAATTTGGTAATCTTGTTTTTCCTTTAATTTAAATATAATTTTTAATCTATCACATCCATCAAATCACTCACAAACGTTTCTCTTAATCCACCCACTTTAACCTTTAATCCACTTAAAGTGAACAACACAAACTTCACACTGTAATCCACTTGATGTCATACTCTCCCTCTCCATCCAGTCAACCTTGAGGGAGAAACAGCGGAAGGAAGAGGGATATTCTTCTCTTTTTAAATCATCTCTATTATGTCTTGGTTTGAGGGTGATATGCATATTACAATTATGTCTACAATTTATTTCTCAGCTTAATTACGAAAATGATGTAAAAATAGGACTTTTTAAATAAATTTTTACAAAAATAATTAATAACAAAAAATTTGAAAATTGTTATACAAAAAGGTATAAAAAGTAATTTGTAATTATAAATTTTTTTATTACATTATCTTTTAAGTATTTTTTGATTAAAATATGTTACTTTCATTCATACATTTTCATATTTTTTCTACGATAATTTTAAATTATTTTTAAAATAAATTACAATTTGGTAATCTTGTTTTTCTTTGATTTAAATATAATTTTTAATCTATTACATCCATCAAATCACTCACAAACTTTTACAAACTTTAGTCTTAATCCACCCACTTTCACCTTTAATCCACTTAAAGTGAATAACACAAACTTCACATTGTAATCCACTTGATATCATCCTCTCCCTCTCCATCCGATCAACTTTGAGGGAGAGAGAGGGGAAGGCAGAGGGAAATTCTTCTATTTTTAATTCATCTCTGTTATGTCTTGGTTTGAGGGTGATATCAAGATTACAATTATGTCCGCAGTTTATTTATCAGCTTAATTATGAAAATGATGTACAAATATGACTTTTCAAATTATGTGTACAAAAATAATGAATAACAGAAAATTTGAAAATTGTAATAAAATAAGGTTTAAAAATTAATTTTTAATTATATAATTTTTTATTAAATTATCTTTTAAATATTTTTTTATTATAATACGTTACTTTCATTTATACATTTTCATATTTTTCTACGATAATAAAAATTATATAATAATAATTTTTAATTATTTTTAAAATAAATTACAATTTGGTAATCTTGTTTTTTTATGATTTAAATATAATTTTTAATCTATCACATCCATCAAATCACTCACAAACTTTAACAAACTTTACTCTAAATCCACTCACTTTCAACTTTAATCCCCTTATAGTGAACAATACAAGCTCCACACTCTAATCCACTTGATGTCATCCTCTCCCTCTCCATCCAATCAACCTTGAGGTTGAGAGGGGAAGGAAGAGGGAAATTCTTATATTTTTAAATCATCTCTGTTATGTTTTGGTTTGGGGTTGATATCAAGATTACAATGATGTCCGCAATTTATTTTTCAGCTTAATTATTGAAATGATGTAAAAATGAGACTTTTCAAATTATTTTTACAAAAATAATTAATAACGAAAATTTGAAATTTGTAATAAAATAGGATTTAAAAAGTAATTTTTAATTATAAAATTTTTATTTAATTTATCTTTTAAATATTTTTTTATTAAAATATGTTACTTTCATTTATACATTTTCATATTTTTTTTTACGATAATTCAAACTTATATAATCATAAATTTTAATTATTTTTAAAATAAATTACAATTTGGTAATCTTGTTTTTCTTTGATTTGAATATAAATTTTAATATATCACATCCATTAAATAACTCACAAACATTAACAAACTTTACTCTAAATCAACCCACATTCACCTTTAATCCACTTAAAGTGAACAACACAAACTTTACACTGTAATCCACCTGATGTCATCCTCTCCCTCTCCATCCGATCAAACTCGATGGAGAGAGAGGGAAAGGAAGAGGAAAATTCTTCTATTTTTAAATCATGTATGTTATGTCTTGGTTTGAAGGTGATGTCAAGATTATAATAATGTCCGCAATTTATTTTTCATCTTAATTATGAAAATGATGTAAAAATATGACTTTTCAAATTATTTTTACAAAAATAATTAATAATGAAAATTTAAAAATTGTAATAAAATAAAGTTTAAAAAGTAATTTTTAATTATAAATTCTTTTATTACATTATCTTTTAAATATTTTTTTATTAAAATATGTTACTTTCATTTATACATTTTCATATTTTTTCTTTGAAAAATCAAACTTATATAATGATAATTTTTAATTATTTTTAAAACAAAGTACAATTTGGTAATCTTGTTTTTTTATGATTTAAATATAATTTTTAATCTATCACATCCATCAAATCACTCACAAACTTGAACAAACTTTACTCTTAATCCACCTAGTTTCACCTTTAATCCACTTAAAGTGAACAACACAAACTTCACACTATAATCCACTTGATGTCATCCTCTCCCTCTCCATCCAATCAACTTTGAGGGAGAAAGAGGGAAAGGAAAAGGGATATTGTTCTGTTTTTAAATCATGTCTGTTATGTCTTGGTTTGAGGGTGATATCAAGATTACAATTATGTCCGCGATTTATTTTCCAGCTTAATTATGACAATGATGTAAAAATATGACTTTTTAAATTATTTTTACAAAAATAATTAATAATGAAAATTGGAAAATTGTTATAAAATAAGGTTTAAAAAATAATTTTTAATTATAAATTTTTTTATTACATTATCTTTTAAATATTTTTTTATTAAAATATGTTACTTTGATTTTTACATTTTCATATTTTTTGTACAATAAATCAAACTTATATAAAGATACTTTTTAATTATTTTTAAAATAAAGTACAATTTGCTAATCTTGTTTTTTTATGATTTAATTATAATTTTTAATCTATCACATCCATCCAATCACTCACAAACATCAACAAACTTTACTCTAATCAATCTCCTTCCAATCAACGATTAGGGAGAGAGGGGAAGGAAGAGGGTAATTCCTTTATTTTTCAATCATGTTTGTTATGGGTGATATCAAAATTACAATTATGTCCGCAATTTATTTTTTAGCATAATTATGAAAACGATGTAAAAATAATGAAATTTTAAAAATTGTTATAAAATAAGGTTAAAAAGTAATTTTTAACTATAAATTTTTTTCTTACATTATCATTTAAATAATTTAATTAAAATATGTTACTTTCATTTATACATTTTCATATTTTTTCTACGATAAATCAAACTTATATAATAATAATTTTTAATTATTTTTAAAATAAAGTATATCTTGGTAATTTTGTTTTTCTTTGATTTAAATATAATTTTTAATCTATCACATCCATCAAATCACTCACAAACTTTAACAAACTTTACTCTTAATCCACCCAGTTTCACCTTTAATCCACTTAAAGTGAACAACACAAACTTCACACTGTAATCCACTTGATGTCATCCTCTCCCTCTCCATCAAATCAACCTTGAGGGAGAGAGAGGGGAAGGAAGAGGGAAATTCTTCTATTTTTAAATCATGTATGTTATGTCTTGGTTTGAAGGTGATATCAAGATTACAATGATGTCCGCAATTTATTTTTCATCTTAATTATAAAAATGATGGAAAAATATGACTTTTGAAATTATTTTTACAAAAATAATTAATAACGAAAATTTAAAAATTGTAATAAAATAAGATTTAAAATGTAATTTTTAATTATAAATTTTTTATTACATTATCTTTTAAATATTGTTTTATTTAAATATGTTACTTTCATTTATACATTTTCATATTTTTTTCTTTGATAAATCAAACTTATATAATGATAATTTTTAATTATTTTTAAAATAAAGTACAATTTGGTAATCTTGTTTTTTTATGATTTAAATTAATTTTTAATCTATCACATCCATCAAATCACTCACAAACTTGAACAAACTTTACTCTTAATTCACCCAGTTTCACCTTTAATCCACTTAAAGTGAACAACACAAACTTCACACTATAATCCACTTGATGTCATCCTCTCCCTCTCCATCCAATCAACCTTGAGGAAGAGAGGGGAACGAAGAGGGAAATTCTTCTATTTTTAAATGATGTTTTTTATGTCTTGGTTTGAGGGTGATATCTGTTAGTAAATATGCATAAAATAGATAAAAGCATAAATAAAAGGATTTCCTGAGGCGTGTAAAACCACTGCCCTTAAGGATTTATCCGCAGTATATGCGCAAACCCCCCAGGGTAAAACAGGAACATCTCGGATATATCCCGAGGATAGCAGAAACTAGCAAGATAATTAACCCAAGATATAAGAGAAGAGAGAAGGAAGAAATAAAAAAAGGAGAGATGAGAAAGGTTTTGTGATGAAGGGATTTAAAAATCCATGCTCTGTAACTGAAGCCTAGTGTTGAATATAAATATCCCATAAAATGTGGATGTGGGATCAACATGTGGAGGAGATCTCGCTGCAACAACATGCACCATCCTAAAAAGGAGGGAGACTTGCTCACGTTGCAACAACAACAACGCTATTATTTTTGCAATATTATTATAAATATATAACAATCCCCCACATATTGCAAAAGATAAGAGATAGATAGAAAGAAAGAAAATTTTGGGTCTCATATTAGATGTAATGCATCAGAACTGGTATAGCAAGCTATATGAACCAGTCTTAGATTGAGAAACTTAACACACAATGTAGTTGGTATAGCAAGCTATATAAACCAAGGACACTTGATGTGTGTTAGTAGTTTATCAATCACAATACACCTCCACAATTCTTGTTGTTATCACACAGTGTAGTTGGTATAGCAAGCTATATAAACCAAGGACACTTGATGTGTGTTAGCAGTTTATCAATCACAATACACCTCCACAATTCTTGTTGTTATCGTTGTGTTGCGCTACTAGGCCATGCGCGTGCCTTGTAACATCCCTAAGGAATATTACTTAAAATAAATAAATAAAAGAAATAAATTAAATCAAAAGTCACATTAATAATACTCCCAACGTGGGAAAATTTAAATTTATGAAAAGCACGCGCCAAAACTCATAACATAAACATTAAAGTGTTACAAGTTTCCAAAATTCGTGTTCATAATAAAATATAGTAAATACATGAGAGAAAAACCCTAGCTTTAATCCCAAAGCTAGCCCTCACTCCGTTGGCTGGACATCCTCAGCTCCACCTGTTTCAACATCTGCTCCTGTGTAACGAATCACACGATCATCGCCATACACAAACAGAATGGGTGAGCTGAGAAAAATAAAATAGCAGGTATACAATATGTAAAATAAATCATACACCCATCTTATTCATTCTACATAGTTCTTGGCCAAGACCTTAACCCCAAGGCTTTGTAGCCTTCAGATCACACAACGGGTTAGCCTTGGACTCAGGAATATGATGCTCACACGAACCTGACCGCTCGTGGTCCTGCCTCTACGAACCTCCCTGCTCGTAGTCCTGCTCTACGAACCTCCCCGCTCGTAGTCCTGCTCTACGGACCTGCCCGCCCGTAGTCCAACGCATGTGATCCACCAGCCCCGTACCTCCCCCCACGTGGCATCTCTCAACCGCGAGCACGGAACATACGAACCTACCTCGCTCGTACCCCACGTGAGAGTAACTGGATATGAACCTCCCCGCTCATATCATCATATGTTAACCACCATCCATGAGCCTACCCGCTCATGGCACAACATCTCCCGATCCAAGCATAGTGCCATTGTCAGTTAAAAGCAACACACACAACTCATAACCTGCTACGCAAGCCCCTGGCGCATCATCCATCACCGCCTGGCGAAATAGGTTCAAGCTGCCTGGCGATTTACGTCCCATCGCCAGGCGCTATGTCCTCGAACAGAAAGCTCGTTGCCTCGCGTCCGCCTGGCGGATCTCACCTCACCACCAGGCGCCAACCTCTGCAGACCCCCTTTCTGGGTCTTCGACCGCCTGGCGCACCCAGTCCAGCCGCCAGGCGCTGTGACAGTACCATACCAGTCATGTTTTCGTCTGTCTTTTAAATTATCCCACACTTCCCTAATCTCTCCAAGGTAGCAAAACAATCTTGGTTAACCCCACTCTCATTCTGGATTTCCTAGCCAACCTCTTGACTGATTACAGTACCTATAACTCCCATTCCAAACTCCTTATCACACTTACAATGCACCAATTTCTTCCAACATTATACCATAAGCTCTCCTATTTCCTAATAAAAGCCACATAGTATATTTTCCCATACCACATTCTCTACTCAAATTGCTTTATCACAGTACCACACTTCCTACTCAGTTAATTCATAATTTATTCTACACAAATCATAGGTATTACCTCAAATCTTAATCCAGCTATCTCTTATTCCAACCGCGACCTCAACAAGTGTGTTCATTCAAATCTGAGACTTGTCACTAAAATTCTTGTTCTTACTATTTCAAATTACACTTCTTACAATCTTACCATATCATGCTCATGCCTTCATACTTAATCCAATTTCCCTAATTCTATACTACAGGTTATTTATCTCTTACAGCTTTATCAATATTTGTCTAAAAACATGACTCATCCCAGTTCTACTCACTTCCAACCTTTTCTCCCTCTTTTAAGCACGCAAAAGACATACCTGCACCCATCGTCACCTGGCGGCAAGTAGTGCGCCACCAGGCGGTACACCAGTGTTCTGCAGAATCACAGGATTCTCCATTCCTATCACGTACTCAGTCCATTTTCCAATTTCCATCCCTACCAATTTCAGTCACCAAGATGCAACCATACCTGCATTACATACTAACTTTTTACTCTCAATTTGATTCATAAAAGTGGCTCTATATTCACCCTCATGTGCAACCCAAATCAATTCACATATTATCATCCCTCAACCCTTACCATTCCTCAATTTGGTAATCCATTTCGGTCCAGAAAGGTATCCAATAGAACCCACTCACATCAACCACAGAAAAAACATACGCACTTGCACGAATAGCAACAAACATCAACAAAGACCGCGAACGGTGTTGCGCCGCCTGGCAGGAATTCATCGCCGCCAGGTGGTTCAAACCAAAACAAGAACAAGGCTCATCACTGATGTGCCTCCTGGCGATAGGGATTGAACCGCTAGGCGATTTCAGGTATGTCTACTATGAGTGGCCCTCATTCTCTCCTGAATCGCCCTAACTTTCTCAGAAGTCTGCTATAGAAACTCGGGACCCAACACCAATGATTCCCCATCCTGATTCCAACACAGCGGTGTCCTACATCGTCGCCCATACAACGCCTCATAAGGAGCCATACCAATACTGGAGTGATAGCTATTGTTGTATGTGAACTCCACTAAGTGAAACATCTCACTCCAACTTCCCATATGATCTAGCATACAAGCCCTCAAAAGATCCTCTAAGGATTGGATTGTACGCTCCGAATTCCCATGAGTCTGTGGATGGTATGCTGAACTCATCCTCAACTGGGTCCCCAATGCTTCCTGTAAAGACTGCCAAAACTGAGATGTGAATCTCGGGTCTCTGTCTGATACTATGCTGGCAGGCACACCATGCAACCTGACCACTTCACGCACATATAACTCTGCCAATTTATCCAATGACCACTTCTGGTTAATGGCAAGGAAATGAGCACACTTTGTCAACCTGTCCACTATTACCCAGATTGAGTCATGCCCTTTTTGCAGACCTCGGCAAATGAGTTATGAAATCCATGGCAATACTATCCCATTTCCATTGAGGGATATCCAACGGCTCAAGTGTACCCCCTGGCCGCTGATGTTCAATCTTGGCTTTTTGACATACCAAGCACGATGCTACGAAGTCGGCAATGTCGGTTTTCATCCCATTCCGCCAGAAAGACTGTTTCAGATCCTGATACATCTTAGTCATACCTGGGTGTATGCTAAGATGGCTTTTATGCCTCTCTTTCATGATCTGTTTCCTCAATCTCTAATTTCTCAGCACACAGACCCTATCTCTGAACCGTAAGATACCATCTGACCCGATCCTGTAATCCTTTCCCTTCTCAGTCCCTATCCAACTCACAAATTGTTGTAACTCCGCATCATTCTTCTGTTGATCACGGATAGTCTCCAACACATCGCTAGTCAGTGTAAGAACACTACACCTGATGGAATCCTCACTCAGCTGCATACCCAGGTTCATATCCCTGAGCTTCTCAATTAACTTTGACTCCTTCACGGATAGCTGAGATATGCATCCTTTTCCGACTCAAGGCGTCCGCAACAACATTAGCTTTACCAGGGTGGTAAACCAACTCCAAATCATAATCCTTGAGATACTCCATCCAGCGCCGCTGTCTCATATTTAGCTCCTTCTAATCGAACAAATATTTCAGGCTTTTGTGATCACTAAAAACTTGAAATTGGGAGCCATACAAATAGTGCCTCCATGTCTTAAGGGCAAACACTACAGCGGCCAGCTCCAAATCGTGGGTAGGGTAGTTCTTCTTGTGCACCTTTAACTGTCTAGAAGCATAGGCTACCGACCTCTTCTCCTGCATTAGTACACAACCCAAACCCTGGTAGGATGCATCACAGTATACCTCAAACGTTTTACTGGTATCTGGAATAATAAGAATCAGAGTTGTAATCAACCTCCTCTTCATCTCTTCGAAGCATTCTTCGCACTTATCAGTCCAGGAGAAGGGTTAATCCTTGCTAGTGAGTTGAGTTAATGGACTCACCATTTTTGAAAACCCCTCTACAAACCTCCTGTAATACCCAGCCAACCCCAAGAAGCTTCTGACTTTTGTCAATGTATGAGGTCTTTCCCACTTCAACACTGTCTCAACCTTGCTCCGGTTCACTACTATACCATGCGAAGAGATCACATGCCCAAGAAACTGTACTTCGTCCAACCAAAATTCACATTTGGACAATTTGTCGTACAACTGATGGTCTCTCATCACTTCCAACACCACCCTCAAATGACCCGCATGTTCCTCCCTAGTCCGAGAGTAGATGAGGATATCATCTATAAACACCACCACAAATTTGTCCAGATATGGCCTGAAAATGCGGTTCATATAATCCATGAAGACAACTGGAGCATTGGTCACTCCAAATGGCATCACGACATATTCGTAATGTCCATATCTCGATCGGAAGGCTGTCTTCTGGACGTCCTCTGGCTTGACTAAGATCTGATGATAGCCAGACCTTAAGTCAATCTTGGAGAATACTCCTGCCCCTCTCAGCTGATTGAGCAAATCATTAATTCCCGGCAATGGATATTTGTTCTTTATCGTCAATTTATTCAACTGCCGATAATCGACGCACAACCGAGAACTACCGTCCTTCTTCTTTACTAGTAACACCGGGGCTCCCCACGGTGAGGCATTGGGTCGGATGAATTTCTTCTCTAGCAAGTCTTCTATATGTTTTTTCAACTCTGCTAGTTTAACTGGTGCCATTTTGTACGGTGTTGCCGACACTGGACCCGCTCCAGTGATTAGATCAATTGAGAAATCTATATCTTGACTGGGTGGTAACTCAAGTATCTCGTTTGGAAATACGTCGACGTATTCATCCACCACCGATATTCTATTGATCTGCTCCTCGGTGCTCATCTTCTTCTCTTGGGCTACTATCACAAAGCAAATGGATCCTTGCTTCATCTCCTTCACTGCCTCTCCCGACGTCATCAACTCTATCCCTTCAGTTTCTGGGAATACAATTTTGCGTCGTCCACAATCAAGCACCACGTGGTTGGTAGACAGCCAGTCCATTCCCAGTATTACCTCCAATCCCTCCAAGGGCAGGCTAACGAGGTTCACCTTGAATCGTTTGACCTCTACCTCCATCAAGCATCCAACACAAGCTAGATTGGTTGAAATCTGTCCAGATGCTGGTATCGAGACCATCAACTCGCATCCTAGGTCGCGAGTAGACAACCCCAATCTCTCCACACAGTCGTGGGATATGAAGGAGTGCGAAGCTCCTGAGTCAAACAATACCAACACACTGTTACCAAAAAGAAAGTAGTGGTCTAGAATCAAGTTACCTGACCGAGTGGCCTCAGTGCTGGTCATGGCGAAAACCCAACCTGCTGCTCTCGGCCTATCAGATGAAGGTGGCTGAGGTCGCGATCCTGGAGTGGTCTTCTTATTAGGGCATCTGTTGGCAAAGTGTCATGGCTGGTCACAGACATAACACTTACGAGTGCTCATACCACTGCCTCTGCTGCTGGCAGGTCTAGTGCAATCTCGCCGTAGGTGTTCCCCTCCACAGTTATAACACTGTAATTTCTGTGAAGATGAAGCTGGTCTACTATAGGGCTTCTTTTGTTGTCTGCCCTCAACACTACTCTTCTGAGTGCAGTTGACCTGGCTGGGTCCCATCTTCAGCTGCTCGACACTCTTGGCTTGCTTTACCAAGATCGGGAACTCTCGTACCCACAACGGTACAATAAAACGCCTCAGCTCATGTTTGAGGCCACCCTCAAACTTCCTATAGCACCACTCCTCCGTCACTGTCTGAGAATAGAATCTCGAGAGGTACTCAAACCTCTCCTCATACGCCTGCACTGACAGATTCCCCTGCTACAGGTTGAGAAACTCGGCCAAGCGCTCATGTTTAGCGCTGTCAGGGAAGTATTTCTCCAGGAACCTCGTCTTGAAGCTGACCCAAGTCACCTCTTCCTCTCTGTTCTGCATCTGTTGCTGCATGCCCATCCATATATATTCAGCCTCGGTCACCAACAGGAATGTGGCGAAATTAAGCTTCTGGGCCTCCATGCACTCTATCACTCTGAATATCTTCTCGCATTCTCGGAGCCATGCGTGAGCCTCATCTGGGGTGGCTTTCCCAGTGAATTTCACCGGCTTATGACGCATGAAGTCCTCCATGGTCACAGGTCTCACAGGTGGAATCATGGCCCTTAGAGGTGCTGCTACGGACTGCATCGCATCCACCATCCCGTGGATTGCGTTAGCAATCTCATCAGCCCCAGCGGTATTCCTATGCCTCCTATTTGCCATTGCCTGTGCATGCCACATTTTTCAGCTGTTAAAATCAAACAGCTAAAGATTAAAACACACCCTATAAAGTTTTAACAGTCAATACACATCATCCAATTTCACACAATAAACGTCGGCTCACTCCCTAGTTTTCCCAAAAAAATCAAAACGTTTGCTCTGATACCAAATGTAACATCCTTAAGGAATATTACTTAAAATAAATAAATAAAAGAAATAAATTAAATCAAAAGTCACATTAATAATACTCCCAACGTGGGAAAATTTAAATTTATGAAAAGCACGCATTAAAACTCATAACATAAACATTAAAGTGTAACAAGTTTCCAAAATTCATGTTCATAATAAAATATAGTAAATACATGAGAGAAAAACCTTAGCTCTAATCCCAAAGCTAGCCCTAACTCGGTCGGCTAGACATCCTCAACTCCACCTGTTTCAACATATGCTCCCGTGTAACGAATCACACGATCATCGCCATACACAAACAGAAAGGGTGAGCTGAGAAAAATAAAATAACAAGTATACAATATGTGATAACGCCGTCGTTGACGCGATCAAATTAATACTTCTAAACTATAACAACTTCAGTATTGCTAAGATAGTAGTCAAGAAAATAGAAAGGGTAAAGTAACCCTAAGTCGTCTCCCAACGAACACGGAATTGATTTTTAACAAAGTAGTTGTTATAAAACTATACAAATGAGTTAGTCAAATAAAATAAAATATATAGGGGATTAATATAAACAAAGATAGAAATAAATTTTAAAAGATAAAAAGAAATTAAAACAATAGTAAAGAAAATAGATTGATTCCATTGCTTTTTCAAAATAGATTCATCATCGGTTATCTAAAGATTATTGCTCAATTAATTATTGTCGTAGATTTAAAAATTAATCAATGTAAAGTCTCAATTAATTTGTTGGCGTTCTCACTTTTAACCAAAGTACAGTCTCAATTAAAAGGGAGAACTTTTAGATTATCCACAGTAAATTCAACCAAAGTACAGTCTCAATCAAATTTTACTATGCCTAATCATGTCTATTCTTTTATCTTCTCACCAAATAAAAAGCTTAATTAATCAAAGTAAAGTCTCGATTAATTTTTGTTAGAGTAAATACCTTTAACCAAAGTAAAGTCTCAATTATTAGTAAAAACTCATTTAATCACATGAAAGTTTCTAAATAAAATCAAAGTAAAGTCTCAATTAAATTTAAAAGCCCTTGAACTAATATGATCAACATGCATATAGATTTAAAATCATTCATTTTTACGTGATTCAAGGATAAAAGACATAGATGAATTAAAACCTCAACAATAATAAAAAGAACAAAGAAATTAATTCATTCTAACCTCAGAATCCATAATGAAATTAAATGGAATCAACCCAAGAAGTTTAGCAATCCATGGAATACAAAATAAAAATCGAAGAATGGAGAGAGAGAAAAGAGAGAGAAAGGAAACGAAATTAGGCACCCCTGAGGGTTCCAAAACTTCGAAGTCCCGAGCTTATTCTCTTCTACTTCTCTCTTGGTCTCTTTATATATGACTTGGACTGGGTTTTTTTGTTGCTAAAACCTCTCAAATATCTTTTAAAATAAAGATAAAGATAAATATTCAAAGATATTTGGAGAGATATAAACTATTTGACAAATATAGTTGGTTAATAATTTATGATATAATTAAATAAATAAATTATTTAAAGATATCTGATAAATTATCACCAAATAATATTTGTATTAATTTTCTAAATAACCCATTTTCAATCCTGTAGTCCAATTTTGCAGAGACATCCAAAAATATCAATATTTGCAAATAAACCCCTCTCATTTGACCAGTATTTGACTATTTGACCAGATTTGACCAGTTTGACTAGCTTTGACCATTTCAGTGTCCATTAAAAGGATGACACGTGGCAGCTCCTTCTCTCTCCCAAATAAGGGTTTCTTCCTCCTTCCTGCCTTGTTGCTTCAGCCGTGACTGTAGTGTGTTCGTGAATGACGGAACGCGTCACTGTGCGTAGTGGCTGCCATGTGAGTGATTCTTCCTCTTCTCCGGCGAAGGCTGCACGAATGGTTGTAGATGGGTGCTGCTGTAGGATGTGTGGAGGCGCGGTGGTCGTAGATTCGCGAGGTTGGTGATGCAAAGTTGTTGATCGTGGATGCGTGAAGTGTTGCAAAGAATGCTGGTGGCATGGAGGTTCGTGAGCTGATGACGGAACTGTGGCGGCCGTGACTGGTTCGTGTTTTTCGGCGAAGTGCTGCAGTGGTGGTGTGCGACACTGCTCATGCAGGTTCTGGTTTGGTTATGCGTTTTCGTTGTAGGTCTGCGGTGCAGGTGCTGCCATGGTTGCTGCATTCTGCTGCATCTGGTGATTGCTGGTTTTGCGTTTTCCGGCAGGGATGAAGATGGTGGAGAGGCGTGGTGCAAAGAAGATGTTTCGGTTGCAGATCTGTGATGGTCACGGTGGCGCGAGGCGTTGCGCAGCTCTGATTTGGCTCGCGGTTCTTTTCTGCAGGGACTCATGGTAGTGGTCCGTGACATGGCTGACGGCGTTTTTCTGGCGAGGCTACGGTGTAAATGCGTGAACATGCGATGGAGCTGCTGCAGGCATGAAGCTTCGCGACATGGCAGTGTTTGTTTGCCTTCTCCGGCGAGTTTCAGGCACGGAGGATGGTGGTGGCAGCTGCAAGGTGCAAGGCTGCCGGCGAGATCCATGGTGGCTGCCGTGCTGGAATGTGAAGCTAGGGTTTCTGCTTTGTGGGAGATGAAGAAGATGATGACGTGGCAGTGTCTAATTGGTGCATATGTGTTTGCAAGGATTAGAGCCATGTGGTTTGTTTTAATTGGACAGACTTAAAATTTGGGGATTGCCACATGGCATGATCTGAGTGAGTGGAGTTTAAATGGTAGAAAGTGTGTAAATACAAATATTAGGGGTGTAGAAAAGGTTTTTTATGAGATTCATTTGGAAATAGGGGAGTGCATATGTAATTTAGTGGGTGCATAAATGATTTTTCCAGAACTTGCTAATTTCAGCCTTATTTAAAGGTGGTTTGCAACTTTAATCAATTTATTTTCCCACCTTGAATGAGCTTAATCTTAACTTCAGCTGCATCAACAAACGTTAAAATATCCAAAAATAATTTATGCAACTAAAAATCACTTTTTAAGACATTTTTATCACACAAGCTCAAACAGCCTAATTATCAAAATTATCAATTAAATCACTCTTTAAGCACACAAATTCAATTAAATACCCAGAATTAAACATTAAATGAGGGCAAAAATACGCACTCATCATACCCACACACTTATCCTTTTGCACTCCTGGGCAAAATCAAACAATTTCAAAACTTAATCTGAGGTATTTTATTTCACATCAACACTGGATCAAAGGAATGAACATCACTGGAGACAAATCAATACTCTAGAGATCAAATTATCATGTATATACAAATGGAAAGGTTCTATTTTTCACACATGAGTTAATCTTTTGAATTCACAAGACATCAATTATGAAAGCAAACACTCAAGTTAAATGTGTATTTTCTCACCAAAATTCTCTCAAGTGTTTTGGCTTGTGTTTTCACTCAAAATACTCATGTAAGTAAACTCTCATAATACTTAACAAGACTCTAATATTCACAAACTTTCAGAAAATATGCAATCAAAAATCATGAGGACTCTTCACAGGTTATAACGGGGCCAAGGCAAAGGTAGGAAAAATTATAGGACTCTTGGGTTTTTGAAATAGTAATGTAGGAAGAATAATGGAGCATAATTTCAAAAACAACTCTTTTCCGTTTATTGCTTTGTTGCTCTCTCTTTCTTTTTTAGAAAGCAATTATTTTAACACTTTTTCATCAACAATTTTTCCTTTTGTCATTTTTATTAATTTGTGGGTGAGGTACTCACCCACACACTTTATTCCTCAACCATTCCTGACACAACCCACTAGCTCCTCTTTCTTCATAAGGTAGAATATGGTCTTTTTCTTTTCAAGGTTATGCAATAGGCTTAAAACAAGAAAAAAGAGGTTTAAAAGCTCAAAGGGGATATCAAATCATGCATATTCACCTAAGATGCAAAACAAAATAGTCAAGCTAAACATTTGAGTATAAACAAACATGACCAAGTCACTCAAGAAAAATATAGGAATGGCACATGGCGGTCCATCCTTTACATTAAAGCTCAAGACTCACAAGGTCAAATTCTTTCACAAAAGATTTAATCAAGAAATTCTCAAATCAACTCATTTAGCAAATCATAGAAACAATCCACTCATATCAACATGACTTTTATTTTTCAAGAATTATGATCATCCCAATTACTGAATCAAATCCTAAAAATCCAATGTCAATATGTTTTATTGAAAGCAAGGAAATATTTTTGGTGGATTTCTTATGAGACATATTGTTTAAAAGTTTCACTTAGTAAAAAGTTAATACTTTCACAATTTTCTGAAAAAGAAATCACAATTTTTTTTCTTTTTAAAGGAAAACAAAAACAAAAAATTGAAAAACAAAAAAAAAGAAAAAATCCTACCTACAATTTGTCTCCCCTACACTTATTTCAAAAATAATGTTCTTGATGGACTTATTTTGGGGAGGAAACGAAAAATCTTGTGGCTATTGGCTCAATCTGGCCATATGTCAAAATTTATTTTCTTTAATTTTATAAAGTACAAGTCATCTTGTACAATTTTATTAAAGAAAACAAAAACATATTTTTGAAATTTTTTTAATATTTTTAAAATTAAAAACAAAAACAAAAAACAAACATGCATGCAAATTAACTTTTCTATCAACAATGATTTCAAAAGAATTTGAATCTAAGCTTTTTACCTGTCGTAGCAACCTTTCTTCTTTTTCTGCAGCCATGTCAACAAAGATAACCACTGAAAACTTATTTGCATCATTCACATCAACAAACTTGATGTGTGGAGTGTGTGGCTTTAACTCAACTTGAGCATCATCAGGTGCATTGGAATGGTTAAGCGGATCATCAGTAATCCTCATAATGTCATCTTCTGAGCAAAAATTTTCACCTGTTGTTGTTAACTCTGCTGCTTCATCATTAACCAAGTCAGTTGCAATAGTTTAGTAGTATTAATTTGATCGCGTCAACGACAGCGTTATCAAGTGTGTGGGTATGATGAGTGCATTAAGATTGTTAACAGGATCATCAGTAATCCTCATAATCTCATCTTCTGAGCAAAAATTTTCACCTGGTGTTGTTGACTCTGCTGCTTCATCATTAACCAAGTCAGTTGCAATAGTAGATGCTTCAGCTGCATCTTCGAATACTGTTGGCTCTTCAACTGCACTTGGTTCCTCCATTGTATTGTTCTCACAACTTTGCTCTTGAAAATGATCATTTGTACTCATATCCTCATCAACGGGTACAACTTTATATTCACATAGAGCATCATCAACATATCCATCAGTAGATATGTTTGTGTGAGAATCTTTAATTTCTTCATCAGATCTTTAGCAAAATTGATATGTCCATCAGTAGACATATTACTATGAGCATCATTATATCCATCAGTAGATATATCAATATGATGTGATTCCGCTATTGGTTTTTCAGACTGACTCTGCAAGCTTTGTGTGGCGACATTCATTCATCTCTTTCTGATCTGTCTGATTCATCTTCATCATTTCAGTCATCATTTTCATCATATCTTCCAAAGTAACTTTTCTCACTGCATCATTCATTAACTGACTCAAATCTTCAGACATTTGTTCAGCTCTAATTGTAAGACCCGAGAAAATTAATTAATTAAATAATGAATTAATTAATAAATGCGGGAGGAAGGCGTATTTATGACATTAATTGTTGTTTAGTGTGACGTGGAAAAGTACTAGCTCAAGTGGTTGAGAGTACTTTGATTGTATGAGAGGACTTGGGTTCGAGTCCTATGTATGCTAATTATGTGTCGTTATTTTATGATTGATTTTAATAATATGTAAGAGTGTGGAATTTGAAATGTAAACTTATGCTGAGTGTGTATATCACAGAATGTGAATTGGCATAGTGGTTGTGCTTTGGCCTTATGAGTTGAAGGTCATGGGTTCAAACCTTGGTGGGCAAAGAATAAGCTTAATATTTGCTAAACTATTAGTTGTGATATGAATGTGAAGGGACAAAGAAAACCTAGCAGAAGGGTAACCATTGGGTGCTGAAAAATCATCTAACTAAGGGGCTAGAATAGCCATTAAGCCTACACTTAAGAAAAACTCGTTTTTTTGCATTAACCCACCTTGAGGCAATTATAAAAGGCAAAATTGAAGTGAAAATAGGGTTTCTGCACTTGGTCATTTTGCCTATAGTGAGGACAGCGAAACTTAAGAGTGAGAGACTGAATTGAGAGTGCAAGGACTGAGTGAGAGAGAGAGGTGGAAGCAACGAATTTGGTACACCAAGGAATCCCTAGTCTCTTCGCAAATTCAATCAAGAATTCAGGTTAGGGGAGCTGTATTTTGAGAATACAAATAAACTGCTAAGTGCTATGATTTTGAGTCATTAGTGTCTCAATTGATTTCTATTTGATTGGTAAAATTCGTACCTTATGCAATATGATTGTGAATTGGGGTTATTTGGGGTTGGAAGCATGATTATGTATGTGTGATAGGTTGTGGGATAAGGGTTTTGATAATCTTGGTTATTTCTGATTGTATTTGGGATTGGATGCTGTTTGCCATTAAAATTGCATTGGTAGCGATTGGATGTATTGTGGTATAATTATGGGTTGTTTTTGGAACTGTTTTGGGTAAACCGTGTGTGTCACAGTGAGGGAACTCTGCAAGTATCGCCCAAGCGAGTCTTTCTCGTCTAGGCGAGAGTTGCAGAACCTCACGTCTGGTTTGGGTCGCGCTGCTCGCCCAGGCGATCTTGGTTTGGTGTTGAGCGACTTAGTCTCGCTCAGGCAAGGGCCAGCTCGCCTAAGCGAGGTTACGAGGAAACTTTGGCACTTTTGAGCGCGATATCTCGCCCAGGCGAGAAGTATTGGTGTTTTGAGCGACTCCGTCTCGCTCAGGCGAGAGATATTCGCCTGAGCGAGGTCGCGATGTGAAATGACTTGTTAAGTGGTTCCTCATTTAGGCGAGGGGTGGGTGTTACTTTGAGCGATGGTGCAGCTCGCCTAGGTGAGGGAATCTTGCCTAAGCGAGATAACATGAGATTGTGGTTGTTTTAAGCTCACCCAGGCGAGGGGAACTGGTCTAAGCGAAGCAGAGGGCTTAGCTTTGGCGAGAGGTCGCTAGCTTAAGCGAGTTTATGTGAATTATTGTGTTTTTATGTTTTGGATGAGGGTGTTTTGGATGTTTATACCAAGGTAGAGTTGTATATGCATGTGTGTGGTGTTTGGGCTTGAAGAACTAAGTCCAATAGGAGTCTGGGATGTGCTCGGTGGTTGGACACATGATAGGCATGGAACTGGTTAAGTTCCCGTCGGCTACTAATGGGCGAGGAGTCCTTAGTATGGTGATTGCATGTGTCGGGTGCACGATGGGCAAGGAATTGTGATGTTCCCGTCGGCTACTATTGGGCGAGGAGTCCATAGTATGGTGATTGCGTGCGTGCCAGGGTCCAAGTTATGAGACTTGGATGTTTATACTACAGGTGAGGAGTCTGTAGGGCAAGACTATGAGCGGGATAGGCTCATAGGGTTGGACCACGAATGAGTTAGTTTCGTGGCAGCACAAAGAAGTCCCAAGACCTAGTTCATGCATATGACTCATGAAGGACTATGAGGTCATGGTTTGGGTGATTTTGGAAATTATAAATTTAATTATGTTGTTTTGGGTTGGGAAATATATTTATATTCATGTTTTGTTTATATATTGTGCATAACTCCCCCTTTCTGTGTGTGTGGCGATGATCGGATGACTTGTTATCCGGGAGCAGATGATGTGACAAGTGGGCCAGGAGACACTTAGGCTCGGAGCGAGGGCTAGCAGGGGGATATTTTGTATATGTATATAGTTGTTTACATTATTTTAGCTTGAGAAAATTATGTAATCCCCTTTAGGAGTCTTTGACTTTTAATTCAGTCTTTATGAATTATGGACTCCTGGTGTTATGATTATATTTATTAAAGTTTTAAATTTCTCGTGTTTTTGGGAAATAGTTTTATTAAATGCGAACTTTATTTGAATTTGGAATTATTTATTAAATATTCGTAATATTCTTTAGGGATGTTACACTGATGGCCAACTTCAGAAGCACATCTTTGATTTCATGACGAAGTTCGTTAAAATCTGGATTTTCAGGAAATCTCTGATGGGGTTGAGGGGTGGTATTAACAGTTACAAGTAATTCTATGAAGTTGTTCTTACTTGCATCCCTCAACATATCAGACAATATTTGTTTATTTTCGTACCACTCTTGCTCAATATTTCTACATCTTTGATCAATTTGCAACCTTTCATCCATGGACTCTAATTTCTCTATAACTTCACCCATTAATATCATAACTTCCCTGTAGGATGGTCCATTGGTTGCTTCAACTTGCTGTGGTGGTATATATTGTTGCTGAAAACTATTTGGAACATATGGTTGTTGAGGTGGACACTCAGAATATGGTTGTTGCTCATATCCCAAAAAAGATGATCTAGGATATAGATCATTAAATTGTCGTAAAGTTAACCCACTTATATCAGGTGCAGAAGTAGGTGTGACAATTTGTTGCTGAAAATCACATGGTTGCTGTGGATAACAATTGTAATCCATTTGAAAACTACAATGTTGATTACTTTCGTATGAAAAATTATTTTGCATTTTTGAAAGAGGTTTTCTGAAAAGAAATAAGTTGAAAGTTTGTTGAGTAGACTTCTAGGAAAGAGAGGTTCATCTCAATGGACAACTTAAGTACCTCATCTTTCCTTAGCCAAAGTTTTTCCCAACTAGTTTTACAAATTTCCCAACAAAATTCCTCAAACAAAAACTATGCTTAAAAAAATAACTAAATAAAATAAAATAAAATAACTAAAGAAAATAAAAAAAAATGTTAGAACAAAAATTGAGAAAAGAAAATGTTAGTGATAAACAAATAAAATAAAAATTAAAATAAAAATAAAAAAGTAAATCAAAAGAATAAAAATTAAAATAAGAACTAAAATGATAAAAATTCTAACCGTGTTCCCCACGGCGCCAAATTTGATAACGTTGTTGTTGACGCGATCAAATTAATACTACTAAACTATAGCAACTTCAGTATTGCTAAGATAGTAGTCAAGAAAATAGAAAGGGTAAAGTAACCCTAAGTCGTCTCCCAACGAACACGGAATTGAGTTTTAACAAATTAGTTCTTATAAAATTATACAAATGAGTTAGTCAAATAAAATAAAATATATAGGGGATTAATATAAACAAAGAAAGAAATAAAATTTAAAAGATACAAAGAAATTAAAACAATAGTAAAGAAAATAGATTGATTCCATTGCTTTTTCAAAATAGATTCATCATCAGTTATCTAAAGATTATTACTCAATTAATTATTGTTGTAGATTTACAAATTAATCAATGTAAAGTCTCAATTAATTTGTTGGCGTTCTCACTTTTAACCAAAGTACAATCTCAATTAAGAGTGAGAACTTTTAGATTATCCACAGTAAATTCAACCAAAGTACAGAGTAAATAGCTTTAACCAAAGTAAAGTCTCAATTATTGGTAAAAACTCATTTAATCACATGAAAGTTTCTAAATAAAATCAAAGTAAAGTCTCAATTAAATTTAAAAACCCTTGAACTCATATGATCAACATGCATATAGATTTAAAATCATTCATTTTTACATGATTCAAAGATAAAAGACATAGATGAATTAAAACCTCAATAATAATAAAAAGAACAAAGAAATTAATTCATTCTAACCTCAGAATCCATAATGAAATTACAATGGAATCAACCCAAGAAGTTTCGCAATCCATGGAATACAAAATAAAAATAGAAGAATGGAGAGAGAGAAAAGAGAGAGAAAGGAAACGAAATTAGGCACCCCTGAGGGTTCCAAAACTCCGAAGTCCCGAGCTTATTCTCTTCTGCTCCTCTCTTGGTCTCTTTATATAGTACTTGGACTGGGTTTTTCTGTTGCTAAAACCTCTCAAATATCTTTTAAAATAAAGATAAAGATAAATATTCAATGATATTTGGAGAGATATAAACTATTTGACAAATATAGTTGGTTAATAATTTATGATATAATTAAATAAATAAATTATTTAAAGATATCTAATAAATTATCACCAAATAATATTTGTATTAATTTTCTAAATAACCCATTTTCAATCCTGTAGTCCAATTTTGCAGAGACATCCAAAAATATCAATATTTGCAAATAAACCCCTCTCATTTGACCAATATTTGACTATTTGACCAGATTTGACCAGTTTGACTAGCTTTGACCATTTCAATGTCTATTGAAAGGATGACACGTGGCAGCTCCTTCTCTCTCCCAAATTAGGGTTTCTTCCTCTTTCCTCCCTTGTTGCTGCAGCCGTGACTGTAGTGTGTTCGTGAAGGCTGTGTGTGGTGGCTGCCATGCTGCGTGATTAAATGAGGGCAAAAATACGCACTCATCAATATGCAAAATAAATCATACACCCATCTTATTCATTCTACATAGTTCTTGGCCAAGACCTTAACCCCAAGGCTTTGTAGCCTTCAGATCACACAACAAGTTAGCCTTGGACTCGGGAATATGATGCTCACACGAACCTGCCTGCTCGTGGTCCTGCCTCTACGAACCTCCTCGCTCGTAGTCCTGCTCTACGGATCTGCCCGCCTATAGTCCAACACATGTGATCCACCAGCCCCGTACCTCTCCGCACGTGGCATCTCTTAACCGTGAGCACGGAACATACGAACCTACCTCGCTCGTATCCCCACGTGAGAGTAACTGGATATGAACCTCCCTGCTCATATCATCACATGTTAACCACCATCTTGAGCCTACCCACTCATGGCACAACATCTCTCGATCCAAGCATAGTGTCATTGTCAGTTAAAAGCAACACACGCAACTCATAACCTGCTACGCAAGCGCCTGGCGCATCACCCAGCACCGCCTGGCGAAACAGGTTCAGGCCGCCTGGCGGTTTACTTCCCACCGCCAGGCGCTATGTCCTCGAACAGAAAGCTCGTTGCCTCGTGTCCGCCTGGCGGATCTCACCTCACCGCCAGGTGCCAACCTCTGCAGACCCCCTTTCTGGGTCTTCGACCGCCTGGCGCACCCAGTCCAGCCGCCAGGCACTGTGACAGTACCATACCAGGCATGTTTTCATCTCTCTTTCAAATTATCCCACACTTCCCTAATCTCTCCAAGGTAGCAAAACAATCTTGGTTAACCACACTCTCATTCTAGATTTCCTAGCTAACCTCTTGACTGATTACAGTACCTATAACTCCCATTCCAAACTCCTTATCACACCTACAATGCACCAATTTCTTCTAACATTATACCGTAAGCTCTCCTATTTCCTAATAAAAGCCACATAGTATATTTTCCCATAGCATATTCTCTACTCAAATTGCTTTATCACAGTACCACACTTCCTACTCAGTTAATTCATAATTCATTCTACACATATCATAGGTATTACCTCAAATTTTAATCCAACTATCTCTTATTCCAGCTGCGACCCCAACAAGTGTGTTCATTCAAATCTGAGACTTGTCACTAAAATTCTTGTTCTTACTATTTCAAATTACACTTCTTACAATCTTACCATATCATGCTCATGCCTTCATACTTAATCCAATTTCCGTAATTCTATACTACAGGTTATTTATCTCTTACAGCTTTATCAATATTTGTCTAAAAACATGACTCATCCCAGTTCTACTCACTTCCACCCTTTTCTCCCTCTTTTAAGCACGCAAAAGACGTACCTACACCCATCGTTGCCTAGCGGCAAGTAGTGCGCCGCCAGGCGGTACACCAGTGTTCTGCAGAATCACAGGATTCTTCATTCACGTACTCAGTCCATTTTCCAATTTCCATCCCTACCAATTTCAGTCACCAAGATGCAACCATACCTGCATTACATACTAACTTTTTACTCTCAATTTGATTCATAAAAGTGGCTCTATATTCACCCTCATGTGCAACCCAAATCAATTCACATATTATCATCCCTCAACCCTTACCATTCCTCAATTTGGTAATCCATTTCGGTCCAGAAAGGTACCCAATAGAACCCACTCACATCAACCACAGAAAACACAAACGCACTTGCACGAATAGCAACAAACATCAACAAAGACCGCGAATGGTGTCGCGCCGCCTGGCAGGAATTCATCGCCAGGCGGTTCAAACCAAAACAAGAACAAGGCTTCATCACTGATGTGCCGCCTAGCGGTAGGGATTGAACAGTGCGCAAACTGACAGATAACATGCAATTTCGATCATGCAACATAGTGTAATTGATATAACTAAAAGAAAACACACAGAGCAACTCCCCTTACCTGGATCTCCCGCTCTCAAACCCGAATTGGTGAGTGTGCCTCGAAGCAAAACCTCCTCCTCACTTGTTTGCACCCATCACACTATTTTTCCCTTCCAACTCCTCTCTGCAGTACGCCCAAACGAACCGTTCTCTACCCAACGTTCACACTTCAGTCCTAATACCTCTCCTCTTGCTAATTCTCTATCTTTTCTTGAATCACTACCTCTCTAATTACCCTTTTTACCACCAAAATGAAAATTAAATATAATGAAGGTTTAATGGTTAATTAAGTCCCCTAACATGATGTTCCCAGCCCTTTGAATTACCTATCGATTGGCTGCTAGGGTTCCTAAACCCTTTCATATTCATACTAATGAAATTTTGGCAAAAAGAAAATTAATTAGTTCTCAACAAGGTTTGAACCTACAACCCATCACTCACCAAGTCAATTTCACAATCATTCAACCAATTCATCTTTCGTGATAACTCCTACAATTTTAGGAATTTATCATCAGACCACACATTCAATATATAATTAAACAAAAATGCATAAATTAAATAACATTCAAATGGCACATATAGGACTCAAACCCAAGTCCTCTCACACAATCAAAGTACTCTCAACCACATGAGCTAACACTTTTCCACGTCATAGTTCCACACATTAATTGCTTTAAATATATCCATTACCCGCCATAATTAAATAATTATTTAAATAACTATTTAATTTTTCTCAAGTCTTACATGCCTGGTATTCATGAGTGCTCTAGAGATCATGCCAATATCTCATATAAGCGGCCCCACTCGACACTCATATAGGTGATTTCATCAAGTGTATATTGCAACTCATACACCACCCATAAGGGATATGAAAATCATTAAAACTTTGTTTAAAATTCTTACACCTCAAAGAATTTTAATTACAAAGTTTATCCTCTCAATAATGCAGTCTCTAGCACTTTTACACACACACACCATAGGAATAGACATAATTGATTTTAGAATCAAATTAGTGCTATCAGAACTAACAAGTGACTTGTTCTTACCCATATGAACCTTATTCATGGGATCTCCAATCACAAAGGTTGGGTTACCATCACTTGTTTGTTTCAAGTGGCTTAAGTCTCATTCCCCTCGATGTTTCTATAATCATATTTCATCCTAGGATTTTGTTAGAGGATTCGCAAAATTTCATTCTGACTTCACACAATCAATGGAAATTGTTCCACTCTTTAGTAGCAACTGCCGATTGGCAATCACAATGTATTTTCATTCCTAGTGGAATGTTAGCTAAGAAGTTCGTCAACTACTCAGCTTCACTATCACCCCTTTTCAAGAACAACATACTCATATTTCTAGCAATATCATTTGCCTGACTGATCTCCAAGGAATCACACTACCCTAAGTTTGAATTTATTACCACTAATGGATTTTGTCTCGTCTGAATGATAGATTCAGTTAGCATCATTGTACCCTTCTAGTACAATGGGGAAATCCACTATATTCAATGACATATTCCATTGAATCTCTTAAACATCTCATAAGTCTCAATATTCATAATTAGAATATTAAGTGTATCTTCTCAGTCTCCTTACTACATAAACAACACCTGGTCTAAAAAGGACCATCACAGGTAGTGAACTCCCAATTATCTGGGCATACTGAGGTTGAGAAAATAATTCTCCTCTATTTTTCTTTTTCTTTTTAATTAGTATCATAAGGGATATATACTCATTTCTAATTTCTAAACTTCCTAAGAAGTTTCTCAAGAACACTTTTGAGATAATAATACTATCACCCTTCCTTATGATTCTATCTTACAAAAAATCACATGGCTTCATCTAGAAACAACTTATATTTTAGAATAAAATTCTAAAACAACTTATTCTAGAAACTATCAAATTGCATGTATCAATGTGAAAAAGCCATATCCCAAATAATTATTTTATTTTCCTTTGAAAATGGGTTAAATTCATTCACACATTTTATTTTAAATAATTAAGTAAAATTATCTAACCCCACGGTCTTAAATATTCCAAGATTGATAAAAAGATAAATACCTTATGGTGCTTCATCCTCTCACGAAAAGATTACTGGTGCCGTGTCCATTCCAAAAGCCCAATTTGTTCTTAAAGACATTGTGGGACCAATCTTGCACCATAATAATGACTTCCAGTTTTGAATATATGTCGTAGAATGCACACCCATGACCCACCACCATTTCAAACAATTAAATTTATTAAACAAAGGAACCACCGGCACCCACCAGCATATGCCTATCTTCATGCATTAAAATCTTTTTTTTTCTTTAACTTCTCCTTTTTCATAGGCACGTTAGGGGCAGTTTATTCTTCATCTGACGAACTTCATGCAGTAACCGTTGACATTGTCTTCAGCACGTACATGAACCGTCTTGGGTCAGTCTCCATGTTGCCGCCTCATGTCCTGCAGTCACGCAAGCAAACTGCTGAGAGAAGAGACCCTTGTTGGATATGCCAAGGGAAACCCTCGTTGCTAAGGAAGAAAAACGCCTTCCTGTGGTTGTCACGCGGAGCGGGGAAGATACCATGGAGATGGTGGAGTTGTCGAAGGGCTTGATGCGACTGAGCATGGCAGGGATGCCAAATTTGCGGTCGAAGGCGACGACCTTTTCGGTAACTACGGCCTCGTCGGATTTGCGAGGAGATGAGGATAACGAGTCAACGCTTTGGACTCGTTACTGGCGTGACTGATACTGCAATGAGAGTCTGCTGTCGTGCGTTCGTGAGGCAGTGGTATTAGGGTTTTTTTTTATCGCCCCTCTCTGAAGAAAGAAGACTCACGTTTCGCTTCCCCTTCTCTGTTTTGTAGTGTATGTGTTCTCCTGTTCTCTCCCTCAGACTCTATTTCGTCGTCGTTCATAGTGATGATTTTGGAAAGTTGAAACCTCTTTTCCTCTCTTTTAATTGTTGAACGGGTCCCGCCGCAGTCACTCACTCTTTCTCTTTCACTCCACTTTCTGTTTTGCAATAGGCAAAATTAATGCCCAAAGGAACACCTACGGGAACTTCACTTTTGTAACACCAATCATAACTGTGTACATCCAAAAATTCAAAGGTTATGTTCAGCTATAAAATAAATCCTTAAGATTGTTAGTAAATATGCATAAAATAGATAAAAGCATAAATAAAAGGATTTCCTGAGGCGTGTAAAAACACTGCCCTTAAGGATTTATCCACAGTATATGCGCAAACCCCCAGGATACAACAGGAACATCTCGGATATATCAGGATAGCAGAAACTAGCAAGATAAGTAACCCAAGATATAAGAGAAGAGAGAAGGAAGAAATAAGAAAAGGAGAGATGAGAAAGGTTCTGTGATGAAGGGATTTAAAAATCCATACTCTGTAACTGAAGCCTAGTGTTGAAAATAAATATCCCATAAAATGTGGATGTAGGATCAACATGTGGAGGATATCTCGTTGCAACAACATGCACCATCCTAAAAAGGAGGGAGACTAGCTCACGTTGCAACAACAACAACGCTATTATTTTTGCAATGTTATGAAAATCATGTAAAAATATGACTTTTCAAATCATTTTTACAAAAATAATTAATCACGAAAAATTGAAAATTGTTATAGAATAAGGTTTAAAAAGTAATTTTTAATTATAATTTTTTTTATTACATTATCTTTTAAATATTTTTTATTAAAATATGTTACTTTCATTTATACAATTTCTACGATAAATCAAACTTATATAGTGATAATTTTTAATTATTTTTAAAATAAAGTACAATTTGGTAATCTTGTTTTTTTATGATTTAAATATAATTTTTAATCTATCACATCCATCAAATCACTCACAAACTTCAAGAAACTTTGCTCTAAATCCACTCAATTTCACCTTTAATCTCCTTCAAGTGAACAAGACAAGATTCACACTCTAATCCACTTGAATTCATCTTATCCCTCTCCCTCAAATCTACAATGAGGGAGAGAGAGGGTAGGAAGAGCGATATTCTTCTATTTTTCAATAATGTCTGTTATGTAATGGTTTGTGGGAGATATCAAGATTACAATTATGTATGCAATTTATTTTTTAGCATAATTATGAAAACGATCTAAAACTAACAAAAATTTGAAAATTGTTATAAAATAAGGTTTAAAAAAAAAATTTAATTATAAATTTTTTATTACATTATCTTTTAATTAGTTTTTTAAATAAAATATGTTAATTTCATTTATACATTTTCATATTTTTCTACGATAAATCAAACCTATACAATGATAATTTTTAATTATTTTTAAAATAAAGTACAATTTGGTAATCTTGTTTTTTTATGATTTAAATATAGTTTTTAATCTATCACATCCATCAAACCACTTAGAAACTTCAAGAAACTTTGCTCTAAATCCACTCACTTTCATCTTTAATCCCCTTAAAGTGAACAAGACAAGATTCACACTCTAATCCACTTGAATTCATCTTATCCCTCTCCCTCCAATCAAGAATGAGGGAGAGAGAGGGTAGGAAGAGCGAAATTCCTCTATTTTTCAATAATGTCTGTTATGTAATGGTTTGTGGGAGATATCAAGATTACAATTATGTAGCAATTTATTTTTAGCATAATTATGAAAACAATCTAAAACTAACGAAAATTTAAAAATTGTTCTAAAATAAGGTTTAAAAAGTAATTTTCAATTATAAAATTTTTTGTTACATTATCTTTTAAATATTTTTTTTCTTAAAATATGTTAATTTCATTTATACACTTTCATATTTTTCTACGATAAATCAAACCTATACAATAATAATTTTTAATTATTTTTAAAATAAAGTACAATTTGGTAATCTTGTTTTCTTTGATTTAAATATAATTTTTAATCTATCACTTCCATCAAATCACTCACAAACTTCAACAAACTTTACTCTAAATCCACTCACTTTCACCCTCAATCACCTTAAAGTGAACAACACAAGCTTCACACTCTAATCCACCTGAATTCATCTTATCCCTCTCCCTCCAATCAACGATGAGGGAGAGATCGTAGGAAGAGCGAAATTCCTCTATTTTTCAATAATGTCTGTTATGTAAATGTTTGTGGGAGATATCAAGATTAGAATTATGCACGCAATTTATTTTTTAGAATAATTATGAAAACGATCTAAAATTAACGAAAACTTGATAATTGTTATAGAATTATAAATTTTTTATTACTTTATCTTTTAAATATTTTTTTATTAAAATATGTTACTTTCATTTATACATTTTCATATTTTTTTCTATGATAAATCAAACCTATAGAATGATAATTTTTAATTATTTTTAAAATAAAGTACAATGTGGTAATCTTGTTTTTCTTTGATTTAAATATAATTTTTAATCTATCACATCCATCAAATCACTCACAAACTTTAACAAACTTTATTCTTAATTCACCCACTTTGACCTTTAATCCACTTAAAGTGAACAACACAAACTTCACACGGTAATCCACTTGATGTCATCCTCCCCCTCTCCATCCGATCAATGTTGAGGGCGAGAAAGGAGAAGGAAGAGTGAAATTCTTTTATTTTTAAAACATCTCTGTTATGTCTTGCTTTGAGGGCGATATCAAGATTACAATTATGTCCGCAATTTATTTTTTAGCTTAATTGTGAAAATGATGTAAAAATATGACTTTTCAAATTATTTTTACAAAAATAATTAATAACGAAAATTTGAAAATTGTTATAAAATAAGGTTTAAAAAGTAATTTTTAATTATAAAATTTTTTAGGGTTAAATATGTTTTTGGTCCCTGAAGTTTGAGCGAAATTTGGGTTTAGTCCCTCATCAATACTTTTGACCAATTTAGTCCTTCATCTTTCAAAATGCGTGAATTTAGTCCTTTTAACCAAATTTTGTTAAGTTTATCTGACATTTCAAGCGCATTTCATGATAGTATTTAAATTATTTATACTGTTTGACACATTTTTGCTTCAATGTTAACTTAAATACTATCATGAAATGCGCTCTCGAAACGTCAGATAAACTTAACAAAATTTGGTTAAAAGGACTAAATTCACGCATTTTGAAAGATGAAGGACTAAATTGGTCAAAAGTTTTGATGATGGACTAATTCCAAATTTCGCTGAAACTTAAGGGACCAAAAACATATTTAACCCAATTTTTTATTACATTATCTTTTAAATATTTATTTATTAAAATATGTTACTTTCATTTATATATTTTCACATTTTTTCTATGATAAATAAAACTTATATAATGATAATTTTTAATTCTTTTTAAAATAAAGTACAATATGATAATCTTGTTTTTTTATCATTTAAATATAACTTTTAATCTATCACATACATCAAATCAATCACAAACTTCAACAAACTTTACTCTAAATCCCTCCACTTTCACCTTTAATCCACTTAAAGTGAACAACACAAACTTCACACACTGTAATCCACTTGATCTCATCCTCTCCCTCTTTATCCAATCAACCTTGAGGGAGAGAGAGGGGAAGGAAGATGAAATTGTTCTAATTTTAAATCATCTCTACTATGTCTTGGTTTGAGTGTGACATCAAGGATATAATTATGTCTGCAATTTATTTTTCAACTTAATAATGAAAATGATGTAAAAATATGACTTTTCAAATTATTTTTACAAAAATAATTAATAACAAGAATTTGAAAATTGTTATAAAATAAGGTTTAAAAAATAATTTTTAATTATAAATTTTTTATTACATTATCTTTTAATTAGTTTTTTTAATAAAATATGTTACTTTCATTTATACATTTTCATATTTTTTTCTACGATAAATGAAAGTTATATAATGATAATTTTTAATTGTTTTTAAAATAAAGTACAATTTGGTAATCTTGTTTTTTTATGATTTAAATATAATTTTTAATCTATCACATTCATCAAATCACTCATAAATTTCAAAAAACTTTACTCTAAATCCACCCGTTTTCACTTTTAATCCACTTAAAGTGAACAAGATAAGTTTCACACTCTAATCCACTTGAATTCATTGTATCTCTCCCCCTCTAATCAACAATGAGGGTGAGAGGGGAAGGAAGTGGGTAATTCCTATATTTTTCAATCATGTATGTTATGCAAGAGTTTGAGGGTGATATCAAAATTACAATTATCTCCGCAATTTATTTTTTAGCATAATTATTAAAACAATGTAAAAATAACGAAAATTTAAAAATTGTTATAAAATAAGGTTAAAAAGTAATTTTTAACTATAAATTTTTTTCTCACATTATCTTTTAAATATTTTAATTAAAATATGTTACTTTCATTTATACATTTTCATATTTTTTCTACGATAAATCAAACTTATATAATGATAATTTTTAATTATTTTTAAAATAAAGTACAATTTGGTAATCTTGTTTTTCTTTTATTTAAATATAATTTTTAATCTATCACATCCATCAAATCACTCACAAACTTTACACATAATCCACCCACTTTCACCTTGAATCCACTTAAAGTGAACAACACAAACTTCACAATGTAATCCACTTGATGTCATCCTTTCCCTCTCCATCCGATCAACCTTGAGGGAGAGAGAGGGAAAGGAACAGGGAAATTCTTCTATCTTTAAATCATCTCTGTTATGTCTTGGTTTGAGGGTGATATCAAGATTACAATTATGTTCGCAATTTATGTTTCAGCTTAATTATCAAAATATTGTAAAAATATGACTTTTCAAATTATTTTTAAAATAATAATTAATAACGAAAATTTGAAAATTGTAATAAAATAAGATTTAAAAAGTAATTTTTAATTCTAAATTTTTTTATTAATTTATCTTTTAAATATTTTTTAATAAAATATGTTACTTTCAATTATACATTTTCATATTTTTTCAACGATAAATCAAACTTATATAGTGATAATTTTTAATTATTTTTAAAATAAAGTACAATTTGGTAATCTTGTTTTTTTATGATTTAAATATAATTTTTAATTTATCACATCCATCAAATCACTCACAAACATCAACAAACTTTATTCTAAATCCACTGACTTTCACCTTTAATCCACTTAATGTGAATAACACAAACTTCACACTTGATGTCATCCTCTCCCTTTCCATCTGATCAACCTTGAGGGAGAAAGGGGAAGGAAGAGGGAAATTGTTCTAATTTTAAATCATCTTTACTATGTCTTGGTTTGAGTGTGACATCAAGGCTATAATTATGTCCGCAATTTATTTTTCAACTTAATAATGAAAATGATGTAAAAATATGACTTTTCAAATTTTTTTTTACAAAAATAATTAATAACGAAAATTTGAAAATTTTTATAAAATAAGATTTAAATTGTAATATTTAATTATAAAATTTTTTATTACAGTATCTTTTAAATATTTTTCTATTAAAATATTTTACTTTCATTGATACATTTTCATATTTTTTCTACGATAAATCAAATTTATATAATGATAATTTTTAATTATTTTTAAAATAAAGTACATTTTGGTAATCTTGGTCTTTTATGATTTAAATATATTTTTTAATATATCACATCCATCAAATCACTCACAAACTTCATCAAACTTTACTCTAAATTCACTCACTTTCACCATTAATCCCCTTAAAGTGAACAAGATAAGTTTCACACTCTTATCCACTTGAATTCATCATATCCCTCTACCTCCAATCAACGATGAGTGAGAGAGGGGAAGGAAGACGAAATTCATCTATTTTTCAATCATGTCTGTTATACAATGGTATGAGGTAATATCAAGATTACAATTATGTCCGCAATTTATTTTTTAGCATAATTATGAAAACAATGTATAAATAACAAAAATTTGAAAATTGTTATAAAATAAGGTTAAAAAGTAATTTTTAACCATAAATTTTTTTCTCACATTATCTTTTAAATAATTTAATTAAAATATGTTACTTTCATTTATATATTTTCATATTTTATCTACAATAAATCAAACTTATATAATGATAATTTTTAATTATTTTTAAAATAAAGTACAATTTGGTAATCTTGTTTTTCTTTGATTTAAATATAATTTTTAATCTATCACTTCCATCAAATCACTCATAAACTTTAACAAACTTTACTCTTAATCCACCTACTTTCACCTTTAATCCACTTAAAGCGAACAACACAAACTTCATACTCTAATCCACTTGATGACATCCTCTCCCTCTCCATCCAATCAACCTTGAGGGAGAAAGAGGGGAAGGAAGAGGGATATTCTTCTGTTTTTAAATCATCTATGTTATGTCTTGTTTTGAGGATGATATCAAGATTACAATTATGTCCAAAATTTATTTCTTAGCTTAATTATAAAAATGATGTAAAAATATGACTTTTTAAATTAGTTTTACAAAAATAATTAATAACGAAAATTCTAAAATTGTTATAAAATAAGGTTTAAAAAGTAATTTTTAATTATGAATTTTTTAGTACATTATCTTTTAAGTATTTTTTTATTAAAATGTGTTACTTTCAGTTATACATTTTCATATTTTTTTCTACAATAAATCAAACTTATATAATGATAATTTTTAATTATTTTTAAAATAAACTATAATTTGGTAATCTTGTTTTTTTTTATTTAAATATAATTTTTAATCTATCACATCTATCCAATCACTCACAAACATCAACAAACTTTACTCTAAATCCACTCACTTTCACCTTTAATCCCCTTAAAGTGAACAAGATAAGCTTCACACTCTAATCCAGTTGAATTCATTCTATCTTTCTCCCTCCAATCAACGACGAGGGAGAGAGAGGGGAAGGAAGAGACAAATTCCTCTATTTTTCAACCATGTCTGTTATGTAATGGTTTGAGGATGATATCTTAATTACAATTATGTCCGCAATTTATTTTGTAGGATAATTATGAAAACGATGTAAAAATAACGAAAATTTGAAAATTGTTATAAAATAAGGTTTAAAAAGTAATTTTTAATTATAAAATTTTTTCTTACATTATCTTTAAAATAATTTAATTAAAATATGATACTTTCATTTATACATTTTCATATTTTTCTACGATAAATCAAACTTATATAATGATAATTTTTAATTATTCTAAAAATAAAGAACAATTTTGTAATCTTGTTTTTCTTTGATTGAAATATAATTTTTAATCTATCACATCCATCAAATCACTCACAAACTTTAACAAACTTTACTCTTAATCCACCCACTTTCATCTCTAATCTACTTAAAGGGAACAATACAAACATCACACTATAATCCACTTGATGTCATCCTCTCCCTCTCCATCTAATCAACCTTGACGGAGAAAGAGGGGAAGGAAGAGGGATATTCTTCTGTTTTTAAATCATTTATGTTATGTCTTGGTATGAGTGTGATATCAAGATTACAATTATGTCCGCAATTTATTTCTCAGCTTAATTATGAAAATGATGTAAAAATAGGACTTTTTAAATTATTTTTACAAAAATAATTAATAACGAAAATTTGAAAATTGTTATAAAATAAGGTTTAAAAAGTAATTTTTAATTATAAATTTTTTTATTACATTATCTTTTAAGTATTTTTTTTACTAAAATATGTTACTTTCATTTATACATTTTCATATTTTTTTTACGATAAATCAAACTTATATAATGATTATTTTTAATTATTTTTAAAATAAAGTACAATTTTGTAATCTTCTTATTTATGATTTAAATATAATTTTTAATCTATCACTTGGATCAAATAATTCACAAACTTCAACAAACGTTACTCTAAATCCACTCACTTTCACCTGTAATCACCTTAAAGTGAACACCACAAGCTTCACACTCTAATCCACTTGAATTTATCTTATCCCTCTCCCTCCAATCAACCATGAGGGAGAGAGAGAGGATAGGAAGAGCAAAATTTCTCTATTTTTTATTAATGTCTATTATGTAATGGTTTTTGGGAGATATCAAGATTACAATTACGTACAATTTATTTTTTAGCATAATTATGAAAACGATCAAATAATAACGATAATTTAAAAATTGTTCTAAAATAAGGTTTAAAAAGTAATTTTTAATTATAAAATTTTTTGTTACATTATCTTGTAAATATTTTTTTATTAAAATATGTTAATTTCATTCATACATTTTCATATTTTTCTACGATAAATCAAACCTATACAATGATAATTTTTAATTATTTTTAAAATAAAGTACAATTTGGTAATCTTGTTTTTTTATGATTTAAATATAATTTTTAATCTATCACATCCATCAAATCACTCACAAACTTCAAGAAAATTTGTTCTAAATCCACTCACTTTCACCTTTAATCCCCTTAAAGTGAACAAGGCAAGATTCACACTCTAATCCACTTGAATTCATCTTATCCCTCTCCCTCCAATCAACAATGAGGGAGAGAGAGGGTAGGAAGAGCGAAATTCCTCTATTTTTCAATAATGTCTGTTATGTAATGGTTTATGGGAGATATCAAGATTACAATTATGTAGCAATTTATTTTTAGCATAATTATGAAAATAATCTAAAACTAACGAAAATTTAAAAATTGTTCTAAAATAAGGTTTAAAAAGTAATTTTCAATTATAAAATTTTTTGTTACATTATCTTTTAAATATCTTTTTATTAAAATATGTAAATGTCATTTATACATTTTCATATTTTTCTACGATAAATCAAACCTATACAATGATAATTTTTAATTATTTTTAAAATAAAGTACAATTTGGTAATCTTGTTTTCTTTGGTTTAAATATAATTTTTAATCTATCACTTCCATCAAATCACTCACAAACTTCAACAAACTTTACTCTAAATCCACTCACTTTCACCTTTAATCACCTTAAAGTGAACAACACAAGCTTCACACTCTAATGCACTTGAATTCATCTTATCCCTCTCCCTTCAATCAACGATGAGGGAGAGAAAGGGCGAAATTCCTCTATTTTTCAATAATGTCTGTTATGTAATGGTTTGTGGGAGATATCAAGATTACAATTATGCACGCAATTTATTTTTTAGCATAATTATGAAATCGATCTAAAAATAACGAAAATTTAAAAATTGTTCTAAAATAAGGTTTAAAAAGTAATTTTTAATTATAAAATTTTTTGTTACATTATCTTTTAAATATTTTTTTATTAAAATATGTTACTTTCATTTATACATTTTCATATTTTTCTACGATAAACCAAACCTATACAATAATAACTTTTAATTATTTTTAAAATAAAGTACAATTTGGTAATCTTCTTTTCTTTGATTTAAATATAATTTTTAATCTATCACTTCCATCAAATCACTCACAAACTTCAACAAACTTTAGTCTAAATCACCTACTTTCACCTTTAATCACCTTAAAGTGAACAACACAAGCTTCACACTCTAATCCACTTGAATTCATCTTATCCCTTTCCCTCCAATCAACGATGAGGGAGAGAGAGGGTAGGAAAAGCGAAATTCCACTATTTTTCAATAATGTCTGTTATGTAATGGTTTGTGGGAGATATCAAGATTAGAATTATGTACGCAATTTATATTTTAGCCTAATTATGAAAATGATCTAGAAATAACGAAAATTTATATAAATTTTTTTATTACATTATCTTTTAAATATTTTTTTTATTAAAGTATGTTACTTTCACTTATACATTTTGATATTTGTTCTACGATAAATCAAACTAATATAATGATAATTTTTAATTATTTTTAAAATAAAGTACAATTTGGTAATCTTTTTTTTCTTTGATTTAAATATAATTTTTAATCTATTACATCCATCAAATCACTCACAAACTTTTACAAACTTTACTCTTAATCCATTGACTTTCACCTTTAATCTATTTAAAGTGAATAACACAAACTTCACTTTGTAATCCACTTGATGTTATCCTCTCGCTCTCCATCCGATCAACCTTGAGGGAGAGAGAGGGGAAGGCAGAGGGAAATTCCTCTATTATTAAATCATGTCTGTTAGGTTTGGTTTGAGTGTGATATCAAGATTACAATTATGTCCGCAATTTATTTCTCAGCTTAATTATGAAAATGATGTAAAAATAGTACTTTTTAAATTATTTTTACAAAAATAATTAATAACAAAAATTTAAAAATTGTTCTAAAATAAGGTTTAAAAAGTATATTTTAACTATAATTTTTTTTTACATTATCTTTTAAATATTTTTTTATTAAAATATGTTACTTTCATTTATACATTTTTATATTTTTTATATGATACATCAAACTTATATAATGATAATTTTTAATTATTTTTAAAATAAAGTACAATTTGGTAATCTTGTTTTTCTTTGATTTAAATATAATTTTTAATCTATCACATCCATCACATAACTCACAAACTTTAACCAACTTTACTCTTAATCCACCCACTTTGACCTTTAATCTACTTAAAGTGAACAATACAAACTTCACACTGTAATCCACTTGATGTCATCTTCTCCCTTTCCATCCGATCAACCTTGGGGGAGAGAGAGGGGAAAGAAGAGGAAAATTCTTCTTTTTTTAAATTATCTCTGTTATGTCTTGGTTTGAGGGTGATATCAAGATTACGATTATGTCCGCAATTTATTTTTCAACTTCATTATGAAAATGATGTAAAAATATGACTTTTTAAATTTTTTTTAAATAAATAATTAATAACGAAAATTTGAAAATTGTTATAAAATAAGGTTTAAAAAGTAATTTTTAATTATAAATTTCTTTATTACATTATCTTTTAAATATTTTTTTTATTAAAATGTATTACTTTCATTTATACTTTTTCATATTTTTTCTACGATAAATCAAACTTATATAATGATAATTTTTAATTATTTTTAAAATAAAATACAATTTGTTAATCTTGTTTTTTTATGATTTAAATATAATTTTTAATCTAGCACATCCATCAAATCACTCACAAACTTCTACAAACATTACTCAAAATCCACTCACTTTCACCGTTAATCCCTTTAAAGTGAATAAGATAAGCTTCACACTCTAATCCACTTGAATTCATCCTATCTATCTTCCTCCAAGCAACGATGATGAAGAGAGATGGGAAGGAAAAGGGAAATTCCTCAATTTTTAAATCATGTCTGTTATGCAATGGTTTGAGGTTGATATCAAGATTACAATTATGTCCGCAATTTATTTTTTAGCATAATTATGAAAACGGTGTATAAATAACGTAAATTTAAAATTGTTATAAAATAAGGTTCAAAAAGTAATTTTGAATTATAAATTTTTTTACATTATCCTTTAAATATTTTTTTATTAAAATATGTTACTTTCATTTATACATTTTCATATTTTTTTTACGATAAATCAAACTTATATAATAATAATTTTTAATTGTTTTTACAATAAAATACAATTTGGTAATCTTGTTTTTCTTCGATTTAAATATAATTTTTAATCTATCACATAATTCAAATCACTCACAAAGTTTAATAAATTATACTCTTAATCCACCCACTTTCACCTTTAATCCACTTAAAGTGAACAACACAAACTTCACACTGTAATCCACTTAATCTCATCCTCTACCTCTCCATTCAATCAACCTTGAGGGAAAGAGAGGGGAAGGAAGAGGGAAATTCTTCTATTTTTAAATCATCTTTGTTATGTCTTGGTTTGAGGGTGATATCAAGATTACAATTATGTCCGCAATTTATTTTTCAGCTTAATTATGAAAAAGATTTAAAATATTACTTTTCAAATTATTTTTTCAAAAATAATTAATAACAAAAGTTGGAAAATTGTTGTAAAATAAGGTTTAAAAAGTAATTTTTAATTATAAATTTTTTTATTAAATTATCTTTTAAATATTTCTTTTATTAAAATATGTTACTTTCATTTATACTTTTTCATATTTTTTCTACGATAAATCAAACTTATATAATGATAATTTGTAATTATTTTTAAAATAAAATACAATTTGATAATCTTGTGTTTTTATGATTTAAATCTAATTTTTAATTATACATTTTTTTTATTACATTATCTTTTAAATATTTTTTTATTAAAATATGTTACTTTCATTTACACATTTTCATATTTTTTATACGATACATCAAACTTATATAATGATCATTTTTAATTATTTTTAAAATAAAGTACAATTCGGTAATCTTGTTTTTCTTTGATTTAAATATAATTTTTAATCTATCACATCCACCAAATCACTCACAAACTTTAACAAATTTTACTCTTAATCCACCCACTTTCACTTTTAATTCACTTAAAGAGAACAACAACACAAACTTCACACGGTAATCCACTTGATGTCATCCTGTCCCTCTCCATCAAATCAACCTTGAGGGAGAGAGAGGGGAAGGAAGAGGGAAATTCTTTGGTTTGAGGGTGATATCAAGATTACAATTATGTCCGCATTTTCTGTTTCAGTTTAATTATTAAAATGATGTAAAAATATGACTTTTCAAATTATTTTTACAAAAATAATTAATAACGAAAATTTGAAAATTGTTATAAAATAAGGTTTCAAAAGTAAGTTTTAATTATAAATATTTTTATTAAATTATCTTTTAAATATTTTTTTATTAATATATGTTACTTTCATTTATACATTTTCATAATTTTTTCTACGATAAATCAAACTTATATAATGATAATTTTTAATTATTTTTAAAATAAAGTACAATTTGGTAATCTTGTTTTTTTATGATTTAAATATAATTTTTAATCTATCACATCCATCAAATCACTCACAAACTTCAAGAAAATTTGTTCTAAATCCACTCACTTTCACCTTTAATCCCCTTAAAGTGAACAAGGCAAGATTCACACTCTAATCCACTTGAATTCATCTTATCCCTCTCCCTCCAATCAACAATGAGGGAGAGAGAGGGTAGGAAGAGCGAAATTCCTCTATTTTTCAATAATGTCTGTTATGTAATGGTTTATGGGAGATATCAAGATTACAATTATGTAGCAATTTATTTTTAGCATAATTATGAAAATAATCTAAAACTAACGAAAATTTAAAAATTGTTCTAAAATAAGGTTTAAAAAGTAATTTTCAATTATAAAATTTTTTGTTACATTATCTTTTAAATATCTTTTTATTAAAATATGTAAATGTCATTTATACATTTTCATATTTTTCTACGATAAATCAAACCTATACAATGATAATTTTTAATTATTTTTAAAATAAAGTACAATTTGGTAATCTTGTTTTCTTTGGTTTAAATATAATTTTTAATCTATCACTTCCATCAAATCACTCACAAACTTCAACAAACTTTACTCTAAATCCACTCACTTTCACCTTTAATCACCTTAAAGTGAACAACACAAGCTTCACACTCTAATGCACTTGAATTCATCTTATCCCTCTCCCTTCAATCAACGATGAGGGAGAGAAAGGGCGAAATTCCTCTATTTTTCAATAATGTCTGTTATGTAATGGTTTGTGGGAGATATCAAGATTACAATTATGCACGCAATTTATTTTTTAGCATAATTATGAAATCGATCTAAAAATAACGAAAATTTAAAAATTGTTCTAAAATAAGGTTTAAAAAGTAATTTTTAATTATAAAATTTTTTGTTACATTATCTTTTAAATATTTTTTTATTAAAATATGTTACTTTCATTTATACATTTTCATATTTTTCTACGATAAACCAAACCTATACAATAATAACTTTTAATTATTTTTAAAATAAAGTACAATTTGGTAATCTTCTTTTCTTTGATTTAAATATAATTTTTAATCTATCACTTCCATCAAATCACTCACAAACTTCAACAAACTTTAGTCTAAATCACCTACTTTCACCTTTAATCACCTTAAAGTGAACAACACAAGCTTCACACTCTAATCCACTTGAATTCATCTTATCCCTTTCCCTCCAATCAACGATGAGGGAGAGAGAGGGTAGGAAAAGCGAAATTCCACTATTTTTCAATAATGTCTGTTATGTAATGGTTTGTGGGAGATATCAAGATTAGAATTATGTACGCAATTTATATTTTAGCCTAATTATGAAAATGATCTAGAAATAACGAAAATTTATATAAATTTTTTTATTACATTATCTTTTAAATATTTTTTTTATTAAAGTATGTTACTTTCACTTATACATTTTGATATTTGTTCTACGATAAATCAAACTAATATAATGATAATTTTTAATTATTTTTAAAATAAAGTACAATTTGGTAATCTTTTTTTTCTTTGATTTAAATATAATTTTTAATCTATTACATCCATCAAATCACTCACAAACTTTTACAAACTTTACTCTTAATCCATTGACTTTCACCTTTAATCTATTTAAAGTGAATAACACAAACTTCACTTTGTAATCCACTTGATGTTATCCTCTCGCTCTCCATCCGATCAACCTTGAGGGAGAGAGAGGGGAAGGCAGAGGGAAATTCCTCTATTATTAAATCATGTCTGTTAGGTTTGGTTTGAGTGTGATATCAAGATTACAATTATGTCCGCAATTTATTTCTCAGCTTAATTATGAAAATGATGTAAAAATAGTACTTTTTAAATTATTTTTACAAAAATAATTAATAACAAAAATTTAAAAATTGTTCTAAAATAAGGTTTAAAAAGTATATTTTAACTATAATTTTTTTTTACATTATCTTTTAAATATTTTTTTATTAAAATATGTTACTTTCATTTATACATTTTTATATTTTTTATATGATACATCAAACTTATATAATGATAATTTTTAATTATTTTTAAAATAAAGTACAATTTGGTAATCTTGTTTTTCTTTGATTTAAATATAATTTTTAATCTATCACATCCATCACATAACTCAAACTTTAACCAACTTTACTCTTAATCCACCCACTTTGACCTTTAATCTACTTAAAGTGAACAATACAAACTTCACACTGTAATCCACTTGATGTCATCTTCTCCCTTTCCATCCGATCAACCTTGGGGGAGAGAGAGGGGAAAGAAGAGGAAAATTCTTCTTTTTTTAAATTATCTCTGTTATGTCTTGGTTTGAGGGTGATATCAAGATTACGATTATGTCCGCAATTTATTTTTCAACTTCATTATGAAAATGATGTAAAAATATGACTTTTTAAATTTTTTTTAAATAAATAATTAATAACGAAAATTTGAAAATTGTTATAAAATAAGGTTTAAAAAGTAATTTTTAATTATAAATTTCTTTATTACATTATCTTTTAAATATTTTTTTTATTAAAATGTATTACTTTCATTTATACTTTTTCATATTTTTTCTACGATAAATCAAACTTATATAATGATAATTTTTAATTATTTTTAAAATAAAATACAATTTGTTAATCTTGTTTTTTTATGATTTAAATATAATTTTTAATCTAGCACATCCATCAAATCACTCACAAACTTCTACAAACATTACTCAAAATCCACTCACTTTCACCGTTAATCCCTTTAAAGTGAATAAGATAAGCTTCACACTCTAATCCACTTGAATTCATCCTATCTATCTTCCTCCAAGCAACGATGATGAAGAGAGATGGGAAGGAAAAGGGAAATTCCTCAATTTTTAAATCATGTCTGTTATGCAATGGTTTGAGGTTGATATCAAGATTACAATTATGTCCGCAATTTATTTTTTAGCATAATTATGAAAACGGTGTATAAATAACGTAAATTTAAAATTGTTATAAAATAAGGTTCAAAAAGTAATTTTGAATTATAAATTTTTTTACATTATCCTTTAAATATTTTTTTATTAAAATATGTTACTTTCATTTATACATTTTCATATTTTTTTTACGATAAATCAAACTTATATAATAATAATTTTTAATTGTTTTTACAATAAAATACAATTTGGTAATCTTGTTTTTCTTCGATTTAAATATAATTTTTAATCTATCACATAATTCAAATCACTCACAAAGTTTAATAAATTATACTCTTAATCCACCCACTTTCACCTTTAATCCACTTAAAGTGAACAACACAAACTTCACACTGTAATCCACTTAATCTCATCCTCTACCTCTCCATTCAATCAACCTTGAGGGAAAGAGAGGGGAAGGAAGAGGGAAATTCTTCTATTTTTAAATCATCTTTGTTATGTCTTGGTTTGAGGGTGATATCAAGATTACAATTATGTCCGCAATTTATTTTTCAGCTTAATTATGAAAAAGATTTAAAATATTACTTTTCAAATTATTTTTTCAAAAATAATTAATAACAAAAGTTGGAAAATTGTTGTAAAATAAGGTTTAAAAAGTAATTTTTAATTATAAATTTTTTTATTAAATTATCTTTTAAATATTTCTTTTATTAAAATATGTTACTTTCATTTATACTTTTTCATATTTTTTCTACGATAAATCAAACTTATATAATGATAATTTGTAATTATTTTTAAAATAAAATACAATTTGATAATCTTGTGTTTTTATGATTTAAATCTAATTTTTAATTATACATTTTTTTTATTACATTATCTTTTAAATATTTTTTTATTAAAATATGTTACTTTCATTTACACATTTTCATATTTTTTATACGATACATCAAACTTATATAATGATCATTTTTAATTATTTTTAAAATAAAGTACAATTCGGTAATCTTGTTTTTCTTTGATTTAAATATAATTTTTAATCTATCACATCCACCAAATCACTCACAAACTTTAACAAATTTTACTCTTAATCCACCCACTTTCACTTTTAATTCACTTAAAGAGAACAACAACACAAACTTCACACGGTAATCCACTTGATGTCATCCTGTCCCTCTCCATCAAATCAACCTTGAGGGAGAGAGAGGGGAAGGAAGAGGGAAATTCTTTGGTTTGAGGGTGATATCAAGATTACAATTATGTCCGCATTTTCTGTTTCAGTTTAATTATTAAAATGATGTAAAAATATGACTTTTCAAATTATTTTTACAAAAATAATTAATAACGAAAATTTGAAAATTGTTATAAAATAAGGTTTCAAAAGTAAGTTTTAATTATAAATATTTTTATTAAATTATCTTTTAAATATTTTTTTATTAATATATGTTACTTTCATTTATACATTTTCATAATTTTTTCTACGATAAATCAAACTTATATAATGATAATTTTTAATTATTTTTAAAATAAAGTACAATTTGGTAATCTTGTTTTTTTATGATTTAAATATAATTTTTAATCTATCACATCCATCAAATCACTCACAAACTTCAAGAAAATTTGTTCTAAATCCACTCACTTTCACCTTTAATCCCCTTAAAGTGAACAAGGCAAGATTCACACTCTAATCCACTTGAATTCATCTTATCCCTCTCCCTCCAATCAACAATGAGGGAGAGAGAGGGTAGGAAGAGCGAAATTCCTCTATTTTTCAATAATGTCTGTTATGTAATGGTTTATGGGAGATATCAAGATTACAATTATGTAGCAATTTATTTTTAGCATAATTATGAAAATAGTCTAAAACTAACGAAAATTTAAAAATTGTTCTAAAATAAGGTTTAAAAAGTAATTTTCAATTATAAAATTTTTTGTTACATTATCTTTTAAATATCTTTTTATTAAAATATGTAAATGTCATTTATACATTTTCATATTTTTCTACGATAAATCAAACCTATACAATGATAATTTTTAATTATTTTTAAAATAAAGTACAATTTGGTAATCTTGTTTTCTTTGGTTTAAATATAATTTTTAATCTATCACTTCCATCAAATCACTCACAAACTTCAACAAACTTTACTCTAAATCCACTCACTTTCACCTTTAATCACCTTAAAGTGAACAACACAAGCTTCACACTCTAATGCACTTGAATTCATCTTATCCCTCTCCCTTCAATCAACGATGAGGGAGAGAAAGGGCGAAATTCCTCTATTTTTCAATAATGTCTGTTATGTAATGGTTTGTGGGAGATATCAAGATTACAATTATGCACGCAATTTATTTTTTAGCATAATTATGAAATCGATCTAAAAATAACGAAAATTTAAAAATTGTTCTAAAATAAGGTTTAAAAAGTAATTTTTAATTATAAAATTTTTTGTTACATTATCTTTTAAATATTTTTTTATTAAAATATGTTACTTTCATTTATACATTTTCATATTTTTCTACGATAAACCAAACCTATACAATAATAACTTTTAATTATTTTTAAAATAAAGTACAATTTGGTAATCTTCTTTTCTTTGATTTAAATATAATTTTTAATCTATCACTTCCATCAAATCACTCACAAACTTCAACAAACTTTAGTCTAAATCACCTACTTTCACCTTTAATCACCTTAAAGTGAACAACACAAGCTTCACACTCTAATCCACTTGAATTCATCTTATCCCTTTCCCTCCAATCAACGATGAGGGAGAGAGAGGGTAGGAAAAGCGAAATTCCACTATTTTTCAATAATGTCTGTTATGTAATGGTTTGTGGGAGATATCAAGATTAGAATTATGTACGCAATTTATATTTTAGCCTAATTATGAAAATGATCTAGAAATAACGAAAATTTATATAAATTTTTTTATTACATTATCTTTTAAATATTTTTTTTATTAAAGTATGTTACTTTCACTTATACATTTTGATATTTGTTCTACGATAAATCAAACTAATATAATGATAATTTTTAATTATTTTTAAAATAAAGTACAATTTGGTAATCTTTTTTTTCTTTGATTTAAATATAATTTTTAATCTATTACATCCATCAAATCACTCACAAACTTTTACAAACTTTACTCTTAATCCATTGACTTTCACCTTTAATCTATTTAAAGTGAATAACACAAACTTCACTTTGTAATCCACTTGATGTTATCCTCTCGCTCTCCATCCGATCAACCTTGAGGGAGAGAGAGGGGAAGGCAGAGGGAAATTCCTCTATTATTAAATCATGTCTGTTAGGTTTGGTTTGAGTGTGATATCAAGATTACAATTATGTCCGCAATTTATTTCTCAGCTTAATTATGAAAATGATGTAAAAATAGTACTTTTTAAATTATTTTTACAAAAATAATTAATAACAAAAATTTAAAAATTGTTCTAAAATAAGGTTTAAAAAGTATATTTTAACTATAATTTTTTTTTACATTATCTTTTAAATATTTTTTTATTAAAATATGTTACTTTCATTTATACATTTTTATATTTTTTATATGATACATCAAACTTATATAATGATAATTTTTAATTATTTTTAAAATAAAGTACAATTTGGTAATCTTGTTTTTCTTTGATTTAAATATAATTTTTAATCTATCACATCCATCACATAACTCACAAACTTTAACCAACTTTACTCTTAATCCACCCACTTTGACCTTTAATCTACTTAAAGTGAACAATACAAACTTCACACTGTAATCCACTTGATGTCATCTTCTCCCTTTCCATCCGATCAACCTTGGGGGAGAGAGAGGGGAAAGAAGAGGAAAATTCTTCTTTTTTTAAATTATCTCTGTTATGTCTTGGTTTGAGGGTGATATCAAGATTACGATTATGTCCGCAATTTATTTTTCAACTTCATTATGAAAATGATGTAAAAATATGACTTTTTAAATTTTTTTTAAATAAATAATTAATAACGAAAATTTGAAAATTGTTATAAAATAAGGTTTAAAAAGTAATTTTTAATTATAAATTTCTTTATTACATTATCTTTTAAATATTTTTTTTATTAAAATGTATTACTTTCATTTATACTTTTTCATATTTTTTCTACGATAAATCAAACTTATATAATGATAATTTTTAATTATTTTTAAAATAAAATACAATTTGTTAATCTTGTTTTTTTATGATTTAAATATAATTTTTAATCTAGCACATCCATCAAATCACTCACAAACTTCTACAAACATTACTCAAAATCCACTCACTTTCACCGTTAATCCCTTTAAAGTGAATAAGATAAGCTTCACACTCTAATCCACTTGAATTCATCCTATCTATCTTCCTCCAAGCAACGATGATGAAGAGAGATGGGAAGGAAAAGGGAAATTCCTCAATTTTTAAATCATGTCTGTTATGCAATGGTTTGAGGTTGATATCAAGATTACAATTATGTCCGCAATTTATTTTTTAGCATAATTATGAAAACGGTGTATAAATAACGTAAATTTAAAATTGTTATAAAATAAGGTTCAAAAAGTAATTTTGAATTATAAATTTTTTTACATTATCCTTTAAATATTTTTTTATTAAAATATGTTACTTTCATTTATACATTTTCATATTTTTTTTACGATAAATCAAACTTATATAATAATAATTTTTAATTGTTTTTACAATAAAATACAATTTGGTAATCTTGTTTTTCTTCGATTTAAATATAATTTTTAATCTATCACATAATTCAAATCACTCACAAAGTTTAATAAATTATACTCTTAATCCACCCACTTTCACCTTTAATCCACTTAAAGTGAACAACACAAACTTCACACTGTAATCCACTTAATCTCATCCTCTACCTCTCCATTCAATCAACCTTGAGGGAAAGAGAGGGGAAGGAAGAGGGAAATTCTTCTATTTTTAAATCATCTTTGTTATGTCTTGGTTTGAGGGTGATATCAAGATTACAATTATGTCCGCAATTTATTTTTCAGCTTAATTATGAAAAAGATTTAAAATATTACTTTTCAAATTATTTTTTCAAAAATAATTAATAACAAAAGTTGGAAAATTGTTGTAAAATAAGGTTTAAAAAGTAATTTTTAATTATAAATTTTTTTATTAAATTATCTTTTAAATATTTCTTTTATTAAAATATGTTACTTTCATTTATACTTTTTCATATTTTTTCTACGATAAATCAAACTTATATAATGATAATTTGTAATTATTTTTAAAATAAAATACAATTTGATAATCTTGTGTTTTTATGATTTAAATCTAATTTTTAATTATACATTTTTTTTATTACATTATCTTTTAAATATTTTTTTATTAAAATATGTTACTTTCATTTACACATTTTCATATTTTTTATACGATACATCAAACTTATATAATGATCATTTTTAATTATTTTTAAAATAAAGTACAATTCGGTAATCTTGTTTTTCTTTGATTTAAATATAATTTTTAATCTATCACATCCACCAAATCACTCACAAACTTTAACAAATTTTACTCTTAATCCACCCACTTTCACTTTTAATTCACTTAAAGAGAACAACAACACAAACTTCACACGGTAATCCACTTGATGTCATCCTGTCCCTCTCCATCAAATCAACCTTGAGGGAGAGAGAGGGGAAGGAAGAGGGAAATTCTTTGGTTTGAGGGTGATATCAAGATTACAATTATGTCCGCATTTTCTGTTTCAGTTTAATTATTAAAATGATGTAAAAATATGACTTTTCAAATTATTTTTACAAAAATAATTAATAACGAAAATTTGAAAATTGTTATAAAATAAGGTTTCAAAAGTAAGTTTTAATTATAAATATTTTTATTAAATTATCTTTTAAATATTTTTTTATTAATATATGTTACTTTCATTTATACATTTTCATAATTTTTTCTACGATAAATCAAACTTATATAATGATAATTTTTAATTATTTTTAAAATAAAGTACAATTTGGTAATCTTGTTTTTTATGATTTAAATATAATTTTTAATCTATGACATCCATCAAATCACTCACAAACTTCAACAAATTTTACTCTAAATCTACTCACTTTCACCTTTAGTCCCTATAAAGTGAACAAGACAAGCATCACACTTGTAAGCCCTCTTTTTGTCCTTTTCAGCTGAGTTTTTGGGCCTAGCCATTTGTGGGCCTAAGGTCGGCCCAATAAGGGGACCCAATACCCTTGCCAGCCCCTAACCCCTTCATTCTGTTCCATTTTCAGAAACCAGCTTCTGTTCCCTCCCTTCATCTCAAGTAAGGTGCTCTGCTAGGGCACACCATCCTTACGTCTCCAAGTTAGCAAAACCCATTCTATTTCCAACTCTATTTCCAACTCTCTAATATAGTTCTTGGAGCCGTGGTACTTTCTGTTGCGGGTTTGTGTCGTGTTGTTAGCATCTAAGCAAGGTAAGGGAAACTAGTTTTCTTCGTCTTTCGTTGTATGTGCTTGTTTTCCCTTCTGTTGTTGCATAAAATGAGTTGGAAAATGTTTTGTGCTTGTGTGAAATCAAAAGTATGATGTTTGGTTTGTTTGTTCTGGGTTGCATGCGCAGAACAGTGGGGGAGAACTGGTATTCTCACCTAGGCGAGTTCGTCTCGCCCAGGCGAGAATAGCTGAAGCTCGCCCAAGATTCTGCCTCGAGCGCTCGCCTAGGTGGCCAGTCACGTTTTGAGCGACGCACTGTCTCGCTCAGGCAAGAAGGCCTCGCCTGAGCGAGAGCTCGTGAATTTTCCCAGGGGCCACTGTTGCATGTCTCGCCTAGGCGAGGGCCCATGATTTTGAGCGAGGCAAGCACCTCACTTGAGCGAGGTCCCTAGCTTGGGCGAGGTCAGTGCAGTGGTGAATGCGGGCACTGTCTTCTTGACTATTTTGGTGATTTGATGCATGTATTGTCTAGATTAATCTTCCTAAATATGATGTACGTGAATATGATTGCGTGGGTGTTTGGATTTATGAATGAAATTGGCATGTTTGGTATGAAGTTGATCATGGATTTGTGGCTTTGTGATGTCTTAACATGAGAATTGGATGAAGGAAATGAGAGAAGTGGAATGGTATGAGAAAAATGATTTCGATTGTGTGATAGGCGTAATTCCATGACTCTCGTGGGGAGATCTTGTAAAACCCGTAGAATTTAATTAATTAATTAATTAATTAATTAATTAATTAATTAATTAATGCGGGAGGGGAAATAATTATGACATTAAATTATGATTGGTATGACGTGGAAAAGTGCTAGCTCATGTGGTTGAGAGTACTTTGATTGTGCGAGAGGACTTGGGTTCAAGTCTTATGTATGCTAACTTTTGATGTTATGGTTTTATTATTTTAATCTATGAAAACATGTTCTTGTATATTATGATAATTGAATTATGATTTCTAGCAAGAACTATGAATTGGTTAAATGGTTGATATAGATTTGGTGATTGCATGGTTATGCGTTCAAGCCTTGGAGAGCTTACATTAATTTTATATTTTTTTGGCATTTTGGATTTGACTTGAATATGGAAAGGTGGAAAGGAAACCTAAGGGAGTGGGCAGCCAAAGGGGGGCTGGAAAGGCAGCCGTAAGGGGGGAGTTGAATGGCACAATATGTCTTATTCAATGCCATTTTCGTTTTGGGTAATTAAACACTTAGTTTAGGCACACTTTAAAAAGGAAAATTAGGTTAAGGGCTAAGGTTTGATAAGTTGGGAAGCATACCAGAGAGAGCACGAAAATCTGAGTGTTGTGAGACTTGAGGGAAGGGTTGTGTCGTTGAATAGTGAGGAAGCAAGGAAGGTGGGTGATCACAGGGGGAACCTTACAATTGTCAAGCTTAAGCGGAGGAGAACCAGGTTAGGGGAGCTGGACTCCGCTGTTTTTGCTTCAAATAATATTGTGATGTGATGTATGTTAATTTTTGGTGCCTGTATATTGTTAAAATCTTGGAATACTGCGTTTCTGGGAAATTTCCAGAAACCGCCTGGCGGGTGATGAACTACCGCCAGGCGACTCATCTGTTCTGCACTATTTTGGGGTTCTGGAAAGGGAACCGCCTGGCGGCACACTCCCGGCCGCCAGGCGACGCTTAGGGTTGTTTCAATTTCTGGGTTTGCGGATGAAGCGCCTGGCGGGGCTAGTTGAACCGCCAGGCAGCGCGGGGCATTTCTCATGTTTTGGGGTTTTCTAGCGTTCTGGGCTAAATCTAATCAGGGCAAAAGTCAGCGGGGAACCGTAAAAGGTGATAATGTTAACCAACAATAGGAATAGACACCTAATTAAGGACTTAATTGAATGGAACAGTGTGTGTAAGCTTAGGGTTGAAGGTATGTTATCTTGGATTACTATTTGAACTGAATTGTGGTGAATTGGATATAGGGATAAGGATTTGTATGATTAAAACATGGAGTCGTTGTGATTGTACTTGGACTGGATACGTGTAATGGGAATCCACAGAGGTGGAGCAATGGTGGGGTTTTGGATGCGGGAAGAATCTGGGAAATACCCAGATGGCAAGCACCGCCTGGCGGCACGTGGGCTGGCCGCCAGGCGCCCGCGCAGTGGCAGAGATACTGCAGGCTGAGGTGTTGTGCACTGAGGATGGAATCTGTTCTATTGGGCTGGAATCAATAAGTGGAAATTTTTGTGATGTTTGGGAAGGTTGATGAGGGAGTCGTGCATGAGTCTCAAAGGGGGGGGGGGGTGAATTGCCTTAGGAGGTAGTGATATGAAATAGTAGGGGGTCTTCCTTTATTGTGGAGTATTAGTGATTCTGAATATTGAAATAGTTGGGTGCAAGGGGGTTTAAAGAATAGACCAATTGTTGGGAATTAGAGCTCAAACAGCGTAGTGGACTTGGCAATAACTTAAGTGTAACGAACCTAGGAGTATTAATAAGTTAAGAAGGGAGGGGTTTAATGATATGATCGAATGGGTGTTGCTACCAAGTTAGGATGTTGAGGATTGGACCTCACTAATGATAGTAATCTTGTAATTATATGATACCGGTGATTGAGCGGGTGGAAATAAGGTAAGAAACTACGTAAGACACGAGCAGAAACACCATAAAGTGTTGTACTGTCATGGCGCCTGGCGGTGGGATGTGAACCGCCAGGCGGGTAGCGAGGCAACAGTGAGGTCTCGAGGTGGTGTGCGCCTGGCGACAAAAGTAGTTCCGCCTGGCGGCCGCGATGGCGAGAGGAAAAGTAAGGCGCTGTGCGCCTGGCGGTACGCGACCCCCGCCAGGCGGTCTGGGAGCTGGCAGCGCCTGGCGGCACGTGTACCCCGCCAGGCGATTTATACTGCTGCAGCTTTGAGTTTTGATTATGAATTTTGTGATCTACAGTGCGTCTAAAGATGCTTTAAGGGTGGGATTGCTGGTGTTCCTTGAGTTGTGGCTTGGAACGTATCCCTTGAGTTGTGGCTCGGGATAGGGGTTAAGCACGTGATATTCCTCGAGTTGTGGCTCGGAATAGCATCTCTTGAGTTGTGGCTCGAGATGGCGGATGAACACGAGGAACCCTTGAGTTGTGGCTCGGGTTGGCGAGTGTTGCCGGTGTGAGTGTGTTGGTTGTGGCCAGTACGGATGGGTCCAGATAGATTGCCCTCCTCAGTTGTTGGCTGACGAGTTTGGTAGTCTTGGGACGATACGAACTTTGTTCGTATATGGGAACTCTACCTGGCGTTGCGGTGTATGATCCGTAGCATGTTTTCTCGCACGTGCTCTATCGGTTGTGGCCGATAGGTATGGCACCAAGTCACCTTGAAGTAATCCTTAGACGTTGTAGAACACGAATAATCTGATTGGGGGTCAGATGGTAGGAATTAAAGAATAGGGCAATGTGAGATGTTTATGTTATGTACGGTCTCTTGTGGTTATTTGCTTATATTTCTATAACTTTACATATGTGATTTAATTGTTAAGCTCACCCTATCTGCGTGTGTGTGGCGATGATCGTGTACGCGGTACACGGGAGCAGATTCTGTTGATGCAGGTGGCTCAGGTGACGCTTAGCCGCGGAGAGGGGTTAGACTTGGGGAAATGATTATGTTTTCTTTATTGCCTTTGAAAACAGTTGTAAACCCTGATGGGTAATTTTATAACGTTATGGTTTTGGTATTCATAGACTTTATTCGATGGTTTAATAAAGTTTTAAATTTTCCCGCGTTTTGGGAAAATGAGGTATTATTAAATGTGCGTGGTTTTAATCTATTTCTTTTATTTATTTATAAATCAGTAATATCCTGACGGGATGTTACAGATCTCATGGTGGTGAGTAGTGTATATGTTAAGGATCGCATCCTGAAACTCTAAAGGGTCAGTGAGTCTCAAGTAGAGCAAACTGACCCAAGTGGTGAGAGTAGCGGGAGGCCCTAGTCTTTGGCAGGATAATGGCCTCAGACGCTTAAAGGCTAACCTTGTGTGTGGTAGGGTGAAACCCATTGGCAATGGTTCTGTAGAGCAGTAGAGGCCACCACAAGTGCAAGCGTCCAGTGAATCCGATCCTAGTATATGTATCCGGATAATTGAGTCAAAGAGTCTTGCTTATTTGTTATGATGTGATTCTCGTGCCTACTGTGTTGTATGTTTGGACTATTTCTAAATATTTCACTGCAATAACATGCATAATTTAATTCACTCTAGCTTACCCTGATATTTCTTTTGTGTGTGTGTCCTCGTTCTGATTTCCCTTTTTGCGATGATCACCATTGGTGGGAGCAGATGGAAATACTTCTGGAGGTAGGCCTGATGGTGGTAGCGGTGCAGCCTAGTGGGCTCGTTGATGTGGCTCTTGAAGGACGATTCTCTGGCCCTAGTATCTTTGTAACCCCTTACTCTAAGAGCTTTTATTTTGCATAACTATGAATCTGGTTGTTTCTGTTTTGGCTATGGCATGGTTGTATGCCTAGAACCCCTTTTCAAGTACTCTTTTGGATGACTGTAAAAGTGAATTCTTTGTCTATGGTTTTCATCAGTTTGCCTTACTCTTTATTATCATGATCATGTGATATTTTATTAAGTAGTCAATTCTATTTAAATGGGATGTCACATTTTTATGGTATCAGAGCCTTCGTTCCTAAGTGTTTGTGGGCTATGTGTTTGCTTAGCTTTCGTTGTGCCTTTCTTGTCGTGTTTAGATGGATTCTAGTCTAACCAAATTCTGATGGTTCTTTTTGTGTGTCCAGTGTTATGGCACCCCCGCGTATCGCTCCTCCTCCACCCCCTCAGGGCGATGGGCAAGACCTTGCTAGGGCGAGCGAGGCAATGGTTGTTGCTTTGACCCAGCAAAGCAATGCCATGTTGCAGCAGCACGAGGCGGCGATGCAGCGCCAAGAAGCCTCTCTTGAGCAACAAAACTTTATGATGCAGCAGATGGAGGCTGCTAGGCAGGCTGCTGAGGACGCTCAAAGGCAGCACATGGATGCTCTCCGCCAGTTAGGGGAGAATGCTGTTGGTGCTCAGATGTATGGTCCTCATCCCCAACCTCCACCCCCTGAATGGAGTTTGGAAGACTTCTTGAAGCACCACCCCTCCAAGTTTAATGGCAAGACGAGTCTTGACCAGGCGGACCAATGGATGAAGGATATGGAGCGCATCTTTGATGCCAAGAGGTGCCCCAGTGAGAGCAGGCTTGCTTTCACTGTCTACATGCTCACAGGAGAGGTTGAGCATTGGTGGGCCAGCATGAGGCTAGTGATGGAAGAGAAGCATGAGGATGCCCCATGGGAGGCCTTCAAGAGGAGGTTCCTATCTGAGTATTTCCTTGATAGCGTGAGGTACGCTAAGGAGGTAGAGTTCCTCCAACTGACACAGGGGAACAAGTTTGTGGTTGAGTACACCAAGAGGTTCAAACATCTAGGGCGTTTCTACACCATGTCGCTCAATGAGGAGTGGCGTTGCAGAAAGTTTGAGAATGGTCTCAGAGGAGACATCCGCTTGATGGTGGCCCCGCTATCCATCAAGGACTTTGCGGCTTTGGTGGAAAAGGCCAAGGTCATGGAGCGTATGAAGGTAGAGGTGGAAGCCCAGCAGCAGCCACAACAGAGAGTTAACGGACCATCTGGGTCCATGCCATGAGTTGAAGAGAAGAAGAAGCCTTATGCTAGGCCTCATCCACAGCCACAAGGGTCTAGAGGCTTTTCTTCCCCACCCAACAGGATTCAGTGCCACCACTACGGAGGACCGCACGTGAAGAGTTTTTGCCCGCAGCTATGGGTTTTCGCAGGTGCAACCATTGTGGCAGGGAGGGCCACTTTGGCAGGGATTGTCCTACTCTGAGGAGGACAGTGGCACGACCTTCACCACAGACTCCGAGCCAGACTTCTGGTAAGACTCACCAGAGGATGGGAGGCAGTAGGCCTCAAGCTACAAGCAGGGGTTTTGCGATGACCGGGTCAGAGGCAACAGGCGCAGGTAACCTAGTCGTTGGTTGTTGTGTGATTTCTGGCAAAGCTTGTTGTGTTCTTTTTGATTTTGGAGCAACACACTCGTTTGTGTCAGAGTCTTGTATGCGGGAGTTGGGTCTGCTGGTATGTGAGCTACCGTTTGACCTCGTGGTATCTACCCCGGCATCTGGGTTGGTTAGGACTTCTTTTGTGTGTGTTAGATGTCCAGTTGAGGTAGAGGGACGCGTATACAAAGTCAATCTCATATGCCTCCCTCTGCAAGGGCTAGATGTGATCTTGGGAATGGATTGGCTCTCTGCCAATCATGTTCTCATAGACTGTCGGGAGAAGAAGCTGTTGTTTTCCAACTCAGAGGAGCCTGGGTTGTTGTCTTCTCATGGGGTTATGAAGGAAATCCAGGACGATGCACAGTGCTATATGGTCTTTGCGAGGATGGATGTTGAGAAGGAGGAAAGGATAACGGTGATACCAATGGTCAGGGAATTTGAGGATGTGTTCCCTGAAGAGGTACCAGGTTTGCCCCTGATGAGAGAAGTTGAGTTCTCCATAGACTTGGTACCGGGAGTTGGCCCTGTGTCGATAGCTCCTTACCGCATGGCCCCAGCGGAGTTGGTGGAGTTAAAGAAACAGATAGAGGGATTGCTTGAGAAATAGTTTATACGGCCGAGTGCTTCGCCGTGGGGAGCGCCTGTCTTGTTGGTAAAGAAGAAGGATGGCGGCTCGAGGTTGTGTGTGGATTATAGGCAACTAAACAAGCTGACTATCAAAAACAAGTACCCTTTGCCAAGAATAGATGATTTGATGGATGAACTACATGGGGCATCAGTGTTCTCCAAGATTGATCTCCGGTCAGGTTATCATCAAATTCTGGTGAAGGCAGAAGATGTAGAGAAGACTGCTTTCAGATCCAGATACGGGCATTACGAGTATGTCGTCATGCCATTCGGTGTGACTAATGCTCCGGCTTTGTTCATGGATTACATGAACCGGATCTTCCGCCCGTTTCTAGATAAGTTTGTCGTGGTCTTCATAGACGACATTCTCATCTACTCTAGGACGCGTGAGGAACATGCAGAGCATCTGAGGATAGTGCTTGGTATCTTGAGGGAGAGGCAGTTGTTTGCCAAGTTGTCAAAGTGTGACTTTTGGATGAGAGATGTGCAGTTCTTGGGGCACGTGATATCAGCTCAAGCCATAGCTGTGGATCCAGCTAAGGTGGAAGCCGCGATACAGTGGGAGTGTCCCAAGTCAGTGACGGAGATTCGGAGTTTCGTGGGTTTAGCTGGCTATTACTGGAGGTTTATAGAGGGGTTCTCCAAGATAGTGGCGCCCCTGACATAGCTAACCAGGAAGGACCAACCGTTTGCATGGACTGATAGGTGTGAGGAGAGCTTCAGGGAGCTTAAGCAGAGGCTGACGAGTGCTCCAGTGTTGGTAATCCCAGATGTGAGTAAACCCTTTGAGGTTTACTGTGATGCCTCTCATCAGGGCCTGGGGTGTGTCTTGATGCAAGAGAGGAAGGTGGTGGCCTATGCTTCGAGGCAGTTGAAAGTTCATGAGAAGAACTATCCTATTCATGATCTCGAGTTAGCAGCGATGGTTTTTGCTTTGAAAATTTGGAGGCACTACTTGTATGGTGCACAGTTCCGCGTGTTTAATGACCACAAGAGCTTGAAGTACCTTTTTGATCAAAAAGAGTTGAACATGAGGCAGAGGTGGTGGATAGTGTTTTTGAAGGACTACGACTTTGAGCTTCTCTATCACCTAGGGAAGGCGAATGTGGTAGCGGACACACTGAGTAGGAAGACCGTGCATGTGGCACACCTGATGATAAAAGAGATGGAGTTGCTTAAGAGCTTCAGAGACATGAAGCTACAATTTGAGTTGGAGCCGGAATTCATTAGGTGTAGCACCTTGGTTATATCTACTGATTTCCTGAGCTTGATTAAGGAGAAGCAAGCCCAAGATGCTAGTTTGCAGAGGGTAAAAGAGCTACTTGGGTCGGATCAGGCCAAGGAGTTTGCCTTGGGTAGTGATGGTGTGTTGAGGTTCAGAGGCAGGGTCTGTGTACCAGATGATGTTGAGTTGAGGAAGTTGGTACTTGAGGAGGGACACAAGAGTCGTCTTAGTCTGCACCCTGGCATGACTAAGATGTACCAAGACCTCAAGGAGAACTTTTGGTGGCAAGGCATGAAAAAGGAAGTTGCTTAGTTCGTATCCGCTTGTTTGACTTGTCAAAAGGCGAAAGTGGAGCATCAGAAACCTGGTGGAACGCTCCAGCCCTTGGATATTCCGGTGTGGAAGTGGGATAGCATAGCTATGGATTTTGTTACCCATTTGCCTCGCACGGTGAGGGGGCACGATGCTATATGGGTGGTGGTGGATCGGTTGACGAAGAATGCTCACTTTTTGGCGATGAATCTCAGAATGTCTATGGCCAAGTTGGCCCAGCTCTACATCCGAGAGATAGTGAGACTTCATGGGGTGCCCAGTAGCATAGTGTCTAACAGAGACCCCCGATTCACTTCGAGGTTCTGATAGACGCCGCAGGAGGCTATGGGTAGCAGGTTGAGGATGAGTTCTTCCTATCATCCTCAGACGAATGACCAGTCAGAGATGGTGATTCAGTCCTTGGAGGACTTGTTGAGGACATGTATCTTGGACCACCTTGGCAGTTGGGATGAGGTGTTACCGCTGGTGGAGTTCACCTACAACAACAGTTACCAGGCTAGTATAGGGATGGCGCCTTATGAGGCTTTGTATGGGAGGAGGTGTAGGACTCCCTTATGTTGGTACCAGGATGGTGAGTCAGTTTTGGTAGGACCTGAGTTGCTGCAACAAACCACATAGAAGGTGCAGTTGGTGAGGGATAGGTTGCAAGCATCTCAAAGTCGGCAGAAAGCATATGCAGACCGGAGGAGGAGGCCCTTAGAGTTTAAGGCTGGGGAGCATGTGTTCTTGAGGGTGACCCGAACCACTGGCGTGGGGAGGGCTATCCGCTCAAGAAATTTGTCTCCTAAGTTCTTGGGTTCGTATCAGATCTTGAGGAGGATAGGGCCCGTGGCTTATGAGATTGCATTGCCACCCCAATTGGCTAAGTCTTCCATGTCTCACAGCTACGGAAGTATGTTTTTGACCCGTCACATGTTTTGGAGGTGGAGGATGTGCAAGTCAGGGAGGATCTCTGGGTAGTAGTATAGTCGTGGCTATAGAGGACCGCCAAGTGAGGGAGCGCAAGGGAAGAGCCACTAGTCTTGTAAAGGTAATCTGAGACCGGAGGACAAGTGATTCCACCTAGGAGCTAGAGGAGGACATGAGGAGTTCCTATCCACATCTTTTCTGGTAAGTCTAATTTTTCGAGGACGAAAAATTTTTGTTGTTGGGGAGATATTGTAAGCCCTCTTTTTCTCCTTTTCAGCTGAGTTTTTGGGCCTAGCCATTTGTAGGCCTAAGGCCGACCCAATAAGGGGACCCAATACCCTTGCCAGCCCCTAACCCCTTCATTCTGTTCCATTTTCAGAAACCAGCTTTTGTTCCCTCCCTTCATCTCAAGCAAGGTGCTCTACTAGGGCACACCATCCTTACGTCTCCAAGTTAGCAAAACCCATTCTATTTCCAACTCTCTAATATAGTTCTTGGAGCCGTGGTACTTTCTGTTGCGGGTCTGTGTCGTGTTGTTAGCATCTAAGCAAGGTAAGGGAAGCTAGTTTTCTTCGTCTTTCGTTGTAGGTGCTTGTTTTCCCTTCTGTTGTTGCATAAAATGAGTTGGAAAATGTTTTGTGCTTGTGTGAAATCAAAAGTATGATGTTTGGTTTGTTTGTTCTGGGTTGCATGCACGGAACAGTAGGGGAGAACTGGTATTCTCGCCCAGGCGAGCTCGTCTCACCTAGGCGAGAATAGCAGAAGCTCGCCCAAGATTCTGCCTCGAGCGCTCGCCTAGGCGGCCAGTCACGTTTTGAGCGACGCGCTGTCTCGCTCTCCCGAGAAGGCCTCGCCTGAGCGAGAGCTCGTGAATTTTCCCAAGGGCCACTGTTGCATGTCTCGCCTAGGCGAGGGCCCACGATTTTGAGCGAGGCAAGCACCTCACTTGAGCGAGGTCCCTAGCTAGGGCGAGGTTAGTGCAGTGGTGAGTGCGGGCACTGTCTTCTTGACTGTTTTGGTGATTTGATGCATGTATTGTCTAGATTAATCTTCCTAAATATGATGTACGTGAATATGATTGGGTGTTTGGATTTATGAATGAAATTGGCATGTTTGGTATGAAGTTGATCATGGATTTGTGGCTTTGTGATGTCTTAACATGAGAATTGGATGAAGGAAATGAGAGAAGTGGAATGGTATGAGAAAAATGATTCTGATTGTGTGATAGGCGTAATTCCATGAGTCTCGTGGGGAGATCTCATGGTGGTGAGTAGTGTATATGTTAAGATAAGGATTCAAGTAAGGATCGCATCCCGAAACTCTAAAGGATCAGTGAGTCTCAAGTAGGGCAAACCGACCCAAGTGGTGAGAGTAGCGAGAGGCCCTAGTCTTTGGCAGGATAATGGCCTTAGACGCTTAAAGGCTAACCTTGTGTGTGGTAGGGTGAAACCCATTGGCAATGGCTCTGCAGAGCAGTAGAGGCCACCCCAAGTACAAGCGTCCAGTGAATCTGATCCTAGTATATGTATCCGGATAATTGAGTCATAGAGTCTTGCTTATTTGTTATGATGTGATTCTCGTGCCTACTGTGTTGTATGTTTGGACTGTTTCTAAATATTTCACTGCAATAACATGCATAATTTAATTCACTCTAGCTTACCCTGCTATTTCTTTTGTGTGTGTGTGTCCTCGTTCTGATTTCCCTTTTTGCGATGATCACCATTGGTGGGAGCAGATGGAAATACTTCTGGAGGTGGGCCTGATGGTGGTAGCGGTGCAGCCTAGTGGGCTTGTTGATGTGGCCCTCGAAGGACGATTCTCTGGCCCTAGTGTCTTTGTAACCCCTTGCTCTAGGAGCTTTTATTTTGCATAACTATGAATCTGGTTGTTTCTATTTTGGCTATGGCATGGTTGTATGCCTAGAACCCCTTTTCAAGTACTCCTTTGGATGACTGTAAAAGTGAATTCTTTGTTTATGGTTTTCATCAGTTTGCCTTACTCTTTATTATCATGATCATGTGATATCTTAAGAAGTAGTCAATTCTATTTAAATGGGATGTCACAACACTCTAATCCACTTGAATTGATCCTATCTCTCTCCCTCCCATCAACGATGAGGGAGAGAGAGGGAAGGAAGAGGGAAATACCTTTATTTTTCAATCATGTTTGTTATGCAATGGTTTGAGGGTGATATCAAGATTACAATTATGTACGCAATTTATTTTTTAGCATAACTATGAAAACGGTATAAAAATAACGAAAATTTGAAAATTGTTATCAGATAATGTTTAAAAAGTAATTTTGAATTATAAATTTTTTTATTACATTATCTTTTAAATATTTTTTTATTAAAATATGTTACTTTCATTTATACATTTTCATATTTTTTCTACGATAAATCAAACTTATATAATAATAATTTTTAATTATTTTTAAAATAAAATACAATTTGGTAATCTTGTTTTTCTTTGATTTAAATATAATTTTTAATCTGTCACATTATTCAAATCACTCACAAAATTTAATAAACTATACTCTTAATCCAGCCACTTACACTTTTAATCCACTTAAAGCGAACAACACAAACTTCACACTGTAATCCACTTGATGTCATCCTCTCCCTTTCCATCCGATCAACCCTGAGGGAGAGAGAGGGGAAGGAAGAGGAAAAATCTTCTTTTTTTAAATCATCTCTGTTATGTCTTGTTTTGAGGGTGACATCAAGATTAGAATTATGTCCGCAATTTATTTTTCAGCTTAATTATGAAAATGATTTAAAATATGAATTTTCAAATTATTTTTTCAAAAATAATTAATAACGAACATTTGAAAATTGTTGTAAAATAAGGTTTAAAAAGTAATTTTTAATTATTAAATTTTTTATTAAATTATCTTTTAAATATTTCTTTTATTAAAATATGTTACTTTCATTTATACATTTTTTTAATTTTTTCTACGATAAATCAAACTTATATAATGATAATTTTTAATTATTTTTAAAATAAAGTACAATTTGGTAATCTTTTTTTTTTTTATGATTTAAATATAATTTTTAATCTATCATATCCATCAAATCACTCATAAACTTCAACAAACATTACTCTAAATCCACCCACTTTCACCGTTAATCCCCTTAAAGTGAATAAGATAAGTTTCACACTCTAATCCACTTGAATTCATCATATCTCTCTCCAATCAACGATGAGGAAGAGATATGGGAAGGAAAAGGGAAATTCCTCTATTTTTCAATCATATCTGTTATGCAATGGTTTGAGGGTGATATCAAGATTACAATTATGTCCGCAATTTATTTTTCAACTTAATTATGAAAATGATGTAAAAATATGACTTTTCAAATCACTTACAAAAATAATTAATAACGAAAATTTCAAAATTGTTATAAAATAAGGTTTAGAAAGTAATTTTTAACTATAAATTTTTTATTACATTATCTTTTAAATATTTTTTTCTTAAAATATGTTACTTTGCTTTATACATTTTCGTATTTTTTTCTACGATAAATCAAACATATATAATGATAATTTTTAATTATTTTTAAAATAAAGTACAATTTGGTAATTTTGTTTTTTTATGATTTAAATATAATTTTTAATCTATCACATCCATCAAATCACTCACAAACTTCAACAAACTTTACTCTAAATCCACCCACTTTCACCTTTAATCCACTTAAAGTGAACAACACAAACTGCACACTGTAATCCACTTGAATTGATAATCTCACTCACCCTCCAATGAACCTTGACGGAGAGAGAGGGGAAGGAAGATGGAAATTCCTCTTTTTTTCAATCATCTCTGTTATGCAATGGTTTGAGGGTGATATCAAGATTACAATTATGTCCCCATTTATTTTTCAACATAATTATGAAAATGATGAAAAAATATGGCTTTTGAAATTACTTTTACAAAAATAATTAATTATGAAAATTTTAAAATTGTGCTAAAATAAGGTTTAAAAAGTAATTATTAAATTCAAAACTTTTTATTACATTATTTTATTAATATTTTTTTAATGAAATATGTCATTTGCATTTATACATATTAATATTTTTTCTACACCAAACCAAACTTATATAATGGTAATTTTTAATTATATTTAAAATAAAAGACAATTTGATAATCTTATTTTCTCTTGGTTTAAATATAATTTTTTATCTATAACATCCATCAAATCACTTACAATCTTCAACAAAATTTACTCTAAAGTCACTCAGTTTCACCTTTAATCCCCTTAAAGTGAACAAGACAAGCTTCATACTCTAATTCACTTGAATTCATCTTCTCCCTCTCCCTCCAATCACCGTTGACGGAGAGAGGGGAAGGGAGATGAAAATTCCTCTATTTTTTAATCATCTATATTATGCAATGGTTTGAGGGTGATATCAAGATTACAATTATGTCCGCAATTTTCAATTTAATTATAAAAATGATGTAAAAATATGGCTTTTGAAATTATTTTTACAAAAATAAATAATAACGAAAATTTGAAAAATGTTCTAAAATAAGGTTTAAAAAGTAATTATTAATTATAAATTTCTTTATTACATTATGTTATAAATACTTTTTTAATGAAATATGTTATTTTCATTTACACATATTAATATTTTTTCTACAACAAATCAAACTTATATAATGATAATTTTTAACCATATTTAAGATAAAGGACAATTTGGTAATCTTGTTTTTTCTTGATTCAAATATAATTTTTAATCTACCATATCTATCAAATCACTCACAAACTTAAAAAAACATTACTCTAAATTCACTCACTTTTACATTAGATCTCCTGAAACTGAACAAGACAAGCTTCACTCTCTAATCCACTTGAAGTCATCTGAATTCTCTCCCTCCAATCAACATTAAGGGAAAGAGAGGGGAATGAAGAGGGAAATTCCTCTATTTTTCAATCATTTCTGTTATGCAATGGTTTGAGGGTGATATCAAGATTACAATTAAGTCCGCAATTTATTTTCAGCTTAATTATGAAAATGATGTAAAAATATGGCTTTTAAAATTATTTTTACAAAAATAATTATTAATGAAAATTTTAAAATTGTTATAAAATAATGTTTAAAAAGTAATTGTTAATTATATTACATTGTTTAATAAATATTTTTTTATTCAAATATGTTATTTTCATTTATACATATTAATATTTTTTCTACAACAAATCAAACATATATAATGATAATTTTTAATCATATTTAAAATAAAGAACAATTTGGTAATCTTGTTTTTTCTTGATTTAAATATAATATTTAATATATCACATCCATCAAATCACTCACAAACTTGAACAAAATTTACTCTAAATCCACTCACTTTCACCTTTAATCCCCTTAAAGTGAACAAGACATGCTTCACACTATAATCCACTTGATGTCCTCCTCTCCCTCTCTCTCGAATCAACCTTAAGGGAGAGAGAGGGGAAGGAAGGGAAAAATTTCTCTCTTTTCAATCATCTCTGTTATGCCATGGTTTAAGGGTGATATCAAGATTACAATTATCTCTGCAATTTATTTTTCAACTTAATGATGAAAATCATTTAAAAATATTGATTTTAAAATTATTTTTACAAAAATAATTAATAATGGAAATTTGAAAATTTTTCTAAAATAAGGTTTAAAAAGTAATTATTAGATATAAAATTTTTTATTGGATAATTTTTTTAATATTTTTTTAATAAAATATGTTATTTTCATTTATACATATCAATATTTTTTCTACAACATCGAACTTATATAATGATAATTTTAATCTTATTTATAATAAAGGAAAATTTGGTAATCTTGTTTTTTCTTGATTTAAATATAATTTTTAATCTATCACATCCATCAAATCACTCACAAAATTCAACAAACTTTACTCTGAATCCACTCACTTTCAACCTTAATCTTCTTATAGTGAACAAGACAAGCTTCACACTCTAATCCACTTGAATTCATCATCTCCCTCTCCCTCCAATCAACGTTGAGGGAGAGAGGGGAAGCAAGAGGGAAATTCCTGTATTTTTTAATCATTTATGTTATGCAATGGTTTGAAGGTGATATCAAGACTACAGTTATGTCCGCAATTTATTTTTTAACATAATTATGAAATTTGTAAGACCCGGGAAAATTAAATAGTGATTTAATTAATTATTTAAAAAGGACGAGTAATGGAAATATTGCAGGGAGGAATTGGAGAGGAAGAACGGTGTAACGGGTGCAAATCAAGAGAAGAGAGGGTTTTGCTTCAAAGGACACTCACCAATTCGGGTTGAAGCGAGGATAAGAGGTTAGGGGAGTTGTTTATTGTGTTTTAATTCGTGATCGATCGAATATGTATTGTCTTGTATAACTGCATGAATTTCTTCTCTTTTGACGCTGTTGTTTTGGAGATTCTAGGTTCTCGCCCAGAAACCGCCTGCCGGGCATGAAGGTGCCGCCAGGCGGCACATCAGTAATAGCCATTCTGGGTTTTGTAACATGAGCTGCCTGACGGTGAGCATGAACCGCCAGGCGATGTGTGGTACTGTCGTTGTTTTTATTGTGTTTTGTTGAATTGTGACCTGTGTGAATTTCAATTGGATATTTCTTGTCTGTGTAATTGGATAATCTTGCGATATTTCATGTGTTTTGAGGTTTTGGACATATTAAGAATCTGATTGGAGACATGAGAGATTCGTACGGGAGTCAAGGGATGGTATGAGTGGTAGGCTAAATAGGATTGCTATGCGATTGGAAGAAGTAAGATAGGTAATTGAATAATATAATGGTGTGATGGTTTGTCAATTCATGCTGAGTGAATTGAGCCTGAGATTGAGAATTGGTTAGAACTTTGAGGGGTTGGGGTATTCGCGGGTGCAGGAAAAGCTGAGATTCTATCATGGTACTGGAATGCCGCCTAGCGGCGTTACCCTTGCCGCCAGGCGATAGTGGGACACAGACCCGTTTTTGTGCAGAGATGGGGTGACGCGAGGAGAGGCAAAAATCCGTGTGTGGGCTGTTGAGAAATTTTAATTAAGGAAGAATTCGTGGTGATTAATAGAATAAGAGAAAAAGGAGGGGAGTATATTGTAAGGTATTGATGAATAGTAGGTAATGGGAAGTTTAATGAAGATGAATAATTGGAGATAAAAATATGGTAGAAGGAGAGTGTAGCTGCTATTAAATGGTGAGTATAAGATTTCGTGGTTTGGGTAAACCAATTGATGACGAACTACAAGATGAAGCAATGTTAGAAGTTGGTAAGTATAAGAATTGGGGGTTGACTGAAATTTAGTATTAGTGGAATTAAGTAACTATTCTATTGTGAGAATTAGATAACCTATAGAGTGAATGAATTCTGTGATTATACTTGAATAAGTCGGGGGAAAGGATTGGGCAATCTCATCAAGATTGACTTAGGCATTATACTGGGATAAAGAACTGGGGGAAATTGTTGGGGGGGGGGAGTATACGGACCTAGGAGTATGGTGATGAGTAATTCCATTGTTTATTGTATGGTGGTGTAACTTGCATAATGTATTGATGAATGGGAAGAGTAATGATTGTGGTAATGTTCTAGTTGGAACCAAATTAGTGAGTGTGCCAAAAACAGCTGTTGGATGCTTCTGATATGGCGCCTGGTGGTCGGTTGACAACCGCCAGGCGACAACCTTAATGTGAGTGAGCCTGCACTGGACAGGCGCCTGGCGGCACGGTGTGCTCCGCCAGGCGGTGACGGGAAAACAGTGGGTCTGGGAGGACGCTGGCGCCTGGCGGCGAGTGAATACCGCCAGGCGGTCTGGAACAGTTTCGCCTGGCGGCGTGTGGGCCGAGCCAGGCGGAAATGTTGTTGTTCTTTGCTTTCTGGTGTGTTGTTTTAACTGACAATGATGCTTGCTTGGATCGGGAGATGCTGTGCCATGAGCGGGTAGGTTCATGGATGGTGTTTGACATGTGAGGGTATGAACGGGGAGGTTCATATCCAGTTACTCTCACGTGGGGATACGAGCGAGGTAGGTTCGTATGTTCCGTGCTCACGTTGAGAGATGCCACGTGCGGGGAGGTACGGGGGCTGGTGAATCACATGTGTTGGACTACGGGCGGGCAGGTCCGTAGAGTAGGACTACGAGCGAGGAGGTTCGTAGAGCAGGACTACGAGCGGGGAGGTTCGTAGAGGCAGGACCACGAGCGGGCAGGTTCGTGTGAGCATCAGGTTCCCGAGTCCAAGGCTAACAAATTGTATGATTGAAGACTGATAAGTCTTGGGGTTAAGGTCTTGGCCAAGAATTATATATATTGAATAAAGTAGGTATATGATTTATCTCGTGTTTTATATACTTGTTATTTTATTTCTCAGCTCACCCTTTCTGTTTGTGTGTGGCGATGATCGTGTAATTCGTTACACGGGAGCAGATGTTGATACAGGTGGTGCTGAGGATGTTCAGATGGCGGAGTGAGGGCTAGCCTGGGATTAGAGCTAGGATTTTTCCTCTTACATGTATTATTTTAAGTTTTATTATGAACACGAATAATGGGAACTTGTAACCATTGACCAATTATGACATAAATTTTGGCGCGTGTTTTCATGAAATTGAATATTCCCGCGTTGGGATTTTTATCGAGACGACTGTTAATATAATTAATTTCTTTTAATATTTATTTTTAAGTAATATTCCCTAGGGATGTTACAAAATTGATGGAAAAATATGGCGTTTGAAATTATTTTTACAAAAATAATTAATTATGAAAATTTTAAAATTGTGCTAAAATAAGGTTTAAAAAGTAATTATGAATTATAAAATTTTTTATTACATTATTTTATAAATTTTTTTTAATAAAGTATTTTACTTTCATTTATATAGATTAATAATTTTTCTACAACGAATCAAACTTATACAATGATAATTTTTAATCATTTTTAAAATAAAGGACAATTTGGTAATCTTGTTTTTTCTTGATTTAAATATAAATTTTAATCTATCAGATCCATCAAATCACACACAAACTTCAACAAACTTCATTCTAAATCCACCCACTTTCACCTTTAATCAACTTAAAGTGAACAACACAAACATCACACTATAATCCACTTGAATTGATCATCTCACTCACCTTCGAATGAACCTTGACGGAGAGAGAGGGGAAGGAAGATGCAAATTCCTCTTTTTTTCAATCATCTCTGTTATGCAATGGTTTGAGGTTGATATCAAGATTACAATTATTTCCGCAATTTATTTTTCAACATAATTATGAAAATGATGAAAAAATATGGCTTTTGAAATTATTTGTACAAAACTAATTTATTATGAAAATTTGAAAATTGTGCTAAAATAAGGTTTAAAAAGTAATTATTAAATACAAAATTTTTTATTAAATTATTTTATAAATATTTTTTTAATGAAATATGTCATTTGCATTTATACATATTAATATTTTTTCTACAACATCAAACTTATATAATGATAATTTTAATCTTATTTATAATAAAGGAAAATTTGGTAATCTTGTTTTTTCTTGATTTAAATATAATATTTAATCTATCACATCCATCAAATCACTCATAAACTTCAACAAACTTTATTCTAAATCCACTCACTTTCAACCTTAATCTTCTTATACTGAACAAGACAAGCTTCAAACTCTAATCCACTTGAATTCATCCTCTCCCTCTCCCTCCAATCAACGTTGAGGGAGTGAGAGGGGAAGCAAGAGGGAAATTCCTCTATTTTTCAATCATCTATGTTATACAAATGTTTGAGGGTGATATTGATGAGTTCAAATTTTTGCCCTCATTTAATATTTAATTTTGGGGATTGAATTGAATTTTCTGTGCTTAAAGATTGATTTAATTAGGATTTGTGATTATTGGATTTATTGAATAAGTTTGGTAAAAATAGCGTAAAAATTGATTTTAGTTGCATAAAATATTATTGGATATTCTAACGTTTGTTAAAGCAGCTGGAATTTATTTTTGGTCATTAATAGTGTGGATTTGAAATATTCAAAGTTACAAAATAAGTCCAAAATCAGGAAATTCTGGAAAAGAATAAACCAGGAGCTAAATGCACCCCCAAATTTTATTTGCACACTCCTTCTAAGGTGGACCACCAAAACCTGTTCTGCACCTCCAGTTTTCACTAAGTTGCACCCCTCCTACCACTTAAACTCCACTCAACCAAATGTTGCCATGTGGTAATCCCCACCTTTCAAATCAGGCCAACCAAATGTTGTCATTATCCTTGCAAACTTATCTGCACCAATTAAACACTGCCACATCAGCATCTCTTCCATCTCACATGAAACCCTAATTTCAGCCACCATGACCGCAACTCCACGGCAGCCGCCACTCACGCCGACCACCGCAACTCCACGCAGCAGCCTCTGCGCCTGCAACAGACTCCACCATCTTCCTCACACATCGTTTGAGCCACCACGACGCATCCACCACGCTTGCGACGCACCCAGCAGCCACCTCCTCGTCGGCCACCATCTCTGCAGCAGACCGTGAGTTCTTCTTCCTCGCACCCCAGCCATGGCAGCCCCATCCAATCGTCAATCTCGCAGCATCACCACCGCGAGTTGGAAGCCACAGACCAACACCGTGCCTGCATCTGCAACCTCCATCATCTTTGTATTTCATTCAACCTCGCATCATCTCCATCTTCACAGATCTCCGGCAGCCAACTCAACAGCAGCAGACATGGAAGCACAACAACACCACGAGCATCACTGCGTCTCCACCACCGCGCCTTCGCTGGAGAAGAAGACCTTATCGGAAAACGGAAACAACAGCCGTCACGCGCGGGAGGAAGGAGGAGCAAACCCTAATTCTAGAGAGAGAGTCTCTCCGCCACATGTCAGCCTCTGATTACACAGTTAAATTGGTCAAATTGGTCAAATATGGTCAACTGGTCAAACTTCGGTCAATATTGTAAAAATGGTCAAATAAGAGGGGCAAAATTGGAAATTGGACAGAAATTAAGTTGCCAATTAATTAAATAAAGATAAAATATTTTAGCACCTGACAGATAAAGTCCAAGTCCAATTGAAGCCTATTTAAAGAGGCCTAAAGGAGCAGAAGAGGTCAGTGAGGGGCATGATTCTATATGGGTAATAGTGGATCGATTGACAAAGTGCGCTCACTTTCTACCTTTTAATCAGAAGATGTCCTTAGATAAGCTGGCAGAGTTGTACGTCAAGGAGATAGTCCGATTACATGGTGTGCCTGAGAGTATCATATCGGATAGAGATCCGAGGTTTACCTCGAGGTTTTGGCAGTCGTTACAGAACACTTTGGGTACTCAGTTGAAGATGAGCTCGGCATATCATCCTCAGACGGATGGCCAGTCTGAGAGAACCATACAGTCCCTGGAAGACTTATTGAGAACGTGTGTGCTGGATCACTTAGGGACTTGGAGTGAGGTGCTACCGTTGGTGGAGTTTACTTATAATAACACTTATCACTCCAGCATCGGGATGGCACCGTATGAGGCCTTGTATGGCAGGAGGTGTCGAACACCTTTGTGTTGGCAACAGGATGGGGAAGCTGTGGTACTTGGTCCAGAGTTCTTACAACAGACCACTAAGAAGGTAAGGGTAATACAGGAACGAATGCGTGCAACTCAGAGTCGGCAGAAATCCTACGTAGATAAGAGGAGGAGGCCACTCGAGTTTGATGCTGGTGACCACATATTTCTCAGAGTTACACCTACAACAGGTATTGGGAGAGCATTGAAGTCGAGGAAGTTGAACCCTCGATTCATCGGTCCATACCAGATTACGAGGCGAATTGGACCGGTGGCGTATGAGATTGCATTGCCACCTCACTTGGGAAACCTGCACAATGTTTTCCACGTATCACAGTTGAGGAAGTACGTGGCGGATCCTACTCATGTGCTGGAGCAGGATGATGTTCAGGTGCGTGAGAACCTGACTCTTGGAGTTAGACTAGTGAGGATTCTAGATTCTCAAGTCAAACAGTTCAGAGGGAAGGAGATTCAGACTGTGAAGGTCCTCTGGGACGAGACAACCCAAGAGATGACTTAGGAGATGGAAGATCTCATGAGGAAGTCCTATCCTCACCTCTTTACTGGTAAGTCTTATTTTCGTGGACGAAAACTTTAAAAGGTGGGGGTAATGTAAGACTCGGGAAAATTAATTAATTAATTAATAAATGCGGGAAGAAGGCGTCTTTATGACATTAATTGTGGTTTAATGTGACGTGGAAAAGTACTAGCTCAAGTGGTTGAGAGTACTTGGTTTGTGTGAGAGGACTTGGGTTTGAGTCCTATGTATGCCAATTATGTGTTATTGTCTTATGATTTATTTTAATTGTATGTAAGAGTGTAGAATTTCAAATGTAAACTTGTGTTGGTTGTGTATATCAACAAATGTGAATTGGCATAATGGTTGTGCTTTGGCCTTATGAGTGGAAGGTCATGGGTTCAAACCTTGGTGGGCAAAGAATAAGCTTTATTTTTGCTAACTAATAGTTGTGGTATGAATATGAAAGGGTAAAGAAAAGCCTAGCAGAATGGGGCAGCCAAGGGGGCTGGGAATTTCAAATAAGTAAC